>NC_045963.1:68338151-68938151 GCF_010909765.2 Amblyraja radiata
CAGGCAACACAACGGCTCACAGCTACAATGACTCAGCTTCCCCCCCCCCCCCCCCCCCCACCCCCCCCCCCACCCCCCCCCCACCCCCCCCCCACCCCCCCCCCACCCCACCCCCTCCCCCCATGAATGCTCCAATTTTCCTCCCATATCTCAAACCACACGCTGGCTGTTAGGCTGATCAGCTACTGTAAAGTGTGTCTATTGTGTAGGTCCATGCTCGGAATTGGTACCATCATTGGTAGGATGAGGGATAATGTGGGGGAATGGGAATAAATGAATGAACCTCCCTTCTATTGACTTATTTATACCTCACGTTGTCTCGGCAAGGCCAGCAGCATAATCAAGGACAAGTTGCACCCTGGCCACTACCTCTTCCCCCCTCTCCCATCAGGCAAAAGGTATAGAAGTGTGAAAACGCACACCACCAGAGAACAGCGCTGCAGAGAACTACTATCTACCTCTTTGGTGACCCTCCAACTATCTTTGATTGGACTTTGCTGGCTTTACCTTGTGCTAAATGTTATTCCCTTATCATGTATCTATATACTGTAATTAGCTCGAGTGTAATCATGTATTTGTCTTTCTGCTGACTGGATAATACTCGACAAAAGCTTTTCACTGCACCTCGGTACACGTGACAATAAACTAAACTGAAACTGAATGGGGTGAAGGGATTTCCCTGAGAGCCAGCATAGAGTCAATGGGCTGAATGGCCTCCCAAGTCCTAGGGAATAGTTCACTGAAGAAGGGTCTCGAACCGAAACCTCACCCATTCTTTCTTTCCATCGGTGCTGCCTGACCCGCTGAGTGACTGCAGCATTTTGTGTCTATCTTCGGTGTAAACCAGCATCTGCAGTTCCTTCCTACTAATGTTATAGGAGAAGAATTAGGCCATTTGGCCCATCAAGTCTACTCTGCCATTCGACGATGGCTGATCTATCTTTCCCTCCCAACCCCATTCTCCTGCCTTCTCCCCTTCTCCCCATGAGCAAGGTAGTTCAACAAGAGGACTTTCATATCTGCCCCCACCACCACTCCAGATACCAGGCACCCACCACCCTCTGTGTAAAAACATACTTGCCATGTGCGTCTCCTTTAAACGTTGCTCTTCTCACTTTATGGCCATGCTCTCTAGTCTTTGACATTTCAATCCTGGGGTAAAAAGATTCTGACTGTCTACTCTATCTATGCCTTTCATAATTTTATATACTTTTTAGTTTTAGAGATACAATAGCCACCGAGTCCGCTCCGACCAGCGACCCCCCGCACACACTAACACCATCCTACTCACTCTAGGGACAATTTACAATTTAACCAAAGCCAATTAACCTACAAACCTGTACGTCTTTGGAGTGTGGGAGGATACCGAAGACTCCGAAGAAAACCCACGCAGGTCTATGGGGAGAACGTACAAACTCCGTACAGACAGCACCCGTAGTCAGGATCGAACCCGTGACCTTGGCGCTGTGAGGGCAGCAACTCTGCCACTGTGCCACCCCGGTCTTCTTCTACCAGGTCTCTCCACGAGCATCTTACTCCATAGCTCCAGAGAGAACAATCCAAGATTGCCCAACCTCTCCTTGCAGCCAATACCCTCTAAACCTGACCCTGCATCTCCCTCTTTGGTCTATTTCTGCCTTAAAAATATCCACTGACCTGGCCTCCCTGTGAGTCAGGGGTTATGGGGCAAAGGCAGGAAAATGGTGTTGAGAGGGAAAGATAGATCAGCAATGATTGAATGTCAGGGTCGACTAGATGGGCCGAATGGCCTAAATCCCCTCCTGGAGCTTATGAACATGACCAGATAACTGCGTTCACAGCTTATCTCCAGCTTCCCTCTGATACTATTATATCACCCTTCCTGTGTCTTACCAACCTTCCTTCGCCTTCTTCCCACTCCTAACAAAGTATTTCCAATCTGAAACACTGACGATGTTTCTCTTCCCACAGACAATCGGAACCCACTGAGTATTTACAACTTTCTCCGTGTTGTTTAAACATTTCCAGCACCTGTAGTTTTCTTCGTGATTTTCATCACTTTTTCCTCCCAACTTGTTATGTTTATAAATATATTTTTAGATTTCCAGCAGCCGTCGTCTTGTTTGTGATTTTTGTCGTTGTCTCCCAGTTCTCCGATCCCTCCCTCCATCCCCCCTCTACAACCTTTTCTGTTTTTTTAATAAATATCTATTTTAGATTTCCAGCAGCTTTAGTTTCATTTGAGATCTTCATCTCTTTCTCCCCCAGTTCCTCCCTCCCATAATCTTTTCACAAGTCCACAAGTTATGGGAGTCGAATCAGGCCATTCGGCCCATCGAGTCCACCCCGCCATTCAATCGATGCTGATTTCTGCCTCCTAACTCCATTTCCCTGCCTTTCCCCCCAAAACCCTTGACACCCGTTCTAATTAAGAAATTGTCTATCTCGCTCTTAATGCTGAGTCCATGAATCGCAGACTTCAAGCAGTCATTCCATGCAAAGGATATGCAACAAAATACTAAACATGACTACTTTCATTTACATGACATTGCTGTGTCCCAAACATTATGGTGCCCTGAAATGGGGGGGGGGGGGGGGGACTATGTATAAACACAGCTGTAATTTCTACATGGTGAAACCAAAATGGCCTTTATTAAAATCTGACAATGTGCACTTTAACCACGTGTGATTTTTTTCTATTACAAATCTCAAATTGTGGAGTACAGAGGCAAATAAATAAATGATGGGCCTTTGTCCCAAACATTATGGAGGGCACTGTGTATAAATATAAGATTTCCAGTAGCTGTAGTTTTGTTTCTGATTTTCATCACTTTCTCCAAGTTCCACGCTCCCTCTCCACAACATTATCCTGTTTTTTCAAATACCTGTATATATATATAAATATTTTAGATTTACGACATCTATAGTTTGGCTTGTGATTTTCATCTCACTTCCTCCCTCTCTCTCTCTCTCGCTACTTGTTTCCTCCCCCAGGGTGGGTTGCAAGGTACAGGTTCACTTTTTACTCTGCCTCGGGTGAAAGTCGACTCGAAGGGTCTCGACCCGAAACGTCACCCCATTCTTTCTCTCCAGAGATGCTGCCTGTCCCGCTAAGTAACTCCAGCATTTTGTGTCTATCTTCTGTTTAAACCAGCATCTGCAGTTCCTTCCTACACACACTTGTAATCTCTGTCGGTTGACTAGCTGAGAATGGACTCGCCAATGCTACCAGCAAGGCGGTCGGGTTTTAAGGAGCAGAAGAATCGCTGGAGTAACTCAGCGGGACAGGCAGCATCTCTGGGGTGAAGGGAGTGGGTGACGTCTCCAGAGATGCTGCCTGCCCCGCTGAGTTACTCCAGTTTTTTTTGTGTCTACCTTTTATTATTAACCCGGCATCTGCAGTTCCTTCCTACACAACTACAACAGAGGCAGCCGACAGGGAACGGCGTTGTTTGATTTAACTGAAAATGCCCGGCGCCTTGGAAACACGAGTAAACAATTAAAAGAAGATCTTTTCAAAAACTCGCTGGTGATTGCAGAGTCCAGCCGGGGTTTTTGTTTGATGCCTTCGTTTGGCATCCCTAGCGACCACAGTTCAAGGGGAAGCGTGGCTTTACCTGTACACAGACATACTCCCCCCACCACCACCACCCTTGGCCCGAAGCATGGTTTAATGCCGGAGTAACTCAGCGGCAGCATGTCTGGAGAGAAGGTCGAGACCCTTCATCACAAGTTACTGACTGCAGCATTTTGGTGTAAACCAGCATCTGCCGTTGTTTCCTGCTCATGGATCATTGCTGCGTGTGTGTGACCTGCCATCAGTAATCTGTCTCTCACTGTATCCGAGACTTGAGTCAGTTAAAGCTTTGCTGTGGACCTGTAGCTTTCTGCATCAGTCATTGAACCTTCGACGCCCCACCACCCCCCTCCTAAACATAGAAACATAGAAAATAGGTGCAGGGGTAGGCCATTCGGCCCTTCGAGCCTGCACCGCCATTCAATATGATCATGGCTGATCATCCAACTCAGTATCCTGTACCTGCCTTCTCTCCATACCCCCTGATCCCTTTAGCCACAAGGGCCACATCTAACTCCCTCTTAAATATAGCCAATGAACTGGCCTCAACTACATTCTGTGGCAGAGAGTTCCAGAGATTCACCACTCTCTGTGTGAAAAATGTTTTTTCTCATCTCGGTCCTAAAAGATTTCCCCCTTATCCTTAAACTGTAACCCCTTGTCCTGGACTTCCCCAACATCGGGAACAATCTTCCTGCATCTAGCCTGTCCAACCCCTTAAGAATTTTGTAAGTTTCTATAAGATCCCCCCTCAATCTTCTAAATTCTAGCGAGTACAAGCCGAGTCTATCCAGTCTTTCTTCATATGAAAGTCCTGACATCTGCACTCTCTTTCCCTGCACCCACAGGGGTTGGTTTGCCAGGGGCAGAGAGGGTTAAAAGCCTTTTATGCCAACCAGGGTGCATCTTATGTCATCCGAGACACAGGTGTCTAAAAGGTGCAGCAAGCTGATTCAGCAGCCTGCCACGGCCACTGCATAAGTTGTTTGCATTAGCGAGAGTGAGAGAAAATATATAAACTTGCAAAAAATTGGCGCAATGTGCATTGATGCTACAGGAAGGGATCCCTCGCTGTGACATTGGCAGGCTGTTGTTTCACACACACAATAATAACAATAATGATAATTACTAAACCCACCTTGCAGTTTCTGCATCACGTTGGCGATGTCTCTGGGAGATCTCCCGTAGTGGCGAGAGGTCGCCATCCCGGCAGCGGCAGCTACAGCGGCGGCTGGGCACAATATCTGGCCGGGCGGCGGTGCAATAGATCATGGGCATCAGGAGGCGGCTCGCCTCTCCTCCCCCCGGTATCACTGGGGCGGCCCCGCACGGCTGAGTCACCGCTCACCCACCCACTCCCGCCCACTCGCAGCTCAGACACCGCCGCTTCCCCACTTCCTTCCTCAAACAAGGCTGCAGCCTTCCAAGTCACCTCGTCCCCTCTTCCTCCCTCTCACCCTGCCTCTCCCTCTCTCCCTGCCTCTCCCTCTTTCCCCTCTCCCCACCTCTCTCTCCCTCTTTCCCTCCCCCCTCTCTCTCACTCTCCACTCTCTCCCTCTTTCCCCTCTCCTCTCTCTCTCCCCCTGACTCTCTCTCCCCTCTATCTTCCTCTCCCTCTCTTTCTCCCTCCCTCTCTCCCCCTGGAAATAAACGGTGGGATTTAACGCTAATCCCGGCCTTCTTGAGAACGATTAAAGCCAAGGTCGGCTGATTATCCGCTGTGATGGATCGGCGGAGACAAGGAGAGGCGCCGACGAGCGTTGAAGTGCATCTCCAGGTAGCCGGACAGAGCAACCAGTGCAGTGAGCGGTCCATGGCTTTCTCAGGGTGACCGCTCCCGCTTATAGTGGCTGTGTTTACGGCAGGCGACCTGTGTGCAGAATGTAGAATTCGCTGCAATTTTCAACCACAACAGTAATTTGCAAGGAAAGATTGTCGAACTGAAACGTTAATTCTGTGTCTCTCATCCCTGATGCTCCCTGCCCGTGGTCATAAGAGTCTTACAGCACGGACACCTGCCCTTCGGCCCATCGTGTTCTTGCAGTACTTTGGAAATTCAAGTGTTTGTCTACATGATTTTTTTAAATAACCAAGAAAATAGGAGCTCTTCAGTCTGAAGAATTCACAAAGTTTGTGTCTCACCTGCAATCCAGCCTTTCCTCAGAAGATGTAGAAACGAGGAACTGCAGATGCTGGATTATAAAAAAGGATAAACAATGCTGGAGTAACTCAGCGGGTCAGCCAGCATCTCTTGGGAACATGGATAGAAACATAGAAAATGGGTGCAGGATGACATACGGCCCTTCAAGCCAGCACCGCCATTCATTGTGATCATGGCTGATCGTCCCCAATCAATAACCCGTGCCTGCCCTCTCCCCATATCCCTTGATTCCACTAGCCCCTAGAGCTCTATCTCACTCTTTCTTAAATCCATCCAGTGATTTGGCCTCCACTGCCCTCTGTGGCAGAGAATTCCACAAATTCACAACTCTCTGGGTGAAAACGTTTTTTCTCACCTCAGTCTTAAATGCCCCCCCCCCCTCCCCCTTTATTCTAAGACTGTGTGGTCCCTGGTTCTGGACTCGCCCAACATTGGGAACATTTTTCCTGCAGGCGACGTTTCGTGTGGGATAGAAGGGTCCTGACCCGAAACGTCACCTGTCGATGTTCTCCAGAGATGCTGGCTGACCCGCTGAGTTACTCCAGCACATTGTGTCCTATTTTCCAGAAGATACCTGCTGCTGGTTAGGTCCAGGAGTTGGCCCGTGGGATCCGCCACTCCAAGTAGTATGTGGGTGAGGTCGGTCGGGGCTACAGGTGCTCCATTGAAGGCATTTTATCAGGATGCATCACAGCTTGGTTTGGGAACAGCTCCATCCAAGACCGCAAGAAATCGCAGCGGATTGTGGACGCAGCCCAGACCATCACACAAACCAACCTCCCTTCTATTGACTCCATATACACTTCACGTTACTTCTGCAAGGCCAGCAGCATAATCAAGGACGAGTCGCACCCTGGCCACTCCCTCTTCTCCCCTCTCTCATTGGGCAAAAGGTATAGAAGTGTGAAAACACACACCCCTCCAGATTCAGGGACAGTTTCTTCCCAGCTGTTATCAGGCAACTGAATCATCCTACCACGACCAGAGAGCAGTGCTTAACTACGGTACACAAAATTGCTGGGGAAACTCAGCGGGTGCAGCAGCATCTATGGAGCGAAGGAAATAAGCGACGTTTCGGCCCTTCTTCAGACTCTGTGCTTAACTACTATCTGCCCCTTTGGTGACCCTCGGGCTATCCTTGATCGGACTTAAGTAATTTTAGCATTACTTCTATAGGATCCTCTCTCATCCGTCTAAATTCCAGTGAATATGAGCCCAGTCGATCCATTCTTTCATTGTATGTCAGTCCCGCCATCCCGGGAATTAATCTTGTGAACCTACGCTGTACTGCCTCAATAGCAAGAATGGCCTTCCTCAAATTAGCACACCAAAACTGCACACAATGAGCAGGGCCTGGGCTCGGCAGCTTCCACCTGCGGACTGGGTCATTCTGCATCCAGCCAATCGGCCCGCCTGGTCTTTTGACTATCCCAGTAAAAGAGGCTGTATCAATCAAGGCCCTCAGTTTAATCACATCAGTTTGTCTCAGACACATAAGGCAAGTCCCACAAAAGGAAAACGTGCAGATACTGCCATCTTCTGGCCTTCTAGTGTCGCTGCAGCTCCACAACACAATTCCATTGACCGTGTCGGAAAGAAACTGCAGATGTTGGTTTAAACCAAAGATACACATAAAACTGGAGTAACTCAGCGGGACAGGCAGCATCTCTGGAGAGAAGGAATGGGTGACGTTTCGGGTCGAGACCCTTCTTTACCATACTGTACCTGTGAAATTTCCACTTCCCCGAATATTGTTCTGCAGCAACTTAAACCTAATTTAGCAGGACGTTTAATTTTAGCATTACTTCCTTTACCACATACCTCAAGAAACAATGACAGGTTGCTACGTCTTGAAGAATTTCACAGCTGAATTATTCAGTGCATTCACTGTTACCATAAAACATCGGAGCAGAATTAGGCCACTCGGCCCATCCAATCTACTCTGCCAATCATAGCAGATCTATTTTTCCCTCAACCCCATTCTCCTGCCTTCTCCCTATAACCTGACATCCTTACTAATCAAGAACCTATCAATTTCTGCTTTAAAAATACCCATTGCCTTGGCCTCTACAGAAGGCGGGACAAAAACATTCAGAATATTTACGACTGAGATAAGGCTGAGATAATTTTGACAAGCGAGGACGAAGGTTACGAGTTGGCCCCTTCAGCAGGGCTTCGGTTCTTGGATGAGATCACCGATTCCATCGCCTACTATGAACAAAATCCTCATTGCAAATACCTTGTCAAGCCCACTCACAATCTTGCATGTTAGAAAGAAAGCCCATCTGCGCCTCAACTTCTTGGAAGATTGAGGAGATTCAGTATGTCTACGAATACTCTCTTGAACTTCTACAGCCTACAGTAAAGAGCATATTACCTGGTTGCATCACGGCCTGGTTCGGCAACTAGAACACCCAGGATAGAAGATTGCAAAAAAACGGTGAACACTGCTCAGCCCATCAATGGTACTGACCTCCCCACCATTGAAGGGATTTACAGGAGTCGCTGCCTCAAGAGGTCAACCAGCATCAACAGAGACCCACACCATCCTGACACTCTAATTTCACTCCTGCCATCGGGAAAGTGGTACAGGAGCCTGAAAACTGTAATGTCCAGATTCAGGTTCAGCTTCTTCCCTACAACCATCAGGCTATTAAACACTGCAATCTCCAAATAGGCACTGAGCTACACAGACTTGGGGGTGGTGTTTTTGTTTGTTTTGCACTATTAATCATAATCATCATAATCATTTATTAGCCAAGTATGTTTTGCAACATACGAGGAATTTTATTTGCCATACAGTATTACCAATAAAGAGCAACAAGACACCCAAATATATTTTTAACATGAACATCCACCACAGCGACTCCCCTACATTCCTCACTGTGATGGAAGGCAAAAAAAGTTCAATCTTCTCCCCTTCTTTGTTCTCCTGCGGTTGGGCCACTCAAATCTTCCATTGTTGTGGCGATCTTGGCTCCCGCAGCCGGCAGTTGAGCCCTCCGCATCGGGGCGATGAAGCTCCCGCATCGGGGGATCTCAGCTTCCCGCGCCGGGCGATCGGACTCCCGAGTTGGGGGCTGGTTGAACCTCCTGCAGCTTGGAACTTCCCGAAATCAATCTCTACCCGAGACTGCGAGCTCCTCGATGTTGAAATCCACAGGCCGCGGGTTGGAGCGTCGATCCTAGGCAAGGGATCGCAGGCTCCGATGGTAAGTCCACGTCCCCGCGGTGGGGCTCAAAGTCAGTCTTGAGCAAGACCTCCAGCTCCATGACGTTAGGCTGCAGAGCGACCAGAGATACGATCCGGAAAACAATCGGATCCTCGGCCAGGTAAGAGATTGAAAAAAACTTACCCCCAAACCCCCTCCCCACATAAAACAAACCAGAGAACATTAACACATACTTTTAAAACACACTAAAAATAACAAAAAAGACAAAAGGACAGACTGTCGGCGAGGCAGCCATTGCTAAAAAAGCTTTATTGTGCAGTATGTATTGTACTTTGTTGTCTTTTTGTTATATTAGTCAAGAATGTGTAAATATGGTGATTACAGAGTACTATGTTTACATATGTGTTGTGCTGGCTTTAGTTCCCTGCTTTGTCTCCCCTCTTCCTTGAATAAACATTTTACATTTGTGATATTATATTCTTCTATAATTTTTCACAGAATCTCAGTGATGTTGGAAGGTCGCAACCAATGCTTCCGCAACGAACATTCCTTCAACATTCCACCATTAGCATCCATGTCTTCAGCAGGTTTAGACGCAATGCCAGCAGCATTCACATCCCACAAGTGAATAAACGGGAACCTTTTAGACGGTGATTCAATGAACGGAACTTACAACCACGAGTGCAGTAGACTCGAGACCAAAAGGAAAATGAATCATACTGCTGTGAACTTTGTGTAGGAAGGAACTGCAGATGCTGGTGTACACCGAAGATAGACACAAAGTGCTGGAGTAACTTTGGTCAGGCAGCATCCCAGGAGAGAAAGAAAAAGTGACGTTTTGGGTCGAGACCCTGCTTCAGACTGACCTATTCCTTTTCTCTAGGACCCGCTGAGTTACTCCAGTACTTTGTGTCTATCTTCAATTTAGATTATTGTCACATGTACCAAGGTACAGCAAAAATTCTTTGTTGCG
Source organism: Amblyraja radiata (assembly GCF_010909765.2). Taxonomy (NCBI): domain Eukaryota; kingdom Metazoa; phylum Chordata; class Chondrichthyes; order Rajiformes; family Rajidae; genus Amblyraja; species Amblyraja radiata. The sequence goes on from NC_045963.1 coordinate 68,348,015, forward strand.
TGCTATCCAGTCAGCAGAAAAACAATACATGCTTATAATCGAGCCATCCATAGTGTATAGATACATGATAAGGGAATAATATTTAGTGCGAGATAAGTCCAGTAAAATCTGACCAAAGATAGTCCAAGTGAAGAGAGTTTTATTGACATATGTCCCAGAAAGAACAATGAAATTCTTACTCATTGGTCACCAGAGGTAGATAGTAGTTCAGGACTGCTCTCTGGTCTTGGTAGAATGATTCAGTTGCCTGATAACAGCTGGGAAGAAACTGTCCCTGAATCTGGAGGTGTACAGAGAACTTGGTGCTTTATAGAGGCTTTAAAATTTTTAATGAAATTGTGACAAACACCAAGTGCGAGATTAATCACTTTATTTCTTTGTTACATAAACCTTGTCAAATAGGTTACTGTTCCTGCAAACCATGAACAGTCAATCACAAGATCAGATCCCTGAAGAGTTACCGTTTAGTTAAGACAGGGCTGTGCAATAAAACGGAGTTACAGACATGATTGTGAACAAACGCTACTTCTTACTAGGCAGGGCAATGTCGAAGAGTTTGTACAGAACATAAATTGTACCTGAAATAAGTGAAAAAAACATAATTAGTTTCAGCATTTGCCATCAGACATGCAATAGTCGTTCATCACAGTCAGTTTACCGAAAGCAAGTAACCCTTGCATTCCCTCCCTCCATCCCTCCCCTACCCGAGTCGCCCTACTAGTTTCACTGTTTGTATCCACTCGTTATCACCTTCTCCGCAGCCAACAATGGACCATTGTGGGCTCCACCTTTCCCAGAGTATCGTTGCTGCCTTTCATTTGTCCTTTTCATACCTTTAAATTCATTTGTTCTTTGTACCTTTTCATATCTCTAGTTTCCCTCTCCCCAGATTATTAAGTCTGCAGAGGGTCTCGTCCCGAGGCAACCCCCTTTTCCTTTTCTCCAGAGATGCTGCCTGACCCGCTGAGTTGCTCCAGCATTTTGTGTCTATCTTTACTGTATACAGTTTTCGCCGTGTTTTTAAGATAAGAATCCCCCAACCCACTTCCTCCTACCCACCAGATTGTTACTCCCGAGTCACAACATGTCTTGCTCCTGGAAATAGGAAAGATAAGACACAAAGTTCCAGAGTAACTCAGCGGGTCAAGCAGCATCTCTGGAGAAATAGTATGGGTAATGTCTCGGTTTAGGAGCCTTCTTCAAACTGGGGGATAGGATGGAATTGAGGAATGTGGAAATGATTTCAGTGGGGGCAGGAGCGGGCTGAAACAAAGGGTCTGCCAGGCCAGTTCTGCTTATGGATTTTGAGGTGAAGGTAAAATTGGGCCGTGCGGGGATAGGGAACGATGAGGTTGGAGGAAGTGGAGGGGTAGATTGCTGGAAGTGATAACATCAGAGATGGCCTGAGAGATAATGGCCTGGTGCTCATCCGTGGGGTCATGGCCCAGGGGTAAGTGGGAGGAGGGGCACAGGGGTTGGCGCCAGGCCTCAGTCCAGAGGAGGTCAGCTCGCCAGGCTACCACGGCACCTCCCTGGTCAGAGAGTTTGATGATAATGTCGGCATTGAGGATAAGAGCCAGGAAACCATGTAGCACCTTTGCAGCCTTGACTTTCGTTAGGCTGCCTTTGGAGTATTACGTACAGTTCTGTTCACCCATTACAGGACAGATGAGGCGGCTTTGGAGAGGGTGCTGAAGTGTTTTTCCAGGCCGCAGCTCGGATTAGATAGGGTTCCCTTTAAGGAATGTTGGACTAGTTTATCTGAAGGATTGAGGCTACAGGAAGACCCAATAGTACTTTATAAAAAAATTATGAAAGTCATAGATTGGGTGGACAGTCAGAATTCTTTCCCCAGGGTAAAAATGTCAAATCAGTATGCCATACACACATAAAGAGTGCATGGTTTTATGGTCAGAGGGTAAAAGTTTAAAGGAGATGTGTGGGGCTGGTATTATTTCTCCACAGAAAGTCACAAGTGCCTGGAACACACACACTGCCAGGGATGATAGTGAAAGCATATACAATGGTGTTTTAGCTAGGCACATGAATATGCGAGGAACAGGGGGATATGGATCACGTGAAGACAGAAGGGATTAGTTTACTCGAAAATCATGTTCGACACAAACATTATGAGCCAAAAGACCTGTTCCTGTTACATAATCACAACCCCAAGTTACTGGACATCATTGGGCCCCAGAGGGCCCGAGATAACATTGGAACAGTATCAAGTTCATTTGTCCATTCTTGGCACCAGACAGAGAAAGCTTTCTAGCCACTGAGTGCTAGACAAGGATGCAAATGTGAGGTTTCATAGCTAACCCCCCCCCCCCCCATTCCGTACACGAGCCTTACCCCCAACAGTGAGTGCCATGGTCAGCCTGTAGAGGATGGCATCGGAAACCCCTCCTTTCAAGTGGATGGGCAACCCGTTGTCTGCCTGCAACGACAAAAGTAGGAATCAAAAAAGAAATGGTGTCAGGATCTGGTAAGGGGGGGGAGGAAAAATACGAAGTTGGTATATCCCTTTTGCACGGTTTTCATAATAGACCTTTTGTGTTTTTCTTTTTTCTTTCTTTCTTTTCTAGGGTCTATTTCTTAACTCTTTTCCCTAACTAATGGGGTTTTTTTTTTATTGATCACTCTTTTACACTAACACAACTTTCCCTCACTTTCTCTACTTTCTTTATTTCTATCTTTCCTTAAAGCTTAAAAAATGAAGGGGTACAATAAATGTAATAAGATATATCTGGCTTGTACGACTGTAATTTACTGTACTTCTAATAAATAAAAATATTTAAAAAAAAAGAAAAAAGTAGGAATCAAACTCGTGTGCCAGTGTCACGAGGAAAACCCAATCACCCAAAACTGGTGCTGGCTTTCATAGAATTGAGATACCGACTCAGATTCCCTACTTATTGACTACAAATGTACCGTGCACAATGACCAGACTCTTAGGAAAGACAACGACAAGCTGGAAACCTCAAGGCCATATGAGCTGCCAGAGGAAGCTATAGAAGAAATAAAATTAGGACTTTCAAAGGACAGTTGGTCAGATATATGATAGGAAAGGTTTAGAGGGATTTGGGCCAAATGGGACCAGCCTAGAATGCCAACTTGGTTGACATGAACAGTGTGGGACAAAGGGCCCATCTCCACATTATGGAGCTCAATGATTCTAATAGATCACTCACATCCTGAGCATAGCAAGGTGAGTGAAGGGAGAGGTGGAGGAAGAGTCCAAGCTTGACAAGTATTGACAGTGGCATGGCAGGATAACTCACATAAGTTCATGTGACAGGAGCAGAATTAGGCCATTCGGCCCATCAAGTCTACTCCACCATTTAATCATGGCTTATCTATGTGTCCCTCTTAACCCCATTCTCCTGCCCTCTCCCCATAACCCCTTACACCATTACTAATCAAGAATTTGTCAACCTTCACTGTAAAAATATCCATTGACTTGGCCTTGGCAATGAATTCCACAGATTCACCAGCCTCTGACTAAAGAAATTCATCCTCATCTCCTTTCTAAAAGTAAGTTATTTTATTCTGAGATTATTGCCTTTGCTCCTAGACTCTCCCACTAGTGGAAACATTCTCTCCACATTCACACTATCCAGGCCTTTCACTATTCGGTACATTTCAATGAGGTACCCCCTCATCCTTCTAAGCTCCAGCGAGAACATGAAATAAGTTGATGAAGTGTTTGTGAAGTTGGAACGTGCAAAAATTAATTTCAGGATACAGCCAAGTTATTCTGGCTACATGTTTCAGATTAGGATATCGACCATTTTGCATTGTTTATGGTTATCTCACAGAAATGCTTAAAATTCCATCGTCCAAACTCCCGCCAAGCAGAGGTGTTATGCAATACCTTAGTTATCCGTTTATAAATGATAAATGACATGCCTTTGTTGGGCAACATCCAGCCAGCTTCTTGACCACACCAACTTAAGCAACCTTCTCCAACTATTACTCAAACCGCCAAGTCTTGCTTGCATTCTATTACTAAATGAACACTGCACTCAGAGCAGCTTGTGTTCCCTGCAGGAAACCCTTTGCTTTCATCATCAGTACAGAAGGATTCGTGAGGACATACATTCCAGGGTGTGTCCAAACTGTTGCTACAATAGAGCTGGTGCTCAAATACAGAGCCAAAGGGACAAGAGGAAATAATTTCAGCCACAGTACTCCGTGCCTGGATATTATCCATATCATTCAACACTGGAATGGAACAGAAATCAATTAGACTTTACAAATGGTGGTGATCTCCAGGTTCCTTTAAGCCATTGTACCATTGCCTTGCACCATTCCACAACCAGTTCATACCCAGCTTGCTGACCAAGGTTTTAATCACCTGTCCCAATGTGACACCCACCCAATTCTATCTAACAATGCTACAAAAGTGCTTTATTGCCTCCCTATATTAAAGCCACTGTCCTGAAGCAGGTGGCAACAAATGGGCTCTGGTTCTATTTACAGCCACTGCTACATCTATGTTCTTCCAAAGTAATTTCCTTCCAGTAACGGACACATTTCAACATTCAAACAGTCCCAGCAATGCGTTTCCTTGTCTGAGCCTGCCGTGAGCCATTGGCAGATCAAATATTGCACAATCTACCTCTCGCAGTAATTGCAAGTGGAGTGCAAAGCAACTAGGTTTAAGGTGATGGGGAAAATATTTAATAGGAATCTCGAGGGGTGACGAGCTGCCAGAGGAGGTAGTTGTGGCAGGGACTATCGCAACGTTTAAGAAACAATTAGGCAGGTATATGGATAGGATAGTTTTGGAGGGATATGGGACAAACGTGGGTAGGTGGAACTAGTTTGGGATATGACGGTCGGTGTGGGCAAGTTGGGCTGAAGGGCCTGTTTCCATACAGTATGATTCTATCACTCCAATTAGGGTGGCACTGTAGCGCAGCGGTAGAGTCACTGCATTACAGCGCCAGAGACCCCGGTTCGATCCTGGTGCTGCCTGGTCAGAATTTGTACGTTCTCCCTGTGACCACGTGGGTTTTCTACGGGTGCTCCAGTTTCCTCCCACGCTGCAGACCTACAAATTGTAGGTTCGGTAAAATAGTCCCTGGTGTGTAGGACAGTGCCAGTGTACAGAGTGATCGCTGGTCAGCGCAGACTCGGTGAGTCGAAGGGCTTATTTTCACGTTGTATCTCTGAAGTCTAAAGTCTGCCCATTCTGCAGTGCCTAAAGGAAGTGCTCTCTCTGGATGAGGATTAGTCAGCTCTCACACAATAAGCCCAATAAAGCCACACGTTTGGAAGAAAAGATTAAAGAAAGATTGAAAGAAAAGTGGATCATGCAGTTTCATGCAGCATTAAAGCTGAAGTGAAGAAAAAAAATGCTGTAGTAATGCTTTGAAGTGTCTTCACAATTGGCTGGTCAATGTTCAACATAACTATATGGAACGCACACATTCCACTGGGAGGTGATGATTCTTTGCTGGTCAGACACTTTGTAGAGACCAGCTAACTGGAGGAATGGAAGTGTTCGTCCCTCTTCCTCGGAAACTCAGCAACCTCCGATGTGCACCTCAATGCCTTAGGTTAGTCAGCCAACTATACTATTTATAGGCATGCAGCCAAAAAAAGCCAAACCTAATCACAATCCAAGCTCACACCTTAACTACTGACCGTGTTTCTAGAGACAAAACGTTTGTTGGAAGCGCAAAAACAAATTCATTTCTTCACAAAGAAAAAGGGAGAGAAAATTTTTTAATTCACATTGGAAAAGCAAGTATTTTGTACACGTTTAAGGTCAACTATACAAGTTAAATATATTGAAGCTATTGAAAATGCTGATAACCCAGTACAAGTACAGTATTGACAATTCAATTCAATTGACAATTTCAATTTTTGAGGCAGGTTCTATCGCAATGTTTAAAAACCCTTTGGGCAAGTACAAGGATAAGATAGGCTTAGAAGAATATGGGCCAAACTTTTTTCACACAGAGAGTGGTGAATCTGTGGAATTCTCTCCCGCAGAAGGTAGTTGAGGCCAGTACATTGGCTATATGTAAGAGGGAGTTAGATGTGGCCCTTGTGGCTAAAGGGATCAGGGGGTATGGAGGGAAGGCAGGTATGGGATACTGAGTTGGATGATCAGCCATGATTATATTGAATGGCGGTGCAGGCTCGAAGGGCCGAATGGCCTACTCCTGCACCTATTTTCTATGTTTCTATGTCTATGTTTCTAAACGCACACAGGTGGGATTGGTGTAGATGGGGCATGTTGGTCAGTGTGGCCATGTTGGGCCGAAGGGCCGGTTTTCACGCTGTCCAACTCAATGACTCAGTTTACTTCAAAGCATTTTCCAATATACATTGCTCCTTAGTTGGGCAAATGAGTGCTTTTCCAATCTACACAACGCGAGATAGACAAAATGCTGTAATTACTCAGTGCGACAGGCAGCATCTCTGGAGAGAAGGAATGGGTGACGTTTCAGGACTCGACCCGAAACGTCACCCATTCTTTCTCTCCAGAGATGCTGCCTGTCCCGCTGAGTTACTCCAGCATCTTGTGTCTATCTTCAGTTTAAAGCAGCATCTGCAGTTCCTTCCAACATAACTTGTATCTGTAGGAAGGAACTGCAGAAGCTGGTTTAAACCAAAGATAGATACAAAAAGCTGGAGTAGCTCAGCAGACAGGCAGCATCACTGGAGAGAAGTAATGGGTGACATTTTGGGTCGAGAGCCTTCTTCAAACTGAGAGTCAGGAGAAAGGGAAATGAAATGAGAGATATAGAAAGTACATAGAACAAATGAATGAAATATATGCAACAAGCAATGATGATCCAGAAAGCCAACAGCTTGTATCTAGTTTTTGTGGTGGAATAGCTACAGGGAATACTTTCTCCTATTACTATGTTGTAAATTACCTCAAAATTAATTTCAAGGTGTACCCTCAGATTGCACTCTCAAGAAGTTTAAAATGGCTGATTTTGATGCAAGCACCCAATCCCTTTAGATCTTAGATGTAATCTATTGATAAATTTGACTATACAATGATTAAAATTTGATTGCAGATCTCACCCTGGCAAAATGTGAGCTTAAGTAACAGGGGGCCACAGTAATGTGAAAAAAATGAATCTGCAGGGCTTTCCTTTAGCTTGGTGTTGAAATCCAAGCCATTTGGTGGGTGCAGCAGAGGGGGATCATGACATGGCAGTGCCTGGAACTCCATTTTGGTTACTGGTAGAAGTTGACTACCCACCGTTTTAAAGTACGACTAATTTACGCATGACATAATAAAGTGCTGAATCCATGCAACTCAAACCCGACACTTTCCATCACTGGTATTTACCTTACCACCCGTTAAAGAGTTATCAGTCTCTACTAGTTAATCAGTAGCTCATTTTGTATTGCATCATGTAAACTACCAGGATAGCCAAAAGCGAAAGGACCTTCCAATATTCAATTGTTTACAATTCCTATGCACAGTAAGAACAGCAGAAATCAGCTTTGATTCCTACATAGAGTATTGAAATAATAATTTAAATGTTAAATGCTTGCTGGTTCATTTGCACTATGGCGCATTAATTCTCGTGATCTCCTCCCACACCATGTTCTACAATGTGCCCAGAAGCTTTGAAAACTTATGACGCAAGTTATTAGCAATACAACGAGAGCGAAACTTATAAGTAGGGTTCACCTGCCCCAAATAGCCCCAACTTATTACACGCACGCATCGCTTACCTGGAAGATCTTCTGCTTCTCGCGTACCCTGTTCTCCACCCCTTTGCGGGCTGCAGTGCTGAATGTTCGCTGTGAAAGCTGATGGAAGGCCTGAGGGGAAACGACAAATGGAAATGTTCAGATATGAAGAGCCAAGGGTGACTCCTGAACCCTTTTTTTGGTCAACATTCATGACTCTGAAGAGAGATGTGCAGGATTCTGCAACTGGATATAGATAGTTTGAGTCAGTGGTTGAATACTTGGCAAGGGGAGTTTAATATGGCGAAAGTGCGAGGTCATACACTTTGTTAAGAGGAACGCAAAGGCACACGATAATCTGAATGGAAATTGCTACCAGATACAGTGGGATCTAGGTGTTATTGATCATGGATCACAAAGGTTAGTCAACAGCTGCACGATAGCTTTTGAATCGAAAGTTACAGTGTGGAAACAGGCTCTTCGGCCTACCGTGTCCGTGCCGACCATCGATCACCTGCTCACACTAGTTCTGGATTATCCCACTTGCGTACTCATTCCCTGCATGCTCGGAGCAATTTGCAGAGACCAATTAACCCACAAACCCGCACGTTTTAGGAACGTGGGAGGAAACCGGCCGGAGAATTTGGAGGATATCCACGCAGTCACAGGGAAAATGTGCAAACGACACACTGACAACACCCGAAGTCAGGGTGAGGCAACAGCTCTACTAACTGGTTGGGAAGGTGAATAGCATTTTGGCTTTTATTGACAGCATTTAAAAGTTTAGAAACAGGGAATTGTACTGGTGTTGGTGAAACCATACCTAGAGTATTGTGTAAAGATTTGGTCTTTGGTAAATTCAAATCCATAAACTGGCATTGGAGGCAGTCCAGAAAAGATTTAATAGGCTTCAAGATCAAGTTACATTTATTGTCACATGGGCTAATTCCTGGGAGAGGGAGGATTATTCCCGTCACATGCAGCTAAAGAGGTTGGACATATGTTCTTTGGATCTTAGAAGAATGAGGGGTGATCTTATTGAAAGATAGATGATTATGAGGGGTCATGATGAGGTAGATGTTGAGATATTTCTGTTAGTGGGCCTGTCTCAAACAGGGGTAGTTACAAGACCATGGGCAAATGTTTAAAACTGAGGCATAGGAATTTCTTCTCTGAGTGTGGCAAACATATGAAATTCTCTGCCCCTGAGGCTTGTGGAGGCTAGATCACTTGAGGAGGCAAATAGATGTATTGCAAGGTCAAAGAGTTGAGGATATAGGGAATCGGCACAGTGGTTGGAGCAGGCATGAGGGATCAGATGGCTAATTTTAACTGATTTCTTGTCTTCTGCATTTAAATTCAGCAATGGTGGCAAATTCGCATGTCAGGATGGAACATTCTAATGCACCTGATTGTACGAGTGCCAGGGATTATGGGGAGAAGGCAGTAGAATAGGGCTAAGAGGGAAAGGTTGATCAGCCATAATTGAATGGTGGAGTAGACTTGATGGGCCAAGTCACCTAATTCTCCCCCTATCACTCATGAACCTGCCACTCTTCTTTCGGCAACAGCAGCAGTCTCTTTTCAGAGTCTGCGACAGCGGCAAACATTGGGCAATGGGCTGCTTTCAAGGTGGCGACAGATGGAGGAGAGGATCGTTGCCACCAGGACAACAGGCACTCAAGTCCAAGATAAGACTGCACTCTTAAGAATGTTGACATTTTTTGGGCACCAGAAACCTAGTGATTCTGTGTACTGTCTTGAAGTCTATTACAATACAATCAATGCACTTTTGTACTTATCTGTGATTGTGCTTATCTAGAGTATGATTTTACTGGATGGTGTAGTACAAAGATTTTCACAGTGCTTAGGTACATAGGTACATATGACAGTAAAGTATCATCATCTAGCGTGGTGGCTTGGGAGGACTCGGATACCCTTGAGAAGTCCTGGTGAGTGTAGGAAGGAACTGCAGATGCCGGTTTACACCGAAGATGGACACAAAATGCTTGAGTAACTCAGTGGGGCAGGCAGTATCTATGGAGAGAAGGAATGGGTGATGTTTCGGGTCAGGAGTCTGAAGAAGGGTCTCTAGTGTATTTTGTAATTGGTATATATTATAGTGTGTGAGTGTCAGGGCAAAAGTGCATTTAGTATTGCATACAAAGGGCTAATCTGGCAAAATGGTTTGTTTTAATAATAATAATAATAAATTTTATTTATGGGCGCCTTTCAAGAGTCTCAAGGACACCTTACAAAAATTTAGCAGGTAGAGGAAAAACATGTAAGGGGAATGAAATAAATAGTAGAGACATGACTAGTACACAAATTAAAGACAGAATTCAATTCAAAACACAATATGAGGCGATTAATGCACAGATGAAAAGGGAGGGGGACGTGGGGCTAAGGATAGGCAGAGGTGAAGAGATGGGTCTTGAGGCGGGACTGGAAGATGGTGAGGGACACGGAATTGCGGATCAGTTGGGGGAGGATCAGTCTGTGCATTCTGTATTTTCCTCATATGCTAATGCAGGCCATTCAGCCCATCAAGTCTATGCCAGATCAGAGCAAAATCAGATCAGAGTAGTAGCTCTACTCAAAAACCTCCATTTGCTATGGTATTTTATTTCATTCACATTTAAACTATAATATTTTATTATTAATGTTTAATGTTCTACGTGTCCTTGTATGTGTACATACTTGGCCAATAAACGTATTCATTCATTCATTCAACTGAACAGACAAGTCACGCAAAATTCAATGGCAAAGGAGTGACATGTATTTTCACAGAAACTAAATAGGACACGTAAAATGAGGTGAAGAACTGAGGCAATTATAAAACACAGAAATTGTTCCCAACAGCCTGGGAAATGGAAAGTTTTTTAAATGTACGTGGAGGAGCTGGAGGTTAATAAATAACATACAACACCACATCACAGGAACAGGCCCTTCGGCCCACAATGTCCATGCCGAACATGATGCTCAGTTAAACTAATCTCCTCTATGTGTTAGAAACATAGAAAATAGGTGCAGGAGTAGGCCATTCGGCCCTTCGAGCCTGCACCACCATTCGATATGATCATGGATGATCATCCAACTCAGTATCCTGTACCTGCCTTCTCTCCATACCCCCTGATCCCTTTAGCCACAAGGGCCACATCTAACTCCCTCTTAAATATAGCCAATGAAATGGCCTCAACTACCGTCTGTGGCAGAGAATTCCACAGATTCACCACTCTCTGTGTAAAAAATGATTTTCTCATCTCGGTCCTAAAAGACTTCCCTCTTATCCTTAAACTGTGACCCCTAGTTCTGGACTTCCCCAACATCGGGAATAATCTTCCTGCATCTAGCCTGTCCAACCCCTTAAGAATTTTGTAAGTTTCTATAAGATCCCCCCTCAATCTTCTGAATTCTAGCGTGTACAAGCCGAGTCTATCCAGTCTTTCTTCATATGAAAGTCCTGCCATCCCAGGAATCAGTCTGGTGAACCTTCTCTGTACTCCCTCTATGGCAAGAATGTCTTTCCTCAGATTGGGAGACCAAAACTGTACGCAATACTCCAGGTGTGGTCTCACCAAGACCCTGTACAACTGCAGTAGAACCTCCCTGCTCTTATACTCAAATCCTTTTGCTATGAATGCTAACATACCATTTGCTTTCTTCACTGCATGCTGCACCTGCATTCCTACTTTCAATGACTGGTGTACCATGACACCCAGGTCTCGTTGCATCTCCCCTTTTCCTAATCGGCCACGATTCAGATAATAGTCTACTTTCCTGTTTTTGCCACCAAAGTGGACAACCTCACATTTATCCACATTATACTGCATCTGCCATGCATTTGCCCACTCACCCAACCTATTCAAGTCACCTTGCAGCCTCCTAGCGTCCTCCTCACAGCTAATACTGCCCCCTAGCTTCATGTCATCCGCAAACTTGGAGATGTTGCATTCAATTCCCTCATCCAGATCATTAATATATATTGTAAATAGCTGGGGTCCCAGCACTGAGCCTTGCGGTACCCCACTAGTCACTGCCTGTCATTCTGAAAAGGACCCGTTTACTCCTACTCTTTGCTTCCTGTCTGCCAGACAGTTCTCTATCCACATCAATACTGAACCCCCAATACCGTGTGCTTTAAGTTTGTATACTAATCTCTTATGTGGGACCTTGTCGAAAGCCTTCTGAAAGTGTTGGTGATCTATATCTCTCCATTCCCTGCAGATCTCTGTGTCTTTCTAAAAGCCGATCTAAATATCACTATTGTATCTGCCTCCACTCTCATCCAAGGCACCCATCGCTCTCGGTGCAAAAAAAACCCAAAAAACGTACCCCACCCATCTCTTTTGAACGTTGCACCTTTCACTTTAGTCTTTTGACATTTCCACACTGGGAAAAAGGTACTAACTGTCCACCCTATCGATGCCTTTCATGATTTTATACTTCTACCAGACCTCCCCTCGTCCTCCAACATTTCAGAGAAAACAACCCAAAGCTATCCTTGTAGCTGATACCATCTAATCTAGGCATCATTCTTGAAAATCCCTTCTATATCCTCTCCAAGCCTCCCCATCTTTCTTGCAATGGGTCAACAACAATAATCATGAAGTAATGCTGAACATTAATAAACCATCCTTAATACGTTATCTGTAGAGGTAGTGAAGGCTGGACAATGTCAGAATTGGGCAGCGCGGAGGGGCAACGGCAGAGTTGCTGCCTTATTGTAGCGTTGTTACAATCCCTGCCATCAGTGGCGCTCCAGATCTGCCAACTGAATTAGGCGTGGGACTCAAGAGGCTGTGGGGTGGGGGGGTGGGGATGGGTAAACTGCAGGTTTTTTTATGTTGTCAGGGAGGATTTCCTCTTACAACAAGCTATTGCATCGCTGGATTTGAAAGTCGGGGCTCAAATTCAAGGCCTTCAAAATCACGGATCGCAAGTTCTGGATAAGACAAAAGCTATGTAGGATGTTTATTTAACATCTTATCTAGTTTTTGGTGTAATTTAATTTTAATCTGATGATGCGAAATAAGTTAATTAGGCTCCGATATCGGCAACATGATCATCATCTGTAATGTGTAATTGTCTATCCATGATCACTATTTTCATGCTAAATATCTGACTAAAAACTTCCACAGTACATACAGATGTACATATATTTAACATGTCGGCAGTATGTATGTCTGTGTAAAACGGCCCTTGTCCTCCTCGATCACAGCTTTTGAGTTGTCAATAGAAAAACAATAGGGAACAAGATGCTAATTTCCTAGTGTGAAAATTACCATAACTTTTTTTAATACTGAAGATATGAAAGTGAATTAGGTAAATATTAAAGGGTTTTTAATGCTTTATCTGATGGGATAAATTACAGGCTTGATTTTAAAAATCTCAAAATGTTGTAACATTCCTACTTACAGCGCCTGCCTCATAAAGGCTGGCAATATCATCAAGGACCCACACCATCCTGGCCACACACTCATCTCCCTACTACCTTCAGGTAGAAGGTACAGGTACCTGAAGACTGCAACGATCAGGTTCAGGAATAGCTACTTCCCCACAGCCAACAGGCTACTAAACTTGGCTCGGACAAAACTCTGAACATTAATATCCCATTATCTGTTATTTGCACTTTATCAGTTTATTTATTCATGTGTGTATTTATGTATATAATGGTATATGGACACACTGATCTGTTTTGTAGTCAATGCCTACTATGTTCTGTTGTGCTGAAGCAAAGCAAGAATTTCATTGTCCTGTCAGGGACACATGACAATAAACTCTCTTGACTCTTGAGACCCGGGTTTGATCCTGACTATGGGTGCTGTCTATATGGAGTTTGTACGTTCTCCCCGAGTGCTTCGGTTTCCTCCCACATTCCAAAGACATACAGGTTTGTAGGTTAATTTGCTGTGGTAAAATTGTAAATTGTACCTAGTGTGTAGGATAGTGCTAGTGTACAGGATCACTGGTCGTCGTGGACTCAGTGGGCCGAAGGGCCTGTCTCCACGCTGTATCTCAAAAATAAACTAAATTAGGCTGAAAGCTGACAACTTTAGTTAAGATTGGTTTATTTATAGACCCCACACATCATGATTAAACCACATAAATCCAGAAGCTATTTTGGTTTAAGGTGCTCTTCCAGTGGACAATTCTAGCCACTGGAAATGTTACACCTTGATCACAAGACTCAATAGATTTTTTAAACAAAAGGTCAGGCCTCTCCAACACTGTAAAATACATTTTGTATCTACAGGGTCTCACTTGACAAGAATATGTATATATTTTTTTATATTTCAACCAATTTTTAATCTTGTACATCCTAATATATTGCAAACAAAATATATGAAAACAGCTTACTTCCTGCCAGAACATATGAAACCCTCTTCCTTCTTCCCTCTCAACCCCATAGTCAAGTCATATTTATTTATATAGCACATTTAAAAAACAACTCTCATTGGCCAAAGTGCTTTACATTTGTTATAAGAATAGTATAAACAAACAAACTACATACATATAGCCCTCGCTCAGTGGACGTCAGGAAAGGCTTGGGAGTATAGATAAGTTTTTAGTCTTGACGTAAAGGAGTCAATGGAGGGGCAGTTCTGATGGGATGGGGGATGCTGTTCCACAGTCTAGGAGCTGCAACCGCAAAAGCGCGGTCACCCCTAAGCTTATGCCTAGACCGCGGGATATTCAGCAGGCCCAAGACGGCCGATCTGAGGGACCTGGAGGTGGAGTGGTGGGTGAGAAGACTTTTAATGTAGGAGGGGGGCAAGCCCATAGAGGGCTTTGTAGACATAGAGGAGGGTCTTGAAATGTATACAGAACCGCATACTCCTGCCTTCTCCCCATCACCTTTGACACGCTTAGTAATCAAGATCATATCAATCTCAGTTCATAAAATATCCAAGGAGTTGACCTTCACCACCATCTGTGGCAATGAATTCCGGATTCACCATCCTCTGACTAAAGAAATGTGACAAACGGTCAATTTGTTCCACAGAAGCTGTCTGACCTGTTGAGTTCCTCCAGCGTTTTGTAATTTTCATTTACATATTTTTCCTCAGTTACAGCTAAACCATAGGTATTGCTCTTTTTCGGTTCCCCCCCCCAAAGAACCCGACACTGAAATCCTCACCCCATCATTGCTCCCCCCACCTACACCAAGCCCTCCTTTCTCCCACCTCCTCTCCTGACCACCCCTCTCTCCATCTCTCCTCTCAACACCCGCCACCCCCCCAAACCCCCTGTGCTTCTCTCCCCAAGCTCCACACCTCTCCCCACTCACAACCTTCTCCTCCCTCTCACCCCCACCCCAAATCCTGTCTCTCTCTAACCCCTAACACGCCCATCCCCACTCCATCTCTCTACCGCCAGACACCCCCTCTTCCCCCACAACATCCCCACTCTTTCTCTCTCCCCTCCCCAGCCACCCTTGTCTTCCCCTCACCCACCCTCCTTCCCACCGCTTCCGGACGCCCCACTCTTTGCCGGGGTCTCGAATTTCTCGCCCACCACCTCCAGTTTAAATTCCATTTGGAATATTTTGGAGGACCAGGAAACCAAGAACCAAGCCCGGTTGCTGCTGCTCCTCCTCCTCCACCAGGGGTGCCCCCACCACCCCTCCTCTCCTGCCCTCCTCCCCTTACCCCTCCTCTCCTCTCCACACCCCACGCCCCCTCTCCACACCGCCCTCTCCTCACCCGGAGGCCGCGCGTCGCCAGGCCGCTCATGTCTCCGTGACTCCGCGCAAGGACACACAGAGGACCACAATCCCCCGCGCTTGCAGGGAGAGGCGGCGGAAGTGACGCCAATGCAGTCACATGCAAAGATCATAGAGGAGCGCTCCTCTATGATCTTTGGTCACATGGTCCACACGGAGCGTTGATCACGTGGTACCCGGCAAGACGCTGATCACGTGGTGCCCGGCAAGACGCTGATCACGTGGTGCCCGGCGATGCGTTGATCACGTGGTGCCCGGCGATGCGTAGATCACGTGGTGAGCGGGAGGCAGGTAGAATCAAAGATCTTTGGGTAGAATGATATCATCACGCTGCATGACGCCATCACGCCCGCCGCCCCCTGCTGGCGTGAGGGTTCATAAGGTCATAAGGGATAGGAGTAGAGTTAGGCCATTCGGCCAATCAAGTCTACACCGCCATTCAATCATGGCTGATCTATCTCTCGCTCCTAACCCCATTCTCCTGCCTTCTCCCCATAACCCCTGACACTAGCACTAATCAAGAATCTATCTATATCTGCCTGCACTGTGGGAGGATGGTGTTGACCTTGTTGGTGCTGGTTGGGAGCCAGGCTTCACCCTCACCTCTCCTCTCCCACTACATGCTCCACACACCAAATCCCCAGGCTCCATCCCCCTTCCCACAACTTCTTCCATATTGATAGACACAGCGTGCTGGAGTAACTCAGCGGGACAGGCAGCATCTCTGGAGAAAACCAATGGGTGACGTTTCCAGGTCGAGACCCTTCTTCAGACTGAGAGTCAGGGGAGAGGGAGACACAGGGGACGAAGGGAAATGTGGAATAGATCATTGTTAGATCGAAGGTGACAACAAAGTATACAGAGATAACATTTAATCGGGGGGGGGGGGGGCAGTCCGACTGGTCAGAGAACTAGGATGTGGAGGGATGAAGACAGAGGAAAAGCAAGGGTTATTTGAAGTTAGGGAAATCTATATTCATACAGCTGTAGTGTAAGCTGCCCAAGCGAAATATGAGGTGGTGATCGTCCAATTTGGGTTGGGCCTCACTCCTCTGACAGTGGAGGAGGCCCAGGACAAAAAGGTCAGTGTGGGAATGGGAGGGGGAGTTAAAGTGTTTAGCAACCGGGAGATGAGGTAGGTGTAGCGGCAGATTTTTATATTGTTCAAGAGATTGCTCCCTCTAATTTTGTTTTGTCAACATTTTCATGGTTTAGGCAGACTGCGCGGAGATGTTCAGCGAAAAGGTCGCCGAGCCTGCACTTGGTCTCTACGATATATAGGATATCAATATTTTTAGCTTCAAGTAACCCTTGCTTTCCCTCTCTCCCCCACCAGTTCTCTGACTGTTGTCCTGATTAATTTTACCAATTGCATGCCCCGTTGTGAATCTCTGTAATTCTCTGCCACAGAAGGTAGTTGAGGCCAGTTCATTGGCTATATTTAAGAGGGAGTTAGATGTGGCCCTTGTGACTAAAGGGATCAGGGGGTATGGAGAGAAGGCAGGTACAGGATACTGAGTTGGATGATCAGCCATGATCATATTGAATGGCGGTGCAGGCTCGAAGGGCCGAATGGCCTACTCCTGCACCTATTTTCTATGTTCCCTCAGCCTACAATGAACCATTCTGCAATTCCTTGATCGTCGTATGCTTTGATCTCTCGTTTTCACATCTTACCCTTCCCAGGCATAAGCTCAGGGGCGACCGCGCTTTTGTGGTTGCCGCACCTAGACTAGGAAACAACATCCCTCTTCCCATCAGAACTGCCCCCTCCATCAACTCTTTTAAGTCTAGACTTAAAACTTATTTCTACTCACAAGCGTATCTTGAGGTCCTCTGAGGAGCGCTGTATGTATGTATTTATGTATGTATTGTTGATCTATGTACCACTATTTGTAGCACATTAGTACCTGTACTGATGCAAAGCACTGGTCAACGAGAGTTGGTTCAAAATGTGCTATAGAAATAAAATTGACTTGTATTGATTTGACTTGACATATCTTGTCTCCCTCTCCCATGACTCTCAGTCTGAAGAAGGGTTTCGACCTGAAACGTCACCCACTCTGCCTGTCTCGCTGAGTTGCTCCAGCCTCTTTCCGCCATGCAAGAACCCAAACAGTCTTTCCAGGTGAAGCACTTTGTCCAAACATCTGCCTATCACCCCCTCAACCCCCCCCCCCCCCCCCCCCCTCCCCCCTCTAATCTGGAGACGCAAGGAACTACAGGTGCGGTGCTGCATTACATAAAAAGACTCAAAGTGCAGGAGTAACTCAGCAGGGCAGGCGTCATCTCTGGGGACACATGGGTGTGTGACATTTCGGGTTGAGGACTGGAGACCACCTGCCGGTAAGCTGGAGCCGCCGCCGTCCTCTCTCTCCCTCTCTCCCTCCCTCCCTCTCTCCCTCGCTCCCTCCCTCCCTCGCTCCCTCCCTCCCTCGCTCCCTCCCTCCCTCGCTCGCTCCCAAAGATCTTATAGCAGGGCTCTAAGATCTTTGCTCTCTCTCTCTCTCCCTCCCACTGAGGCGGTGACCAAGGCAGCTCCACCCTCGGCCACCGAGGGAGTAACCAGCTAGCGCGACCTCCCCGTCTCACTGCAGCGGCCGGCTGGCTGGGTGAGTGAGTGGATGGCTGGGTGGGGAGGGGGGAGGGGGGGGGTGGTGAGGTGGGGGGGGGACCGGAGGGACTGGAGCGCAGTGTAATTTGCGGATTAAGGGGATCCAGGAGCGGATTGCAAGGTTCTGGGGCAGATTGCGGAGTCCAGGAGCGGGCTGCGGGATCCGGGAGCGGTTTGCAAGGTTTCTGGATCTAGGGATCCAAGAGCGGAATCCGAGAACGGAGTTGCGGGATCCAGGAGCGGGTTTGCATGGTCCTGGAGTGAAGTGCAGGAGCCAGGAGCGAGATCCATGCGTGGATTGCGGGTTCCCGCAGCGGAGAGCGGGATCCTGGAGCGGAGTGCGAATCCCGGAGCTGAGTGGGATCCAGGAGTGGATTGCAAGGTCCAGGAGCGGGATCAATGGAGAGGCTGTGAGACAGGAAGGGATGGAATTTACAGGTTAACGAGAGGGATAGATGCAGATTGATCACACTGTACTCCAGTCCCAATCAGAGATCATTTTAATACATTTAATATTTAATATCCAATTCTGTGTCTGAACTGATGTTTGTCGAGCTTGGGGGAAAGGGGGAGATTTGTAAATGTTGAAAATCTGAAATGAAAACAAACTCAGCAGGTCAGGCAGCATCTTTGGAGAGTGTCCCAGCGTCAATGTTCATAAATTCAAAAGTTCTAGGTGCAGAATATGGCCATTGGACCGATCAAGTCTACTCTGCCATTCAGTCAGGGCTGAACTATCTTTCCCTCTCAACCTCATCCTACTGCCTTTGCTCCATAACCCCTGACAATCATACTAATCAAGAATTTGTCAATCTCCACCTAAAAAAATAATCTAAATTTCCATTGAATTCACTGCCACTTTGCTTGCCAACTTTCTGCTCTCCATCAAGGATTTCTGTGACCCTCTGTGGCGTCTCTCGCCTTTCATAAGGAAATGACTAAAATTTGCCTCAAAGTCCACATTTTTGACTTCCAAATGTCTCCAGCTCCAACTATCTCCATGGCTACACAGGCCTCACACTATCACAGTTAACCCCCCTTCATCCTATCCAACTTTCACCTTCTAAAGCTAACTTGTCTTTCTATCCTTCCCAATTCTAATAAATGTCTTGAACATAAAACACTAACTATATTTCTCATTCTGCACTTGCTGCGTGACCAGCGTGCTTCCAGCATTTTCTTTTTGATTTTATTTGGTAAATTCTTTGTTTGGTTTGGTAGTTTCAAAGATGTGGAGAAATTGTGGAACAATCATATTTTTCAGATCTCTTTGAGGAGGCATTTTTTTTTTTAATGGGAAGTGCTTTATTTTTCTTTGTTCACGTATAGTGTTGTGTAAGAGAATGTGCGTGACCATGTTCTGCAATACTTGATATCACATGAGTTTGTACCAATATTTCCTATGTCAGCTTAATTCATTAAAAAAAAAATCCAGTTGATTTGTCACAGAACATAGAACAGGACAGCACAAGGACAGGACCTTCAATGTTGGTGCAGAACATGATGCCAAGGGCAACTCTTATCTGCCTCCACACAATCTGCCTCCACACACACTTAGAATAAAGGGGAGGCCATTTAAGACTGAGGTGAGAAAAAACGTTTTCACCCAGAGAGTTGTGAATTTGTGGAGTTCCCTGCCACAGAGGGCAGTGGAGGCCAAATCACTGGATGGATTTAAGAGAGAGTTAGATAGAGCTAATGGGGCTAGTGGAATCAAGGGATATGGGGAGAAGGCAGGCACAGGTTATTGATTGGGGACGATCAGCCATGATCACAATGAATGGCGGTGCTGGCTCGAAGGGCCGAATGGCCTCCTCCTGCACCTATTTTCTATGTTTCTAATCCATATCCCTCCATGTCCTGCTTGTCCCTATGCCTATCCAAACGTCTCTTTAATGCTACTATTGTATCTGCCGCAACCACCTCCCCCGTTGGTGTGTTCCAGGCATTCACCAAAAAAAAAAAATTTGCCCTCGCATCTCCTTTAAATTTGCCCCTCTCACCCCACGGTGAGGTAATTGTCAGCAAGAGTTAGCCAGGTTTTTATTTATTTGTTTGCAAGGATGTAGGGATTGCTACTGTGGCCGCCATTTATTGTCCATCCCTACTTGTCCTTGAGAAGGTTGGTGGGGGTAATTTTCCATTTGGAACCTCTATTCTTGCTGGTGAAGAAATTTCAACAGTGCTGTCGCGGAGGGAGTTCCAAGATTTAAATCTCACGACAATGAACAAAAGCCGATGTATTTCCAAAATGTAGAAACAGAGAATCGCAGATGCTGGTTTATACCAAACGTAGACACAATGAACCATTCTGCAATGAACCGACCCGCAATGTCACCTATCCATTTTCTCCAGTGGTGCTTCCTAACCCACTGATAGTTTTAGAGATACAGCACGGATACAGGCCCTTCGGTCCACCATGCCGAACAGCAATCCCCGCACATTAAAGGGCCTGTCCCACTTGCCGATTTTTTCGGTGATTGCCGGCGTCGTATCAGGGTCGCCAAAAGATACTTGAGGAAACACCGGGCGTCAATACGTCATCACGCCGCAACTTTTTCGGTGATCTGATATGTCAGTCAATGATGCCGGCAGTCGCCGAAAAAATCTTACCCGCACTAGAGACAATTTACAATGATACCAAGCCAATTAACCTACAAACCTGTACATCTTTAGAGTGTGGGAGGAAACCAAAGATCCTGGAGAAAACCCACGCAGATCACGGGGAGAACGTACAAACTCCGTACAGCGAAGCACCCGTAGTTAGGATCGAACCCAGATATCTGTTGCTGTTTTACACTGCCACCGTGTAAAGTGGCAACTCTACCGCTGTGCCTCCCGAGTTACAGCACTTTATGTCTATCACTGATGTTTTTACAATTTAGGATGGTGGAGAACAGGAGAACCTGCTTAGGTAGGGGTCATGTGTTTGGGAAGTGCTGTCTAAGCAACCTTGGTAACTCCAGTGCCTTCTGTATGGCATGCATTATAGCAGTGGTGTGTTGGTGGTGGAGAGGATTAACGTTTAGTGTGTTGGATGGCATGCCAGTCCTGTTGAGTATCGTGAAGCCACACTTGTCCAGGCAAGTGGAGAATATTCAGTCATGCTTCTGACTTGTACCTTATAGAGTGTGGATAGGCTTTGGGGTGCCAGGAGATGAGTGGCTGACTGCAGAATGCCCAGCCACTCGATTTATGTAGGTTTTATGCTTGGATATTGAACATAAACCTGTATTTAGTCTGAAGAAGGATCTCAACCCGAAACATCGCCCATTCCTTCTCTCCAGAGATGCTGCCTGTTTTGTGTCTATCTGCGGTGTAAACCAGCATCTGCAGTTCCTTCCTACACATTTAATCTTTGCTTTCCATTTTTCTGGGATGTTGGGGGATTTTGGCGATGATAAGGCCTTTGAATGTTGAGGATAGCAGCTTTGGTTGGTGAATGGTCTGGATGGTATTGGCAAATAAAGTCAATTTAAGTGGGAATGAGAGTGGAGTAAACAGACTGGTTTGAAGAGTGCTGTGTTTAGTATCATCTGTCCTTGTCCAGAATTATTCTTACAACAAAATGAATACCCAAAATGGGGATGTAGCACTGGCGTTTGAGCAATATTACATCACAATCTATGTTCTCGCAAATATAACCACAGTGAATATTTCAAAATACCACATTGGAGTGCAAAAAACAATTAAAAACATGCACTCAAACAAAAACTGTTGCAATATGACACAAAGTTCATTCAAACATGAGCTTGGTGTAATACAAATAATTTTGTATTTGATATTGAATGAAACAATATCCTGCAAAACAGTGGCATTGAAAACAATTAACTTTTACATCCCTTTCTCTTTGCATATTTCTCAAACAAGTGTTCCTGTTCCTTTTGTTGAAAGGAGGATGAGGTACAGAGTAGGAAGTCTTGCGACAGCTGTAAAGGGTGTTGGTAGGACCACATCTGGACTATTGCCCATACCTCTGGTCTCCCAATTTACAGAGGGAGAAGCTTGAATTGGAAACAAGACAGAGAAGGTTCACGAGGTTATTACCCCGGGATGATGAAAAGTTGTGCAAATCGGGAAAAAGTAGGAAACTTCTATCAAGATGGTTTCTACTTAACATAAACCCTTATAGGACGTGTGGGCCAGCGACGAAGGCTTGATATGAAGATCAAAGTTGGCTGCGTGGACTCGCTGTCGTTGATTGTCTGAAATGATTGTCAGAATTCATATCTCCAATCATTGCTTCAGTTCCTCAATTATACGGAGGAAAGAGTGTCTTCATTTATCCACGCCTCTTTTACGCCCTCCATGGGTGCATCGAAGCAATAATCGAAGAGATAGTTGAGTGTTGTAAGTCTTGTTGGGTCACTAATCTGCTTACACCGAGCTTTCAGAAAAATGTAGAATGATCATGAACATATGTACGTTAATGAAAGTGGTTGGGGCAAGGCCTTGCCAAGATGGCCATACACGGGTCCAGGCAGTCATGGGTCTGTCCGACTGCCTTCCCCACTTCTGGGCCTGCGTCCGTGCCCGCGTGTCCATGGAGAGGGAACATGCGGTGTCCACAGAGATGCTGCCTGACCAGCTGAGTTACTTCAGCATTTTGTGTCTATTTTCGGCATAAACCAGCATCTGCAGTTCCTTCCTACAAACTTCTTAATTCTGTTTTGTGGAAACAGACTTTTCGGCCCACCGAGTCCGCACCAACCAACAATCACCCATACACTAGTTCTATCCTACACACTGGGCCAATTAACCTACAAACCTGCATGTCTTTGGAATGTGGGAGGAAACTGGAGAAATCCACGAGGTCTCAGGGAGAATGTGCAAACTCCGTACAGACAGCACCCGTAATCAGGATCGAACCCGGGTCTCTGGCGCTGTAAAGGAGTATCTCTACCACTGCGCCACCGTGCAGCAGCATAACAGGCCTGTAAACACAATAGTCATAGGTAAAATATAATAAACACAAATTCAAGAAGGTTGTCTGTCTGACGATCGGAAGGCAAAGCCAGTATGGTTCCTGCGTCAATGATCACAATGGATCCATGGTCCATGAAGGAGCTGGGGTCATTGGGAAGAGAGAGCATCTGTGTCTGGGTCTGTGGTTTCCGCGGCAACGGCCGAGCCTGCATTAACCCCCCCCCCCCCCCCCCCATTTGCATCTTCTTGTTGCAGGTCCGGTTGACGTGAAACGACTTCTCACAAAGGATCTACAAAACCCG
The DNA here is from genome assembly GCF_010909765.2 of Amblyraja radiata. NCBI lineage: Eukaryota > Metazoa > Chordata > Chondrichthyes > Rajiformes > Rajidae > Amblyraja > Amblyraja radiata. The sequence goes on from NC_045963.1 coordinate 68,371,254, forward strand.
AGGGAACCATGTTTGCCTGGATGTTGCTGCCCCTGTTCATCGCCCTTATTCTCCCCAAAACTTCGGACTGGTATGTGACAGAGAGGAAGCGTGAGGGATTGGTTCAAAAATAGTGATGGAACCTGCCTCGAAGTGACAGGATATGATCAGGGCCGGCCTCTCCCTCTCTCGCGTTCTTTTTTAGAGGAAGAACAAGGTGCATGGAAGAATCTGCTTTTTTTTTGTTTAGCTTACATTATTGTCACCTGATTTTATTGCGTGCTATCCAGACAATACAAGATTACAATCGAGCCATCCATACTGTTTGAGTTCAGTTTATTGTCACGTGTACCGAGGCACAGTGAAAAGCTTTTTGTTGCATGCTCACCAATCAGTGGAAAGACAATACATGATTACAATCAAGCCATCCACAGTGTACAGATCTACGGTAAAGGGAATAATGTTTAGTGCCAGATTAAATCCAGTAAAGTCTGATTAAAGATAATCAAAGCGTCTCCGATGGTAGCTCCGGACCATTGTCTAGTTGTTGATAGAATGGTTCAGTTGCCTGATATCAGCTGGGAAGAAACTAAATTAGCATCAGTTAAATGTAAAGTTTTAAAAGAATTGTAGGAAGGTGTAAACCTGTGTGCTGTAGTTTCCAGCATTGAATGCAGGCCAATCAGCCTGTTCTTCTTCCTTAGTGAGCTGCGAATGATGGGAGGATAAGTTAATTGGTGACTTTACAGTTAGGTACAGCATATAAAATCAACAGGTCATATTAAACCTTCATAAAACACACTTCGACACAGCTGGTGTATTGTCTCCCCTGCCTGGCACCAGAGTTTAGAGTTCAGAAAAGGACACAAAGTGCTGGAGTAAATCAGCGGATCAGGCAGCACCTCTGGAGTAAATGGACAGGTGACGTTTCGGGTCGGGACACTTCTTCAGTCTGAGGAAGGGTCCTGACTCAAAACATCACCTATCCATTTTCTCCAGGGATGCTGCCCGACCCGCTGAGTGACTCCAGCACTTCTTCAGACTGATTGTAGATCAGTGGTTGGGATTTGCTGTGGAGAAGAAGTACAAAAAGCTACCTTACATAGAACTGGGAGAAGCTTTCTCCTTAAAGAGAAGAAAGTTGAGAAAATTCAAGAGGTGTTCAAAATTATAAAGGGATTTGATAAGGCAAATGGGGAAAATACATTTCCATAGGTTCATGGTGAGAAGATTAGATTATCAGACGATAATCTAATTGTTTTTTAGTCAGATGATTCTTAGAAAGCTTGCAAAGAGATATTAGAATTTTATTTTAATACAGTCCCCTGGCGAGTGCTACCTTAAGGCCGTTTCAATGTTTAGTTTAGTTTAGAGATACAGTGCAGAAACAGACCCTTTGGCCCACCGAGTCCACACCGACCAGCGATCCCCACACATTAACATTATCCTACACACACTAGCGAGAATTTTGTACATTTTTATACCAAACCAATTAACCAACAAACCTTTGGAGTGTGGGAGGAAATGACGATCTCTGAGAAAACCCACGCGGTCACATAGAAACATAGAAACATAGAAATTAGGTGCAGGAGTAGGCCATTCGGCCCTTCGAGCCTGCACCGCCATTCAATATGATCATGGCTGATCATCCAACTCAGTACCCCGTACCTGCCTTCTCTCCATACCCTCTGATCCCCTTAGCCACAAGGGCCACATCTAACTCCCTCTTAAATATAGCCAATGAACTGGCCTCGACTACCCTCTGTGGCAGGGAGTTCCAGAGATTCACCACTCTCTGTGTGAAAAAAGTTCTTCTCATCTCGGTTTTAAAGGATTTCCCCCTTATCCTTAAGCTGTGACCCCTTGTCCTGGACTTCCCCAACATCGGGAGCAATCTTCCTGCATCTAGCCTGTCCAACCCCTTAAGAATTTTGTAAGTTTCTATAAGATCCCCTCTCAATCTCCTAAATTCTAGAGAGTATAAACCAAGTCTATCCAGTCTTTCTTCATAAGACAGTCCTGACATCCCAGGAATCAGTCTGGTGAACCTTCTCTGCACTCCCTCTATGGCAATAATGTCCTTCCTCAGATTTGGAGGTTCGAACGGTTAGAACGTGCAAACTCTGTACAGACAGCACCCATAGTCGGGATCAAAACCAGGTCTCTGGCACTGTAAGGCAGCAACTCTATCTGTGCCCCACTATGCCGCCCCACTCTGATGTGTTATATGATTCTGAGAAAGCTTGCAAAGAGAAATTAGAATTGTATTTTGACACAGTGCTCTGGATTGCACTACCTTAAGGCAGATTCAGTAGCAACTTTAAGAAGAATTGTGTTCATATTTGAAATAGAACAAAGACAACAGGGAAAGAGCAGAATGGAGACGGCTTCCAACGAGCTGGCGTCAGTGTGATAGGCAGAATTGCTTCCTCTTCCATAGTAGTTCTTGAATTACCTGAAGGCTGATTTGAGCTTTGCACTAAGTGATTGGTTCTCAGTGAACAATTTTACCCCCTCCTTCCCTCAGCCCCATCCAGTAAGGTTCAATTAATCAAAGTAGTTTTTTTTGCACATGTGCAAAGTGCAAACGCTTTGAAAGAAATCCTTTTCTTACAAACAGTCCAGTAGCGTATGGCCATACCTAAGCACATTCCTCATTAGCAAATTGTACAGAAATAGACTACTGATCCCACATGGAAGCGGTGCCATGTTTTGCCGCCTTGTCTAAGTCCAGTCTGCGCTCTAGATGTTGCCCATTCCAGGCAAGCCCCAGGCTGCTAAAGGGCCTCCAGCCGTCGCCTTCCCTTAGACGTGTGGATCGACCTGTGGACCGACATCCCGCTCCTCGCCAGTCCACCTTTGTGCCCTGGGGGTGCCACCCACAGCCAACCTTGAGGGCGTGGTAGGCCAGACCTTGGCTCCCTCTCCTCTCCTCTCCTGTCAGCCTTGCCCCACCCCTGTCGTGTCAGTCGTCGTCGCCGGCTCCATCCTCTCGGTCTCCGGTCTTCGGGGGATGAGCTCGGCGGGCTCCCCCTGCAGGTTACGGTCCGCTGGGTCTTGCGTTTAGCCGTGGGGGACCGGCCCTGCGGCCACTTAGTTTACTTTAGTTCAAGGAAACAGCGGGCGAAAAAGCCCTTCGGCCCATCGAGTCCGCGTCGACCTGCGATCCCCTCACATTAACACCAACCGACACACACTTGGGACAATTTTATTTGACATTTAAACCAAGCCCGTTAACCTACAAACCTGTACGTCTTTGGAGTGTGGGAGGAAACCGAAGATATCGGAGAAAATCCACGCAGCCCACAGTAGGAACGTACAAACTCCGTACAGACAAGCACATACCCGGGTCTCTAGTGCTGTGAGGCAGTAGTTCTCACCGCTATGCCACCGTGCCTCCCACTTCTCAGGCTGAAGTTGGCCAACTGGGATCCCAAACCTGGGATTACCTGATCTGTCTTTCTTCAATGATTCGATACATTGATTCAATGCTACTTTATTGTCACATGTACCTAGGTATGGCGAAATACTTTGTTTTGCATACAACCTGGTAAAATCATACAGTAGATCTCACCGGAGCAGTACACAAGTGTCGCCACGTTTTGGCGCCAACAACGTTACGAAGGTTATTGGCGTGGCGTAATTCAGGCTTTATAAAGTTCAAACCTCTGGAAAAGTTGAATTGTGGAACGTTAAGTGATAAAGTATATGAAGTGGCTAAGTGCAGTGTCTGATCTCTTGCAGTGCAAGTCATCCGTGGCACCTCCTCATCTTGTCTCAGCAGTGGCCACAGACCGTCTGTTTGGTGAGTGCAATTTTTGTGAGGTGGATTTTTAAGTTTTCTGTACATGTCCTTGCACTGAAATTTAAAGATGCAGCAGCTTCCACTAGTGGGAGAGTCGACTAGAGGCCAGAGCCTCAGAATAAAAGGACGTTCCTTTAGGAAGGAGATGAGGAGGAATTTCTTCAGTCAGAGGGTGGTGAATCTGTGGAATTCATTGCCACAGAAGGCTGTGGAGGCCGTCAACAAACATTTTTAAGGTGGAGATTGACAAATTCATGATTAGGTAGGGTGTCAGGGGTTATGGGGAGAAGGCAGGAGAATGGGGTTGAAAGGGAAAGATAGATCAGCCATGATTGAATGGCAGGGTAGACTTGATGGGCCGAGTGGTCTAATTCTGCTCCTAGAACTTATGAAGCTTCTGAGATTCAAATGCACAAAATCTGACTTATCATGTTTTAGAAACATAGTAAATGGGACCATTCGGCCCTTCATGTCAGCACCACCATTCAATATGATCATGGCTGATCATCCAGAATCAGTACCCCGTTCCTGCTTTCTCCCTATATCCCTTGATTCCATTAGCCCTAAGAACTATATCTAACTCTCTCTTGTAAACATCCAGTGAATCGGCCTCCACTGCCTTCTGTGGCAGAGAAGTCCACAGATTCACAACTTTCTGGGTGAAAAGGTTTTTCCTCCTCTCAGTCTTAAATGGCCTACCCCTTAATTCTTAAACTGTGACCCCTGGTTCTGGACTCACTTTTTTTTTATTATTGCTTTATTTATATAGCACATTTTAAGTCAACTTGCATTGACACCAAAGTGCTTTACATAAATTAAATAATAAATTTACATACAAACCATAGAAAAAGGTTAAAAATAAAGAAAGAAAGAAAATGGACACAACACATTATAGAGTTCAACACAAACGTCCCCCCACAACAGAATCAAAAATGTCCACTGTGGGGAAAGGCAGCAGAAGGTTAAGTCCTCTTCCTCTGAAACACCCGAGGTCGGGGCCCATTTGTGGCCTTGCAGCCAGTCCGATGATTTTCAGGGCCCTCTTGCCGTGAAGATGGAACACTGGCGTCGGGTGAAACAATTCCTCAAGCGGCTTGGAAAGTCTGGAGCGGCTGCCTCCTCCCCGGAGACCGGAGACCGAGGCACTCGTAGACTTCAGGCCGCGCTGGTTGGAGCTCCGACCCCGGCGAACCCGATCCCAGACTCCGCGGCGCTCCAAATCCAGCGCCGCCCGCGGCCAGACGCCCGCAGCCCCAGCTCCGCGATGTTTGGATCGACGGCCACAGCGCTCCGGAGCTTACCGCACGGCGACCCGGCAAGGCATCGCCCGCTCCGTGGCTCCGCTCCGTGATGGTGTCCTTGCGCTGCGCCGCCGCCGAAGCTGTAGTCCCGGCCGGTCCCGACAGGAAACGCCGCTCCATTCTCGATGGTAGGCCGCGAGGACGGGGCGAAGAAGCAGCTCGGAGGGATGCTGCCTCTCCGACCAGGTAAGGGACTAAGAATTAAAGTTTCCCCCTTCCCCACCCCACCCACCACATAAAAGACCTCCACTAACATTTTGGACAAGACTTAAAATAAAAAAAAGGTGAAGAGACGGACTGCGGGCAGGCTGCCATACACAGACGGCGCCCACTCCCGCACATCCGCCAACATGGGGAACAGTTTTCCTGCGTTTAGCCTGTGCAATCCCTTAAGAATTTTGGAGGAATTCTGTCCTTGTAAGTGGCATATTTCAATTATTGAATATTTTCCCACGACCTATTTAAATCAAACCCGCCCGTGCGTGTCAGCAGAACTTTAATGGGAATTTGCCTGAGATTGCAGCTTCCGCTTATTGGAACCGAATGACTCATTTCAAGCATGTGACAGTGTTTTTGCTCCTGAGCTTATGCTGCCTGTTTCCACGCTGGATCTCTAAAGTCTAAAGTAAAGTAAACTTGCCACAACTTGATATTTTCTTGGCTTGGCATGGTCTCTTCTTCAGAATAACGAGAGGCTTGTCCCAGGACAAATGATCATATTTCCCTTTTTGAGCACAGCTATGATTGCAAAGGTTGTGTTTACATTACATAAAAAAATAATTAGAGGCCATGACACTGTCATCATCAAGAGATGGGATGTCGCATCACCCAAAGTCTGTTGGTATTGTAAAGGGCCCTTGTCTTTCACTTCTCTAGATGGCAAGCGAGGCGTGCAAAGTTCCTCGTGCTGTTGACTACTGGACTGTGCATGGGCTCTGGTGAGTAGATACCTCATTTCATGGTCTTGTCCAAATACGTTGCTGTGTTGAATTCCTAGTTCAGTGACTGCATAGTGTTTACAAGTAATTCTCAGCCAACTACATCTTAGTTTAGTGTAGGAAGGAACTGCAGATGCTGCTTTAAACCGAAGATAGACATGAAACGTTGGAGTAACTCAGCGGGACAGGCAGCATCTCTGGAGAAAAGGAATGGGGTCGAGACCCTTCTTCAGACTGAGAGTCAAGTGAAAGAGCTGCTGCCGCACAGCACCGGAGCCCCAAGTTCAGTCCTGACCTCAAGTGCTGTCTGTGTGGAGTCTGCACCTTCTCCCTGTGACCGCATGGACCGCAGGCATCCATGTTGTCCTGAGATGCCGCCTGAATCACTGAGCTACTCCAGCACTCAGTGTCTACTTTTGTTAACACCAACATCTGGAGTTCCTTGTTTCTATATTTTTGGGCGGCACAGTGGCGCAGCGGTAGAGTTGCTGCTTTACAGCGCCAGAGACCCGGGTGCATTTCCGGTTTCCTCCCACACTCCAAAGTCGGACAGGTTTGTCGGTTAATTGGTTGGTGTCAATGTAAATTGTCCCTTGTGTGTAGTATGGTGCTAGTGTGCTGGTCGACGCGGACCCAGGTTGAAGGGCCGTATCTCTAAACTAGGGTGGCTGTATGTTGTCTTTACTTTGTGCTATTTCATCAACTTGATTTTGTGTGCGTGTGTGTGTGTGTGTGCACATGAAAACAATCAAAGTAAATTGGATAACGGAAAACAAATGTGTATGTGTTTTTTCCAATTAGGCCCAAAAGAGCCCAGATGTGCAATAATTCCTGGCATTTCAACATAAAAAATGTGCAGGTAGGTATTCAGCTTCTTCCACAGTAGGGTTAGTTTGTTATCTTGCATTTACTTATTTGACTCAACACGATGCATTTGCTTGAAATAACGAGAAGGGTTTACTCTTTTGGTTAAAGTCAACTTAATAGTTACTTTGTGTAGGAAGTAACTGCTGGTTTACGCTGAAGATAATTGGCTTTGGTGAAATTGTAAATTGTCCCTAGCGTGTAGGCTAGTGCTAGTATACGGGCTGATCGCTGATCGGCACGGACTCGGTGGGTTGAAGGGCCTGTTTCCGCGCTGTATCTCTAAAGTCTGAAGGAAATTCCTGTTTTTAGGTCACTGCATACTCAGAATGGAACAAGACCTTAGATTTAAAGCTGAGGTACTTTCACTGGGACTATTTGCCTGCATCACAGTGGTCCAAACCCCTGGCCTTCAGACAGGAGCAATCCTACCTTGTAAACGCACGGATTCGGAGAGCTGAGTAGGCTAAGGGATAAGATCGGCTGTGCACTGGAAGGTTTCTACATTCATTTCTACTCCGTTTGAAACCCACTCTTTGAACTCTGTATTAGGTTGTTCCATGACGGCCCCTGGCAGTCAAAGTCGGTTTGGTTTGGTTAGTTTCATTAGTTTAGTTTATTGTCACGAATACTGCGGAACAGTAAAAAGCTGTTGTTGCGTGCTAAGCAGTCAGCAGAAAGACAATACATGATTACAATCGAGCCGTTCACAGTGTACAGATCCATGATAAGATACATGATACGTTACATAAGGTGCATGATTTTGCTGTTTATTTGCAGGACATTTTATCTGACATGGAGCAATATTGGCCTGATGTGATCCATCCCAATAGTACTCAGCTCTGGTAGGTTTATTGTTAATTGCTAGGTTTTCAATGCTGGTTGTTCACAGCTGGTCTGGACAAGACCAAATCCTGGGCGTGTGCTCTAATGCAATACGGAGGACCGATGCACTTTGGTGGTATTCATCTTTCAGACCGATTCATTGATTGAAACATACAGCATGGCAACAGGCCATATGGCCCACCGAGTCCACGCCGACCATCCATCACCCGTTCACACTAGTTCTATGTTATCCCACTTTCTCGTCCACGCCCTGCGCTCTCTGTGAAATATACAGAGGCCAATTAACCTAAAAACTCACATGTCTTTGGGATGTGGGCAGAAATCCATGCGTTCGCAGGGAGAACGTGCAAACTCCGCACAGACAGCATCCGAGGTCAGGATTAAACCCAGATCTCTGGCGCTGTGAGGCAGTGGCTCTACCAGCTGCACCACTGTGACGCCCTATCTGAGATCAATAATCTATTTGTATTAGAAACATAGAAAATAGGTGCAGGAGTAGGCCATTCCGCCGTTCGAGCCAGCACCGCCATTCAATATGATCATCCAAAACCAGTACCCCGTTCCTGCTTTCTCCCCATATTCCTTCATTCCGTTATCCCTAAGAGCTATATCTAACTCCTCTTGAATACATCCAGTGAATTGGCCTCCACTGCCTTATGTGGCAGAGAATTCCACAGATTCACAACTCTGGTTATCCTCATCTCAGTCCTAAATGTCCTAGTCCCAGTTTAAGGCAGCAATTCTACCGCTGCGTCGACGTGTATAGTGTGGTCTATATGTGGAACAAGATGCTAGAGGAAGCTTTAGAAAAGGATATACTTACAGCTTTAGAAGAATTTGAACAGATCTATGGATAGGAAGTTGTTTTGAAGGATAAGGTCCAAATGGAGGCAAATGGGACTACCTCAGAATGGGCTGAACGGCCTTCACAAGTTATAGTAGAATTAGGCCATTTGGCCCATCGAGTCTACTCTGCCGTTCAATCATGGCTGATCTCTGCCGCCTAATCCCTGCCTTCTCCCCGTAACCCTTGACATCCGTTCTAATCAAGAATTTGTCTATCTCTGGCATTTTTCCATGTTATATAGCTCTATGGCTCCATGACAGTGGCATCAAGGTAAAAGATCAGCCATTGTGACAGCAGGCAACGAGGGGCTGAATGGCCTTCTACTCCAATTTTTCATGTCCTTAAATGGAACTGTGAGTTGTTAGAAGTGACCAAAGAGGTGGTTTTTGAGAAGAGGTGGCCACGTGTCAGAGTCGTAGAGTCAGGCAGCACGGAAACAGGCCCTTTGGCACAACTTGCCCATGCCGACCAAGATGCCCCATCTACCCTCGTCCCACATGCCCCCATTTGGCCCATGTCCCTCTAAACCTTTCTTATCCATCTTGCTGTCCAAATGTCTGCAGAAAGGTCTCGACCCGGAATGTCACCTATTCGTTTTCTCCAGAGATGCTGTCTGACTCGCTGAGATACTCCAGCTTTTTGTGTCTTTCAAATTCTGTATTGTCCCTGCCTCAACCAGCAGCTTTTCTAGCAGCTCTTTCCATATACCTTTCCATAAACCTTCTAGGTGTGGCGAGAAACGTCAGAACTTGGTATGAGCTGAGAAAAGTGCATGACCCTCACAGCATAATAAGTTGAACCCAGACACGCAAGGATAGATCTAACAGAGGATAGATAACAAACTGCTGGAGTAACTCAGGCAGCATCTGTGGAGAGAAGGAATTGTTGACGTTTCGGGTCTAGACCCTTTTACACAAGACTCTTCGAGACCCTTCGTCTGACCCGAAACGTCACTCATTCCGTCTCTCCAGAGATGCTGGCTGACCCGCTGAGTTACTCCAGCATTTTGTGTCTATCTTCGGTTTAAACCAGCACATGCAGTGTTTTCCTACACGATAGATTTAACACGTCTGGTCTCCCATCTGAGGCAACTGCCTGACATTGTGGATATGTACCTCATTTTCTCAGGAAACACGAATGGCAGAAGCACGGGACGTGTGCAGCAACGCTGGAGACCCTGGACTCCCAGGAGAAGTACTTCAGTAAAGCGCTGGATCTGTACAGAAACCTGGACCTGACCAGGTAACCCATCTCCTACTTGTCGTTGATCCCCCGTCATCGGCACGACTCAGTGGCGTAGCGGTAGAATTACTGCCTTACAGCGCCAGAGGCCCAGGTTCGATCCTGACTATGGGTGCTGTCTGTACGGAGTTTGTACGTTCTCCTCGTGACCCGCGAGGGTTTTCTCCAAGATCTTCGGTTTTCTACCACACGCCAGATGTCCAGGTTTGTAGATTAATTGGCTTGGTATAAGTGTAAATTGTCCCTAGTGCATGTAGAATGGTGTTGGTGTGCGGAGATTGCTGGTCGGTGGGACGAAGGGCCTGTTTGCGCGCTGTATCTCAAAACTAAACTAAAATCAGAGCAACTTCCAATGGAATAACCTTGCTCCTGTAGGGAATAATACGACCATGTTTTTGCTCAGTCCTCAGGCATATCCATAGCTGACAGCGGATCAATTGAGGCGTACACCAGGAGACCTTCTGCTGTTAGTTTTGCATTTAATTTGGTCTAAAGAAGGGTCTCGACCCGAAAGGTCACCCATTCCTTCTCTCCAGAGGTGCTGCCTGTCCTGCTGAGTTACTCCAGCATTTTGTACCTATCCTATTTCATGCGCAGACTCCACCCTGATTGTTCTGCCACGCACTAATGCAGAGTAATTCGCATAGAACAGTACAGCACAGTAACCGTCCCTTCGGCCCATACAATACAATATATACAATATTTATTACATGTCATTTGAACCTCAGTGAGGCTCAAACGAAACTCCGTTTCCACAGCCATACAAACAAAGACAATTTCCTACAGACATACACACAATTCAATTTACACAAACATCCATCACAGTGAACCCACTGTGATGGAAGGCAAAGTCTTTTCTCTCCCCTGTTCTCCATTTCTCTCCCGATGTCGAAGCCCCAGGCGGGCGATGATAAGTCCCACGGCCATTAAGCCGCGCCGGGCGATGTACGGCCCCGCTCCGAGTCGTTCCAACCCCGCGACACGGGCTGGAGAAGTCGCGTTGCGGGAGCTCCGGAAAGCGGTCTCTCACCCGGACCCGTGAGCTCCCGTTGTCCCAGTCCACCGGACCTGCGTCTGCAGCTGGAACCTCCGAGCTCCGGGGTCGGGCCGCAGCAGCGAGTCACCACCGCTCCCCACGCTCCGATGCCGGCCAGCTCCACGATGGTAAGTCCGCAGCTCCGCAGACTCCGGGACTGGAGCCCCCAGGTCGTTCAGGCTGGAGGCCACTCCACGGTGCTAGGCCCCAACGACAACGGAGACCCGACAGGAAAAAGGTGGGGTCTCCCGTACAGGGAAGGGATTTTTTTAAAGTTTCCCCCTTCCCCCGCCCCCCACATATACACAGTCAAAAACACTATTAAAAAACACAAACAACTACATTTAACTAGACAAAAAAAAAAAAAAAAGACCGCGTCGCCACCTATCAGATTCCAGAATAATGCTCGTGCCGAACATGATGCCTAGTGAAACTGATCTCATCTGCCTGTACATGATCCATATTCCTCTAGGCGCTGCACTTAACCTGCCTATCCAAAAGCCTTTTAAACGCCACTATCATATCTCCCTCCACCACTACCCCTGGCAGCGCAATCCAGACCCTCACCCCTCTCCCCTTACGTCTCCATTAAACTTTCCCCATCTCACCTTATAGCAGGGTTTGGCCCGAATGCGGCCAGTAACCCGAAATCATCCGGCCCGCCGGACACCTCGAGCAGCAGCGGCCGAACGCCACGAGCAGCGAGCTCTGGCTGTACCAAAGCCGTCGGCACGGCCGCGCACCTTCTGTGAACACGTTTAAGCAAGAACTGCAGTTGTTGGAAAAATCGAAGGTAGACAAAAATGCTGGAGAAACTCAGCGGGTGAGACATGCAAAGATTGCATGAGGCTGCCTCACCCGCTGATTTCCCCCAGCATTTTTGTCTACCTTCTGTGAACATGTGATTTGATGCCTGCCATCCAGGGCGGGATCCATGTGTACACGTGATAGATGTGGCCCGCCATCCGCTCACAGACATGCGTCCCGGCCCCTATGCAGAACAAGGTTGCCGACCCCTGCCTATTATCTGAATGGTGGCCGATTAGTAAAGGGGGAGATGCAACAAGTCCTGGGTGTCATGGTACACCAGTCATTAAAAGTAGGCATGCAGGTGCAGCAGGCAGTGAAGAAGGTGAATGGTATGTTAGCATTCATAGCAAAAGGATTTGAGTATAGAAGCAGGGAGGTTCTATTGCAGTTGTACAGGGTCTTGGTGAGACCACACCTGGAGTATTGCGTACAGTTTTGGTCTCCTAATCTGAGGGAGGACATTCTTGCCATAGAGGGAGCACAGAGAAGGTTCACCAGACTGATTCCTGGGATGTCAGGACTTTCATATGAAGAAAGACTGGATAGACTCAGTTTGTACTCGCTAGAATTTAGAAGATTGAGGGGGGATCTTATAGAAACTTACAAAATTCTTAAAGGGTTAGACAGGCTAGATACAGGAAGATTGTTCCCGATGTTGGGGAAGTCCAGAACAAGGGGTCATAGTTTAAGGATAAGGGGGAAATCTTTTAGGACAGAGATGAGGAAAACATTTTTCACACAGAGAGTGGTGAATCTCTGGAACTCTCTGCCACAGAAGGTAGTTGAGGCCAGTTCATTGGCTATATTTAAGAGGGAGTTAGATGTGGCCCTTGTGGCTAAAGGGATCAGGGGGTATGGAGAGAAGGCAGGTACAGGATACTGAGTTGGATGATCAGCCATGATCATATTGACGGTGCAGGCTCGAAGGGCCGAATGGCCTACTCCTGCACCTATTTTCTATGTTTCTATAGCTATGCCCTCTGGTGTTGGACATTTCCACCCTGAGAAAAAGATTCTGACCAACTCCCCCTATCCATTGCCTCTCGCAATGTTAAACATTTCTATCAGCTCTCCCCTCGTTTACAGGCTACAGCAACCAATTAACCTGCAAACCGTAACATCAATGGGATGTGAGAGGAAACCCGGAGAACCCGCTGTAGGAAGAACGTGCAAACTCCACATGGACACCACCTGCGCTCAGGATTCAACCTGGATCACTGGAGCTCTGAAGCAGCAGTGCCACCTGCTGCACTCGTATACCACCCTAATTTTGCCGGTCAACTAATAGTTTAGTTTGGTTTAATTTATGATCAGAACATCCGTAACCTGCCGTTTTGTCTTATGTTGTACCATAAACCATGATATATATTTCCATTGAGGAATTTATTCCCAACTGATTAATTTATCTTTGAACCTTTATTTAGTGTTCTTAGGAAGTCTAATATTTTCCCATCGACCAAGTATTATACGGTAAGACATTTAAAACTCTTTAAAATTCAAGCACCCCATTTTCCTACTGTGATTTTCATACCAAGCCATAACTCTCACCATTACATTCTCATATTTAGGTAGAGCAGATAGAAAATGCTCTTAAATCAGTCCTTGGGGCAACACCGAAGATTCAGTGCATGATGCCTACTAAGGTAATACATTCCTGTATCCTTGGAGTCTGTGTATGTCTTTTAACAAAACCTCCTTTGTGATGAATGATCAAGAATCGATTATTACGGGTGTCAGTGGTTATGGGGAGAAGGCTGGAAAATGGGGTTAGGAGGGAGAGATAGATCAGCCATGATTGAATGGCATAGTAGACAATGGGCCGAATGGCCTAATTCTGCTCCTATCACTTATGATCTTAGTGTCACTGTGCCACCCTATTAAGTGAACTTATATCAATTTAAAACATTTAAGAAAGAACTGCAGATGCTGGAAAAATCGAAGGTAGACAAAAATGCTGGAGAAACTCAGCGGGTGGGGCAGCATCTATGGAGCGAAGGAATAAGTGATGTTTCGGGTCGAGACCCTTCTTCAAACTGATCATTCTGAAGAAGGGTCTCGACTCGAAACGTCACCTATTCCTTCGCTCCATAGATGCTGCCTCACCCGCTGAGTTTCTCCAGCATTTTTGTCTACCTTCAATTTAAAACATTTTTGCTTTTCATACCTTCATATCATATTGCTCTTTAAAGTAACAATATAAGCTTGTATTTATACTTTACCGAATGTGGATATTATGCACGATAGAAATCAGTTTGTGTTTGGAGATTAATCCTTCACTCGAAGTATCATGTTATTTTTTTGATGGCATTGCAAGGCGATTATTCTTGTTATTAGTACACAGCAACATTTAATCTCACCTTGTCTGGGAATTAAGATTAAACCGTGATTTACAATTTGCTATTCCTTGTTAAAATGAACTGTGATAAGAAATGACAAAGTTTTGATTTAGAATAATTCAGTTGAGGCAACTTGCTTTGTAAAACTTTTAACATAGAAACATAGAAAATAGGTGCCTTCGAGCCTGCACCGCCATTCAATATGATCATGGCTGATCATCACTGTTAACTTTTAAGGAAGAGATGAGCTTGTAATTCGATGGTTTGACGCTGTTTTTTTTCTCTCTACTTCCCCCGTCCACAGGGAGTGTCAGTGCAAACACTGGGCCAGATTGAATTTTGTTTCACCAAAGAATTTCAGCTGCTGAATTGCACAGAGGGCGTACCCAATGTACACATCTCCAGGGAGGGTGGACAACACAATACGTACACAGATTATGCTGTGTGTAACCGGAATCTGCAAGTCAGTTATCCTCCTATAGAGCACCTGTACTGAGTGTGAGTGTGTAGTGTGGAAGGGAGTCTGTTTTAATGTCGGTAATGCGCTTCAGATACATTTACAATAAAAGCCGCTTTGTGTCGAGAGATTAATCCTGTTCTGAAACTAAATGGTCATTTTGTTGATAACAATGCAAGCAGATTATGCTGGGGGAAATATCGGGGATTATGCTGGGGCGGTAGAGTTGCTGCCTCACAGCGCCAGAGACCCGGGTTTGATCCTGGCTACAGGTGCTTTCCGTGTGGAGTTTGTACGTTCTCCCCGTGACCTGCGTGGGTTTTCTCTGAGAGCTCCTGGTTTCCTGCCCCACTTCAAGAACATACAGGTTTTAGGCTAATTGTAAAATTGTCTATCAGATTTTAACACACACCTGGATGGTCAGTTCAGTTTTCAAAGAAAATATCGATGCTTCATTTTAAATTTCTACAATTTATATATTTTTTATCTTCAGCCAGTATTCAGGAATTTCTATTTTTGAAGATTTTAATAGATTGTAGATAAATGCTTTATTACTGCTAAAATATTTCGCACCTCTGTTCCTTTTTAGTCTCTAGTCTCAGTTTAACTTTACAGTGTAACAGAGGGTCCAGTTTATTTTGTCATGACATTAGTTTTAAACAAAGTATTTAATCATTGAGGTGGCACCAAATGTTTATACAACATTGGCGAGGCCACAACTGAAGTATTTGATCTAATTCTGGTCACAGTGGTTTGGGAAGGAAGTGAAATTCTTGAAGATGTTGTCGTAAGGATGGTTCCAGTATCTGGAGACTTCAGTTACAAATTTATAGTGGATAATTGGGGTTGTGTGAGCTATAGTTCTTGAAGAAGACTAGATCTGGAGATTGATAGCCGTGTACAGGGTTTAGACAGGTAAACGAATGACAGGCTGAAGTAGGGTCCTGACCCGAAACGTCACCTATCCATGTTTCCAGAGATGCTGCCTGACCCGCTGAGTCATTCCAGCACTGTTTTTCTTAGTAAACCACCATCTGCAGATCCTCGTCACTAAATGAATGGTGGCTTTTCCCATTATCTAATGTTTCCAGGGCTAAGGGGGCACATATTTAAACCAAAGAGCAATGGATAGGAGAACGATGTGAGGAAAAACTTACAGGGGTATTCGCTGCAGGGGCAACACTAACGCACAATTCTCCAGAGGTAGGTTCTTGGTCTTACACGTGTGACTTCCTCACAGTGGGCACAGAAATGTGACTCAGTCAGATGGCAAAACTCCCATTATAAAAGGTCTCTCACTGTTGGTTTGAGTTTATCATTGGTTTTGGAAGAGAGGAAGCAATGTTTCAAATGTGAATTGTTTCCTCCTGTTCGTTTATATACATACCTCTGATCAATTTATGGGTTTTACTCTCTGCTATTTGAACTCAAGGTTTTCCACAGAATGGTTAAATCAATCCCAAAGCCCAGAAGAGGTTATGGGAACTATTCGGTGTCTGCTAATGTCACTAATGCAATTTATATTTTTCAATAATTCTAATACATTCTCTGTCTGGAATAATATTACATAAATTGGCCAAATAATGTAACTGAGCAAATGATTAAAGAGTTACAATCAAACTTTAATGTGAGATTATGTTGAATTGATCATTAATTAAAATGGTTTCACAATTCCTCAGTCCAGCACTCACCATCATGCACAAGAACTTGCCGTTAACACAGCTCAGTGCACAATTGTAAAATTGGACAGTCAGTCAGCAGAGAGACCAGGAAGGATTTTTACCCAAAACTTGGTTCTGTATAGAAGACAGACACAAAATGCAGGAGAAACTCAATGGGTCAGGCAGCATCTCTGAAGAAAAGCAATAGGTGAAGTTTGAGGTTGAGACTCTTTATCAGTCATCTTCCAGTTCTGCGTTGTTAGGTTGATGACCAGTAAACTATCCATTTATCTTACAGCCTTCCTTGCAAGTTTATGGAACTGTGGACACACACTGCTAGATCCGTCTTTCTCTGCACTTTTAACAGCCTGGCATCATGCGTATTCTTTTGCATTGTGTACCCTCCCCCAAGTGATACAAAGAGTGGTGGGTGTATGGAACGAGCTGCCAGAGGAGGTAGTTGAGGCAGGGACTATCGCAACATTTAAGAAACAATAGACAGGTATATGGATAGGGTAGGTTTAGAGGGACATGGGCGAAACAGGCAGGTGGGACTAGTGTAGATGTTGGTCAGTGTGCGCAAGTTGGGCCGAAGGGCCTCTTCCACGCTGTACGACACTGACTCTCCACATAATGTACCAGTGTAAATTCGCCCCTTCATAAACTGAGAACTTTTGACCGCAATGGAAACAAAAATATTATTAGCTTATGATCACTACCATCTGAACACTCCCCTGCGGCTACTCCTGTACAAATTCCTTACGTCCTTAAATTTATTTCGGAATCTAGTTTCATTTCCTAACATTAAACCCAGAACCATCCCTTATCTTGTTGGGAGCATGCCAAATACTCACTAAAATGTTTTCCAGAATGCATTAAGAACTTTTTGTATGATATCCTTTAGACAATACTGATTCAGTTATTATTAGAAAAGACACTCCCCTTTTTATTGTTGGCTATTATTATTTTTCCAGGTACATGTTTGCCCACTTCCTACTTTATCCTCTGATTGTTTGGGGATAAAGAAGCAAGTTTATTTGTTCATCCTAACATTTTAACCTTACTCTATAAGTGAACTGTGGTCTTTATCGGAACTAAGAATGCCACAAAGCAGTAGTTCCTATTTATTGTGCAGGAAGGAACGGCAGATGCTGGTTTAAACTGAAGGTTGACAAAATAAAAAGCTGGAGTAACTCAGCAGGTCAGACAACATCTCTGGAGAAAAAGAATAGGCAATGTTTCAAGAAGGGTCTCAACTGAGTCGCTGAGTTTCTCAAAAACTTTTTTTAAAAAAGTATTTTTCACTCTCCTGCAATATGGCTTGTACACTCTGGAATTTAGAAGGATGAGCGGGTATCTCATTGAAACATATCAGATTATTAGGGGTTTGGACACATTAGAGGCAGGAAACATGTTTCCGATGTTGGGGGAATCCAGAACCAGGGGCCGCAGTTTAAGAATAAGGGGTAGGCCATTTAGAACTGAGATGAGGAAACACTTATTCACACAGAGAGTTGTGAGTCTGTGGAATTCTCTGCCTCAGAGGGCAGTGGAGGCAGGTTCTCTGGATACTTTCAAGAGAGAGCTTGAAGGGGCTCTTAAAGATAGCGGAGTCAGGGCATATAGGGAGAAGGCAGGGACGAGATACTGATTGTGGATGATCAGCCATAATCATATTGAATGGCAGTGCTGGCTAGAAGGGCCGAATGGTCTACTCCTGCACCTATTGTCTATATTTATTATCTTTAAGTCCAGTCTCATTAACAACAGGAATATTACAGGTGCATGAATGAGGACTTAAAATAAACGATCATAAGGA
Source organism: Amblyraja radiata (assembly GCF_010909765.2). Lineage (NCBI taxonomy): Eukaryota > Metazoa > Chordata > Chondrichthyes > Rajiformes > Rajidae > Amblyraja > Amblyraja radiata. Next base: position 68,389,195 of record NC_045963.1, read on the forward strand.
AAGTAAAGGACAACATTTTACTCAGACCAGACCAAAACAAATATAAACCAGCATAAATTTAATACATCACCAGATTAAAATGTTCAACTTAGAACAGTAGGCAATCAATACATGATGTTTTTTACATAATGATGTCGGCCAATTTCTCAAACTTGAGAGCTGGTAAGTCAATCGGTAAATAGTCAGAGTTGGAAGAAAGCGACACCTTTTTCTTGTGCAAGGTCAGTTCTTTCCTGATGCGAGGCAGGGTTCGTTGCGTTTGACCTCGAGATGTTTGTTCAATAAGTGGACAGCTGAGATGGTCAACAATTCTGACAACCCATTCCATCAAAAGGCATGTAGGCAGCAGTGTAGGAAGTGGGAGCAGGCTATGTTCAAACTGTGTATGATTCACAAAATTAGTGAGTCGCTTTTAATGGATCCTCAAGAATGGAAACCTCATTCTCGGTGAATGGGCTGGGTCGGTATGGTTGTCACCCCTGGAGCTCCTTGCAGGGTTAATAGCGTGTGTCAGATTCTAGATGTTAGAAAATCTGCTGCAAATTAAACTCTCGGCTACTGGCTTCCTAAAACCGAGTCTTCCTCTTCCTGCCGGTGTATTTTGTGTCAGTTCGAACCGTCCTGGGTGGGTGAATAGCAGTAGTTAAAATTCTCTACAACAAAGAACCGTACAACTTCTAAACTATATCTTCAATGAATGGAAAAACATTTTATAATGTCCTTCCGAGGTAATACATCAAATATTGTTGCAGGGTTAAAAAGTGTACACAAAGTATTAGAATGGACTGTCAAGTGGAACTAATATTAACACAATTAGGACTGGCTGAATGGCCTAATTCTTTGCTTAAGTTAATTGATTTTAAGAGAAAGCAAGCCCTGCAGACAACGCGGATCTCGAGTTGCCCACTCCAACACATAGAAGCAACTTACTTCCTCTTCTATGGAGAAGATGCATCCTATCACACTGTAACCACTGAGATTGGAAACTGTTCCCCAAGCGTGCTTCCAGATGTTTGTGATTTAACGGAAAGAGTTTTTATTTGCCTTTGTGGTGTAACTAAGAGGAGATAATGCTGAAACAGCCATTAGTGGGCTTCTATGCTGAAAGCAAAGCAGTGGTATTGAATTTCTTCAGGTCCGATGCATAAATCAATGAGCAACTGCACAAGAACAAGTTTGAAGAAGCAATAGCATTTTAGGATGGAGCCACCACCACCACCTCCACAGTCAGTGCAGGAGCAATCCTATTCTCAGTTCATGCACCAACAAGGGTGCAAGGACGTACAAAGATCCTGCCAATTACTTAGTGGTTCAGCACATTAAGCAGACCAGGGAGATTTTGTCGGGGAGCTAAAGTTTCAGTGAGGCTCTCGTTACATGCAGTGAATGGCTCAGCCCACAGTTCTCTCACCTTCCTTGACGCCTTCGACGCTCCTTCTTCTCCAGAATCCAGTCCCTGCTTCCCTTCACAGATTTCCCTTTCATGTTCTTAAATCTCAACCTGCGGAAGAAGGCTTCATTCAACATGATTGGAACCAAAGTGCTCAGCCAAGGCTTAAGTGAAGGTACACAAAAATGCTGGAGAAACTCAGCGGGTGCAGCAGCATCTATGGAGCGAAGGAAATAGGCAAAGTTTCGGGCCAAAACCCTTCTAAGGCTTAAGTGAACTCCTTCAGGATTTGTTTTAAGAGCATAGCTACGTATCTGCAGCCGACTTATTCCCGATTTTCTCAGATGGGATTCCACCTTCCCTGACCTATTCCTCCAATCAAGAATACTGCGGATTGGTCTGAAATTCCCCATAGAGATGGAAACGGAATACTACAGTTTGCCACACGGGCTGAAAATGAACATTTCCCCAAGTTCCCCCTTCACTGGCAACAGCAGCAGTAGTTGGCCCTGGTTCTACAGACCCTGCTGGCAGTCAGATATATTACTGGCCATTAAACAAAATCACTGAAAGCCAGTTTGAACATAGAAACATAGAAAATAGGTGCAGGAGTAGGCCATTCGGCCCTTCGAGCCTGCACCGCCATTCAATATGATCATGGCTGATCATCCAACTCAGTATCCTGTACCTGCCTTCTCTCCATACCGTCTGATCCCTTTAGCCACAAGGGCCACATCTAACTCCCTCTTAAATATAGCCAATGAACTGGCCTCAACTACCTTCTGTGGCAGAGTATTCCACAGATTCACCACTTTGTGTGAAAAATGTTTTCCTCATTTCGGTCCTAAAAGATTTCCCCCTTATCCTTAAACTGTGACCCCTTGTTCTGGACTTCCCCAACATCGGGAACAATCTTCCTTAAACTAGCCTGTCCAACCCCTTAAGAATTTTGTAAGTTTCTATAAGATCCCCCCTCAATCTGTATCCCCACCATTCAGATAATAGTCTACTTTCCTGTTTTTGCCACCAAAGTGGATAACCTCACATTTATCCACATTATACTGCATCCGCCATGCATTTGCCCACTCACCCAACCTATCCAAGTCACCTTGCAGCCTCCTAGCATCCTCCTCACAGTTAACACTGCCCCCCAGCTTCGTGTCATCCGCAAACTTGGAGATGTTGCATTCAATTCCCTCGTCCAAATCATTAATTGTAAATAGCTGGGGTCCCAGCACTGAGCCTTGCGGTACCCCAATAGTCACTGCCTGCCCTTGTGAAAAGGACCCGTTTCCTCCTACTCTTTGCTTCCTGTCTGCCAGCCAGTTCTCTATCCACATCAATACTGAACCCCCAATACCGTGTGCTTTAAGTTTGTATACTAATCTCTTATGTGGGAACATTAGGGTCAGAGAGGGATATAGTGTGGAAACAGGCCCTTCGGCCCAACTTGCCCACACCGGCCAACATGTCCCAGCTACACTAGTCCCACCTGCCTAAGCTTGGTCCATATCCCTCCAAACCCGTCCTACCCATGTACCTGTCTAACTATTTATTAAACGTTGGGATAGTCCCAGCCTCAACTACCTCCTTTGGCAGCTTGTTCCATACACCCACCACCCTCTGTGTGAAAAGGTTATCCCTCAGATTCTTATTCAATCTTTTCCCCGTCACCTTGAAGCTATGTCCTCTGGTCCTCGATTCCCCTACACTGGGTGTGTGGATATACACAATCTCTAGGTTTTGATTTATTACTGTCATATGTACCAAGGTACAGTGAAAAGCTTTGTGTTGCATGCCATCCACACTGATCAGATCAGATATACCATACAGATACAATCAGTTAAAACTCAAATAAAGGTGGCTGGAGGGTCATCAGTCTTACGACCTCTGCTCACTTTAGAATGTTTCTTGTCACCTTGTATACCACTAGTCCAGTTTCAGATCTAATCATGTAAACCCTTTGCATGGTTTTGCAGATAGATCAGCCATGATTGAATGGCGGAGTAAACTTGATGGGCTGAATGGCCTATTTCTGCTCCCATCACTCTGGCGTTACCCATTCAGCACTTTGCTCTCTGCCTTGCCCAAAGACACCGATTCACGCTGGAATATTTTGACGTGCGAGTGTCCTCTGTCAAAATGCCTTTTCCTCATAAATAAGGCGTCAAGGGACGGAAGCCGCCTCAGGCAGCACATTGTACAGTGCCAGATTTCCCTGCGGTATAAATTAGGCTGCCTGTAAGGATACATCTTGATAGAGCACCCAGCACCTGTAGATGTACCATTCATCTTTCAAACCTATATTCAATTAAGAGCTTCCTACAGGGATCACCAATAATGATCGGGAGGAAGAGGGCCACCACCCATGATTATTATTGGGAGAGCTGGGGACTGGTGTTGCAGCTGCTCCTTGCAAAACAAACTGGTCCCTCTGGTCGGCACAGCTTCATGACACGCACTGAGGATGAAGCAACAGTATGAAGGCCAGTGCCTTACTGCCTTCCCCCTGTCACCCAGAGGTGGTGGGGAATGGACCTTGTCCATTGAAGGCTTCCTCCCACAGGTTGGGAATTTGAACTGAACCATTGAAGGGAGCTCCACATTTCTTTTATCCAGACGGCGTCAAGCTCACAAAATTGTAAGAGGCAGGAAAATGTGGCAACCGGCAGCTCACGGCTGCCACAACGATAGTCCTCAATTGTTATTGGTTTCTCTGTAACAGACAGGGAGAGACTGTAACCCTTCCTGCTTTGCTGCGAGAAACCTGAACGTAATAATCACCAAAGATCCTATAGCAAGCAAGATAGATCACTCGACGAAAAAGACGTAGTACGGTCATGGGCAGATTCACGGGTAATTTTCGGCCCCATTTCCGTAACCGGCTTCCGCACCAAAGATCCCATAAGATGCTAGTGCGGAGACGGGAGCCGGTTACGGAAACATCCTCGTAAAAATAAAAATTATTTGGGTAAAATCTTCTCATTTTCAGAATTATAATTTATTAACACAAACTGTACCCCCGCAACGCTGATTACACTGCGAGTCGGGTCGGGTTACTGAAATGGATGAAATAAAGGCCCTTTCCGCTCCGTTGCGTACTACACGTCAGCCCATTGCATTTAGAAGGAGTGGTCTATCTTGCTTGCTTTAGGATCTTTGGTAATCACCATGCTGACCCATTCACGCCTTCAAAAATATTGTGCAACTTTATTGCTCTGGTCTATAAAAAAACACGCCTTTTACAAACATCGAAGCAACCCCATAATTATTGACCAGATACATAGATAGATGGAGAGATCAAAGAGACCAACAGGAAGTATCTGAACGGTGAGAAGCGAAAATCTTTAGTGTCAATACTGTGCACGGCATGAACAAGGGACTGATATATGATCTCTTTGCACTGCATAAATTGAGCATTTAAAGCAAAGATCTCAGAGCTCTAATATCTTTGATTTAAAGTGTCTCAGAACAGTCCAATGAGCTGTGGTGCTTTTTAATGGTTCAATGGCGCATTTATTGTCATGTGCTAAGTGCTAACACAGTGAATTACTTTTCTTTACAAACTGTCCAATAGAGTATTGTCATACACTCCCCCCTCCAACAGAAATAGTCTACTGAGGCTGCATGCAAGAGGCGCCATGTTTTGGCGACAATCTTCAAATTCCACGCACTAGCTCTTATGAATATAATATAATATGGCTGGTGGCACTCAACAGCCTGGGACTTGCCTGTTCCAGGCAAGTCCCAGGCTGTTGAGGGCCACCAGCCCAGGCACGGAAATCGCTGTGAAAACATGTGGGGGACACAATATCTTGGCGGCCACACACGCGCACACACGCGAGGCTTCGGCCGTGGGGCTTGAATCGGCCCATTTGCGGGGTGTTTCATCGGCCGGCGGGGGCCTCAACATCAGGAGCCTTGATCGCCTCGATGCAGCAGTGTGATTTTAAGCCGTGACGGGCACAGAAAGGCCCCGCGAACTGGCCGATTCAGCCCTTAGAAAGCAGCTGATGACAAAACATGGGGGGGGGGTGGGATCGTCCCCCACCTCTCAAAGCAAGGGAGGGGCACTGTACCCCCCAGGATTTCTGCCCTTGCACCAGCCATCTCCTTCCTTGTACGCCACGTCCCTAGCCTCGCCCGTCCACCTTTGTTCCCCGGTAGAGCCTCCCTCAGCCGGCCATGAGGGGGCGCAGTTTGCCCAACCTCAGCAGGCCCGTGCTCCAGGATAACTGCCACGTGGCGCACCATGTAGCTGCCAATTTTAATTAAACCAACACTCACAAAGGACGTTGCGATTACTGATTATTACTGTGGGCGGGAAATCCGTGATTTGTGTTTGGTGCCCAAAAGGGACCAGTTTTGCATCGGAAATTCTGAAAAAATATTTTCAATTCGGCCAAATGGCCAGTTCAGAACTGCCCCTGTACCCAGCAAATAACCTGTGACCCGCAAATTTGAAACTGCTCAGATATATCTTTCCCCGATTCCAGGGTTCAATATAACTGAAGAGACTTGTTTGTCACAACCACAGACCTCTGTGGGTACGGGTACATGGGTGAGAAGCATGCTTTAGGGTGTTCAAGTTTAAAAGAATGATCCCAGGAATGAGTGGGTTAACCTATGATGAGCGTTTGTCAGCACTGAGCCAGTACTCGCTGGAGTTTAGAGGAATGAGGGGGGGACCTCATCGAAACATACAGAATATTGAAAGGCTTGGGTAGAGTGGATGTGGAGAGGATGTTTCCACAATTGGGAGAGTTTAGGACTAGAGGTCATAGCCTCAGAAATGAAGGACGTGTTTTTAGGAAGGAGATGATAAATTTATTTAGTCAGAGGATTGTGAATTTGTGGATTTCTTTGCCACAGAAGGCTGTGGAGGCCTTCGGCGGATATTTTTAAGGCAGAGATAGATAGATTCTTGAATAGTACGTGTGTCAGAGGTTATGGGGAGAAGGCAGGAGAATGGGTTTAGGAGGGCGAGAGATAGGTCAGCCATGATTGAATGGCGGAGTAGACTTGATGGACCAAATGGCCTAATTCTACTCCTATTCCTTATGACCCTCTCTTTCTCCTGCTGTGTCCTGTTGCCTTACGGTGCTCCTCCTCCCTCCAATAATACTTTTCCCTTCGATTTTACATAGTAACTATCTTATCCCTTCATCGAATAGCACGTCTCCATTTTGTTCATCTCCATTATCGGCCATGTCCTTGATTTCTCAGAATGAACTGCCCATGTTGGAGTCTTGTACTTTGTCACAAGCCACTTGCTCCGGTGATAAGGCCTATAATTCTTCCATTGGGACGACAGATGGCACAATGGGCTAAGTGTTCGGCTGGCGACCGGAAGGTAGCCGGTTCGAATACCGCTTGGAGTGCATACTGTCGTTGTGTCCTTGGGCAAGACACTTCACCCACCTTTGGCTGTGTGTGAATGTGTGTGAATGTGTGTGAGTGATTGGTGGTGGTCGGAGGGGCCGTAGGCGCAGATTGGCAGCCACGCATTCGTCAGTCTGCCCCAGGGCAGCTGTGGCTACAGAAGTAGCTTACCACCACCGAGTGTGACTGAGGAGTGAATGAATAATGCGATGTAAAGCGCCTTGAGTATTAGAAAGGCGCTATATAAATCCCATCCATTATTTTCCATCGCCTAATTCAATTGTTTTGCACTCCTGGCGCTCAGTTAATATTCAGTAGCTGTTGTTTCAAGTGTCAATGCATTCTCATCTTTCAGGCTCCACGGGTTTTATATGGTTCCCTGCTTTAATGCTGGCTTTGAAGTTAGCATCATTTTTTTGACTCAACTTCCATCTCAGTTCTGATGTAGGTTCTCAACCCCCCCCAACATCTACACTTCCTTTGACAACACAGATACTTCTCAACCCACTATGTTAGAGTGTCATCGATTAATACAGTGTGAAAAACAGGCACTTCAGCCCAACTTGCCCACACCGGCCAACAATGTCCCAGCTACTCTAGTCCCACTTGCCTGCACTTGGTCCATAACCCTCAAAACCTGTCCTATCCATGTACCTGTCCACTGTTTCTTAAACGATGGGATATTCTCAGACTCAACTACCTCCTCTGGCAGCTTGTTCCATACACCCACCTCCCTCTGTGTGAAAAAGTCACCTCTCGGATTCCTATTAAATCTTTTCCCCTTCACCTTGAACCTATGTCCTCTGGTCCTCGATGTTCCTACTCTGGGTAAAAGATTCTGTGCATCTACCCGATCTATTCCTCTCATGATTTTGTATACCTCATCCTCCTACGCTTCATGGAATAGAAACCCACAGCCTACTCAACCTCTCCCTATAGCTCACACCCTCTAGTCCTGGTAACATCCTCGTAAATCTTTTCTGTATCCTTTCAAGTTTGACAATATTTTTCCTATAACATGGTGCCCAGAACTGAACACAATATTTTCAATGCGGTCTCACCAACGCCTTATACAACTGCAACATGACCTCCCAACTTCTATACTCAATACTCTGACTGATGAAGGCCAAAGTGCAAAAACCCTTTTTGACCACTGTATCTACCTGCGACTCGACCTTCATGGAACCATGCACTTGTACTCCTAGATCCCTCTGCTCTACAACACTACCCAGAGGCCTACCATTTACTGTGTAAGTCCTGCCCTTGTTCGACATCCCAAAATGCAACACCTCACACTTCTCTGTATTAAATTCCATCAACCATTCCTCCGCCCACCTGGCCAATCGATCCAGATCCTGCTGCAATCGTTCACGACCATCTTCACTATCTGCAAAACCACTAACTTTTGTATCATCAGCAAACATACTTTTATATCATCAGCAAACATGCTAATCTTGCCCTGTATGTTCTCATCCAAATCATTGATGTAGATGACAAACAGTAACGGGCCCAGCACCGAACCCTGTGGCACACCACTAGTCACAGGCCTACATTCTGATAAGCAACCTTCCATCATCACCCTCTGCTTCCTTCCATGGAGCCAATTTGCTATCCATTCAGCTATCTCTCCTTGGATCCCATGAGATCTAACCTTCCAAAGCAGCCTACCATGCGGCACGTAGTCGAATGCCTTACTGAAGTCTATGTACACAACATCTACAGCTCTGCCTTCATCAGTCTTTTTGCTGACGTCTCCAAAAAAATCAATCAGATTTTTGAGACACGACCTCCCGTGTACAAAACCATGCTGACTTTCCCTAATCAGCCCTTGCCCATCCAAATGCCTGTATAACCTATCCCTCAGAATACTCGCCAGTAATTTACCAACTACAGATGTTAAGCTCACCGCCCTATAGTTCCCAGCATTTTCCCTGCAACCCTTCTTGAAAAGAGGCACAACATTTACCATCTGGCACCTCTCCTGTATTTAAGGACATCTCATAAATTTCTACCAGGGCTGCCGCAATTTCCTCTCTAGTTTCCCCTCAATGTCCTCGGATAAATCTGATCAGGCCCCAGAGATTTGTCTACCTTCAAACATGACAGTACCTTCTCTCTCTAATTACCCTTTTCCCCTAATGTATTCATAAAATCCTTTGGGATTGTATTTTATGCTACCCGCCAGAGCTATCCTGGCCCCTTTTTTGCTCTTCTGATCTTTTTTAGTCTGCGTCTTAGTTCCCGAAACACCTCCAGGGATGCACTTGATTCCAGCTGTCTATACCTGCCCCATGCATCCTTTTTATTCCTAACCAATGCCTCCATATCCCTCACAGCCAAGCTTCCTTACGTTTGCCTGCTTTGTCTTTCACTCTAATGGGGACGTACACATCCTGAGCTCTCTTCAGAACACTTTTAAAAACATCACACTTGGCCGATGTTCCTTTCCCCTCAAATAACTTGCTTCAGTCAACTTGAGCGAGACCTTCTCTCATATCCTCAAAGTTGGCCTTTCTCCAGCTGAGCATTATAACACGTGGACCCTCTCTGTACCAATCCATAACTATCTTAAATGTTCTTCCAGCAGATTGTTTTTCACGTTTCAAGCTATATCTTGCAAACCTCCAATTTATTTATACCTATCTAATCTCCCCTCAAGCTTCACATTCGCACTACACATCTTTCCCGAAGTTCTTATTAAATTATGCTAGGTTGGCAATCATAAGTTTAAGATTTTTAATTTTTGACTCCCATTAGTGCAAACATTATACCTGGCATTTGTGAACTGCACTTGATTCTTTGTCTCGTCTTCCTGTTGTGATCCAAGGCCCTAAGCAAGGAACAAGAGAACAAAATACAAATTTGACAATACTCTCGTTGGAATACAAATCAAATTCATACAGTGATCTGAAGGCAAAGTACCAAAAACAACAGACCCTCAAGATCTAAGGAAGAGGGCACGTAGCATGGAGGAGGAAGGATGTGAAAGAAACCAGTGAGGAGATGGTGTGTGTATAAGGAGACCAAATAAGGAAGCCGGGAAAGGGGAAAAACAGGGTGCAAATGTTTTTTTTAAAAAGACATCTATCTATATATTACTAAAACTGTTTGTTTGTATGTGTGAGCGTGAGTGCCTGACGATTCAAAACTCCGTCAAAACGGTACACAATAGCGCTACAATTTTTGGCCCACCTTACTCACCAATGTCCTGGGATAGTGGGTGGCGGGGTGTGTGCGCGCGTGGGAAGGGTGTGTGCGTGGGGAGGGTAAGTGCGTTGGGGGCACATGGGGGGGAGGAGGTGTGGGTGTGCGTGGGGGTGTGTGGGGGGGGGTGTGTGCATGGGGGGGGAGGTGCGGTGCGCGTGGGGGGGGCGGGGGGTGCGGGAAAAAACTATTTTCCTCTGCCTGTACATGATTCACACCCCTCCATCTAAAAGCCACTTAAATTAGACTTTAAACATATTTAGTACAAGTGTTTAGTATTTATACTAAAAGAGGCGGAACCCTTCTTCCGACTTCTCAGGAACCACAGGCTGGATGCCAATTTTCTGCCCCAATAAACTGACTAGACCAAGAACATTCAGCACAACATTCTCTTCCATCATCCAAGTGTAACTGATAACATTCCACCAACTCGCAGTTATTAATTGATACGATACAACTTCAATTATCCCAGGAGGGAAATAGCCACAGGGAAGAAAGATCTCCTGTGGCGTTCTGTACTGCATCTTGATAGAACCAGTCTGTTGCTGAAGGTGCTCCTCAGGTTGACCTGTGTGGGGATGAGCTATATTGTCCAACATTGTCAGGTGCTTATGAAGAACGCCGTGTGATGACAATCATAATATAGCTCCCTCCCCCAGTTGGAGAGCCCGGTTATTATCGGGGGGGGAGGAGCCAGGCTTCTGTCAGACATCTCCTCCCTGCAGAGATTTACTTTCACTGGTTAAAACCTACTTGGAAAGTCTTCGTTTAGTTTAGAGATGGTGTGGTAACAGGCCCTTCGGCCCAACTTGCTCATGCCGCACAAGCTGCCCCATTTACACCCGTCCTACCTGTCTGTGTTTGGTCTATATGCCTCCAAACTGTTCCTAATCCATGTTCCGGTCCAAGTGACTTTTAAATATTGTTAATTTTACACAGGCCAATTAACCGACAAACCCGCTTGTCCCTAGGATGCGGGAGGGAGCCAGGGCACCCGGAGGCAACCCATGCGTTCACAGGGAGAACGGGCAATCTCCACCGAGCAGCACCAGAGGTCAGGATTTGTGGTGACCTAATAATCTCTCGACATGGTTAGAAATGTTAATTCCACAGCGGGCAGACATTATTGCACATTTAATAGAAAGTCTTTGGGCAACAATTTTAGGCAAGAACCATAAACGTGAAAACATTTCTTACTGTGGAAGTAGCACAAATACAACCTAGAACATGCACAAGTCCATAAACCCCAGTGAAATAAGACAGCAAAATTACCAATGGCAGCTTTCCAGGCACTCCTGCGAACAGGCACAAGAAGAATCTAAGAGAGATAGAGTTAATAATTAGAACTTTCATCGGCACTGGAGAAAGAATATCTGCTTATGTATAGCATATCATGTACTTAATGCATTCTAAGGTGCTGCAAAGGAAAAAAAAAAATGCTTTTGAAGTGCAGTAACCGATCACAGAATAACCACAAGGTTCTCTCTAATTCCCACCCGCACAAGAGCTGACCCCGTGAGATCAGCTAACTCAAGAGATCAGATCTGGGGTAGACAAAAGTGCTGGAGAAACTCCTATGGAGCGAAGGAAATAGGTAACGTTTCGGGCCGAGACCCTTCTTCAGACGCATCTGCAGTTCCTTCTTAAACATATCAGATCTGGGCCCCACTTGTCCAGGTGACTCCGCAGCTGATGGAGCCGCCGCCTCACAGTGCCACATTCGACCCTGAATGTGTGACCGTGTGGGGTTTGCACGTTCTCCCTGTGGCTGCGTGGGTTTCTTCCGGGTGCTCTGGTTCTCTCCCATATCCTAAAGATGTGCATGTTTGTCGGTTTAATTGACTCCATTGAAAAGAAATACCCTTAATGTGTTGGGATTGGATGAGATAGTGGGATAACAGAGAACCAGTGTGAATGGATGGTTAAGGGATTACATGAACACAGTGGTCTGTTTCCATGCTGTATATCTAAACTAAACTCAATCGAATTAGGCCATGGACAAGGTGAACGTTCTCAGCAATTTCCAATAGATTATGAAGATGCCGGCCTTTTACAAGCTTTACAGACTTTTACATTATAAGTGTCCAACATAAGATACTCTACACCAAACATAAAAGTTAGTCTCGTTCATCTGTGCCGTTCAACCTTTAAATAAAAATGCTGGCAAAAATATAACCTGAGGTGACCCGTTAAGCAAACAAATGTCTGTCGATACACAGGAATAAAACCAAGCAACCGCAGTGGTTTAGTTAAGTTTCATTTTGAGATACAGCATGGAAACAGAACCTTGAGTCTGCGCCACCCATTAATCATCCATTCACACTGGTTCTCTGAAATCCCACTTTCTCAACTACTGCCTACGCAATAGGGGCATTTTTTATTTCAAAGAGGCCAAACAGTACAAACTTCGTACAGACAGCGCTCGTAGTACGGGTCAAAACTTGTCTCTGGCATAATAAAGCAGCAACTCTACCGCTGCGCCACTGTGCTGCCCCAAACGTTCTTTGAATATTGGTGTTCCAGTGGGAAACACAAGCTGATACTCTGATACTCACTTTTTTGCTTTATTGCTGTTGGGATAATCCACCACCACACCACCTGTGAAACCAGCCTTCATGGCCTGTGTGGAGATCAAGTTCATCTAGAAATGGTAAACAAAAATGAAGATTTTACCCGTTTTGATCCATTCTTCCTTTTAGTAATCCCAGATAAGAAAAATAACTTTCCCTGGAGATGCCTTTCCCAAATGATGGTGTGGGACATCAGCACATTACACAACACATCTGCACAGAAGGCTCCCGACCCAAAACATCGCACATCAATTCCCTCCCCAGATGCTGGCTGACCCACTGTGATGCTCCAACACTTTATGTTTTTGCTCAAGATTCCAGCATTTTGCAGCTTCTTGTGTATTTTGTGTTTTATGACTGTTGGCAGATCAATTTCCTTCCTGGGATATCACAACATATCCACACCTACATTGATTACTGTTCTGTCAAACGTGGCCACTTTTGACAGAGATATCGAACCAAGGGCTGGCCTGTCAGTTGTGTTGGTTCAGGCTCAAGTTAAAGATCTCAGAGTGCCTACTCAATCTATTGCAAGGAACGCTTATGCCTATATTAGTTACATGTTTTCTGACCTGTGTTTTGCTCTGAATCTTTAACAAATTGTTAACAGGCCACAATAAAACAAAATGCTGAGACGCAAGTATCTCGTGGCACCTCAACTCCAGGAGGAAAATCACCGCGGACTGCAATCCAAACACGAGTAACTCGGCAGGTCAGGCAGCAGCGGTTGAAAGAGAAATAGTTCATGCTTCAAGTCTGGGATGATGGGTCCCAAAGCTGAAACATTCATTGTTTTTCTTTCTACAGAAGCTACCTGACCAGCTGAGTATTTACAGAATTTTGCTTTTCATAAGAAAGCTTTTCATTGTACCTTGGTGCACGTGACAATAAATTAACCAACTAATTTTATATTTTGAGCATCAGCAGTTTTTTTTGTTTGATGCAATCCAACTACACCTTCTCAACAACCACACACGTACATTTGTAATGGGCTTTCCAGATGACAATTTCAAGTGGGAATCTTCTCCTTCGAGACTCCTATCCACATACCTGTAGACCCAATTCAGGCCAACTAACTCAGAACAGAGAACTCAACTGGTGTGGTATTCCGTTAAACATCAGCCGATTACTGCAGAAACTAGAGCAACAGTGGCGCAGCTGGTACAGCCACTACCTCCCGAGGCTGGAGACCCGGCTTCAGTTCGGACCTCAGGTGCTGTTCACCTGGAGTTTGCACATTCTTCCTGTGATCGTGAGGGTTTCCTTTGGATACTCTGGTTTTATGGATGGATTCGAAAGACATGTGAATTGGTAGGTTAATAGGCCCCTGTAAATTGCCCCTCTCAATGAAGCAACAGAAAACCAAAAGTTGTTCTCAGCAACTGCTGATCAACTCAAGTTTAGAAGTTTACAGTGGCGTAGTGGTAGAATTGCTGCCTTACAGCGGCAGTGGCCCAGGTTCGATCCTGACTATGGGTGGTGTCTGTATGGAGCTTGTATGTGGGTTTTCTCTGGGTGCTCTGGTTTCCTCCCACACTCCAAAGACGTATAGGTTTAGAGGTTACTTGGCTTTGGTAAAATTGTAAATCATCCCTAGCGTGTAGGACAGTGGTGTTGTATCGGGTGATCGCTGGTCGGCGCGGACTCAGTGGGTCAAAGGGCCTGTTTCCACGCTGTATCACTAAAGTCTAAATCTCCACAGTTTGAATGATCTAACAAATTACAAATTAATATTAAAAACATTGCTTGTGATCTTGGACAACATCTATAAACACCAAGAGAACACAGCCAGAAAGAGCAGCATCACCAAACTATAATTAACGTGTGATGACAGGGTGCTGAAACTCCACCCAAAATATTCTGGATGTACCATGACATGAGGTCATTACACTCTTCCAATGTCCTGCAGATAGAAACAAAAGCAATTTGCTAAGAGCCATTCTAAGCTTGACGTTGTGGTCCATTTCTTTCTCCAGCTGAGTACTAGCACAGCACACTGTGCAAACGAAAGGGAAGGGAAAACAATGAGGATCCAGATATTCTAAAAACATACCACACAGGAGGAAGATACACAACTCCTATCACGGGAGCACAAAAAACTGCAGATACTCAAATCTTGAACAAAACACAAAGTGCTGGAGGAACTCAGCAGGTCAGGCAGCATCTCTGGAGGAAATGGACAGAATGTTTTGGGTCGGGACCTTTCATCAGACATCCTATCACAGTTGTGCCAGTTCCTTGAAAGAAAACCCGTTACCCGTCCCTTCCCCTCAGCCCTGTAAACAAAACGCCGACTTTTCACATCCTTATTGAATTTATTTTTTAAGTTATTATCCAATTTTCTGGCAATATTCTTACAGACAGGGCAAAACAACTTGAAGAAAAATGTGTATTCTGCTTGCTGCAAAATACTTTAGCAAGGCAATAAGACTTGACTGATGAGCTCTATAGTTTAATAGCTCAAAGACATTGACCATATAAGATCAGGTGGAAAAAGTGGACTGGGATGAAGTGTTGGAGTGGTGTTTACATCTAGAAGGCTTGCCAGGGGTAACTGCTCTCCTGAATAGAAGACAGATGAACACCAGGGATCCAAGATGACTGTAAACGCCAGTGCAATCAAACATAATTACTTTTAAATACTAGTGTGCAGGAAGGAACTGCAGATGCTGGTTTACACCGAAGATAGACACAAAATGCTGGAGTAACTCAGTGGGACAGGCAGCATCTCTGGAGAGAAGGAATCGGTGACGGGTCACCAGGGTCTCAACCCCAAACATCACCCATTCCTTCTCTCCAGACATGCTGCCTGTTCCGCTGAGTTACTCCAGCATTTTGCGCCTATTTTTAAATACTGTTAGACTTGTAATGTGATGATTCAATCTGGGTGAGCCCACACAACATCACTCTGTCAAATAATCACACAAAGCACCGGTCACAAACTGTACATGGATTACAATTTCAATGAGCATGCTGAATTTATCACACAACGGTCATCATGATTATCTGTACAATGAACTGGGGAAAATATGCACAGTATATGTTGGATGTCAAGTGCCATGATTTTAATGTTGCAATAACCAACCTGCTCAGAGTTCTCAGGATAAAACTGAAACACGGCTCTTGCTCCTCGCGCCTGTTAAACAAACAGATTAGATCAGTAAACTGTCCAGCAGGCCACATGATATAACATAATTGGTTCACAGTTCCATCAGAGTAAACCACAACAGCACCAACAAGAATTAATGGGGCAAATTCTCCAAAAGCTTCCACACCAACCTCCAAATGGATCTCCACAGGATGAAGTAAATTCCATACTATAATTCGGCACAGTGGCGCAGCGATAGAGCTGCTGCCTCACAGCACCAGAGACCCGCATTGGGTTTTCTCCGGTAGCTCATACTCCAAAGACGTACAGGTTTGTTGGTTAATTGGCTTGATAAAATTGTCCCTTGTGTGTACGATAGTGGGGGATCGCTGGTCAGCGTGGACTCGGTGGGCCAAAGCGCCGTATCTCGAAACTAAACTAAACAAAGCTTACCAGACAGGCATAGAGAGAGCTGAAGAACTTGTAGAGCCGTTTCGGTGGGTGATGACTCTTCTTATCTGCATTACACAACCACTGCAGAGCGGAAATACTAAAGGAAGGAAAAGCATATCATCAAATTCATTGTTTCTACCTTTCATGCTCTTTTAGGTCTACCAACTCTTGTCTCATCTGTCGGGTATTTAAGATTGAGAGTTTAGCTTCCAATTAAATGAATGTTAGTCCAAAATCCACTAGACAGAAATCAAATTTTCTGATAATTGATGTGATGTAGGTTGGGAGTAGACAAGCTAGAATAAAACAGATTTAATATACTCAGTTTGGTTTTAGAATTGTTGCCTTACAAGTCAACTAAGAGCTTTGTTCAAATATGATGCAGTTGCTAAAAATATGGATGGTTACAAATAGCAGCTATGTAATAGAAAATCAAAAGGTACCCAGAAAAGTGCTTCTGGTATCCAAATTCATCCTAAGCCTCGTTCACCCATCACCTATGTTTGCTGACACACAGTTTAGTTTGGAGATATAACCCTTCAGCCCACCAAGTCTGCGCCGACCAATGATCCCCACACATTAACACTATCCCACACACACCAAGGACAATTTACAATCATACCAAGCCAATTAACCAACAAACCTGCACGTCTTTGGAGTGCGGGTAGGAACCAGAAATTCTGGAGAAAACCCACGCAGGTCATGGGGGGAACATACAGACTTGATATAGACAAGCACCCGTAGTCAGGTCTCTGGTGCTGTAAGGCAGCAACTCTGTCGCTGTGCTACCTTCAGAATCAGAATCAGTATGCTTTATTGTCATTGCATGTGTCACATACAACGAGATTACTGTGTCTCTCCATTTAAAAGAACTTCAAACATTCACATACTCATACTTTTTACACTCCCTCCCTCCCCAAACCCACCCATGGATTCACATTTACATAAATTAACACTCTTACCTTGCTGCCCAAGCTAACAGTTAGGTGGCTATAAACTTCTCTTTGCTTGCAAATCCCTTCATTACTTCATCTCTCGCTATCTCTGATATTTCCCAAGAATTCTTCGCCAGTCTGGTCATCATTTTCTACATCCCCATTTTGCAGTTATTCCAAAGGGAAACCATGTCTTCAACTGCCTGACCCTTGAGTTTGGGAATTGTTATCATAACATCCCCAAACTTATTTCTCTTACTATAAATAACACCCTCAAAACCACATCTTTAACCAAACGTTTGGGTCTTGTCTTAGTACTTCCAGGTGGCACAGTGTCACATTTTCTGTAATATTGCTACTGTGAACTTCCTGTAGACACATTAAATCACTAAAATCACTGCACTAAATCAGTGTGGATGTGATGTTGTCATTGGGATAAAAGAGACTTAATAGAAATCTGAATTGGAGTTTGCAGAAGGGTCATGACCCAAAACGTCACCTATTCCTTTTCCCCAGAGATGCTGCCTGACTTGCTGAGTTACTTCAGCTTTTTGTGTCTATCTTAATTGATTTTAGGACTTGCATGCAATGCTTTCATTGTATGCATCAATTCCTTTCCCCGAAACCTTTTGTAGCTAGTGATAAAAGAAGGTCTGCCACCCATGTTTCAAACTGAAGTGTGCAAAGAGACAATGTCAGTTCCCCACAAATCTCTCTTTTACCTGATGCAGCCATCAAAGGAGCCGGGTCGGAAAGGCATACCCGCACCCATGTCGCCAAGAATAAGATCACCTTCTACCTCTCTCTCCAATGCAACATCTGTCAGGTAAAGGACACAAGACAAACTTAGGGCCATGCTATGCAGAAACAGCAGATCCTATGGCAATGTTTAAGAAACATTTAGACAGGTACGTGGATAGGATAGAGAGACATGGGCCTAATGCAGGCAGGTGGGACTATTATAGATGGGACATGTTGGTCAATGTGGTCTAAGTTGGGCCGATGGGCTTGCTTCTACGTGGAATGACTCTATGGCTGTGAGCAGTCACCTAATTATTTCAGGACATATTCGACACTGATCACAACAAAAGTAACGTTGCCTTAGTTTTCTTTCAAAGATACAGTGTGGAAGCAGGACCTTCGGCCCACCGAGCCCATGTCGACCAGAAATCACCCATTCACATGCTAGTCCTATGCTACACACTCGGGACAATTTCCAGAAGCCAGTTAACCTACAAACCTGCATTCTTTGGCGGGTGGGAGGAAACAGGAGCACCCGGAGAAAACCCACGCGGTCACAGGGAGAACGTACCATCTCTGTATAGACAGCACCCTTAGTCAGGATTGAACTCGGGTTTCTGGCACTGAGAAGCAGCAACTCCACCGCTCGTCACTGTGCTGCCCTAACATCTTAAATATTTTAAATTATTTTTCTGGCTGGTTCCTTAACCTTTCAAAATGTTTCTCTGCCAAAAAATGGTGTTAGAGAATATTCCCTACATAGCAGTCCTTCAGTTTACAAGGTTGTAAACATCCTAAAATGACCGACAAAAATAGGCCATTCATCATTTTAAACTGCATATTTTCCCAGTCTAATCCAACAACTGTTAATTTCTTATTCTTAACGCGCCTCCTTATCCGATTCAACTGGCCTAATCGCGAGCCATATCCTTAAAATTCCAAGCATAGACGGCGATCATTTCGCTGAAGTTACGTTCAGTCCGCTTTGGCCTACACCATCTCCTTGTTGCCAAACATTTTAACGTCCTTTCCCATTCCCACACTGACCTCTCTGTCTTGGGCCTCCTCCACTGTCAGAGTGAGGCCACACGCAACTTGGAGGAACACCACCTCATATTTTGCTTGGGCCGCTTACAGCCCAGCGGTATGAAAGTTGATTTCTATAATTTCATATAACTCATGTATTCCTACCTTTCCCCCCTCCACCCTAGTCGTCCTACTAGTTGCACTGTTCGCATTCTTGGATCGCTCATTAGCACATCTTCCCCAGCCAACAATGCGTCATTAAGCACTCCATCCTTCCAGAGGACATCTGCTGCCAGCCCTGATTTGATCTGGTAATTTTCTCGCCTCCACCCTCCCACCTCTATCTGTCAGAATGACGGGATTCCACCCGAAACGTCACCTATTGCTTTTCTCCAGAGATGCTGCCTCTACCCGCTGAGTTACTCCAGCATTTTGTGTCTATCTTCCTTAAAATTCGTATTTGTGCTCACTTTTCAAACACTTAAACATTAAATGCAGTCAAACATCACATGCCTGCACAACCACAGAAGATGTCACATCCAATCTGGTCAAGAATCCCATTTGCTCTTAATTTTAATACACTTCTAGTCCTAATCACTCCTCAGGCTTACGAAAATACTTTTTCAATTCAATATATAGAATACATTTCACCAACATATTTAATTGCAGCACACATTTTTGGATCCTGACCTTTGCACACACTTTCTTTAGAACCCTTCATTGGTACAACCAATTTTATTCCCTCATTCATTTATACTTCTTGCTATGTGTCTTCGAAGTCTGAACGCCGAACTGTCATCTCTGTACTCTGAGCAAGAGACTGGAATACACTGATAAAATGAGGAGTGACAAAAAGAGAGCCCTGCGCAATGGACAACACTAAACCAAACTGCAGCAGGATTGGATAATATCACCTACCAAGCATGGCTGGACTGATATCCACACCAACCCAGTGATGTCCTTCTTCAGAGAGGTAATCCCCACTGAGTCCCGATCCACATCTAGTAAATAAACAGAAATGGTAACTAAGAACTAAAATGGTACGTTTTATTTTTTAAAAATGGTCATTCCTCACAACATGAAAACCAATTCTGCAGTTAAATTTCAGCAGAAATTTTGATTTTGGTTTCAATTATTTATTCTTTTTGGGAGTGCAAGTGACATTATTGTCTTCTATTTCAGGCATAAAAGGCCCCTGTCCGGTATAGAACAGTCTGAATTTCAACGTATCCCCATCTTGTTCAGCTATTCCACATCAGCAGCTCACGAGAAGCTGCATTTCCACCTGGAGTGGTGTGAGGAGGCCAGCTCTTCATTCCACACCACCATCATCTCTCCCTCTATAGTAACAGTATTGTTACAACCCAGCGGTAATATTAATTTCTCTAACTTCAAGTAACCCTCACTTTCCCCCACTCTCTCCATCCCTCCCCTACCCTAGTTCTCCCCATTGTCACCTTCCCCTCATGTAGCAATGTACATTTTGTTGATCATCTCCTGCTTGGATCTGTTCTTTACATGTTCTTTGTACCCTATCCTTATCTCGTTTCCCTCTCCAACTAACTCTCAGTCTGAAGAAGGGTCTCGACCCGAAACGCCACCCATTCCTTCTCTCCAGAGATGATGAGTTACTACAGCATTTTGTATCTATCTTCGGTGTAAACCAGTATCTGCAGTTCCTTCCTATACTAAAGAACTCATGCACTACTACTCCCAGATGCCCAGTGAAGAATGAGCCAGAGAAGCAGGTTCCCAGTCAGTCCATTCTGTGGAAATGCGAGAAGCAAAAATAACAAGAATAAAGCATGAGGAACTAACCAGCAGAATTTCACTTAATATTCAATGATTTCACCAGACTAAAGTTTCAGAAGATTCATACCCAACGTCCAGAAGGAAGCAAGGTTGATCCTCTGGTAAATTCAGTAGCTCAACAGCCCTCTCTGACATATGCGCCTGGATTGTAATCATACGCGTGCTGTGAAAAGGAAGAAACCACAATTTTATGAAGTAACTGGTTTGTTCTTGTCAATTGGCGATACGAAGTAACGTCGCAACAAAGGTGGTAGGTTTCCTACCATCATGATGCAACAATGATCCAGTTGGGATTTAAGAAGGCGGCGACATTCATTGTACAGACCTGGTGCCTGACCATGCAACATGGCATGCCGGATTGTAAACACTGATCCGCACTCCAATAACACAACCACCACAGGTCCAGGACAAGACATCAGCTCTCTTTACAAGTCTATTAACATCTATAAAACCCAATATTCCCTTCTTGTAATTAGGCTGTGAAGGTCAAGTCAATGAATATTTTAAAGTTGGAGATTGGCAGACTCTTGATTAGTACGGGTGTCAGAGGTTATGGAGAGAAGGCAGGAGATTGGGGCTGAGAGGGAGAGATAGATCAGCCATGATTGAATGGCAGAGTAGACTTGATGGGCCGAATGGCCTAATTCTTCTCCTATCACTTATGATCTATGATCTCATCACACCCCAACACCAATCTGCTGCAATCAGTTAGCACACTGAAGGGTGAGAATCACCCATAGGATCAGCCAGAGTTCCCCAGTTCAGAGTTGAAGAAGGATCCCAAGATGAAATGTTCTCCAGGGACTCTGCCTGACCCGCTGAGTTACTCCAGCACTTTGTGTCTTTCCACAGTTTAGAACCACGTCCCACTACTGCCAATCATTTTTTCAGAAACTATAAAACATTTAATAAATGGAGGTTCTGAAATACCAATGCCCATTAAACATATTTCATGGGACAAAAAATTGTACACTATTCAGTACTAACTTCATCAATGATAAGAGCAACAGCTGTACTTACTTCTGTGTATACTTTTTCGCCTCTTCCTCATTGTAAAACTGAAAGAAAAGTTTAAATATCATCAATTTATATCTTTCCAGAATTTGAAACCTGACCAACGTACAAAGTAACATATTAACACTAAGAATAAGACATAGGAGAAGAATTAGGCCATTCGGCCCCATTAAGTCTGCTCTGCCATTTGATCTATTTTTCCCTCCCAACCCCATTCTCCTGCCTTCTCCCCGTCGACTTTGACGCCCTTACTAATCAAGAAACACGATGTGGTCCTGGCAGGAAGGTTTACAAGTTCATGATCGTTAAACAAGCTCTTCATACGATGCACACAGGCACTCATTTACACCAAGGTCAGCAGATATACCAAGGTATGCTCTTGAACGCAAGATAACACAGCACTTGGAGACACCAGCATTCAGAACTACTCTCAGACATTGACGGTACTAAGGGTGGGGAGGGACTAGCAAACCCCTCACATGGGAAGAGAGGGGGGGGGGGGGATCCAGGAAGATGAATGTCCAATATGGCAGCACAGGGTGGAATCCCCACTGATGCCGGTGGGAGGGGGTTCTTCCCACTGGACAAATATTTGGGCAAACAGCTCTCAGTGTCACTGCATTGCACAGTTGTCATCCCAGACACTCACTTTCTCCAGGGGGACAGGGAAAGAGGAGTAGACTTCACTTTTATCGTTTTCGGTACTGTGGAGCAAGACTATCCTGGGAGAGGGCAGGCATATATATCCCTTCAACTGCACCCAAACTCCCTTCAATTGTACCCTCTCCCAATGAATCCCCTCTTCCCTCCATTTACACTCCACGATCCCAGCACCTCTGCACTCACCCACCCCTTCCACGTTACTCACCCCTCCACCATTCCCTCTGCTGCCCCCTCCCTTCCACCTTCAGCCTCCTCTACGATCCTCTCCTCAATCTCATTCAAAGTCACCCCACTGCCACGATCCTCTCTGCCTCGCAGCCACCTCCACCACGATCCCCTCCCCTGTGCACTCACCACTCCACAATCTCGACACCTCCCCCCCTTCCAGTAAGCTGTCCTCTCCTGGCTCTTCCTCCCAACCCCATTGATATCTCATCCCTCTCCTCCTCTACTATATTCCACGCTCTCCTCCACTATTGCCCCCCCCCCCCTCCACCATCTCCCCTCCCTTTTTACCACCATCATTCCCTCTCCTCCATCACCAAAGTCCCCCCTCTCCTCCACCATCGTTCCCTCTCCTCCATCACCCCCTCTCCTCCACTCAGATCCTCCACGATCCGATCCCCTCCACACACTCCCTCCTCCACAACTTTCAATATCATATATATATATATATATCCCCGGCCCTAAGCTGTCCTCTGGCCCTTCTCCCCATACTTTCCCATCCATTCTATCCCATCCCATTACCACTTCAGGTGGCGCCCGGTGCTCGGGCCGTCCGCCGCGACTCGTCATCGCCACACGTCTGCGCCTGCCCCACTCGTAGCGTCAACCAAAGATCCTTTTGCCCTCACGTAATACGTCATCAGGTCAGCGACACGCACGCACGCCCGCCACCATCTTGGTAAAGGCCTGCGGGAGAGATGCGGCCACTGGAGGGATTTAAATCTATCATCTTGGTAAAGGAAGGCGAGACCTGCGGCCATAGGGCGGACACGAGATTGAAACGGTCCGACTGATTGATTTACCTCACCTTCGTTCACCACTGTCGCCAGCAGTTGTTATTTAATCCCTTCCATCAGTGAGGTGAGAGGAGGGCGATGAGATATCTATTGGGTGGGAGGAAGGGCCAGAGGAGAGGACAGCTTTAATGGAGGGGATGGGAAGCGAGTCATAGAGTGATACAGTGTGGAAACAGGCCCTTCGGCCCAAGTTGCTCACACCGCCCAACCAAACTATTCTCACCTGCCAGCATTTGGTCCATATCCCTCCAAACCTGTCCTATTCATGCACCTGTCTAACCCTAACTGTTTCTTAAATGTTTGGATAGTCCCAGCCTCAACTACCTCCTCTGGCAGCTTGTTCCATGTACCCAACCACCCTTTGTGTGAAAATGTGATCCCTCAGATTCCTATTAAATGTTTTCCCCTTCACCTTAAACATGTCTGGTCATCGATTCACCTACTCCGGGTAAGAGAGGGTAGACAAAAGTGCTGGAGAAACTCGACGGATGAGGCAGCAACTATGGAGCGAAGGAAATAGGCAACGTTTCGGGCCGAAACCATTCTTCAGACTGATGTAGGGTGGGGGGTTTTCGGAGGGAGGAGGAGAACTTCTTCAAAGTAGGCATACCTTGAGGAGATATCGCAGTGGAGTAGACAAAATGTTCAAGAAGGAACAGCAGATTCTGGAAAATCAAAGGTAGACTGAAGTGCTGGAGAAACTCAGCGGGTGAGGCAACATCTATGGAGCGAAGGAAATAGGCAACGTAAGAGAGACTGGAAGATGTGCGGATACTGAAGGGATTGAAACGGACTGATCCGCATCATCTTGGTAAAGTAAGGCTTGGCCGTGGGCGGACACTTGAGGGATTGAAATGGACTGACTCGCTTCACCTTTGTTCAGTACTGTCGTCGACAGTTGATATTTACGAGATATATTCTCTACTCTCCATTAATGGCTGGAGGGGAGGGGAGGAGATCGTGGAGGAGTGGGTCGAAAGGATGCAATATCTATTGGGTGGGGGGAAGTGCCAGAGGAGAGGACAGCTTGAAGAGGAAAACGGAAGAGAGGAGTAGGGAGATTGTGGAATGGTGAGTGCATCATGTCTGATTTTGGATTAAATATTAACCTGTGCTTTAGTTGTTTCTATATGTGTCTGGAGATACTGGAGAGATTTTGAGGAACAAGATTATTAGTCAGTTTTTTTACACCAATACACTGTTCTTAACAAAAATCTGCCCATCATGTGAAAACTTATAAATAACATAGAAATTAGATAACTTCAAGACTGAAAGTCAAAAAACTTTTTTCATGACAGACAAATCTTCATCGTTTTACCATGAATTTGAACACCAAAAATGTGACATTAAAAACGCTGCCACATTTAGTCATGAATATTTAATTCATAAATAAACTTCATATGGCCCCTCATATATATATACGTTTTGATAATGATCTACAGAAATATCTTCATCAATACCAGGAGAAAAATCCAGTAACATAAAGATAATACAGTACAGTAAAGATCCTGTAACGGTAATTGTGCTTGGTGTCCATTGTCACAACGACCGTTATCGGGGTAAGTTAACGACCGTAAGTTAAATCACGGAGGCTCCAAACCTCTAATGCTTTTCAAAAACCCAACTATCCTATGGTAGTAGCGATTTTTGGGTGTTGATTATTTTTTCTTATTTTCCAATTTAATATATCAAAAACATTCTGGTGTCAAAAACGCAACGCCGTTTACGATATATTTTCCGACTTTTTAAAATCAATTAAAAAAAAATTGGACATAAATTGGTCATCAAATCTAGAAACTGAGCCAATCTTCAATTTGGCAACACACTGTCTCTTGTTTACCTTTCGTACGGACCAAGTCGCTAACTTCATTCCTTCGTGTCAACTTCGGGAAGCTTCGCAATGACCGTTACGGAGACATTTTACTTACTAAAAAATCATCCCAAATCAAACGATTCTGACGAATCATCGGTCATCGATATAGCTCAAGTGCATAAGGTAATGTACCATTTAGATCACATTGGTGAAAATGTATTTTCGCTAATAATGTAACGTTCGTTTTCTGGGAAACCAAACCTTTTAGTGTCCACCGCAACGTACGTTTGTGTGTATGATGTATAACGTGCGTTGCGGTATCCACTCAGATGGATGCAGTATTCTACTACATGATCAGGTGAATGAAGTGGAAACGGTGTTTGCAATGTTATTGTTCCATGTGGTATTCATAAACATAGAAAGGAATAATAAATACGTGCACTTACTGTGCCAACCAGGTCACTGGTGGACACAACGCGACAACCATTACACAAAATGTATTTGGGTATTCTGATGTCATGTTCAGAAACTTGCCATCAATATGCTATCTTTTCTTATATTTTTTTGTTGATACTATGTTAGTCATGAACCCAATAAAGTGCTTGTCAACTTTTTTGAAGGAATATGAAATTTGACTCCCCTTGTCACGTTTTTGTCTGCAGTATTGTAAAAAGACACCTATGTTTTATTTTAAGAAAGAACTGTAGATGCTGGAAAAATCGAAGGGAGTCAAAAATGCTGGAGAAACTCAGTGGGTGAGGCAGCATCTATGGAGCGAAGGAATAGGTGACATTTCGGGTCAAGACCCTTCTTCAGACGGATGTGGGGGTGGTGGGGGAAGAGGAAAGGAAGAGGTGGAGACAGTAGGCTGTGGGAGAGCTGGGAAAGGGAGGGGAAGGAGGGAGAAAGCAAGGACTACCTGAAATTGAAGAAGTCATTGTTCATACCGCTGGGGTGTAAACTGCCCAAGCGAAATATGAGGTGCTGCTCCTCCAATTTGCAGTGGGACTCACTCTGGCCATGGAGGAGGCCCAGGACAGAAAGGTCGGATTCGCAATGGGAGCGGGAGTTGAAGTGCTGAGCCACCGGGAGATCAGGTTGGTTAATGCGAACTGAGCGGAGGTGTTGGGCGAAGCGATTGGCAAGTCTATGCTTGGTCTCACCGATGTAGAGCTGTTGACACCTAGAACAGCAGTTGCAATAGATGAGGTTGGAGGAGGTGCAGATGAACCTCTGCCGCACCTGGAAAGACTGCTTAGGTCCTTGGATGAATTCGAGGGGGTAGGTAAATCAACAAGTGTGGCAGTTCCTGCAGTTGCCAGGGAAAGTACCAGGGGAGGGGGTGGTTTGGGTGGGAAGGGACAAATATATGTTTTATTTTAGTTCCTGTATAGTTTTATGCTTCTTGCCCCAATTTCCCATTGTCAAGTCAAGTCAAGTCACATTTATTTATATAGCACATTTAAAAAAACAGCTCTCGTTGGCCAAAGTGCTTTATATTTGTTATAAGAATAGTATAAACAAACAAACTACATACATATATACATATAGCCCTCGCTCAGTGGACGTCAGGAAAGGCTTGGGAGTATAGATAAGATTTTAGTCTTGACTTAAAGGAGTCGATGGAGGGGCAGTTCTGATGAGAAGGGGATGCTGTTCCACAGTCTAGGAGCTGCAACCGCAAAGGAGCGGTTGCCCCTAAGCTTATGCTTAGACCGCAGGATATTCAGCAGCCCCAAGTCGGCCGATCTGAGGGACCTGGAGGTGGAGTGGTGGGTGAGAAGACTTTTAATGTAGGAGGGGGCAAGCCCATTGAGGGCTTTGTAGACATAGAGGAGGGTCTTAAAATGTATACGGAACCGCACAGGGAGCCAGTGGAGAGAGGCCAGGATCGGGGTGATGTGGTCCCTTTTTCGGGTGCCCATCAGGAGTCTCGCTGCGGCGTTTTGGACCAGTTGCAGGCGGGACTGGGAAGATTGGCTGATGCCAGTGTAAAGAGAGTTGCAGCAAATCAATAACCCCACTCTCACCATCGACGGCACCACTGTCTCCCCATCTCCCCAGGCCCGCAACCTTGGCGTGATCTTTGATTCCACCCTCTCCCTTGAGCCTCACATCCGCCATGTCATTAAAACCTCCTTCTTTCACCTCCGCAACATCGCCAAAATCAGACCCACTCTCACACCTCCCGTTGCTGAAAGACTCATCCATGCCTTCATCTCCTCCCGACTGGACTACTGCAACTCACTTCTCCTTGGCATCAGCTCCACCTACATCAACCGACTCCAACTGGTCCAGAACGCAGCCGCCCGACTCATCACCCACACCAAATCCTGGCATCACATCACTCCAGTCCTCAAACAACTTCACTGGCTTCCCATCTCCCACCGGATCACCTACAAAATCCTGGTCCTCACCTACAAAGCCCTCCACCATCTGGCCCCCCCATATCTCACTGACCTCCTCTCTCCCTACCAACCCTCACGGTCCCTCAGATCCACATCAGCCGGTCTCCTCTCCATCCACAAATCCAACCTCCGCAGTTTTGGGGACAGAGCCTTCTCCAGGGCAGCTCCCAGGCTCTGGAACTCCCTCCCCAACTGATCCGCAATTCCGTGTCCCTCACCATCTTCCAGTCCCGCCTCAAGACCCATCTCTTCACCTCTGCCTATCCTTAGCCCCATGTCCCCCTCCCTTTTCATCTGTGCTTGAATTGCCTCATATTGTGTTTTGAATTGAATTCTGTCTAATTTGTGTACTAGTCATGTCTCTACTATTTATTTCATTCCGCTTACATGTTTTTCCTCTACTTGCTAAATTTTTGTAAGGTGTCTTTGAGACTCTTGAAAGGCACCCATAAATAAAATTTATTATTATTAGTAATCGAGGTGGGAGGAGATAAATGTGTGGATGATCTTTTCGAGGTCATCAAAGTGGAGGAATTGTTTTATTTTAGCTATCGTCCGAAGCTGAAAGAAGCTAGCTTTTACCACGGCATTGACTTGTTTGTCAAATTTCAGTGCTGAGTCAAATATCACGCCGAGGTTTTTGACGTGAGGTTTGAGTAGTGGGGTAAGGCTTCCAAGACTGCCTGCTATCATTTTGATTGAGTCCAAGGGGCCGAGAAGGATGACCTCAGACTTACTCTCATTTAGTTGGAGGAAGTTCTGGGCCATCCAGCACTTTATATCCTCGAGGCAGCGGGTAAGGTTAAGTAGATTTGATTGTTTTTTGGGCTTCAGGGGGAGATAGAGTTGTGTATCGTCTGCGTAGCAATGGAAGGAAATGCCGTGCCTTTCAATGACTTGGCCTTAGGGGAGCATATACAGGGAGAAGAGAATGGGGCCAAGGATGGAACCTTGTGGAACCCCACAGCAGAGATTAGCTGGGGAGGAGAAAGAGTTGCCTATGTTAGTCGAGAAACTCCTACCTTTGAGGTAAGAGATGAACCATCTCAGGGCAGTGCCATCAATACCAACCTCGTACCGGAGACAGTCAATTAGGATGGTGTGGTCGACAGTGTCAAATGCTGCGCTGAGGTCAAGAAGGAGCAGGATTGCACAGTCGCCGGAGTCAACAGTGAGCAGTGTCATGTTTTTAACAGTTATCTTCATCCTACAAGTTAACAACTCACTGTCCCTCCAAAACAAAATGAAAATGTACAACATTTATGCTCCCTTGATCATTATCCCAGCTGGTTTGCAAGGGTGAGAATAGCATTGTCAATTCCTAAGAGATTCCAAGGCAATTTTAAAAGTTTCACGCTCCAAAATTGTAAATTAGGTTATCATCAGGTCCCCTTATGGAAGCCTGGTTATCTAGAAATGTGGCTCTTGGATGAAATTTTGGCTCAGCTGGAAAGGGTACAGAGATGATTTACGAGGATGTTGCCAGGACTCGAGGCTCTGAGCTACAGGGAGAGATTGAGTAGGCTGGTACTTTTCCTTGGAGTGCAGGAGGATGAGGGGTAATCGTATGGAGGTGTTTAAAATCATGAGAGGAATAAATCGGGTAGACGCACTGATTCTTATCTGGAGGGGAATCGAGGACCAGAGAACATGCTTAAGGTGAAGGGGAAAAGATTTAATACGAATATAAGGGGTAACTTTTTCTACAAATGGTGGACAGTGTATGGAACAAGCTGCCAAAAAGAAGGGAAGGTATGAACCTTGATTTCGGTATCAATATTGATTTCTCTAACTTCAAGTAACCCTTGCATTCCCTCCCTCCCCACCCTCGTCCTCTAACTAGTTTCGCTGTCCACTTGATTAATTTTAATGATTGTATGCCTCGTTGTCAACTTCCCCTTCAGCTAACAATGAAACATTCCACATTTCCTTGACCATTGTTTGTTTTAATCTTAGATAGACAAAAGTGCTGGAGCAACTTGGGTGAGGTGAGGCAGCATCTATGGAGCGAAGGAAATAGGCAATGTTTCGGGCTGAAACCCTTCTTCAAACTGAGTTTTGATCTGTCGTATTCACACCATGCACTTCTATATCTCTAGTCTCCCTCTCCCCTGACTCTCAGTCTGAAGAAGGATCTTGACCCGAAACGTCACCTATTCGTTCTCTCCAGAGACGCTGCCTGTCTGGCTGAGTTACTCCAGCATTTTGTGTCATTCTTCGATGCAAACCAGCATCTGCAGTTCTCGAGTCTAGCAGTGTCCGCTTTCAAGCTTTCGTACCTTCTGCTGGACAGGAGCAGGGTGAAGAGGAATGACTGAGGTGGGGAATTTCTTTGTTCAAGTTGGCTGCTTTTCCGAGGCAGCAGGAGTGTAGATGGAGTCAACGGTGAGGAGTCTGGTCTGTGTGATGGACTGGGCTACATCCACAACTTTCTGTAATTTCTCACAGTCTTGGGCAGAGCTGATCCCAAACCATCTGCAAAAACACTAATCCCAGAAATAGTGGTACTAATAGAAACATAGAAACATAGAAATTAGGTGCAGGGGTAGGCCATTCGGCCCTTCGAGCCTGCACCGCCATTCAATATGATCATGGCTGATCATCCAACTCAGTATCCCGTACCTGCCTTCTCTCCATACCCTCTGATCCCCTTAGCCACAAGGGCCACATCTAACTCCCTCTTAAATATAGCCAATGAACTGGCCTCGACTACCCTCTGTGGCAGGGAGTTCCAGAGATTCACCACTCTCTGTGTGAAAAAAGTTCTTCTCATCTCGGTTTTAAAGGATTTCCCCCTTATCCTTAAGCTGTGACCCCTTGTCCTGGACTTCCCCAACATCGGGAGCAATCTTCCTGCATCTAGCCTGTCCAACCCCTTAAGAATTTTGTAAGTTTCTATAAGATCCCCTCTCAATCTCCTAAATTCTAGAGAGTATAAACCAAGTCTATCCAGTCTTTCTTCATAAGACAGTCCTGACATCCAGTCTTTCTTCATAAGACAGTCCTGACATCCCAGGAATCAGTCTGGTGAACCTTCTCTGCACTCCCTCTATGGCAATAATGTCCTTCCTCAGATTTGGAGACCAAAACTGTACGCAATACTCCGATGTTAGACTAACTGGTCTGTAATTCCCCGTTTTCTCTCTCCCTCCCTTCTTAAAAAGTGGGGTTACGTTTGCTACCCGCCAATCCTCAGGAACTACTCCAGAATCTAAAGAGTTTTGAAAGATTATTACTAATGCATCCACTATTTCTGGAGCTACTTCCTTAAGTACTCTGGGATGCAGCCTATCTGGCCCTGGGGATTTATCAGCCTTTAATCCATTTAATTTACCCAACACCACTTCCCGGCTAACCTGGATTTCACTCAATTCCTCCAACTCCTTTGACCCGCGGTCCCCTGCTATTTCCGGCAGATTATTTATGTCTTCCTTAGTGAAGACGGAACCAAAGTAGTTATTCAATTGGTCCGCCATATCCTTGTTCCCCATGATCAACTCACCCGTTTCTGACTGCAAGGGACCTACATTTGTTTTAACTAATCTCTTTCTTTTCACATATCTATAAAAACTTTTGCAGTCAGTTTTTATGTTCCCTGCCAGTTTTCTTTCATAATCTATTTTTCCTTTCCTAATTAAGCCCTTTGTCCTCCTCTGCTGGTCTCTGAATTTCTCCCAGTCCTCCGGTATGCTGCTTTTTCTGGCTAATTTGTACGCATCATCCTTCGCTTTGATACTATCCCTGATTTCCCTTGTTATCCACGGATGCACTACCTTCCCTGATTTATTCTTTTGCCAAACTGGGATGAACAATTTTTGTAGTTCATCCATGCAGTCTTTAAATGTCTTCCATTGCATATCCACCGTCAACCCTTTTAGAATTAATTGCCAGTCAATCTTGGCCAATTCACGTCTCATACCCTCAAAGTTACCTTTCTTTAAGTTCAGAACCATTGTTTCTGAATTAACAATGTCACTCTCCATCCTAATGAAGAACTCAACCATATTATGGTCACTCTTGCCCAAGGGGGCACGTACAACAAGACTGCTAACTAACCCTTCCTCATTACTCAATACCCAGTCTAAAATAGCCTGCTCTCTCGTTGGTTCCTCTACATGTTGATTTAGATAACTATCCCGCATACATTCCAAAAAATCCTCTTCCTCAGCACCCCTGCCAATTTGATTCACCCAATCTATATGTAGATTGAAGTCACCCATTATAACGGTTTTGCCTTTGTCGCACGCATTTCTAATTTCCTGTTTGATACCATCTCCAACTTCACTACTACTGTTAGGTGGCCTGTACACAACACCCACCAGCGTTTTCTGCCCCTTAGTGTTTCGCAGCTCTACCCATACCGATTCCACATCCTGCAAACTAATGTCCTTCCTTTCCATTGCGTTAATCTCCTCTCTAATCAGCAACGCTACCCCACCTCCTTTTCCTTTCTCTCTATCCCTCCTGAATATTGAATATCCCTGGATGTTCAGCTCCCAGCCTTGGTCACCCTGGAGCCATGTCTCCGTAATCCCAACTATATCATAGTCATTAATAGCTATCTGCACATTCAACTCATCCACCTTATTACGAATGCTCCTTGCATTGAGACACAAAGCCTTCAGGCTTGTTTTTACAACACTCTTACCCCTTATACAATTTTGTTGAAAAGTGGCTTTGAGGTATAATGAGGTATAATTATACCAATACCACATGAGTTACTGACTTATTTACCCAGACATAAGACAGATAGGTAGCTTTGGTAGTTTGCAGCCCAATGGTATGAACATGAATTCTCCAATTTATGGAAACTTGCTGCTAAACCACATCTGTGAAACGCGGTGGTGGGGTTGTTATGGCCTGGTCATGTATGGCTGCTAAAGGTACTGGCTCACTTATCTTCATTGATACAACTGCTGATGGTAGTAGCATAATGAATTCTGAAGTGTATAGACACAGCCTTTGTGCTCAAGTTCAAACAAATGCCTCAAAACGCATTGGCTGGCGGTTCATTCCACAGCAAGCCAATGATACCAAAGATACTGCTAAAGCAACAAAGGTGTTTTTCCAAAGCTAAAAAACAGTAAATTCTTGAATGGCCAAGTCAATCACCCGATCTGAACCCAATTGAGCATGCCTTTTATACGCTGAAGAGAATACTGAAGGAGACGAGCCCCCAAAACAAGCATAAGCTAAAGATGGCTGCAATACAGGCCTGGCAGAGCATCACCAGAGAAGACACCCGGCAAATGGTAATGCCATGAATCACAGATTTCAAGCAGTCATTGCATGTAAAGGATATGCAACCAAATACTAAACATGACTACTTTCATTTACATGACATTGTTGTGTCCCAAGCATTATGCTGCCTGGACTACATCCACTGCTGTAATTTCAACATGGTGAAACCAAAATGTATAAAAACACCCTATATTCGAAATCGGACAATGTGCACTTTCACCACATGTGATTTTTTTTCCTATTACAAATCTCAAATTGTGAAGTACAGAGGAAAATAAATAAATGATGGGTCTTTGTCCCAAACATTATGGAGGGCACTGTATATCTAAGTGCTTATGTATAGTGATACATACTAAACTGTATACAGAAATGAATTTCACTGTACCTTGGCACATGTGACAAATAAAGTACCATACCTTACCAATTCCTTTTTCCAACATAAGACAGACACTTATTATAGATACAAAGAACTGCAGATGCTGGTTCACACCAAAGAATGTGCTGGAGTAACTCAGCGTGTTCAGGCAGCACCCCTGGGGAAAAAAAGGATGGGAGAAATAATTTGTCTCCAGAGAAGCTGCCTGACCAGCTGAGTTACTCCAACAGTTTGCACAATTTTTCTCATTTATTATATTGTTTACAGAGTACTGTGTTTACAAATTCTATAGGAAGGAACTGCAGATGCTGATTTATACCGAAGATAGACACAAAATGCAGGAGTAATTCAGCGGACAGGCAGCATGTCTGGATAGAAGGACTGGGTGACGTTTTGGGTCGAGACCCTTCAGACTGAATTTATTGGTTACCTATTTTCTTCTGAGATGCTGCCTGTTACTCCACCATTTTGTGTCGATCTTTGATGTTTACATATTCTGTTGCACTGCTCCGAGTAAGATTGTTATATCTGTTCTCTATCTGGGACATATAACAATAACACACTCTTGACTGTTGATTATGTGAAGGCAAACACTTCTTCCATTGTCAGAGTGATGCTAAACGCAAATTGGAGGAACAGCATCTCATATTTCGCTTGGGCATCTTACAACCCGGCGATATGAATTTCTCTAACTTCAAGTAACCCATGCATTCCCTCTCTCCCCATCCCTCCTCACCCTAGTCACGCCAGCTTTTCGTTCACACCTCGCTACAGCTAACAACGGCCTGTTTCATTTATCGTCGTTACTTTTTTTTTGCATGTTTCATTACTTTGTTCTATATCTCTCCACTTCATCGTCTGCATCTCTCGTTTCCCATTCCCGTGACTTTCAGTCTTAAGAAGGGTCTCGACCCGAAACGTCACGCATTCCTTCCCTCCAGAGATGCTGCCTGTCCCGCTGAGTTACTCCAGCATTTTGTGTCTAACACTCTTGCCCAAAGATCATAGAAAGGCTTTAAGAAGGAACTGCAGATGCTGTAAAATCGAAGGTAGACAAAAGTGCTGGAGAAACTCAGCGGGTGCAGCAGCATCTACGGAGCGAAGGAAATAGGCAATGTTTCGGGCTGAGTTTCTCCAGCACTTTTAACTATCACAGAAAGGCTGTAGCTTTGCTCTTGACTATCTGAAGACGAACACTTCCTTCTTCCGCAGGTACACAAAAAAGCTGGAGAAACTCAGCGGGTGCAGCAGCATCTATGGAGTGAAGGAAAAAGACGTTTTGGCCTGAAACGTTGCCTTTTTCCTTCGCTCCATAGATGCTGCTACACCTGCTGAGTTTCTCCAGCTTTTTTGTGTACCTTTGATTTTCCAGCATCTGCAGTTCCTTCTTAAACACTTCCTTCCAAAGATCCTATAGGGTGATTTCACGAAGGTCACTGGAGCGTAAATCCCCACTCACGTGACCGAAAATTTTAACTGGGGGACAAGCGTCACTTCCGGTACATGTTAGTGGATGGGAAAACACGCACTTTCACACCCGTTAAAAACATCGAAAACGGCCAGTTTTTGAGCTGCAATTAAGTGAGCCAGTCGGGGTGACCGTGAGGAAAAGCTACCTAAATTTACAGTCCAAAAAAAAGATAGAAACTAAGGTAAATACAAGAGGGAGCTGAAGGGGCCAAAAAGGCGGAAGTTGATAGCGGACATTTTTCGTGGAGATTTAAAGATCCAAAATATCGGGAATTATCGCGTTTGCTCGCTGCATTTCATCAAAAGTAAGGCATTATTGACTTTGTTATCTTTATTCATTTGTTAGATGAAAAGTATTAAAAGTTAGAAATCCGTCAGTAAAATTGCAAAATCGCCCATGGTTCTCGGGTGGGTTTTAACATGCAAAATGAACACGCTTCTGAAGCTCCATTTACCATTTAAATAATCGTAAACTCTCAATGCGTTTGGAAATCAATTGGAAATCAACTATCCTGCTCACAGTGTGTGCCCAATCAGGATTGTTGACATCATTCCATGCTGCAGGCTTGTCTGTTATTAGATGAAAAATAAATAAGTAGTTTGGGTGATTGTGCAGGCTTTAAACAAGAAACATTGAGAAATATATTCTGGCAAATAATAAAATCTCCTGATTTTGTCCAACAGCTGAGAATTATCCCATTCCTTAGCTTGCATCTGAGTAAAATTGATTTCCAAACGCATTGAGAGTTTACGATTATTTAAATGGTAAATGGAGCTTCAGAAGCGTGTTCATTTTGCATGTTAAAACCCACCCGAGAACCATGGGCGATTTTGCAATTTTACTGACGGATTTCTAACTTTTAATACTTTTCATCAAACAAATGAATAAAAATAACAAAGTCAATAATGCCTTACTTTTGATGAAATGCAGCGAGCAAACGCGATAATTCCCGATATTTTGGATCTTTAAATCAAAGATCTTATAGCTTCGCTATAAGAACTTTGCTTTAAATCTCCACGAAAAATGTCCGCTATCAACTTCCGCCTTTTTGGCCCCTTCAGCTCCCTCTTGTATTTACCTTAGTTTCTATCTTTTTTTTGGACTGTAAATTTAGGTAGCTGTTCCTCACGGTCACCCCGACTGGCTCACTTAATTGCAGCTCAAAAACTGGCCGTTTTCGATGTTTTAACGGGTGTGAAAGTGCGTGTTTTCCCATCCACTAACATGTACCGGAAGTGACGCTTGTCCCCCAGTTAAAATTTTCGGTCACGTGAGTGGGGATTTACGCTCCAGTGACCCTTCGTGAAATCACCCTATAGCTCTGCTATAAGTTCTTTGCTTCCTTCTTCCGCAATCGGCCCTGCGTGCTGACGTTGACGACAACGTGCGCGGTGGATGACGCAATGACGCAGACGTGCGCGATGGATGACGCAATGACGCAGATGTGCGCGGTGGATGACGCCATGACGCAGACTTGCGCGGTGGGTGACGCCATGACGCAGACGTGCGCGGTGGATGACGCCATGACGCAGACGTGCGCGGTGGATGACGCCATGACGCAGACGTGCGCGGTGGTTGACGCCATGACGCAGACGTGTGCGGTGGCGGACGTGATGACGCCGCGCCGGGCTGGATCTCCCGGGGGACTCGGCGCTCGGCTCAGCTGTTGCCGCTTTGTTCTCGTGCTCTCGCTGGCCGCCCACAGCCGGTGAGCGGCAGCGGCAGCGGCGACGGTGGCGGCCTGTCCGAGTCAGTGCCACCAGCCCTCAGCTGCCGCTGGGTCCAAGCTGCGGCCCTCACATCCTGCCGTGATCCCATCATAGGAGGCTCCGGCTCGAAGATGTCAAGCCGAGCCGTCTGCCGAGAGGCCAGTCACGCCGGGAGTTGGTACACGGCGTCAGGTAAAGACCGGCCCCGCCGGACAGGGCCATGGCTCGGTGACCGGCCACAGCCACGGGAGGATGGCGGAGTCTGCAGGGGATCGACAGTTGGCTTCTGTAGTGACAGGGCAGGACCATGGCTGGGTTATTGGGTGGCAGAGTAGACCGATGGGTGGCAGGGTGGACCCATGGGGTCAGTTATTGGGTGACAGTGCAGGATCATGGGTGGGTTATTGGCTGGCAGAGTAGACCTATGGGTCAGTTGTGGGTGACAGGGCAGGACGGATGGGTTATTGGGTGACGGGGAAAGACCATGGATGGGTTATTGGGTGGCGAGGTAGGCCAAAGGCCAGTTACTGGGTGACAAGGCAGTTCCATGGGTCGGTTATTGGGTGGCGAGGTATTTGGCATGAATGGGTTATTGACTGGCAGAGTAGACATATGGGTCAGTTACTGGATGACAGGGGAGGACCATGTGTGGGTTATTGGATGACAGGGGAGGACCATGTGTGGGTTATTGGATGACAGGGGAGGACCATGTGTGGATTATTGGGTGGCAGAGTAGGCGCATTGGTGGGTTATTGTGTAGCAGGGTAGGCGCATGGGTGGTGAGAGGTAGGGGCATGGGTGGGTTATTGGGTGGCAAGGTAGGGACATGGGTGGGATATTGAGTGGTGAGGTAGAGACATGAATGGCTTGCGTAGGAAGGAACTGCAGATGCTGGTTTGCATTGCAGATAGACACAAAATACTGGAGTAACTCAGTGGGACAGGCAGCATCTCTGGATAGAAGGAATGGGTGATGTTTAGGCCAAGACCCTTCTTCAGACTGATTGGCAGGGTAGACCTATGGATCAGTTATTGGATGACGGGGTAGGGGATTTGGTTGGAGAAATTTGAAGGGTGACAGTAGCGATGTAGCTGGGTAACAAAAGTAGATTGGGTGGGTGAGTGACTGCGTATGGGTACAGTTGGGTCATTGGATGATTTGGGAGGTAGGTTGTAGGATGTCAGGTTAGCAATGTTGATGGGTTGTTGGTGTAGGATTAAGGTTGACTGTTTCGGGGCATGGTGCTAATTATGCTGACAAGAATTGGACATGGATGAAATAATATAATAATAAGGAACTGCAGATACTGGGGTTTATAACAAAGATAGACACAAAGTGCTGGAGCAACTCAGCGGGTCAGGCAGGATCACGGGAGAACATGGCTAGGTGACATTTCGTGTTGAAACCTTTCTTCAGGGTTCAGACCCGAAACATCACCTATCCATGTTCTCCAGGATGCTACATGACCCGCTGAGTTACTTCAGCACTTTGTATGGAGATATCTTTGGACATGGGTGAGTTGGAACAGAATAAGAACCAATATGGATTATTGGATGATGGGTTCAGGATTGATAATTGGTCAAACATGGTTAAGAACTTGATGGTTTACTGGGGTGACAGGTTAGGGCAGTCAGTATGTCATTGAATCACCGAAAAGTTAGCACAGAGATGAAAGCCATTCAGCCATAATGTCTGGGCTTGTCAGAAAATAACTACCCAACTTAACTACCCAGCATTAAATCCATAATTCTTCAGGTCTTGGCTCTTCAAGCACACATCCAAGCATATTTAAATGTAATAATTATTTGTTCAAATTCTTTCCTCAATTGAGTTTACCTCGTCATTCACTCAACAATTATGTACTGTAATGCTACTGAGGGAAATGGTTCCTTTCTGTTTACTCTGACCAGCCCCTTCTGATTTTGTACATTACACTGTATCTTGTCTGTTCCAAAGAGATCACCTCCCAGTCTATCCAATCATGGGTTCAATCTTTCATTTTTGGCAACATCTTCATAAATCTTCTCTGTCCCTTCTCCATTGTAGTCATGTATTTGATGTAATGTGGTGATAATTACTGTATACAGTACCAACACCGTGGGCTCAACAGCATTGTGCACAGTTCTTGCATAATCTCCCTGCACTTGCATGTTAAGTCTCAACAAATAAAGAAAAGCACTTCATGTCTTTTTAGCCACATTGATCCATCCTGGTACCTTTAAGCATCTGTAGATGGAGACTCTTTATTCCTTTGTATGATTCCATTCACTCCCATTTATTGTATATTCCTCTGCTTTCCAAATGCGTTGCTTCACACTTCTGTGGATTCAATTACATTTGCCACTTTCTGCCCAACAGAGCAGGCCATAATTATTTTCCTGCAGTTTAATACTTTTCTCCACACCATCAATCAATTGTTTGCATTATCTGCAATTTTTTTAAATCATGCATTCTTAATGTTGGTGTAAATTATTAATTTATGACAGAAAACAGGGGGTTGAGTATTGAGCCCTGTAGAAACCCATTGATAACAGCCTCACAGTCATATAAATATCTGTCAAACCCGTACTTTCTGCTGCATAAGATCATAATTGATAGGAGAAGAATTAGGCCATTCAAGTCTAATCTGCTATTAAATCATGGCTGATCTCTCTCCCTCTTAACCCCATTCTCTTGCCTTCTCCCCATAACCTCTGACACCTGTACAAATCAAGAATATCTTCTCCAATTGACTTCTCCAATTTCAGATAGTCCTTGCTTTCCCCCTCCCCAGCTCTCCCACAGCCTATTGTCACCGCCTCTTCCTTTCTTCTTCCCGCCCACCCCCACATCAGTCTGAAGAAGGGTCTCGACCCGAAAAGTCACCTATTCCTTCGCTCCATAGGTACTGCCACACCTGCTGAGTTTCTCCAGCATTATTGTCTACCTCAGAATCTATCTATCTCTGCCTTCGATATATCCACTGACTTGGCCTCCACAGCCTTCTGTGGCAAAGCATTCCACAGATTCACTACCCTCTGACGAAAGAAATTGCTCCTCATCTCCTTCCCAAAAGAACATCCTTTAATTCCGAGGCTATGACCTCTAGTCCTAGACTCTCCCACTAGTGGAAACTTCTCCACTGCAGATACAGTCTTGGCTCCAATTTGCCTCGCTCATTTGGATCCCACGTGTTTGCTTTTTGACTATGATGCAGTGTGAGACCTTATCAAAAGTCTTGCCAAATTCCATATCTACTACATCATCTAATCTATCCTCATCGACCTTCCTTATTACCTCCATCAAAAAATTCATTCAGATTAGCCAGACATAATCTCATAACAAATCCATGCCCACTGTCCCTGATTATTGTGTGTCTTTCAAAATTAAGGTTTATACTTGGGAACTGATTCCAATAATTTTCCATTGTCAAAGTCGTCCTGAACTAACAGACCTGTAATTACTTGGTTAACCCCCACTTCCTCCCTTTAAAACAATGTTACAACTTCAGCGGACCTCCAGCCAAAAGCATATTTAAAAAAAAAGTCAGAGTAAGGCATTTGGTCCCACATACCTGTTTAATTAACCCATAGCTCATCTCTAATCTCTGCATCACTTTCTTGCATTAGTCTGATATCCGAAAATCTATTGATCGCTGCCTTGAATATACTTAGAAACTGAGCTCTCCAGTACCGTTGCGCAGACAATAGCAAAAATTCATACTCATTTCTACTCGTCTCAGTTTTGAAATGCTGACTTATTTTGAAATTTTATCTCCTGGCTCTCGGCATCTCAACCAACGGGATCCTCTGGCATTGCTCCTATAGATAGGGAAGCTTGACAGTCTGCAGCCGGAACCT
This sequence comes from Amblyraja radiata, assembly GCF_010909765.2. Lineage (NCBI taxonomy): Eukaryota > Metazoa > Chordata > Chondrichthyes > Rajiformes > Rajidae > Amblyraja > Amblyraja radiata. Next base: position 68,429,352 of record NC_045963.1, read on the forward strand.
CTGCAATTTCAGCCCATATTTCTCTGAACAGCTTGGGGATATGCTTTACCTGAGGCTTGTGACCTAACAAATTCTAAGGAGCTGAGCTCTTTAAAACTCTTTTATTAGGTTTGTAGAAACAAGGAACTGCAGGTGCCAGCTTACAATAAAGGACACAAAGTACTGGAGTAACTCAGCGGGTCAGGCCGCATTTCTGGAGAACATGGATAAGTAACCTGTCGGGACCATTCTTCAGTCCCGACCCAATAGGTCACCTTTCCATGTTTTCCAGATATTCGGCCTGACCAACTGAGTTACACCAGCACTTTGTGTCTTTTTATCCTGTCTAATATTTCACATTTGTCCTCTTTAATTGCAACATTGGCATCACATCTTTTGTGAAGAGAACTGTGAAGTGTTCATTCAGATTCTTACCACATCTCTTCCTCTGCACATTACCTTATAAGGTACCTAAATGGACTTGTTTTTCCCCTAATTATTTTGCTGGCAAATTTACATGCTTAGAAAAGATCCTTGGGTTATTTTTCACTTTAATTGCTAGTGTTTCTTACTACTTCCATTTACTTTCCTAATGCTCCATTTAATTTCATTCCTACACTCATCTAAGCTTCCTGCCATGTTATGTCCATGGTGTCTCATTAAACTTCTGCTTTTCGCCTGATCTCACCCATGTGCATTTTAATGTCCACATTGGTCTCACCACTCTTGGCTGTCACAATAATAATACTGTGCATTATTATAATGGCAGGCTAGGGACAAATGGGTTATTGCATTGACATGGGAGGAATATCGGTGGGTTATTGGGCAGGCAGGGTTGGGATATGGTAACTTTTGGGGAAAACTAGTAGAGGATGGGCGAGTTACAATGGTAACATGGTAGTGACATGGGTGTGAATGGATGTGTTACAGGGATGACAGTAAAATATCGGTATTTTAAGATGAATGGTTCAATGGTCAAAGCGCTTCCGAGGGCGCAGTAGGTAAGCCTCCAGCCCGCCTACTGGCATAGTTCTTTTCTTCCCTCAGCCGCCTCCGGCATCTTGAAGGGTTGAAGATTACCTAGTAGGCAAAGCATAACATTTATTCTTAGGTTAACTGAAGATGGTTAGGGTAAATGTATGTGTATTGGTTGTTGAGGTGTGGTTGATTTGTGTATTGGTTACTGTATGTCAAGGCTGCCAAGCTTTGGTGACAAGGATGGAGTATTTATGTTGGAATATGGATAGATTACTGGAATGGAGGGTGCAAGGGAGATGGGTGGTTGTGTGTGTAATTACTGGGGTTGACAATGAGTTATTGAAGGGGTTTGGGTTGGTACCTGGTGTCACGATATGAATATGGATACATCACATGGGTACACTGATGGGGGTAGATGTGGGTTACTGTTGCCAAATTAGGAACATTTGGGTGGTTAAGAAGACCATGGGATCTGAAGGCGACTGTAAGAAGCCTTGTGTGTGATGGTCACTGCCATTGGGTGGAAGCATGTGAATTTCTTGGAAGTTTTGAAGAACCTTTCACAGTCTCAGGATGTTCCACAATGATTTACTCTTGTGGTGCCGCCCCTGTTGTATTGAAGGAAACATGGAAGGCTGTTTTTGCATAACAAACTACCACAAACAACAAAGTGAAAATGGCCACAAGTCTGTTTGTTTTGTATTGCTTGAGGGATAAATGTTGGCTAGGACACTGGAAGTAGCTTGCCCTCAGTTCTTTGAAGTTGTGCCATGCCTTCTTTAGGCCTGTTTGAGTGAGCAGATGGACTCTTGATTTAGCATTTCATTCAAAAAATGTCCAGATGAGGTTGCAGCATTCTGTCAGAGTTGGACTCTATCTTCAGGCCCCGGAGACAATATTTAGGCCTGCAACCTTCTAACTGGTAGCAAGGTTGAACTGGGAATGAATGTTAAAGCAAGATATAAATAGCATTTTGGTTTGATTGGAGGTCATAAAATCATAAGATATAGCAGCAGAATTAGGCCATTCGGCCCATCGGGTCTGCTGCACCATTCGATCATGGCTGACTGCTTTTTCCCCTCTCAACCCCATTCTCCTGCCTTCTCCCCTTAACCTTTGACTCCCTCACTAATCAATAATCTAAGAAATGGGATACAGTCTGAGGAAAGCTCGTGCTGCAAAAGTGTGAAGAGATTTGGTAATTATGAGAGGGGGTGAAAAATACTGTCAAGCACTGGGTTGGTATACTGGCTCATTGCACCTAATCCAATCCAATACAGCCTTTGTCTGTATAGCTCCAATGTGGAATAAGCGTGGAGAATTTTGAAGTGTAGTTAGTATTTGGTGAAGACGCAGACCTAATCTTGCTATGAACTTTCTCAAAGAGATGAGCATTGGTGGGAGAGGTATGGTAGATGTAAATGGGTACGACGGAGTTTTTAAGCAAGACTTTAGAAATACAGCGCAGAAACAGGCCCTTTGGCCCACCAAGTCTGCGCCGACCAGCGATCACCCCATACACTAGGACTATCCCACACACTAGGGACAATTTTACAACTTGCCGAAGACAATTAACCTTCAAACTTGTACGTCTTTGGAATGTGGGAGGAAACCGGAGCACCCGGAGCAAACCCATGCGGTCACAGGGAGAATGTACAAACGTACAAACTCCGTACAGACCACACCAGTAGTCAGAATTGAACCCGAGTCTCTGGCGCTGTAAAGAAGCAACTCTACTGCTGCGCCGTTGTGCCACTCCAAAGAGAGCCAATGGATTTGTAAAATTTGTATTTTGCTGATCTGAGAATACTTGGCAGAATCGGCTAGCTGCCTGGATGAAACAAGAGGGTGTTTAAGAAGGAACTGCAGATGCTGGAAAATCGAAGGTACACAAAAATGCTGGAGAAACTCAGCGGGTGCAGCAGCATCTATGGAGCGGAGAAGATGCTGCTGAAACAAGAGAGTATCTTGTTTCCAGAAAATAACCTCTCTCACCTGAACGAATAAGCATTACAAGGTGGTCAGTTGTGGATCTTTGGGGTTCTGCATGGGAAGGAGAAATAACATCATTCTGAAATAAAATCAACCGCTTATGGTGAGTATTGTCTGGTTTGCAACCATCTGGGTGTGAGTTGAGAGGATTGGGGAGTGATTGAGATTACCTTATGTCCGAATAGTTGTTGCTTTGCAGATTTGAAATAATTGAATGCCATATGTCTGCCTGCTATTGCTTGATAAATTATTAAACCTTTGCAGAATCATTGCCAAAAAAGAAATAAAGGGTAAAATGCTCTTTGCTTGAGAAGCTATCTTCCTGCTCATATTCCATTTTCAAAGCCAGTGTGTGGTTTTACTTCTGAACCTTGTTACCAAAACTGGGTGCGTTAGCTTTCAACTTTGCAGTCCATTTTTCTTGAAGTTTTGATCCACTTTTGGTAGCTTCAGAGTGAGGCTTTGCGGGTAAGATAAGTGGCACTTTCCTAATTTGTGAAAAGTAAAACCAGATGTCACACTGTGAGGTGAGCAAAATGCTATTTCTGCACATTAATGTGTGCAAGCAAGGTGTGTTCAGCCTGAAGAAGGGTCCTGACCTGAAACATCACCTATCCATATTTTCTTGAGATGCTGCCTGACCCGCTGAGCTACTCCAGCACTTTGTGCCTCCTTCTGTATTCTGTCTTGTTAGCATGGCAGCAATGTGTAGAATACAAACTAAAAGGCGATTCTTATTGTGGGAGCAACATAAAATCAGGAGTTAATTCATTCCTGTAATAGTTTCTAAACCTCTCTGAAAATGTCTGTGGTTGCAAGTTGTTATTGTAGTGCTGCTGAGCACGTCCTCTCTTTGTCACTTTGGGGTAATTGTGCGAGTTTGCTGGAGCAAAAGCAGAGGATTCAAGCCCTTGTGAACTCTTTGCTCATGGTCCAGTGGGCTTTTCTAAGTTGTTTTATACTGCTGCAGTGTTCAGCTGTCAAACCACCTCTGATCATCTCCTCCTGTAACAGCAAGTTGGCAGGTGGCTTTCTGTTTAAAGTCGTCCACTTCTGCCAACCAGCTGCCGTATTGCATTGCCCCTCACTGTTATTTTAAACCATGAGATTCCAAAATGCAGCTCTTCTGAGCCCTGCATTTAGAGCAAGGCTCTTTCTGTCCTGGTATTCCTCTGGCTGTTTTGAACTTAGTGGGCCAGGCTTTCAGAATGCCTGTTCTCAATGGTGTTGTGTCAAATAAATACTGAATCAAAATGTATCTATCGGCAAGTTGAGATTCGGGGTTTTTTTTCCTGGGACTTCAAAATGTAGAAACAAAGTTCAGATGGCAGCTTTCTTCTCCCCCTCCTACAATCTGTTTCAAGTAGGGTCCCGAACCAAAACGTCACCTATTCCTTTTCTCTAGAGATGCTGCATACAATTCAGGAGTCGATCGATTTCCAGACAGTAGAGGAATCCGGCAATAGGATAGGAAAATGGCATTTAAAGTACAAGGTGGACCACAATTTTGAATCTTTGACTAGGTTCAAGAGGCCACATGGCCTACCCCTGCACCTTCTGTTCCTAATGCTGCCCAAGGATTTCAAGGCTCAAGTTTACACAGCACTCGTTGGCACAGTTGGACGGAAGCTGTGTTACGCAGTAAAAATGACCCGTGACCGACTGAACAATACAAATCCAAGATTACAGGAAGCTGAGCACTGCCACACAACAGCAGTCCAGCTGCAACAGCTGGCCATTTCCAGCAGGCTCTCTCCTGCAAACTGATTACATTCACAGGCAAGCTTTTTAATTAAAGAGTGATTGAACAGCATGTTCAATGTGTGGGAGGATTGAGTCACCTCCCGTAAATGGTCACTAATTGCGACCCAACCATTTTACCTCTGTCAGTTGAATTGCCTCACTATTAACATTGCAAAGAGACAAACATGGGAAGATCCTGCCAGTATTTCATTGAAATGATTAAACCTGATTTCACATTCAAGGCCAGCATAAGTTTGGATATTTTTTTGTTCGTCCCCTCCGTCCTCGCTCTCTTACTTCAAATAAACGGTTCAAGCTTGACAATTAAAAATATTCACGTGTCTGATTTGAAGATTTCTCTCCTTAGATGAGGTTATTAAGGGATATGGAACCACAAATGCTGATCTGATGAATAAGAATTGATGAAGAATGGAATTACCTCCTCTTACCAGCCATGAGTTATGGAACATGGCTTCTTAAATCAAGTCTTTGCTCACCCAGGATAATATCATCAGCGGCTTGGTGTTAATGTCCTTGTGAAGATTAGCAGGTTCGCTGATTATACAAAAGTGGGTGGTTTTGCAGATAGTGAAGATGGTTGTGAAAGATTGCAGCAGGATCTTGATTGATTGGCCAGGTGGGCTGAAAATGGTTGATGGAAATTAATACAGAGAAATGTGAGGTGTTGCATTTTGGGATGTCTAACATGGGCAGGACCTACACAGTGAATGGTAGGGCTCTGGGAGTGTTGTAGAGCAGAGGGATCTAGGAGTGCAGATGAATGGTTCCTTGAAGGTGGAGTCGCAGGTAGATAGGGTGGGCAAAAAAGCTTTTGGCACATTGGCCTTCAACAGTCAAAGTATTGAGTATAGAAGTTGGGAGGTCATGTTGCAGTTGTATAAGATGTTGTCAAGGCTGCATTTAGAGTATTGTGTTGAGTTCTGGGCACCATGTTATAGGAACGATATTGTCAAGCTGATAAGAGTACAGAGAAGATTTACGAGGATTTTGCCAGGACTAGAGGGTTTTAGCTACATGGGGAGGTTGAGTAGGCTGGGACTCTGTTCCTTGGAGCGCAGAAGGATTAGGGGTGATCTTATAGAGGTGTATAAAATCATGAGAGGAATAGATCGGGTGGACGCACAGAGTCTCTTGCCTGGAGTAGGTAAATCGAGGAACAGAGGACATAGGTTTAAGGTGAAAGGGAACAGATTGAATAGGAATCTGAGGGGTAACTTTTTCACACAAAGGGTGGTGGGTGCATGAAACAAGCTGCCAGAGGAGGTAGTTGAGGCTGGGACTATCCCACCTTTAAGAAACAGGTAGACAAGTACATGGATAGGTCAGGTTTGGAGGGGAAATGGACCAAACGTGGACAGGTGAGACTAATGTAACTGGGATATGTTGGCCGGTGTGGGCAAGTTGGGCCGAAGGGCCTGTTTCCACGAAGTATGACTCTATGAGTCGATGCACATTGGGATGTTCAATTATGTTAGCGCAATTTGATAAAGACATATGCTGCTGATCTGACAACAATAGTGATTAAATGATGTGGAAACCACATGTAACTTGTGCATTGTTAGGCCAGTTTTCTGGCAACCATTGCTATGATATAAAACGTATTAAAAAGTGACATTTAAAAACTGTCAACAGGAACAAGAGGGCATAAATATAGTAACCATTTTACTATTAAAAGATCTACTTGTGCAAACCTATGCATGTTGTGCAGTTCCCTTTGTTTTATACCGCTTGTGAAGATATTTTTAAGCGACATTGTTCTTGTTGAAAATTTTACATGCATTTATACTGTTTGGAAACTGTATCTTAATCCTTTCTGATCCTCTTGTCTATGTACCAGCTTAACTGAAAGGATAATAGCATTTTTGTTCAATAGCATCGTGCTGTTTATGGGGAAAATGGGTTAGACTGTCGATGGATGGTGTGTGGTCCAGTGTTAGAAATTTCAGCATCATTAAACAGAACCCACAAATTGCTGACACTTGCATACGATCTATCTTTATTAATATACTAAACTCCAAGGGCCTTCTCAGGAGCATAATGCAAACCACTGCTGCTTGTATCCCAACTTTCACCAAATTGTCTCCATCTATCATTGCCTGGCTGCCATTAATTTACAGCTCAGGAATGTCTAGATTTTAAAATTCTTTAACCCTTGTGGTCTATTCTACATTGGCTAGTAACCATCGGCAGCTTTGTGATTATCTGGAATTTTGACGTATCTCTTTACTTTAAACTTTAGAGACACAGCGCGGAAACAGGCCGCGGAAACTAGCACTATCCTACACGTTGGGAACAAGTTACAATTATGCAGAAGCCACTAAACCCACAAACCTGTATGTCTTTGGAGTGTGGGAGGAAACGGAGCACCCGGAAAAAACCCACGCCGTCACGGGGAGAACGTACACGGGCTGGGTGGGGGGGGAGTGTCATGGAGTCCACACTGTTAACTGATGATGGGGTAAAGAAAATGGGGTATGGAAAAGCGCTGGGGGGTGCAGAAGATAGAATTTGAGTATAGGAGCAGGGAGGTTCTACTGCAGTTGTACAGGGTATTGGTGAGACCACACCTGGAGTATTGTGTACAGATTTGGTCTCCAAATCTGAGGAAAGACATTCTTACCATAGAGGGAGTACAGAGAAGGTTCACCAGACTGATTCCTGGGATGTCAGGACTTTCATATGAAGAAAGACTGGATAGACTCGGCTTATACTCGCTAGAATTTAGAAGATTGAGGGGGGATCTTATAGAAACTCGATTGTTCCCGATGTTGGGGAAGTCCAGGACAAGGGGTCACAGTTTAAGGATAAAGGGGAAATCCTTTAGGACCGAGATGAGAAAAACATTTTTCACACAGAGAGTGGTGAATCTCTGGAACTCTCTGCCACAGAAGGTAGTTGAGGCCAGTTCATTGGTTATATTTAAGAGGGAGTTAGATGTTGCACTTGTGGCTAAAGGGATCAGGGGGTATGGAGAGAAGGCAGGTACAGGATACTGAGTTGGATGATCAGCCATGATCATATTGAATGGCGGTGCAGGCTCGAAGGGCCGAATGGCCTACTCCTGCACCTATTTTCTATGTTTCTAAGAAGATTTTTGCTGGGTGTTTGGAGGTTTTTGAGCAGGCCAAGGTGAAGGGGTGGAGAATCATGATGGATTCAACTTGAAATGTGCCATCAGAATCTGTGGGGATTAAAAAAATATTTAATATTCTATCTCTCTTTTCAGGACCTCAACTCAATGCACAACTAGATAGCTGGCTTGCCCAAGCACAATCCACTGGGAGACCGGCTAGAGCTATTATTGCACCGTAAGTTCTCTCTTTAAACCGATCAGCAGATATTCTCTAATGACTACTTTTTCAATTAACTTCCATGTCCATTTTGATTAAGTTTGTTTGATTGTTTGGCCTTGCTTATATTTAAAAAGAACCTTCATCCCGTTAACATGAATGAATGATACTTTATTCTCACGTGAAGTGTCACAGTGAGATTCTTTGGTTTGCAGACACAAATATGCAAAGAGTTGCCACACATAGAACGCTGACAAAGTTATAAAGAATTCCATATAGTCCCCAGTGATCCCTCTTTTTTCCCAGCGTTCCTCCCCCAGGTCCACCTTTGTTCTCTTGGCACCCACCCCCACCCCCCCACGCAGGGTCCCTCTTAGCTCTCGGCAGCACGTGTGCGGCACCCACGCACGCCCGTCCAACCTCCGGCACACACCGTGGCCCCTTCCTTGACCGCCGGGCCCATTCTCGATCGCTGGCACCCATCCTCTCCTGTTGGCTCCACGGCGCAGACCCTGAGTGCGGCCGCAGGGATCCGCTGCCTGGCTTCTCTAGGACCACAGCTTCCTGGGAACGTCTGCCGCCCGCAGCCTCCTGGGAGCGTACCATAAGACCATCTTATTGACCTTAAGACAAAGGAGCAGAGTTAGGCCATTTGACCCATCGAGTCCACTGGCATTGCATCCCTTGGGAGTCACAAAGAGTTTCAGCCCATTTTGTTTGAAGTTTGAGTAGACCTGTACCAAGATGACACCGACTTTTTTTCTTGTGGTGTTGTTGACTGGGAAGAGAGCTGTCCAGGAGGACCCCATCTTTGACTAGTGCCTCAGGATTACATGTGTTCACCAGTGCAAAAAGATTTTGCATCTCACCCCGATGATAGCACTCGTTTATTGCAGTAGTCACTCAATGCCACACCACTAGTTTTATCTTGTAATTTGAGCTCTCGACTCCACAGGAGTGGAACATGAGCATTCAGCCTATTGATTGAGGCAAGAATACTTACCCTAAACTGACATTTTACCTTCACCTTAATTTCATGACTCCATATCATCTTCTTCATATTATTACTGGGTTGATTTTGAAATAGAAGCCTTTCCTTCAATGTTTTGTTTACAAGCAAGGCATGCTTCCATTTGTGATGACATCTTGCTTAAATGTTGGCAATTTTGCCTCCTGGGTAGGAAGGATACATACAATTCAAAGTCTCTCTTGAGACTGCAGCACATAATCTAGCTCGACAATCTGCAGCAAGATCGTCCAGAAAATCCCACATTAAATCGAGGTCCCATCCTTCCTCTTGGGTGGGCAGAAAATATCACATTTCGGGTCGAGACCCTTCTTCAGAACGGTCTGAAAAAGTGTCTTGAACCGAAATGTCACTCATTCCTTCTCTCCAGAGAAGTTGCTTGTCTTGCTCAGTTACTCCAGCTTTTTGTGTCTGTCTTCGGTTTAATCCAGCATCTGCAGTTCCTTCCTACACATTTTATCATGCATTCCATGGTGTTTTTCTGGGACAACGTTACGAACAAATTGGATGTCAATTGATGTATCTGTGGAATTCTTTCCCACAGAATGCTGTAGAGGCCAAGTCAGTAGATATTTTTAAGGCAGAGATAGATAGATTCTTGTGTTTAAGAAGGAACTGCAGATGCTGGAAAATCGAAGGTACACAAAAATGCTGGAGAAACTCAGCGGGTGCAGCAGGATCTATGGAGTGAAGGAAATAGGGTCCGAAACCCTTCTTCAGAATCTATAGATAGATTCTTGATTAGTACTGGTGTCGGAGGTTGTGGGGAGACCCTTTCATACATTTATTGCCTGCAAAGTGCTTCGTATGGTGTTTTATAAACACAATATTCTTTGATGTGATTTTATTTTTCCTTTTTGAACCATTAATTTTAGTCTCAGTTATCAGTCAAGTAAAAGCCGACACTATTAACCAACTTTGGCTGATGTGAATAGTTTTAGATGAGATTAGTATACGTATGAACGTTGCAGTACATCGTATCCCTCTTGAAATCATGCCTTCCCAAGCCAACAATGGGCGAACCAGGCACTGCCCTTCCTGAGGTCATTTGTGTCCGGCCATAAGTGGTCCTGGTCTTTTCACGCCTCCAGCTCTTCACCCCCCCCCCCCACTTTCAGTCTGAAGAAGGGTCCCGATCTGAAACATCACCCTTCCTTTTTCTCCAGAGATACTGCCTGCCTGTTGAGTTACTCCAGCACTTTGTGTCTATTGCAGTAATACAACTTGTTTTCCATAGTTTGCATTCTCTTCTGCAAAACTCTATGCTGAACGCTGCAACAAGGGCACAATGTTGTCCATAAACAACGATGGTACAACTTGACTGGGTTGTCGTGTTATATATCTGGGACTGTGCACTGGATTATGTACATGTCCAAGGTCGAATCTTGTTACGAGAATGGTGCACTGTTGGAGGGTTTGTCTTTTTAACTGATGTTCAGTTAGCATCATTCCAAAGATGTTTAAGATCCAATGGCACTATTAGAGGAAGCGGAGGGAGTTATCCCATTGTGCTACCATACCTTTCTCCTCCAAAACAAGGCAGTTCAACCATGTCGAAGAACATTGCATGAATACACAGTCGTCTCCAATGTCTCCAATGATGTACATGCTGGCTAAAGTTGGATGTACCTCATTATTCCTCCATTAGTATCTTGGAACCTCCTAATTCCACACCTTCACTAAGATCAGCGATATCACACATTTTCATCTTGAGCACAAGTCTGCAGAAGAATCTCGTCCAGAAACATCACCCATTCCTTTTCTGCAGAGATGCTGCCTGTCCCACTGAGTTACTCCAGCATTTTGTGTCCATTTTTGGTGTAAACCAGCATCTACTATTCCTTCCTAAAACCTTTTTATCCCAGGGGCAATTTGGACAGATTGAAAGGAATCTCCTGCAACTGCAGTTGCTTTTTAGACTCTAATCCCAGGGCCTGGCGATAATCCATCCCTTGAAGTCCATGTTATTCACGTCCATGGTAGTTAGATTTTTTTGTGTTAATTTCATAGCGGCACTGAGGATGGGTTCCGACCCGAAACTTCATCTATTCTTTCTCTTTGGAGATGCTGCCTGACCCGCTGAGTTACTCCAGCATTTTGTGTCTATTTTCGCTACAAAGACCTGTCTCATTAGCAGTTAAATCTTACATCAGCAAACCCCACGACGATCGAAAATGGAGAATATCCGACGTTATATGTCTGTAGCGGTTATTAGCTAGACTGATTCAAAATTAATCCCATTGTGGACTGCCCTTCACCTGTATTGTGATCTGCACTTAGTACTTAATTTGTCCTGTCCAGAATCCAATTGTCTTTGATTTAATCATAAAGAAATCAACCCACCATCTGTTCTATGTATCTTTTTCCTCCTCATCTAGTAACTATTTTATATGTGGCATCTTATATTTATCGCCAAAGGATATTTGTCATTTTCAAAACCCTGTCGAGTAGATCTCCTCTTGGCAGTGCACATATTGATTTCACCTACTACAGATGTCTCCTGAAACTTCATGTATTTTCGCACAGACTAAAAGTGCAAGCAGAATTTTCCACCACACCGCCTATATTAATTGTCTCCAATATGGGCTTCCTTTATGTGTCGGAAGGAACTTCAGATACTAGTTCAAACTGAAGAAGGCACAAAAAGCTGGAGTAACTCTGCGGGTCAGACAGCATTTCTGGAGAAAAGGAATAGGTGACGTTTCGGGTCGAGACCCTTCTTTAGACTGAGAGTCAGGGGAAAGGGAAACGAGAGATATAGACGGTGATGTAGAGATTTAGAACAAATGAATGAAACATTTGCTAAAAAGTAATGATGATGAAGGAAACAGGCCATTGTTAGCTAGGGGTTAGGTGAAACGAGTTACAGATAATGTGGCTCAAGACAACTTTGAAACTAGTACAATGATTTTGGTGGGGGAGGGATGGAGAGAGAGAGGGGATAAGGGTTACTTGAAGTTAGAGAAGTCAATATTTATACAGTGGGTTGTAATCTGTCCAAGCAATATATGAGGTGCTGTTCCTCCAATTTGTGTTTGGCCTCACTCTGATAATGGAGAAGCTATTTGCCAAGGAGAATCTATAATCCGTTTAAGCAAGGAGACACGTGAAAGATGCCAACATTGGCAAAGTGTGGTACTAGGCCACACGCCTAATTTCACAACAGATAGGCAGCCCTCAAAGCTGCAATCTGCCTGTTTGTGTGAGAGTGGACATTCTCCTGAGGCTTTGAATGGGTCACCTTGGGGAACATTTTGGTGTATTTTGCTGAAAAGTGCAGAGGAGGGAATTCTCTATTGATATCTTTCTGAAGGGATCTGGAACCTGATTGCCTAAGTCTTTCCAGCTCTTTTGAAGATATATTTTATGTTAATGCCTTTTATTTTTGCATTTCTTGTCCAATCTTTTCTCTCTGTGCCCAAAGCAGTCAGCAGTTGATGTTTCTCCAGCTGCTGCTGGTATATACAGTGGTGCAGGCCCAGTGACCTTCCTCCCATGCTGAGAAATACTTGGTTTAATCTTGCTTCATTGACCTCCCTTCTATTGATTCCATTTATACCTCATTTTGCCTCGGCAAGGCCAACAGCATAATCAAGGACGAGTTGCACCCTGGCCACTCCCTCTTCTCCCCTCTCCCATCAGGCAAAAGGTATAGAAATGTGAAACCGCACACCTCCAGATTCAGGGATAGTTTCTTCCCAGCTGTTATCAGATCATGATAACATGATCATCCTACACAACCAGAGAGCAGTGCTGATCTACGGTTTACCTCTTTGATGTCCCTCGGACTACCCCTGACCGGACTTTGCTGGCTTTACCTTGCACTAAACGTTATTTCCTTAGCATGCGTCTATACACAATAATGTATTGATTGTATTCATGTATTGTCTTTCTGCTGACTGGTTAGCACGCAACAAAAAGCTTTTCACTGTACCTTGGTACACGTGACAGTAAACTGAACTGAGTTGGAACTCTGCCCTTCAGTGGACTGCTGGCTGAAGGACCCATCTCACCATGTTTTGGAGCAAGAACCTGTGCTTGCCGTGGACATTTTGTTCAGCTCTGGACTTGCGCAAACCTCTGTTTTTGTCTTCACAGTCACGCAGGGTACACGTACTGTGGATCTTGTGCTGCTCATGCTTATAAACAAGTGGATCCATCCATCACGTAAGTAAATCTTAATTCTGGGGATTGTCTTCTAGCAGCTATTGTCATAAACAAAGCAAAATTTTAAAGGGACGCCTGACTATAATTGGCGATAGGTACCGTTAAGTCAATGAAACATTACCAGATAATAAACATCAGCATAACTAAAGCCTTTGGAATTAGGTTTCAAAGGTCTTTTATTGTCGCATGTACCAATTAAGGTACAGTGATATGCGAATTACCATACAGTCATACAAAAAAAAAGTAACAAGACACAAAACTACATAAAAGTTAACATAAACATCCACCACAGCAGATTCCCCACATTCCTCACCATGATGGAAGGCAAGAAAGTCCAACCTTCTCCCTCTTATTCTCCCACGGTCGGGGCAGCCGAACCTCCCGCAGCCGGGCGATCGAAACTTCCACGTCAGGGCAACCGAAACTCCTGCATTGGGGCGGTCGAAATTCCTACGGTTTAGAGTTCCTGAAGTCGGTCTCTGACCAGAGACGCGGGCTCCGTGATGTTAAAGTCCGCAAGCACCCGAGGTCAACCCCTGGGAAACGGATCGTGAGCTCCGCGAGGTAAGTCCGCAAGCGACCACAGTGGCGCTCTCAAAGTCGGTCTCCAGCAGAGGCCCCCAACTCCTCGATGCGGACGGAGATACGATACGGAAAAAAATCACATCTCCGTCGAGGTAAGAGATTAGAAAATGATTCCCCCAACCCCCCCCCCCCCCCCCCCCACCACATAAAAGAAACTAAAGAACACTAAAAACATACATTTAACACATACAATTAAAACACATAGAAGGAAAGGACAGACAGACTTTGGCACGGCAGCCATTGCTAGCGCCACCCGGTGGATATGTATCACCAATTAGGTGGTGATAGAACCGATATAAAATATTTAACTGTTCAAAAGGGAACTGCAGATGCTGGAATATCGAAGGTACACAAAATTGCTGGAGGAACTCAGCGGGTGCAGCAGCATCTATGGAGCGAAGGAAATAGGCGACGTTTCGGGCCGAAACCCTTCTTACGTCGCCTATTTCCTTCGCTCCATAGATGCTGCTGCACCCGCTGAGTTCCTCCAGCAATTTTGTGTACCTAAAATATTTAACTGTTATTTTCAGGTTTAGGTGTGGTGTATAGTGGTGCTTTCCCCTCCCTACCCTCCTCCCTCCATTCGCTAAACCCACTGCTTTTGTTATAAACTAACGCCCCTCGACTTGCACATAAATGGTACAACATTCAACATTCTGGGTATTACAACACCCGGAAGTGTAGTAAACAAAAAGTATGCTTGTGGCGTACAAGTGGGATAGATTGAAGAACTGAAGATTTAAAGGAGTACACATTGTTTTGTATAAGCTCGGGTCACTTCTTAAATTTGAGCTGTTTATAATGCATGCTCAATAAAAAACATTATCACATTTTGCAGGTGATATATCCAGTTGAGAAATGTTTTTTTTTTAAAACACAGATGGAACCAGGGCACAATAGTGTTTAGTTTTCAAACCAGATATTGCAGTCTAAGGTTGTCTATCATGTATGTCTGTCTACATCTCTTGGACATTAAATGGAGTTGAAGCTGTGTAGGGCAATCTGCCAGTTGACAGAGAGTAATGGTTTTAATAAGGACCAGGCATCAAAGGTAAAGGATATATACAAATATAAATAATGTCAAGTATACTGCACAGCTGGGCACTATATGATGTAAGGAAGTTGAGGTTTAGGCACTGGCAGAGTAAAATGTAAGAGTTTATAACGAGTATCAAACGAGAATTGTCCAAATTTGGAAGTATGTCTGATAAGAATAAGAAAGTAGTTTGAGAGATTAGGGATCTAGGCACCATGCAAACTAGAGGAACGGCACCTCATATTTTGCTTGGGTAGCTTACAACCTAACAGTATGAAAATCGAATCCTTCAGTTTAAGGTAACCAACCTACAAACCCCTCCCCATTCCCCTCTCCTCCCTGTGGCCCACCTGGATTGGCACTCATTTCTCCCCTTTACCCCTCCCGGGTCAACATCCTCGATTCCTTCCTCTGGCCTCTCAATTCGAGCCTCTTCTATCCTTATTGGACACTTTTGGGCTTTCCTTTCTGGCATTTGACCAGCCATCTGCCAATCAAAAACGCCTCTCCCCTGTGGCCTTTGTCCTGCCCCCGCCCAACTTTCTCTCTCTATTCTCCCCCCCCCCCACCCCCCTCACCGCAATCTGTAAGAAGAACGATCCCAACCCGAAACGTCACTTATCCATGTACTCCAGAGATGTTGCCTGAACCGCTGAGTTATTTCAGCACTTTGGGTTTTTTTAGCTACCTCTACTGGTACAATATAATTTGTGAACATTAAACTGTGTTTAAATTAAATTGTCTTAGTTTTAAGAATATAGATAGAAATACAGAATTGATTATGTAGAAGTGTTATAACAGGCTGCAGAGAGCGTTTTGATTGTAGCATGTTGTAGATGTAGATTGTAGTGATGTTTGTGTGTTCATATCTGCAGGGAGCAGATACTGGCCTTGGAGAATTGCGCTATGGCTCTTTGAGTTGGTAGATTTGGTGGTGACTAGAGGGGAATTTAGGTTGGAAAAACTGAGTGTCCGAAGCTGAGAACGACAAGAGACGTTCCTTTTGGCGTGTGTTAAACAGTGCTGGGAATTGGTAGAAAAGACGGAAAATGGACTTTCTTTTCCCTGTGAAATATTGAGAATAAGTGATTGTCCAATAATTAGAACACGGATTTAAAAATACATCCACAAAATCGTCTTGCACGAGTGTTGCCACAGTGTGTAATACACCGTCCTTGATGTGGCGAAATGTAGATTATTTGAATTATTTAAGAGGGAGATAGACTTCCTTGGACAATAAGGGTATTATGTGATTTGACGAGAAAGCCAGGGGAATTCCGCTAAAACGATGGAGCTGATAAAATGGAGTGGAGCCAGTGGCTGAAAAGCTTATTGCATTGTAAGACGTTAAGTTGACTTGTGAGCAGTGTGTCGTACTGCTACACTGTGCTGCTGATTACTAGTAGTCACTGAGTTAAGATGCTCCAGGCTGCAATTCTGTTACTGTTCATCTGCTTACTGATTTTCCATTTTCCCACCCCTCTCCCCCTACTACCTTCTGGCCACCATCCGTTCTCCCCATGAAATTTCATCATACATTAGAAACAAGGAACTTCAGATGGTGGTTTACAAAGTTGAGATGCTGTCTGACCCGCTGAGGTACTCCAACACTCTTTTGTGCCTTTTTTGGTCACATATAGTTCCTTCGGTGTCATTGGGTCTGGATTCTGGACCATATTGCAACAGCACAGAATGTACCATCTCCAGACACAAGCAAATGTCTCTTTGTCCTCTGCTCAAGGGGAATTGAGGCCAAGAAATGTGTACTGCTCATATATGCTTCTCGTACATAGAACAAAAACTCAATCGTGGGCCTCATTGAGGAGCCTGTGATAACAGAAAGTAAACAGCTGTAATTTGACTTGGAACAGGTAACCAAATTCCTATGGTTAGATTGCTGTCTTCAGGGTCTGCACTGCAAGAGACACAGTGAGATAGGGTGGCACAGCGGTAGAGTCGCTGTCTTACAGCGCCAGAGACCCGGATTCAATCCTGACCACTGTGTGCAGAGTTTGTACGTTCTCCCCGTGACCTGCGTGGGTTTTCTCCGGGAAGCTACGGTTTCCTCCCACACTCTAAAGAAGTACAGGTTTGTAGGTTAATTAGCTTTGTACACATGTAAAGTTGTCCCTAGTGTGTGTGTAGGTTACTGTTAGTATGCGGGGATCGCTGGTCCGTGCGGGCTCGGTGGGCTGAAGAACCTGTTTTTGCGCAATATTTCTAAACTAAACAAAAACCAAGATTTGGAGATGGGGATCATTCTGCTTAAAAACTATACATGGTGGTACAGCATCCTCACCAGTTTCAAATACTCATGGGTCTACTATATATTTTCCTTTGTTCGATTGACCTGTGCAAATAATGCATGTGTGTTCCCCGGTTGAATGCCCGAACAGTAACACAACTGTTCCGATTGCTGTTTAATTTTCATGCATTGTGATAAACCTCCTACTCCACAGCCCCACTTCACCACGTTTCCTTTTGAAGGTGGTGGAGTGGGACTGTCGAGTGCTTCAGCAGAGAAAGCTTCATTGTCTGCTCATGAAGGGCCACTTGATTGTAGTGTGTGAAAACGGAAGCGTCCCTTCAATTTTTACCAGCGGATTAATAGATACTTTGTACTTAAACGGCCCATGTAGGAGCTTGTCAGGGAAAGCAGACTCAATGCTAGCATTTATTTCAAGAGGGCTTGTGTACAAAAACATGGATGTAATGCTGAAGCTCTATAAGGCGCTGGTCAGCCCGCCTTTGGAATATTGTGAGCAGTTTTGGGCACCATTTCTGAGGAAGGATGTGCTGGCTCTGGAGAGGGTCCAGAGGAGGTTTACAAGAATGATAACAGGAATGAGTGGGTTAACATATGATGAGCATTTGTCGGCACTGGGCCTGTACTCGCCGGAGTTTAGAAGAATAAGTGGGGACCTCATTGAATCATACGGAATAGTGAAACGCTTGGATAGAGTGGATGTGGAGAGCATGTTTCCACTAGTGGGAGAATCTAGAACTAGAAGTTATAGCCTCAGAATTAAAGGACGTTATTTTAGGAAGGAGATGAGGAGAAATCCCTTTAGTCAGCGGGTGGTGAATCTGTGAAATTCTTTGCCAAAGCTGTAGAGGCCAGGTCAGTGAATATTTTTAAGGCAGAGATAGATAGATTTTTGATTAGTACAGGTGTCGAAGGTTATAGAAAATAGGTGCAGGAGTAGGCCGTTCGGCCCTTCGAGCCTGCATCGCCATTCAATATGATCATGGCTAATCATCCAACTCAGTATCCTGTACCTGCCTTCTCTCCATACCCCCTGATCCCTTTAGCCACAAGGGCCACATCTAACTCCCTCTGAAATATAGCCAATGAACTGGCCTCAACTACCTTCTGTGGCAGAGAGTTCCAGAGATTCACCTGTGTGAAAAATGTTTTTCTCATCTCGGTCCTAAAAGATTTCCCCCTTATCCTTGTTCTGGACTTCCCCAACATCGGGAACAATCTTCCTGCATCTAGCCTGTCCAACCCCTTAAGAATTTTGTAAGTTTCTATAAGATTCTATGATCTGCCAGGGGAGGTAGTTGAGGCAGGTACTATAACAACATTTAAAAGACATTTGGATAGGTACATGGATAGGAAAGGCTTAACAGGATATGGGCCAAACGCAGGAATGTGGGACTAGCACAGTATGAGGGCCATCAATATAAGATTATCATGGATAAACCCACAGAGAATGAAGGAGTGACATATTTACTCAGAGAACAGTTAGTGTGAACTCAAGATGATTGTAATGCAAGTAGCATAAGTACACGCAAGGAGACATCAAGGAATAAAAAAGCTGGTCTATCTGGGACTGAATTGCCTTCTCTGTGTTGTGCATTCCTTCCAAGTGACTCTTTGTAACAATGTGTTTTACAATGGAGCATCTCTGCTGTCTGACAGTATGGACGAGATGGACTGTGGCATCTGTGTGAAACAAAACAGCGACAAGACCCGCTTATCCGTCAGTATTCTTTTGTGGATCAGAAACAGGGACTTTAGAGAGAGAAACAAGAGTCGGGGTTGCTGGAATCTTGAACAAAAAACAAACTGCTGGAGGAACTCAATGGGCTGGGCAGCATCGGTGGAGGGAAATTGACCGACAATGGTTTTGGTTGGGACCCTTCTTGTTCACTTGCACGATATCAGCAGTGCTTGGTTTCGTTTTCCAAGTGCAGATCAATGTCAAACAATAACCAGATGACTTCCCATAAGGCGATCCTCTTCATCTGTTACTTCCAGTAACAACTGGCACCAGCCACTGGAAAACTGCAAGTGGAACTTGTGTTCTTTCAAAATATACATATTGAATTAATTTCCTATCCCAGTTACCGTGGGCACATCTGATTTCCAAGATCAGGAGCTGAACCTCACTAAAAATCATCATCTTTCTTTAAATTCCATTTTAGTTACACATGCTATGTCAGTAATGTCAGCTTCCTTCCTCTCCTGTATCTCTGTGGTCAGATTGAGAGACACCTTGACCAATATCCATCACAGACATGCATCAACTCTCGTGGTGCTTATCCACACTGACCACTGCCATTTGTAATTCAGGTTAATGCTTGCATTATATTATGTTCACTGCAATATTAAATTTGTTTATGGGCAGAGCCTCACTAACATCCAGTACCTCCTAAAACAGTGCATAAAATCATCAGAACTGATTCATTTTCCAGGATGTAACTTCCAAGAGTTTAACATTTGTTCGGGCATATTCTGAACTGAGTCTGAATGTAATTAGTTTAGTTTAGAGACAGCGTGGAAACATGCCATTTGGCCCACCAAGTCCATGCCGCCCAGCGATCCCTGCACACTAACACTATCCTACGCACACTAGGGACACTTTACAATCTTATTACCAATCTAATTAGCCTACAAACCTGTACGTATTTGGAGAGTGGGAGGAAACCGACACACCCAGAGAGAATGTATGCAGGTCATGGGGGGAATGTACAAACCCATGGTCAGGATCGAACCCGGGTCTCTGGACCTGTAAGGCAGCAGCTCGATTGCTGTGCTGCCCAATTAATTGATAATATGCAAGCAGAATTCACTGTGTTTTGCCAACCACATTTTGTTCCTGAATGTTAATTCATGTTATTTTTGTTCGCATTTTTTGTTGACTACAATGATTGCAATGTGTTGCGTAAGCAATTCTCATTCAGTATTGCTGTGTCCACTGTTTTGATGTAGTTGTAGGCTACACACAGTTAGTTGATTGTTCTTTGGGATGAGTTGCTCCTCCCAAATCTGTCACCATCTTGTAGGTAAAATTCTGGGGAAGCTTCTGGCAATTTATATATTCTTCAAAGTTATTGTCAGTTCCACCAGCCTTCCAATGGGTTCAAAATGAATGTACATTTGGGGTATTAAAGTACAGCAGCAAAGGAGGAACGTTACAGGGTTTGATCCTGACGACAGGTGTACTACTGTATGAATTTGTACATTCTGCCTGTGACCGCGTGGGTTTTCAACAGGTGCTCCGGTTTCCTTGCACACTCCAAAGACGTACAGGTTTGTAGGGTAATTGGCTTCGGCAAAATTTGTAATTGTCCCAAGTGTGTAGGATAGTGTCAGTGTTCGGGGTATCACTGGTCGTCACGGACTCGGTGGGCTGAATGGCCTGATTCCGCACTGTATTTTTAATGTCTAAAGTATTCAAGAAAAGGTTCCTTTAATATTCTCAGTTGATGTAACGTTAGCTTTGAGCAATATTGAAAAGCTCTACACAAAGTGCTCAAATTCACAGAGGATCCCAAGATGGAAGACAGCTCAGGAATACTAGATAGGATGGATACTTTTAATTATGTTGTAAAAGTAGAACTAAGGGAGAATCTTGGGAGATTTTAAAGGTGTTAATAGTGAGAAATTCAACATGAGGTGATTGATTAAAAATGATCTTTGAGCACTATTTGGAAGCTTTACACACAGTGGTCAAATGTACAGACGATTCCAAGTGGAAGACAACTCGGGAATAATAGACAATGAATACTTTTAATTATGTCGTGAAAGTAGAATTAAGGGAGAAACGCGACATTTTTAAGGCAGTCTAATTTTTAAGAGAAATTCTACACTTGGTGGTCAATAAAATTTCAAATTGGAGCCGAAAGAAACCCACACATGAAACATTTCAGAAACAGCAATGTACTGCATTGAAGTGAATGAACTAAGATTAGGTAAATAGTCTTTCTCAGCTATGATTCCTCCGTGACCCTTAGAGCATGGGAGATAGAGATTATGACGTTCAACTCTGTGCAAATGTCATCATATAACAGCACTCTTGAGATCAGGCAAATGTTTTTGTCACTTACATCACTGGTTGTGTTAAAACAGAAAGAAGGTGATCATTTAACTTGTCAATTTAATTTGCCAGACGCAGAGTTTTTATCTTGGGACCATCGCACCATGCACCTCTATCTCGCTGTGCTCTATCCACTGCAGATATTTATAGAACGCCTTTGTACGATCTACGCATCGATCAAAAGAGTAAGTGTTAATCTTTGGCCCTTCATCCTTATTGCAAAGCTTGGCTCTTCATTCTTATTGCAAAGCAATATATGTGGCGCCATTAACTGTGTGTGAAGCAATAGATGCCAGGATTACCTGATGCCCTTATCGTGATTTATACGAGGGCAAGTAGTAGATATAACGGATGACAAAATGCAGTGACTAGTAAATATGGAGTTTGAAAAGTTTACCATAAATTCCCTGAAATGCACAAAGCTAGGTGTAGTGATTTGAAGCTACAAGCTTACGAGATGGGATAGGCAAAATGCAATGTATTTATATTGAAGAGAGAAGAGTCGTTTTATTCAATAGATCTGTGGTGGCATTTCTGCTTCTTCCTACTACTTCATTTAACCGTAGCATGAATTTTTATTTTGTTCCCTCTTTGCATGTTTATTTAGTTCCTCCTTTTGTGTTGCTTATCTGAACTTCTCTCTGTGGTAAGATCCTCATTCTGAAGAAGTTCCCTGCATGATTTATTACTATGTAGTAATATGTAGCGGTGGAGTTGCTGCCTTACAGCAAAATGCAGCGCCAGAGACCCGGGTTTGATCCCGACTACAGGTGCTGTCTGTATGGAGTTTGTACGTTCTCCCCGTGATCTGCGTGGGTTTTCCCCGAGATCTTCGGTTTACTCCCACACTCCAAAGACGTACAGGTTTGTAGGTTAATTGGCCTGATAAAAATGTAAAATTGTCCAAGTTGGCGATATGCAGAGTACTGCCCTGCCGACTACAAAATTCAGAAGGTCCTTTTCACAATGGCAGGCAGTGACTAGTGGGGTACCGCAAGGCTCAGTGCTGGGACCCCAGCTATTTACAATATATATTAATGATCTGGATGAGGGAATTGAAGGCAATATCTCCAAGTTTGCGGATGACACTAAGCTGGGGGGCAGTGTTAGCTGTGAGGAGGATGCTAGGAGACTGCAAGGTGACTTGGATAGGCTGGGTGAGTGGGCAAATGTTTGGCAGATGCAGTATAATGTGGATAAATGTGAGGTTATCCATTTTGGTGGCAAAAACAGGAAAGCAGACTATTATCTAAATGGTGGCCGACTAGGAAAAGGGGAGATGCAACGAGACCTGGGTGTCATGGTACACCAGTCATTGAAAGTAGGCATGCAGGTGCAGCAGGCAGTGAAGAAAGCGAATGGTACGTTAGCTTTCATAGCAAAAGGATTTGAGTAGGAGCAGGGAGGTTCTACTGCAGTTGTACAGGGTCTTGGTGAGACCACACCTGGAGTATTGCGGACAGTTTTGGTCTCCAAATCTGAGGAAGGACATTATTGCCCTAGAGGGAGTGCAGAGAAGGTTCACCAGACTGATTCCTGGGATGTCAGGACTGTCTTATGAAGAAAGACTGGATAGACTTGGTTTATACTCTCTAGACTTTAGGAGATTGAGAGGGGATCTTATAGAAACTTATAAAATTCTTAAGAGGTTGGACAGGCTAGATGCAGGAAGATTGCTCCCGATGTTGGGGAAGTCCAGGACAAGGGGTCACAGCTTAAGGATAAGGGGGAAATCCTTTAAAACCGAGATGAGAAGAACTTTTTCACACAGAGAGTGGTGAATTTCTGGAACTCTCTGCCACAGAGGGTAGTCGAGGCCAGTTCATTGGCTGTATTTAAGAGGGAGTTAGATGTGGCCCTTGTGGCTAAGGGGATCAGAGGGTATGGAGAGAAGGCAGGTACGGCATACTGAGTTGGATGATCAGCCATGATCATATTGAATGGCGGTGCAGGCTCGAAGGGCCGAATGGCCTACTCCTGCACCTAATTTCTATGTTTCTATGTTCAGATCTGGCTTCTATTCTCTGTTCAAGGAGAAATATCTTCCCTTTCTCCCCACCTTTCATCATTTTCAACACTGCCTGTCACATCAATTAATTTTAGTCTGAAGTGGAAGGGAATAATTGTATATGACATAAAAATACCCAAAGGTTACATCAAGTAATCAGGCTGATTGGCCTATGTGGTCTATGTTGTGTGATAAGCTGTTTACGAGTGTAATGAATTATAAATTTCATTATGAGGAAGGGAAATAAAAACCAAGAGATAATAATGAATCATGTTACATTTTGGTTATGTAAAGCCTCACACACACACACACACACACTGCCACCTAGCTTTGTATCATCAGCAAACTTGGACATACTACAGATGATCTAAATTATTAATATAGATAGTGAGCGGCCAGGGCCCCAGCATTGATCCCCACAGTATTCCATCCTGAAAATGACCCCTTGTCACCTTCCCCACAGCTAAAAATGAACCAATCTACATTTCCTTGAACATCGTCTGCGTTGATCTGTCTTTTTCACACTTTACCCCTCTATGCGGTCACGGTGGCGCAGCGGTAGAGTTGCTGCCTTACAGCGAATGCAGCGCCGGACACCGGGTTCGATCCCGACTATGGGTGCTGTCTGTGTGGAGTTTGTACCTTCCCCCCGTGACCTGCATGAGTTTTCTCTGAGATCTTCGCTTTACTCCCACTCTCCAAGGACGTAGGTTTGTAGGTTAATTGGCTTGGTAAATGTAAAAAATGTCCCTGTGGGTGTAGGATAGTGTTAATGTGTGGGAATCGCTGGTCGACGCGGACCCATTGGGCCGAAGGGCCTGTTTCAGAGCTGTATCTCTATCACTAGACTTCCTCTTCCCTGACCCTCAGTCTGAGGAAGGGTCTCGACCCGAAACGTCACCCATTCCCTCT
The DNA here is from genome assembly GCF_010909765.2 of Amblyraja radiata. NCBI lineage: Eukaryota > Metazoa > Chordata > Chondrichthyes > Rajiformes > Rajidae > Amblyraja > Amblyraja radiata. The sequence goes on from NC_045963.1 coordinate 68,453,416, forward strand.
CTCCAGAGATGCTACCTGTCCTGATGTTACTCCAGCATTTTGTGTCTATCATTTTTTCCTGCTGCCTGTTCTCCAAGGATCGATCAATTCTCCATGCATACAAAGATATTAACTCTAATTTGGGTTCATGGTCTATAGTGTGGCACCTTACCAAAGGCTTTCTGAAAGTCAAAATACACCAGGTTTAACTGTATACCCCTGAATATTCTAGAGTTGCAACCTCAGAGTTGCATCAGAATTGTCAAACATGACTTCATATAAATCCATATTGATTTTGCCCAAAGGTAGACACAAAGAGCTGGAGTAACTCAGCAGGTCAGGCTGCATTTCTGGAGAAAAAGGATGGGTGACATTTCGAGTCAGGACCCTTCTTCAAACTGGGGGAGCCTTCGACTTCTTTGTTTCTGCTTCTTGATTTTGCCCAAATCTATTAATATTTTCCAAATGGCCTGTTGCCATTTCGTTAATAATAGAATCCAGCATTTTCCAGACTATTCAAGTCAATCTAACTGGTTTGTAGTTTCATGGTTCCTTTCTCCTTCCTTTCTTAAATAGTGTGATTACACTTGCTGCTTTCAAATGTGTGGAGACTGTTCAAAGATCATTGGAATTTCAGAAGATAACAACCAATACTTTCCCAATCTCCAAAACAACCACCTTCATTCCTCCAGGATGCACATCATCCTTCCCTGGTGACTTGTTAGCATTCTGTACCATTTTATCTCTTCAATACGAGTTCTTTACTTCTGCTCATTTCTTTGCACTCCTTATTTACTCTGGATCTTTTCCCCTCCACTATTTCTGAGATCTTCTGTGTCTTCCATAAAGAATGCCACAAAATATTTATTTCAAGATGAAAGACAGCAATTCCAAATCCCATTATATGCTAAATATGATTTGAATGTATAGATGGTGAAAATGGCAAATGTTTGGATTATTCATTTACATTGCCATGTGTCTGTAAACATTCAGTATTTGTAAATAAATCTCAAGTAACTCAGCTGTATTTGTTCCTGTGCCTTTAGCTTGTTGATCTTTACTGGGTGAATCAATAGAACATATTCCAGTATGGTGTAGGAAAGAACTGCAGATGCTGGTTTAAATCGAAGATAAACACAAAATGCTGGAGTAACTCAGCGGGTCAGGCAGTATCTCTGGAGAGAAGGAATGGGCGACGTTTCAGGTCGGGACCCTTCTTCAGACTGGTGTCAGGGGAGGGGGCGGGACAAAGATAGAATGTAGTCGGAGACAGTACGACTAGTGGGAGAACTGGGGAGGGGATGGATAGAGAAAGCAAGGGCTATCTGAAGTTAGAGAAGTCAATGTTCATACCGCTGGGGTGAAATATGAGGCGCAAATTGGAGGAACAGCACCTCCTATTTTGCTTGGGCAGCTTACACCCCAGCGGTATAAACATTCACCTCTAACTTCATATAGCCTTTGCGTTCCCTCTCTCCATCCACTTCCCCTTCCCAGTTCTCCCACTAGTCTTACTGTCTCTGACTACATTCTATCTTTGTCCTCAACCCCCAACCCCCCCTGACATCGGTCTGAAGAAGGGTCTCAACCAGAAACGTCACCCATTCCTGCTCTTCAGAGATGTTGCCTGACCTGCTGAGTTACTCCAGCATTTTGTGTATATACCACCATAGCACAGGAATAGAACCCTTTGGCCCACAGTCTGTGCTAATGTGCCACCATGATGCTAACATGAACCAATCAAAATTTGGTTTCAAAAAAGGGACCTTTTCTGAGTGTGACCTCATGGTACATAAATAATAGAAACATAGAAAATAGGTGCAGGAATAGGCCATTCGGCCCTTCAAGCCAGACATTCAATAAGATCATGGTTGATCATCCAAAATCAGCACCCCGCGCCTGCTTTCTCCCTATATCCCTTGATTGTTAACCCCAAGAGCTATATCTAATCCTCCCTTGAAAACATCCAGTGAATTGGCCTCCACTGCCTTCTGTGGCAGAGAATACCACGTATTCACAACTCTCTAGGTGAAAATGTTTTTCCTCATCTCAGTAATAAATGGCCTACCCCTTATTCTTAAACTGTGACTCCTGGTTCTGGACTCCCCCAACATCGGGAACATTTTTCCTGCATCTAGCCTGTCCAATCCCTAAAGAATTTTTAATGTTCCTATAAGATGCCCTCTCATCCTTTTAAATTCCAGTGAATACAAGCCCAGTCAACCCATTCTTTCATCATATGTCATCCTGCATCCCTGGAATTAACCTGGTGAACCTACGCTGCACTCCCTCAATAGCAATAATGTCCTTCCTCAAATTCAGAGACCAAAACTGCACACAATACTTCAGGTGTGGTCTCGCCAGGGCCCTGTACAATTGCAGTAGGACCTCCTTGCTCCAATACTCAAATCCTCTCACTGTGAAGGCCAACATGCCATTTGCGTTCTTCACTGCCTGCTGTGCCTGCATGCTTACTTTCAGTGACTGATGTACAAGGACACCCAGGTCTCATTGCACCTCCCCTTTTCCTAATCTGACACCATTCAGATAATAATCTGCCTTCTTGTTCTTGCCACCAAAGTGGATAACCTCACATTTACCGACATTATACTGCATCTGCCATGCATCTGCCCTCTCACCCAACCTATCCAAGTCACCTTGCAGCCTCACGCTGCCATCCAGCGTTGTGTCATGTGCAAACTTGGAGATGTTACATTTAATTCCTTTGTCTAAATCGTTAATATATTATAAACAACTGGGGTCCCGGCACCCAACTAGTGATTGCCTGCCATTCTGAAAAGGACCCATTAATTCCGACTCTTTGCTTCCTGTCTGCCAACCAGTTCTTTGTCCATGTCAATACCCCACCCCCAATACCATGTGCTCTAATTTTGCACACTAATGTCTTGTGTGGGACCTTGTTCCTGAATCTTAGCAGCACTAATTCCTGTATCTTAACAGCAGTAATTGCAAACTATGATTTATGAATGTGATTTTGTTTTAAACAACTGGAGTTTAATTACTATTCATGGTCTTGGACAATTTTATAAATGCCCTCTGAAAATGGACATATCCAACCTAAAGTACTGAATTTTCAGTATCTCACAATATTTGTTTTGGATTGTTATCAAACAATTCACTGTTGGGTTGTCTGCAAACCATTACAAAATAAACCACAAGGCTTTAATAATGAAAATGTTTGGGAACAAATTGGTGGGAATACTGTCTGTCATTGCAAAAAAAAACACCCTTTCCTCTCTCGTTCTTCTGCACAGCCCAGGTATCAGTGTCTTATGTACAGCTGCATTGTCACACTGTGTTAACACATCACCAAGTATGGGGGACATGATCATCTTTGCATGATAAAACCCTGCAGATGGCTTGCATGTCTTCATCATTCTAAAAATCATGCTAAAAGTCTTCAGCAGGTGAAGGTTAATTTCAGTCCATGTGCGGTATGGTTAGTGTTAGGCTGTGATCATATAGCTTTTATTTTAAAGCCCCTTGTCTGATCGTGTGAAAGAGAGTGCGATATGGAGATAATTCACTTGGTTCCTCAAAGCCATAAATAGACAATAGGTGCAGGTGTAGGCCATTTGGCCATTCGAGCCAGCACCGCCATTCAATGTGATCATGGCTGATCATCCACAATCATGAATGCTCTGGAGAGCTGGTAAAGAAAATTGGGTGATACTTGGGGTTCAGATCATCTCAAAGGAGTGGAAAAGTCTTGCATCAATGAAAATTGAGTTGAGGCTGTTGGTAGTGGTGATCTTGACATGTTTTTTTTTTTTTTCAACGATCAGTTTACGGAGAGCTGTGGAAGACGGGAATGTTTGAGCGAATGACAATTCAGATAGACGAAGACGAACACAGTATTGAAATGCATTTGCCTTACACAGCTAAAACCATGGAAAGGTAAGACTGCCAACTGCTGAACATCATAATTGTGTGTGCATTTATTATATATATTAGGCTGGCTTAGGCTTCAGTGTATTATATCAAGGGGCGGTCTATCTAGCTGGTTCAAGTAGCTAATGGAGTCATAAAGCTGTACAACATGGAAACATGACTTCGGCTCGCCTTGTCCTTGTGATCCTTGTCCTGGACCACCCATATTGAACCAACGACCAAGAAAACACCAACGCTTCTACTTCCTTAGAAGGTTTAGGATGTTTGGCATGTCCCCTACAACTCTTACCAACTACAGATGCACCATAGAAAGCAGTCTACCAGGATCCATCCAAGACCGCAAGAAATTGCAGCGAATTGTGGACGCAGCCCAGACCATCACACAAACCGACCTCTCTTCTATTGACTCCATTTATACCTCGTGCTGCATAGGCAAGGCCAGTAGCCTAATCAAGGAAGAGTCGCACCCTGGCCACTCCCTCTTCACCCCTCCCCCATCAGGCAAAAGGTATAGAAGTGTGAAAACGCATACCACCAGATTCAGGGACAGTTTCTTCCCAGCTATTATCAGGTAACTGAATCATCCTACCACAACCAGAGAGCAGTGCTGAACTACGATCTACCTCTTTGGTGACCCTCGGACTATCCTTGATCAGACTTTGCTGGCTTTACCTTGCACTAAACGTTATTCCCTTATCATGTATCTATATACTGTAAATGGATTGATTGTAATCATGTGTTGTCTTTCTGCTGACTGGTTAGCACGCAACAAAAGCTTTTCACTGTACCTCGGCACTTATGGCAATAAAATGAACTGAAGTTGGCATATATGGAAGATATGCATTCCCCTGGCAGCATGTTTCAGGCTCTCACCACCAAAACTTGCCCTGCACATCATCTTTAAACTTTATCCCTTTCACTTTAAATGTCATGGCCTCTGGCATTTGATATTTACATCCAGGGAAATAGGTTCTGTCTGACTGTCCTATAAACACAAATTGTTGTTAATGGAAAATCTCATCATTGCTACAGCATTGGCTGCGAGTGTTATGCATGTTAGTGGCAACATTTTGTGCAAAGTGACTTTTGAGAGGATGACTAACATGCAAAGTACATTTGTGTTAATTGTCTGCTTTTGCTCATTCACCCAGTCATTTCTCAAACACTTTACTCTTGAGCATGAATAGAAAGACATCATTTGAGCAAGGTTTATAATTTTAGAATTGATTACTCGCCTTACCCTTTCGAGTACACTGATGAATAACGCCACGTGTTAAACAACTTCTAAAATCTTGACATATCAATTTATTAAAGATCTTGCAGGTGCATAACAGAAGCACATTTGCACAAAATTTGAAACACGGTACTGAGATCTGTAAGTGAATGTCTGGTCAAAAAGGTGGGTTTTAAAGAGGGAGAAGCAGAGCCGCTTAGTGAATGAATTTGAAAGCTAAGTGTTTGAGGAGCTGAAGGCATTGGCGGAGCACTAAATGCCAAGGATGAGTAGGAAGCCGGAGATGGAAGAGTATTCCATGACAAGGCCAGAGGAGTTTACATAAAGAGTCCACTGAGAGCTTTGAACACCAGGAAGTGAATGTTAAAAATGGGGTCTTGTTTGGAGTAGGCCAATAAATGCAGATGCCATACATTGCATTGTTCAATTGCTGCAGGGTATTTGGCCTCGTTCAAATAATGAACTGAAAATTGAAGCAGCAAGAGTAATAAACTAGAAGTTACTGTTTTTCTGGGGAGTATGGATTGACTCCCAGCTCATTGCAAATGATGTTCAAGTCTAGTTAAAATAAGATCTTGTGTTTCCAAGCAGGCCGATGTTTTATACTTGCTGAATGTAAACAAATTAGGGTTGGTAACACTCGTGATAAAGCATGGCCTATGCTGAAACAGCAGGGTGATGAGGCAGGGTCATGCAATAGCCCCTAGTTGTGAAGTTTGGGATAATGGCTTCTTTAAGGTTAGGATATCAGCATTTTGCGTTCATTTGACCATGAAACACACAGCAATAGTGCAAAGGTGCCTGATGTTTATTTTATAGCTGGTTATTTTAATATTTAACATATATAACAGATATTATACCATTACTCTCAGATCAGGCAAGACCTCCACTGAATTATTTGCATTTAGTGGATCTGCACTTTTAAAAATTCATAAATTGATTTGGAGGAAGTATTTTAGTGCTAAAGTGTTCCAATGCTCAGCCAATGCTAGTGTTGGAAATTGGAATTGTGGCTCCATGTATCAACCAACTTGATGATCAGGACATGGACAAAGAGATGATCAATGACTACAAAAGAAGTGGCTGACGAGGGAAGTCAAGGATAATGTTAAAGCCAAGGAAGAGGCATATAAATTGGCCAGAAGAAGCGGCAAACCAGAGGACTGGGAGAAATTTAGAACTCAACAGAGGAGGACAAGGGGGTTAATTAAGAGGGGGGAAAAAAGAGTTTGAAAGAAAACTTGTGGGAAATATAAAAACTGACTGTAAAAGTTTCTATGGGTATGTAAAAGGGAAAAGATTAGTGAAGATGAATGTAGGTCCCTTACAGTTAGAGACAGATGAATTTATGATTGGAAACAAGGAAATGGCAGAACAGTTAAACAAATACTTTGGTTTGGTCTTTGCTAAGGAAGACACAAACAATCTCCCGGAAATACTCGGAGAACGAGGATCTAATGGGAGGGAAGAAATGAAGGGAATCCGCATTAGTCAGAAAATGGTGTTAGGTAAACTGTTTGGACAGAAGGCAGATAAATCCCCAGGGCCAGATGGTCTCCAAACTGGAGTACTCAAGGAGGTGGTCCTAGAAATCGTGGATGCATTGTGATAATTTTCCAATGTTCTCTCAACTCTGGGTCAGTTCCTGAGGACTGGAGAGTATCCAATATAACTCCACCTTTTAAGAAAGGAGGGAGAGAGAAAATGGAATTATAGACCAGTTAGCCTTACATCGGTAGTGGGGAAGCTGCTGGAGTCGATTATTAAAGATGTAATAGCATCACATTTGGAAAGCAGTGAAGAATTGGTCAAAGTCAGCATGGATTTATGAAGGGGATTAGTCATGCTTGACTAATCTTTTGGAATTATTTGAGGCTGTAACAAGTAGAATGGATAAGGGAGAGCCAGTGGATGCGGTGTATCTGGACATTCAAAAAGCATTTGACAAGATCCCACACAAGAGATTAGTGTGCAAAATTAGTAAATGGTATTGGGGATAGGTAATTGACATGGATAGAGAACTGGTTGGCAGACAGGAAGCAAAGAGTAGGAATTCACAGGTCATTTTCAGAATGGCAGGCAGTGACTAGTGGGGTGCCACAAGACTTGGTGCTGGGACCCCAGTTGTTTACAATATGTATTAACGATTTAGACGAGGGAATTAAAGTTACATCTCTAAGTTTGTGGATGACACAAAGCTGGGTGGCAGTGTGAGCTGCGAGGAGGATGCTATGAGGCAGAACAGGAAGGCAGATTATTATCTGAATGGTATCAGATTAGGAGAAGGGGAGGTGCAACGAGACCTGGGTGTGCTGTACATCAGTCACTGAAAGTAAGCATGCAGGTACAGCAGGCAGTGACAAATGCCTTCATTGCAAGAGGATTTGTGTTCAGGAGCAAGGAGGTCCTGCTGCAATTGTACAGGGTCCTGGTGAGACCGCACTTGGAGTATTGTGTGCAATTTTGGTCCTAATTTGAGGAAGGACCATTATTGCTATTGAGGGAGTGCAGCGTAGGTTCACCAGGTTAATTCACTGACCTGATGAAAGAATGGGTCGACTCGGATTGTATTAGCTGGAATTTAGAAGGATGAGAGGGTATCTTGTAGAAACATATAAAATTCTTAGCGTATTGGACAGGGTAGATACAGGAAAAATGTTCCCGATGTTGGGTGTGTCCAGAACCAGGGGACACAGTTTAAGAATAAGGGGTGGGCCATTTAGGACTGAGATGAGGAAAAACTTTTTCACTCAGTTGTAAATCTGTCTAATTCTCTGCCACAGAAGGCAGTGGAGGTCAATTCACTGGATGTTTTCAAGAGAGAGTTCGAGGCTAAGGGAGTCAAGGGATATGGGGAAAAAGCCAGAACGGGGTACTGATTTTGGATGATCAGCTATGATCATATTAAATGGTGGCGCTGGCTCGAAGGGCCAAGTGGCCTACAACTCCTGCACCTATTTCCTATATTTCTATGTTAAGAATAAAGATACAGTGCAGTGTGACAAAAGGATCCTTTGTCCTTCCAAGCTGATTCCCTTTAGAAGACATAATCTGTCATGCAAGGTTGTATTAAATGTCTGTAGCTGCTCGAAGACCCTTTTTCAGTTCAAGTCTGCAGGGTTTTGGTCGGTGACAGCCCCTTTATCAATAGCATTTTCCACAGAGCATTGGTCACCTGTGAGATAACATTATAGCAAGTTAATAGAATAGGGGGCAGCATGGTGACGCAGTGGTAGAGTTACTGACTTACAGCTCCAGATACATGGGTTTGATCCTGGCGATGGGTGCTGTCTGTACGGAGCTTGTACATTCTCCCCGGGACCGCATGGATTTTCCACGGGTGCTCCGGATTCCTCCAACACTCCAAAGACATACAATTTTGTGGGTTAATTGTCCCTAGTGTGTAGGATAGTGCCAGTGTCCGGGGTGATCGTTGGTCGGCGCGGACTCGGTGGGCTGAAGAGCCTGTTTCCACGCTGTATCTCTAAAACTAAACTTGGGTAACAATGTGTAACGTGAAACTGTCTCTTAATTGCTGTGTGACTCACTTTTTTTTTTTAAATCACCATTTTTTTTTCTGTGTTCTCAACCAGCCAAAAAGATGAGTTAACCATTGTTCCTGTTTTGGTTGGAGCATTGAGTGATTCCAAAGAACAGATGTACGGGGAGCTCTTTAGTAAATACCTTGCAGATCCTCTAAATCTCTTTGTGATTTCATCAGATTTCTGTCACTGGGGTATGTACCTGTTTCAATCTCATTGTGACTCTGCTGTTAAAAACATTCTGGGAGCAGAACAACTTGAATGTTTTATTTGATCATTAATATAAACAGCCCTCTCTCCATGAACATCATCGGCTCCGACTCAATCTTTCTTATTTTTAATAGACTGGCATGCATCTTACCATCGCATATACTGGTGCATAAGTACAGTTGTACATCTCTCGCTCTCTCTCCCACTCCCACTCCCTCTCTCCCACTCCCCCTCCCCCACTCCCCCTCCCCCTCCCCCCCCCCTCCCCCCCCCCCCTCCCCCTCCTCCTCGCCCATTTTGAAATACCAGTACAATGCCCATACACAGGAGTACACCACACATCTGTATACATGAGTCCATGTACGCACCTAATATACACCCACACATCCTAGCACAACCATGAAGGCACACTGACACTTACAGATTTGGCATTCATACTGGACCAGGCACCAACATTAGCATGTCTGTCCAGATATTGCATACATGTGCATGCCAACACACCTGCGAGTAATTTCCTTGTGAAAACATGACATACTTTTTACCTACACTTATATTCTGCTCCTATTTCAAAGGACAGTGACCTGATCTATTAAAAGGCAAATGCACTAAAGGCACTGTTTTGAACAAAATCTCGCCACACAATGAGATTGACTGAGTGAGCTGGGACTCAATTTTGATGTCCCACAGTTAACGTCTGTAATCTGTTTCCCTCAAATGGTCATTGCAGTCCGCTTAAAAAATATGAAGAATATATTTTTAAGTGTCTTTTGCATTTGGCTGGTCATTTTTTTAAATGTTCCGAGCATTTTAATGACTTTGTATCATTTGCTTCAGATATCATAAGGAATGTTTGTCATCTGAATTGTTTTAAAAGCGAGTATGAACTCTCCATTCAAAGAAAATACACTTGTCAAAGTTTATGTGTGTCCCCTGCCCATTTCTTCTGCTTGTTCACCAGGCTGCTGTTGTTTAGCGTGAGGGTAGCATTTCCTTTCACCTGCTGACCAGCTTCAGAAGTATTTTATCATACCAGTGTCAGAGATAGAATACAGAACAGCTACCTAGAGATAGAAATTTGGGAGATAAAAAGAGTTGAGTGGTAGAATGTGTTGGCTTTTTAAGCTTTGGGATTTGGGTTGAAACATGCACTCTGAAATGAGTTGTCTGATTTTAGCTGAGTTCCTTGTGGCCAGAAATCTAAATGCAACACTGTTCCGACTTACTGCCTATTATGCCTCCTGGCATGTAGAGCAGCAACAAAGGTCCTCCACTCCTGTCTGTTCTGGGCTAGCTTCTGGACACTACCCCAGGGCAGGTCCATTGGTTTCATTTCCTCCTCTATAGTTCGTCGCCAGGTGTTTTTGGGTCTCCCTCTTTTCCTTTTCCCTTTTCCCAAGTGCGGGGCTATACTTGGGATGCTGTCTGGTTCTCTGCACCATTGACATTCATCCTAGCATCTGTCGATAGCCCTGGAAGTCCATCACAAATCTCCCGCTGGCACAGCTCTAGGGATCACTGAGACACACAAGCTCCCCGACCACGACAAGGTTGCAACCCAACGGGGAGATGCTGTTCCGAGTCCAATACTAATTGACATTCTCATTCAGATCAAGGATGGCTTTTGGGTAAATAGTGCTAAACGTTTTGCAATAAGGGGACACTATCTTCAGGTTTGGGTTAGAACACAAGGTGCTGTACACAAAATCAGCTGGAGCTTCAAGCCATGCAAGTTAAAAGGACAAAAGTAACAGCTGGGCAGGCAACATCTGCCTATCAAAACCCCCCTCGCCTGTGGCATTTTGTCTTGCCTCCCCTCTCTTCCAGCCCCCCCCCCCCCCCACAATGAGTCTGAAGAAGGGTCCCGACCCAAACCACCACCTGTCCATATTCTCCAGAGATGCTGCATGACCTGCTAAGTTACTCCAGCACTTTGAGTCCTTTAGTGTAAGCCAGCATCTGCAATTCCTTGTTTCCACTCAGAACTGCAAGTACAAATGAATGCAAATTCCTGAAAGATGGCATATTAGCCATCTAATATCACAAGGTCCATGTCGTAATACATGGAGCTCTGGACAATTTACAGCATGCCAGGAGACCATTCGGATTAGCATGTCACAGGGGCAGAGACAGCTAGGATGAAGCATGCCTCGCCACCTCTGCATTTGATTTCTGACCTCTGTTATTTTTCAGGGCAACGTTTTCGATTCACACATTACGACGAGAGTCAAGGAGAGATCTACAGGTCAATTCAGCACTTGGATAAAATGGTATGGGAAATGATGGGTTGCTTTTAAAAAGTAGACCCATTTCGGAGGTAGTTGAGGCAGGGGCTATCCCAACGTTTAAGTAACAGTCAGACAGGTACATGGATAGGACAGGTTTAGAGGGGTATGGGCCAAATACAGCAGGTGGGACCAGTGTAGATGGGGCGTGTTGGCCGGTGTGGGCAAGTTGGCAAATGGGCCTGTTTCCACGCTGTATGACTATGACTCTTTGGATATTTATTTGAGCTTTGAGTTAATGGAAGCATGAATCTATTACTAATGAGCTTTTTTGCATGTTTATAAATCGGTTGGAGCAATGATTGTCAGCTGGAAATGAGAAATATGTGTGGTTTGTGTTATTGTGGGCCTGCATGGAGAGAACAAAAATTCTTAGCCACCACCCACAATGTGAAAGAGAATGGGATAGAATGTGTGGAGAGATTGGTTTAACAGAACTGACTGAGAGAAGGGCGTTTGGTTAATTTCAAAGGCAATGGAAGGAAATATGGTATTCTACCCAGGTACTTTGACGAATAATTATGGAAAGAATTGAAACAATTATTTAACTAAAAAGTTTATTAGAACTTTGTTCTTTTCTCAAGTCTTGATGGCTTGAAACAATTGTATCTAGTTAGTTTAGAGATACAACATGGAAACAGGCCCTTCGGCCCACCGAGTCTGTGCCGACATATGATCACCTGTATACTAGTTATATCTTACACTCTAGGGATAACCTGCACGTCTTTGGAATGTGGGAGGCAACTGGAGCACCCAGAGAAAACCCACATGGTCACAGGGAGAACATGCAAATTTTGTACAGAGAGTACCCATAGTTAGGATTGAACTCGGGTCTCTGGCACTGAAAGGCAGCAACTATACCCTTGCACCAATGTGCCGGCTATGTCGCCTGAGCTATATATTTCTTAATCATGCAAGTCCAGCAGTCCCTTATTTATCACAGGGGCTACATTAAAATGTTATTAATACTACTGGTGATGATATCAGTCTACATTATATTGAGCAACAGGAATGTGTTTTATTGGGAGTTAAGTCACTCCTTGATTGACTGGAGACTGATGACCAGAAGATGAAATGAAAAGTATTCTGGCTCATTTCCTGGTGGCACTGTAGAGTTGTGGCAGGTTATACATCAAGCACAGTTTACAGTTTTGTCTTCCCTGCCTGTAGTGATTCGTTGAAGAGTTTTGGTCTGGATGAAAAGTTCAGCTACTTACAATCAACAATGTAAACTGCTGTATAAAAACAATTTCCCCCCCAAAAAAATTGCACTCTTCACAAATAACAGAATTAGTTGCCTTTCAGGTTTTGAGTATATTTTTGCTTTTAAAAAATGGTCTGTATTTGGATAGAAATCTGATAAAATAAAATCAGAATGTAACGAGCAGGAATGGGTTAAGATTCGTCCATCTCCGATTGCCGCTGATCCATGCATTTCCAGGTTTTGACAGATTTCATGGTTTTTATACCTAGATAGATCTTGTCTGTTCCCCTTTTCATCGTGAGCCATTGTACTTTGAACAGGAGCTGTCTTTCAAACACAGGAATGGATTCCAAAGGCAGCAAGATTTGGCAGAGTACCTGTAACATGGACAATTTTTGAAGTGAAACATAAAATGGAGTGCTTTTCAGTAAAACACTGTCACTTAATCTGTTTTATTTCAGGGTATGGATATTATAGAGCAACTAGATGCTGTATCGTTTAACAACTATTTGAAGAAATACCACAACACTATCTGTGGTCGTCATCCCATTGGGGTTCTGCTCAATGTAAGTTAAAAGTATTCAAGCCTGTTGTTTCCCCCCCTTTCATACTATTGCTATGCAGGCTCCTTTTTTTTTCTGTGGATCAGGGCTATCTAATCTAAAGTAGCAAGTGTCTACCACTCTCCAGTAACATGCGCTGGAGAAAGGAGATGTATTCAGATTCGATTGTTTAGGGCAAGGGAGAATCCTGAATAAAATAAGTCAAATACTTTCTTTACTAATGGTTCAATGGTGCTTTATTTGTCACATTAGGTGTCCTTGAGACTCTTGAAAGGCGCCCATAAATAAAATTTATTATTATTATTATTATTATTATATGCAACTGCAGAGTGAAATTCTTGTTGAATATGTTACACATGCAGGTGCCATAAGAAACTGCAGATACTGGTTTACAGAGAAAGGCACAAAGTAACTCAGCAGATCAAGCAGCATCTCAAGAAAGCATGGATAGGTTTCTTCAGGGTCCCGACCTGAAAGGTAACCTATCCATGTTCTCCAAAGATGTTGTCGGACCTGCTGAGTCACTTCAGCACTTTGTGACATTCTTTCCTACTTTTTACTCAGAATATCATTCAAAATCATTGCGATATTTGATTCTTTTAGCCATACGCTGTTTAGAGTATCCCATTATGGTTCAACAAATGCACTTCCTCGTACAAGAGACAAACCAGAGATTCCAGTGTCTCGGAGGCTCGAAGGGCTGAATGGCCTACTCGCGCACCTATTTTCTATGTTTTTATGTCTCAAAAGCAAACTCCTGAAAAATTATTTGCTAGATACATGAGAATCATTCCTCATACTATCTTGTTCCCCTATATCCAGCGAAGATGTTCCCTAATTTGTGCTGGAATAACTTAGTGGTTCAGGCAGTTTCTCTGAAGAACGTGGATAGGTGACGTATCCAGTCCCAAACCAAAACGTCACCTATCTATGTTCTCCAGAGATGTTGCCAGACCCGCTGAAGCACTTGGAGTTCTTTTGTGTAAACCAACATCTGCAGTTTCTTGTTTCTACATTTTCTAATTTGCCGGGTGTTCAGCCTGATGGCCGATCATTGTCGAGATTTTCAAGATTTGTACGCAAACAGCCAGATACCTGAAATATAAACTCCTTTCCGCCCCCTCCCCAAAAAACAAAAACCTGCTCTGACCTTAAGGGCTGTTCCAATTTCTTCTTTAGGCAGTGACAGAATTGAGGAAGAGTGGGATGAACATGGCTTTCTCGTTCCTGAACTACTCTCAATCAAGTCAATGCAAAAACTGGGACGATAGTTCCGTTAGCTATGCTGCGGGTACTCTGATGGTTCACTGAATCACTGCTGCTTAGGAAAGCCACTGCATTCTCCGTCTCCTGATCCCAGCCTTCCTCCATCGGATGTTGAACATTTGAACTCTTTCTTCCCTGAGGTGTAGTCCCTCATAGTTTTGATTGACATGTGCTTTATGTTTTTTTTTCCTTTTTAGACTGGTGAGGTACAGGATGACGTAAACTAGCAATTAAATTGGCCAAAGCTGGCAGTATAAAACAATAGATGTGTACTTGCTTACAGATAGTTCGGCAGGATGTCAGTGAGAGTGTACCATTTATATCCAAGTCAGTTGCATTTATAATCTCACACCATAGTTACTCAATATAAGCTGCAGTGCAAACAGCTGCTGCCAACATTGTATAAGGTTATTTTTTTGTTTAGTTGCTAATAAAGGGCTACACACACCAAAATGGTCTTATGATTTAGATTTCCTGCAATCTGATGTGTAATCTGAATTGTCACTAACTGTAGTGTTTTTTATTACCTATTTCGAAAAACAATTAAAGTTTTATTCTTGATTATTTTCCTTACTTTTGACACATACTTTTAACAGTTTCAGATTTTGCCTGAATATTTCTCCAAGCAGGAAGGCCCCAATGAATCCCTCCTAGTCTGTCTCACCATTTTCTTTTCTGCAGGGTTAGCTCAGCAAACAAAACTGTTATTGTTCAGTGCAAAGCAATGGGAGCTGGGCAGGAAACAAAACATCCCGTGAAACAAAGCTAACATCAAACTGTCATTGCAACCCATTCTCCCCCCCTCCTTAAGTTTTGTCAGGTCTCAACTTTCATTCAAATCATCTGTGAGCCCTTGATTCCTCTTCTCATTGTCAAACCCCAAGGTACCAACACCATCCTCCTACCTTGGATAGCAATCCTGGACCTAACCCCCAATACCTTCTGTTTTGTTTGTTTGCACCCTCTAGTCCCAGCCCATCTGACACCACATCTTAGCTGCCATCGTCATTGTCAAAGTGGAGTAGTAATTGCCTGATTTGAGTATTGCCTTATCTCTTGGTGGGAGATGTTCCAAAGGCAGGGCAGCCCAAGGGATGAGGCAAAGAAAATAAATAAACCTTGAGATAAAGAGTGCGAGAATGATGTTTGAAGACACGAACACATAGAAAATAAGTGCAAAAATGAAAAGGTAAAGGAGAAGTTACAAGGACAAAGGACATTTATTGTTGCATACACCAATTGGTGCAGTGTAATTTGAGTTACCATGCAGCACACAAATAAGATAAACACAACACTATAGAATTTAACATAAACATCCCCCACAGCAGAATCAACGTTTCCCACTGAGGGAAGGCAATAAAAGTTCAGTCCTCTTCCCCTCGTTCACCCGTGGTCGGGGCCTATTAAGGCCTCCGCAGTCGCCGCTAAGGACGACCCGATGTTTCAGGCCCTCTCGCCGGATGATGGAGCTCCGGCGTTGGAAGAACACTCTCAGCGGCTTGGAGTTTCCGAAT
Source organism: Amblyraja radiata (assembly GCF_010909765.2). Taxonomy (NCBI): domain Eukaryota; kingdom Metazoa; phylum Chordata; class Chondrichthyes; order Rajiformes; family Rajidae; genus Amblyraja; species Amblyraja radiata. The sequence goes on from NC_045963.1 coordinate 68,469,122, forward strand.
CGGCCGCTTCCTACCGGAGACTGCGGATCCCGAAGTCCACAGACCGAGCTGGGTGGAGCTCCAACACTGGCGACCTCGGCGAAAGATCCCAGGCCTCCGCGATGTTAAAGTCAGCGCCGCCTGCGGCTGGAAGCTCCACAGCTCCACGATGTTAAAGTCGGCAGTCCCAGCACTCTGGAGCTTCTAACACAGCGACCCTAGTAAGGCATCGGCTGCTTCGCGATGGTACTTCAGTGCTGCGCCGCCGCTGAAGCTCTGGCCGGTCTCCGGCAGGAAAGGCCGCGCCAATCCAGATGGTAGGCCGTGAGGAGGGGGCGAAGATGCGGCTCGGAGGAAAGACGCATCCTCAACCCATGTAGCGACTGCGAAAAAGTCCCCCCACACACATAAAAAGACTAAAAGACCTCCAAAACAAAACTTTTTGACAGACTAAAAATAAAAAAAGGATGAAAGTACGAACAGCCGCAGGCGAGGCTGCTACACTCGATGGTGCCACCACTCGAGACCACACCACAGGAAGTAGATAAACGCCTCAATTATGAATGAGGTTTCGTATTCCTTTTAGAAGGAAGTAAAATGGCTTAATTGAGGATCTTGATGGGGAGATGAGGAGAAACGTACCTTCAAGAGGATGCCCTGAAATTGAGATGGACAAATTCAGAGGTGCTGGTAGGAAGCATTTCTTCCACGGGGAGGGTATAATAACCCAAAGCATTTCTTCACTAGAAAAGTAGTTGAGAATTTATAAAGGAAAGAGAGGTTTGTAAATCCAAGGTAGGTTGAGGTTTTTTAGATGGCGAACTGAATGTTTGTTGGACCAGTGTTTACTCCAGTTCAGTCTGTTTCCTGATGTTTGTCTTTTTCTCAATTAAACATTATGTGTAAACATTCCACACCACATTTGGGTTATTGTAGCCTAATTAACACCTACTGGTAATCTGCTTACTGTTAAACGTGATTCCATTTATAAATATCCATGACCAATGTGTACAGGTAAATTGTTTTAGATTTATTTACAAAAATATATATACAAATGTTGAAAAGCATGGTAAACTTACAGGAATTAACTCCAAATGCCCCACAAGTAACCCTTACTCTATTCACATGATTTATTTTGAACCAACCAGCTAGCTTTCTCATTCTTTGGAATGAGGATTTAAATATTGATGTAAAAAACTCCTCCTCCTGGTGGAAAGGTACAACACAGAATCGAAGCACTGCAGATGTGGAAAAATCTGAAACCAAAAATGTTGCACTCAGCGAGTCAGGCAGCATTGATGGTGAACATTTAAGGATGCTGATCTTACCTGCTGCATATACATGGCATTTTGACCAGTCTGAAGAAGGGTCTCGACCCAAAACGTTGCCTATTTCCTTCGCTCCATAGATGCTGCCTACCCGCTGAGTTTCTCCAGCATTTTTGTCTACCTGGCATTTTATGTTTGTCTTTCAGAGTTCCATGCAGAGCCTTAATTCTGGGTCCTAAGTTATTCTTGAAAGGAAAACCAGTAGTGGCTTCCTTTCTTTATGGGATGTGGGCAAGGTCACCATTCATTGATCTTTAGCCAAGAGACATGTACAGGACATTGGTGTGGGTGTGAATTGCCCAGTGGTAACAACAGACAAAGGCTAAATTCCTCTCAATAGGAACTTAGTGAAGTAAATTCTTACTTAATAAAAAAGTTTTGCAAACAGCCTGTCTTGCAAATACTGTTGTCTTTCAGTGAAGATCATGTATTTGTGATCCGTTTGCCAAGGCAAGAGAACAATGTATTGATTGCAAGTATATTTGAGGCGATAGATAAATTTCAAGACAAAAGGAATCAAAGGGTATGGGAAGATATGAATATATATTGATTTGGAAGATTGATCCACGAGCCTGAGCTCTAGCCTGAGCTAGAGGGAGATGTAAAGTAGGCTGGGACTTTATTCCATGGAGCTCAGGAGGATGAGGGGTGATCTTGAGGTATATAAGATAATGAAAGAAATACATAAGGTAAATGCAGTGTCTTTAACCCAGAGTCGGGGAATCAAAAACCAGAGAACATTGGTTTAAGGTGAGGGGGAAAAGATTTAATAGGAACCTGAGGGCAACTTTTTTTTAGAGTGGTGGGTGTTTGGAACGAGCTGCCGGAGGAAGTAGTTGAGGCAGGAACTATCACATTGTTTAAAAAACATTTGGATTGGATAGGTTCAGAAGGATATGGGCCAAACGCAGGCAGGTGGGACTAGTAGATGGGGCATGTTGTTCGGCATGGGCAAGTTGGGCCAGGGGTCTGTTTCCACACTTTATGACTATCAGTCAAGACTATTTTCGAAGGGAGAGCAGGGTTGAAGGACCTAGAGGCCTCCTCTACCTATTTACTAGTTTCTTGATTACAATTACTGATACTATACTTTATATTGATTATATATGTAAACATCTCAGCTGCCATGAAGCGATTTGCATCAGTATTTCTAGATGACGAATAATCCAAAAATGACTTAACACTGACATCCTGTATGCAGCTAAACTAAAGTAGACCTGGAATATTCATCACTGATATATTTTTGATCCAAAGCTATATCTTCGGAAAAAGTCAAACAAAATGTTTAAGGTTGGTTACCATTAAAGAGAGGAATAATTGTCTTCACCTACTCCTCCTATGGGTCGTGTTGCATCTTGTTATACATGTTCCATACTATATCTGTGCATTTTATCCATTGATGAGAAAGCCATGCCCATTTTAAATCCCAATTGTTTTTCTAGATGCTAGAAGCTTCCTGATTAAGATGACTTTAATTGGGGCAGGTAAAATTGCCTCTTCCACAAGGAGAAGAGAATGCTGAGATCAGCAATGCTCAATCTCACTTGTTATGAAGTGCACAGATCGATATGGGATGAAGGATAATGGATGATGCCCCCATCGTCTTTTAGTTCGCCAGTACGATTCCCTTAATCTAAAATGTGCACGGTAATTAAAATATCCAGAGGCACAGGACATGAGGGTTGCTATTTACTCCATCCAGGTTAAGCCGTATATTCCTCTTCACCTTGTCTTTTGCTTTTGTGATAACGCACGTAATCACCGTACAACTCCTTAAATACCTCCCTCACTCCCAAGTGCAATGAAGCATTCAGAAAACGGAGATCATTTTCCGTCACCAGATCCAGGAGGTGATATACCCCCGCTGCCAACAGCTTTTTCACGTCTGCATTGAGGGTCACCTGTAAACAAAGAAGAGTCTGGTAGAAACATTAATATGACAAGCTAGTCCACTGTAGATTTTGGAGATAAAGGAATGGGGAGACTGGTGTTTTATTGGTAACTGAAGTACTTGGAGCTTTGCATAGGAGTTGCTCGCCTTGGAGGGTAATATGACTTAATGTTCCAACCAGCAAGATGTGTCCTTACCCAACAGATCAATGGGCTTCGCTTGTGTTAGTCAGATTGGCGACTCACTTTCCAAGTCAAAAGCTTGCAGGTTTAAGCATTATTCAAGAGATTGGAGCACACAATCCAGAAACTGATATTGCTAACACACCATCGGTGTGGTGGGGGTGCCACATTGTCAGAGATGCCATCTTTCATAGACATTGAATCAAGGCTGGGATTTGTCTTTATGTTACACTTAAAAGATCTAGGGATGCTATTCTTAACAGCAGCGAGGATCAAGGTCCAAAGGTTTAAGCCAATATTTATATATCAACCAGCATAACAGCAATAATTACATGGGTATTATCATGTGTTTGTTGGGGTCTTTGCACATTAGCTGTAATATCAAAACCGACATTGGGGGGCACAGTGGCACAGCAGTCGAGTTGCTGTCTTGCAGCACCATGGACCCGGGTTTGATACGGATTATGGATGCTGTCTGTACAGAGTTTGTACGTTCACCCTGTGACCACTTGGTTTTCTACGTCTTTCGGTTTCCCCTCACTTTCCCAAGACATGCAGGTTTGTAGGTTAATTGGCTTCTGTAAATTATCCCTAGTATGTAGCATGCGAAATTGGGATGACATAGAACTAACTAGTGTACGTGTGATTGTTGGACGGAGCGGACTCGGTGAGCCGAAGGGTCTGTTTCCACACTGAATTTCTAAAAATAAAACGTTGGAGTACTACAGGAACCCATAACGTGTTGATGCGGCAGGAGAGGCTATCGCTGAGCCCTGTCTGAATCTTATAATCCTACTGACGTCCGAGTTGGAGGCGTAACAACTGACGATTGTGATTACCTTTTGAAGTTCATTGATGTACTCTGCCACCATGAAAGCAGAAAACATTGCAAACTCCTCTGGTTTAGCAGCAATGTGAGTGTACATTCTTTCTACCAGGCGCGCACATTCCAGGATCACTTTGCTTTCCATTGTCATACCTGTAACAAAATAGTTCTTCAACAAAACAATATAGTCTAGAGCTTCATGCAGGCAATTGTTTTACTGAAGTGCACGGCTGCCTAACTTATAGTAGTACTTCATTAGAACATTGTAAAAATATCATCCACTGTCCATTCACAACTGAGTCATCATATTGACAACATTGCATGGACACATCCTATATTAGGGGGCACAGCAGCATAAAGCATTAACACATCGCTGCGCTATCAGATGCTCACACAATGTAGCAGTACCATCATTCTACCATCCTGGCATATCTGTGATAATTGAACATTTTTTACCAATGGAGAACTCACACTCTGGTGGATGATGAGAAATAATTATTCAATCCAGGCGTTCTCAAATAAAGCGGCTTCTCTTAACCGCAGGACACGTTAGCACGCAATAAAAACCTTTTCATTCACGTGACAATAAACTAAACCAGTTGCTAGTGCAGTTCAGAGTTCAGTACAGTACTATCTTTGTGTTTGGCCCTTAAGTCAAAGAATTGGACCAAGGCAGCTTAAAGCTATCTCACAGTCCACTTCCCCAACCAAACAGAAGGCAGCTTGTTGAAATCAACAGTCAAAAATAGTTTATGGGGGAACAAATTTACCAGGGTTTAAACATCTTTTTGTCAGGATTGTTTCTGAACATGAAACACCAACACAAAACATCCTCACCATCTCCAGTATATCATCTGGTCCTACAAATACACTATCTCTTCATTCCTTCAATTCTGGCCACGTGTATCCCTGATTTATATCACTCTATTGGTGGCTTCCCTTCAGCTGCCTTGGTTGTAATTTCTGGAATTATTTCCGTAAACCTCTCGACCCGAAATGTCACTTATTCCATTTCTCCAGAGATGCTGCCTGACCCGGAGTTACTCCAGCTTTCAGTACCACCTTTTTTAAGATGATCTTTATTAAAGTTGACCTTTCTGACTGTGATTCTGGATCAGCATCTCCTTGCATGGAAGGGTGCCAAAGCTGATAGTATGACCCTGTAAAATGCTCTTGCACATTTCACTCCATAAAATGCTGATCATTGATGTTGTTGCCGTATTTTAAAACCACATTTAAAGAGTGGGAACTCTACTGGGCTGTGGCACAAGGTACAAATACACGCCACTGTTCAGCAGTTGTGGGTCAGGCCGCACTCCATTATGCCATCTTATCTACAGGCTGAATTTGCTCTCGACTCACCTTTCTCTCCTGCAGCTTTTTGACGACCTTTATGCACAACAGAAAGGACCAGACGGTTAAAACACTTGAGGAAGGTGGGCGCTGCGTTGAACAAAACCTGTTGCCAAAGTGTATTAAACAAAAAGCAGCTGTGAATATGCTTAAGTGAGAACACCAAGAAACAAGTCAAGATAGAATTACATGGCTTCTAAAAAATATTCACATTCATAAAAATATTTTCCCTTTTCATCATTCTACAGTCCTTTCAGTATAGAATTCATTCCATCCCCAACTTGATGTTGTTTCTAAGATTGGCAGGCTGACAATCAGTGGATTCCTCCCTGACATTTCATAGTTATAGAATCATACAGCATGGAAACAGATCCTTCAGCCCATCAAGTCCTTGCAAACTATCAAGTGGAGCAGCACAGTGGCGCAGCGATAGAGACCCGGGTTCGACCCCGACTATGGATGCTATCTGTGCGGAGTTTGTAGGTTCCCGCCATGACCTCGTAGATTTTCTCCAGGTGCTCCGGTTTCCTCCCACATTCCAAAGACGTGCATGTTTGTAGGTTAATTGGCATCGGTAAATTGCCCCTAGTGTTTAGGATAGAACTAATGTATGGGTGATTGTTGGTGGACATGGACACTGCAGGTCAAAGGGCCTGTTTCAATGTTGTATCTCTAAAATAAGCTACCCATTGACACCAATCTGGTTTCAAAAAAAATTCCCACATTACCAACAGCTCTCATTCAATGTTCATCTACTCACTAGTGGTAATTTACAAAAGCCAATTAACCCTCCACGCTTCACGATTGTGATGGAGAAGGAGAACTTGCAAACTTCTAGCAGACAGCACCAGAGTTCAGGATGCGGGTGGCAGCAGCTCCATTAGTTTTAATTATAACCAATCTACAGGCCAGCTTGCAAACAGTTCTAAGACTGACATGCAGGTGATGATACCTCTTCTGTTAAATCCAATCTCTTAGCCTTTACCAGTGATATCAAAAATGTCAAAAGACCCACTCTGCTGCCCTGTGAGTCAAAACAAAGCGAGGCCATCTGATCTCTCCAGTTGGTTCATGTCCTCAGCCTGTTCTCCAATTGAGGCCTCCTCTAGCCGAGCTAAGAGTGATAACCACCACTATCAATCAGCACTTCAGAAAGAGTAACAGCCTTTTGCTGCTGGGCAGCACGTTGCTTCAGCAGTAGAGTTGCTGCCTTACATCGCCAGAGACCCGGGTTCAATCCTGACTGCGGGTCATGTCTGTACCGAGTTTGTAAGTTCTCCCTGTGTAGTGTTGGCGGCTTGGACTCGGTGGGCTAAAGGGCCTGTTTCCGCGCTGTATCTGTAAAGTCTAAACCAGGGCTTCAATCTGCAGAGCTTGGGTTGGGGAAGGGTAGGCTCTGATACAAAAGCAGAGCAGTCCCAAATCAAATTGCAAACCAGCCAAGTGACTGTCTGATCACTGTAAGGCAGGAGTGGGCAAGAAATTACTGCTGGAGTGCAAGAGAATTGGTGTTGGTCTATTGCCCCCAGTTTCAACACCCGGACTTATTTAAGAAAAGCATTTGAGAAAGGCAAGTGAGAACATCCCCCAAAGATAAGGTCATAAGGAATAGGAGTAGAATTAGGCCATTCGGCCCATCAAGGCTACTCTGCCATTCAAGCATGGCTGATCTATCTCTCCCTCCTAACCTCATTCTCCTGCCTTCTCCCCATAACCTCTGACACCTGTACTAATCAAGAATCTATCTCTGCCTTAAAAATATCTCTTGATAACTCAAGGAAGAATAGGAAATGCTCAGTGATGCGAGTTTACCTTAGGCTGAGACTGGATTATAGAAAACAGCACCTCGTGGATAGCTTGAAAAACTCCTGCATATTCATCCAGTTTTAGCTGGTCGAGTGGAATGCACAAGAGTGCGTCGAATGCAAGTGTCACGTGGTGTGGATTTGAGAGCATACCCTCCCCTTGCTGGATCAGAACTGCCAAAGCTTCCAAACTCAGCAAAGTAATCTTGAAGCCCAAATGTTCATCGAGGGCTGTTTTCTTGCATAAAGCCTGAAAAGCCAATGATTAAAAGGTGATTACAGTGATTGCTCCTGCCACCGGCTAGTGCACCAATGGGGTATGTTGACGAAGAGCCAGAGGGACCATGATAGAGTAGAAGTTAGGATGTTTCCCAACTGTTCAATGGCACACTTGTCACACTACCTAGTAAAGTGTAAAAAATCTTTGCTATACACAAGCACAATCATACTTAAGCACAAGAGTGTATGAATAGTAGATTACACTAAGACAGTACACAAGTCACCACGTTTCCAGTGCCATTTGTGTGCTTCAAGTCCAAAGTTGTTCAAAATGTAGCCTTAACATTGCCATAAATGCCCTTGGTCCTGACAGCGACATTGGGTCAGTTTTTTTAACATGATATGCGTGGGAACCTCGACAGTGGTGGCTCTCTAGAATTTTCTCACACGAGGGCTGTGGACGAGAGATCAGCAGGGATGTTTAAGGAGAAACTAGATAAATATTTTGGAAGAGGCGTTTGGGAATTTGGCACTGGAGATAAACGGCTGGGGCAGATTAACTATAATCTTAGTGAATGGTGAGGCAGGACTGAGGAGCTGATATATACCGGTACTTATGCTACTTACCAGGAGAGCTGTGATAATCTGAGGGACTGCAAACCACAGAGTCTTTTCTGCGTTTTCCCGTGACGAACATTTCAAAAGGGTAGTGGTGAGGATGAGAGAGGACACGACATCCTGAATCAAAATGAGAACAGTTTTAGCAACAATGAGAACCAGATTAATCGCGACAGTGTTGTTTGGGCTTCAGGCCAGAGGTCTACTCACAGGGTGCCGTCCTTTCCATAGGTTGACCACCTCAATGCCTTGTGTGATGGACTTGACGAGGAGGTAAAACTGGTGGTCCGTGCATCTTTCGGACATGCAGGTGAGCAGCCCAATGAGCTGAGAATCCAGCGACCGAACGAACGGTGATGTCATCCAGGGAGCTTAAAGAGCACAGCACAACTATTGTCAAGTGAACAATGGTTTAGGAACACATAGCAACGTTGGACAAACCTTATGGTACCAAAGAATGGAGCATCACAAAGGACTGATCTACAGGGTTACATTACATCTAGATTAGGTACCAGCTGGGATCAGTTGTCTCCAAATCAGAAGATAGAATCATACAGTGCAGAAACAGGCCCTTTGGCCCAACTTGCCCACACCGACTAACATGTCCCATCTACACTAGTCCTACTTGTCTGCGTTTGGCCCATATCTCTCTAAATATGTCCTACGCATGTACCTGTCCAATAGCTTCTTAAACATTGAGATAGTACCTGGCTCAACTACATCCTCTGGCAGCTCGTTCCATACACCCACCACCTTTTGCCTGGAAAAGTTACCCCCCAGATTCCTATAAAATCTTTCCCCCTTCATCTTAAATCTATGTCCTCTGATTTTCGATTCCCTCACTTTGGGCAAGAGACTCTGTGCATCCACCCGATATATTCCTCTCATAATTTTATACAACTCTATAAGATCACCCCTTATCCTCCTGCACTCCAGGGAATAGAGTCCCAGCCTGCTCAACATATTACAGAAAATTCCGCTCCGCATCAGAGTAGAGTCTGTTCCAATGGCCTTCATCAGTTGGTGCACTGTAATATGCCTCTCGTGATTTTCACCCCACCCTGGGCCCAAATTCTGGAAATGTCCCCTAAACCTCTCCACCTTCCTTTTACATCTCTTTAAGGTGTCGGGAAAGATCTTAGTCTAACGAGTATGTGAATTTTTTAAAGAACTATTATTGAGGTGCGCATTGGATTCAGCAGAGAAGATCTTAATAGAAAATCCATACACCCATTCCCCACAGATATAGAACATGTAGCAATGGACAATTAAGTCAGGATTTCGGCTCAGGGTGAAACAAAATGAAAATAGCTTAAAAAAAACCTCTTTGCACTGATGGATTAAATGATATTAGCTAATAAACTATTTGTATTAAATGCAATGATTAGAAACAGAGATGATTTTTGAAAGTGCTAGGCATTACTTGCAGAAATTAAGACACTCTCTGAGTGTACGGCAGGGAGACACTTGAATCAGGATATTTATGCAGAGAATGATTGGTTCCTGAGTGTACATGTATATAGGTACAGTGCCCTCCATAATGTTTGGGACAAAGACCCATCATTTATTTATTTGCCTCCGTACTTCACAATTTGAGATTTGTAATTGAAAAAAATCACATGTGGTTAAAGTGCACATTGTCAGATTTTATTAAAGGCTATTTTTATACATTTTGGTTTCACCATGTAGAAATTACAGCTGTGTTTATATATAGTCCCACACCACCCTGGCCACGCACTCATCTCTCCGCTACCATCGGGTAGAAGGTACAGGACCCTGAAATCTATAACATCTAGGTTCAGGAACAGCTTCTTTCCCACAGCCATCAGGCTATTAAACTCGCCGACAAACAGACTGAACTGTAACAGCCTATTGTACTTTATCTGTTTATTTAAGTGTATATGTGTGGTTGATGTTATATAGACACACTGAACTGTTCTGTATTTATTCTTACAATATTCTGTTGTGCTGCAGCAAGCAAGAATTTCATTGTCCTATCTGGGACACATGATAATAAACTCTCTTGACTTGACTTGACTTGGATTTGTCAATGATCACTGTCCGCAGAAGACTTCATGAACAGAAATAAGAGGCCACACTACACGATGCAAACCACTGGTTAGCTGCAAAAATAGGATGGCCAGGTTACAGTTTGCCAAGAAGTACTTAAAAGAGCAGCCACAGTTCTGGAAAAAGGTCTTGTGGACAGATGAGATGAAGATTAACTTATATCAGAGTGATGGCAAGAGTAAAGTATGGAGGAGAGAAGGAACTGCCCAAGATCCAAAGCATACCACCTCATCTGTGAAACACAGTGGTGGGGGTGTTATGGCCTGGGCATGTATGGCTGCTGAAGGTACTGGCTCACTTATCATCATTGATGATGCAACTGCTGATGGTAGTAACATAATGAATTCTGAAGTGTATAGACACATCCTATCTGCTCAAGTTCAAACAAATGCCTCAAAACTCATTGGCCGGCAGTTCATTCTACAGCAAGACAATTATCCCAAACATACTGCTAAAGTAACAAAAGAGTTTTTCAAAGCTAAAAAATGGTCAATTCTTGAGTGGCCAAGTCAATCACCCAATCTGAACCCAATTGAGCATGCCTTTTATATGCTCAAGTGAAAACTGAAGGGGGCTATCCAGGATTATCACAGCTCTCCTGGTAAGTAGCATAAACTAAAGATGGCTGCAATACAGGCCTGGCAGAGCATCACCAGAGAAGATACCCAGCAACTGGCGATGTCCATAAATCGCAGAATTCAAGCGGTCATTACATGCGAAGGATATGCAACAAAATACTAAACATGACTACTTTCATTTACATGACATTGCTGTGTCTCAAAACATTATGGTGCCCTGAAATGGGGGGACTATGTATAAACACGGCTTTAATTTCTACATGGTGAAACCAAAATGTATAAAAATGGCCTTTATTAAAATCTGACCATGTGCACTTTAACCACATGTGATTTTTTCTATTACAGAGGCAAATAAATAAATGATGGGTCTTTGTCCCAAACATTATGGAGGGCACGGTATACATATGCAAAGACATTTGAGATGGTGTCTATGATCGATGTTGCATATGCAAAGATAGCAAGACAACAGATAATGAGGACTGAATTTATTTGGACAAGAAAATGGCAGCGTATGATATAGCCTTAATTGGTCAGGGCATAGATTATAAGGGTCAAGAAGTCACGATGCAGCCTTATAGGATTTCGGTTAAGCCACATTTATAGTATTGCATGCATTTCTGGTCGCCCCATTACGGAAAGGATTTGAAGGTATTGGTAAGGGTGTAGAAGAGGTTTACCTGAATGCCACCTGGATTAGAGGGCATTAGTTAGAGGGAGAGATTATACAGACTTGGATTGTTTTCTCTGGAATTCTGGAGATTTTTGATATCACTGGTAAAGGCTAAGAGATTGGATTTAACAGAAGAGGTATCATCACCTGCATGTCAGTCTTAGAACTGTTTGCAAACTGGCCTGTAGATTGGTTATAATTAAAACTAACGGAGCTGCTGCCTCCCGCATAGACAGTCAGAATTTTTTACCAGGATGGAAATATCAGATACTAGAAGGCATAACTTTAAGATGAGTGGGGCAAAGCTTAAAGGAGATGTGCAGCGCACATTTTTTTTAAAACACAGAGGGTAGTGAATAATGAAATTTATTGCCAGGGATGGTGGTGGAGGCAGATACAATAGTGCATCGAATAAGCTATTGGACAGGTATATGGAAATCAGGGAATAGATAATGTGCATGCAGCTATGAGTTTGTCTTGGCATATGTCCAGCAGATATTATGGGCCGAAGGGCCTGCCTATCTGCTGCATGTTCTTTTACCTGCGAGCATGGTCTTTACAGCGCCGAGTATGGAGGGGATTCCCGTCTTGACATTGCGGTCGGAGCACAGTTCAGAGGATGAACAGAACACTTGTAAAAACTCAAGTTGTTTCTGAAGTGGTTCCAGATCATGAGCGGAGGTGGCGAGGTGGTGCAGAACCTGGGAACAGATGCTTTGGTACAAGTCACTGTGCTTCAGGCCCTCCTTGTCTGGGATCCTTTCCTCCCCGGTCCCATCGCTCTGCTCCTCTCTTGGGCACAGCTCTGCCTCCAGAAGGGCAGTGACACAAGGCACACTGAAAGACTGATCTAATCCACCTCTGTCGAAATGTGACTGGAGAACAGAGCCCAAGAGCCCGGTGAGCTGGGTCAGGAGAGGTGGCAGGGCTCTGCTCTTGTGCCTGCTCTTTTCAGTCTGCTGCAGGGCAGTGCGGACGACACAACTCAAGGTCAACAGGGCAACCACGAGCAGCTGCTCAGCCACGATCTTGCGTTCCTCTTTGGCCATTGCTTTCTCCCAGGAGTTTGAGAGGAAAGTGATGATCTGCTCCAGGTTCAGGCACATGCTTTGCTTCCTGTCCACGATCTTCTGGATAAAGTTGCTGAGAAAGCATTGGAGAGTGTGGAGAAGTTCTGACCAGGCTGGGCTTTCCAGAGAAGGGGACAACTCGCTGCTGATCAGAAACAATGGAGCTAGGACCTTCTCCAGAATGTTTCCGGCATGCGCCAACCTGAAGACTGCCTTCTCATTGGCACCCGTCAGCAGGACAGTGAGGAGGAAGTAGCATTTATCCAGGACTTGCAGGTACTTGGAGATGTTAGACTTTTCACAGCTGGGTTTGAGGGTGGTGATCAGGGACACCAGCAAAAGAAAGCACTGGAGATGATCAGCGTTGGACAGGCAGTCCAGCCGCAGAGTAGACAGCAGGTCCAAAATTTGTGAGAGTAGATCCAACCGCTCCTCTGGCAAAGTGAGAAGGGGGGAGACTTTTACTGATGAGAACATGCTCTGGGCATCGAGGAGTGAAGAGTCTTGAGGAGAGAACAGCAGTCCCCAGTTGCTGCAGCCTCTGTGCTCCTCATCCGGGCCACTTCTCGCCAGCTGTAACCCCGTGGGCAACTCAGCTCTGGGGGCAGCTGTCAGACCTCTCACCCTCTGGGTCAGACCGAGTAAAATTGCATGGTGCAGAGGCTGGATTTCAGGGAGAAGCTCGCTGGAAAACAGGCTCTGGCACATGGCGGGAATGGAGAGCAAACTTCCTTCGTCCTGCCCCACCTCCCCAGTGCCCTTCTGCAACAGGGAGGTGATCACCACCTCAGCTAGGTACGTAACCTCTTCCCGCAGGAGAAAGGGGACCAGGAGGGGTAGGTTGGTGGTGAGCAGGTGCCAGTGCGCCACACCGTAGGTCTCACCATTCAGCGTGCTGAGCTCTCCGTCCCACCCTCGGGCACCGACACTACCGACGGCGGCTCTGCCAGAGGAGACGACAGAGGCAGCAGTGGCCCTCAGGAACGGGAGGTCCGTCTCTGTCTTATCCCCGGGCTCCATCAAAATCCGTTTCATCTTCTGCAGGGAAAGCAGCTGGAGGAAGTGCTGGCTCAACTCGCCTTCTGGCAGCGGTGCCTGGGCCATTGCTTTCCACTCTGCCAGTCCCACCCATGGTAGGAGGCAGCTGTGGTTCCAAGAGTCTGTCCCCGCTCTGCCAGCCTGGCCGGCGGGTGAGACGTACTTGCTGCAGTTGAGCCGCAGCATGTGGTCCACCTCCACCCAGGCATTGCTGAGGATCAGCCCGGCGCTCCTGGCACGCACAGCCCACGGGGAAGTGCCCATGTCCACGCCCGCACCCACTTGGAGGAGCGGCACCACCGCCGCTCGAACCATCTTCTCCATCAGCACCTGGGTGTTCCGGATTACTGGCACCGGCGCTTTGTCGTCGAGGGTCTTCATGTTGAAGAGGATAGCGTGCAACAAGATGCTCATGGTGAGAACTTTCAGTGCCGCGTCAGAGCTCCCCGCCAGATCGTCAATCTGCATATCCAAGCTCTCCAAGATCAGGTCCCAAATGTCCACGATCTGACTGCTGGTGACTTCCAGGAGGCACTGCCGCAACTTCCCGGTGAGGCCAATGGAGAGGATGGGCTGCCTCAACTCATCGGCGGCAGGGCGGCAGATGATGCACTGCAGCTCCTTGAACAGCTTGGGCAGCTGCCTCAGCTTGGTGTAGGTCTCTAGCAGGGTGCTCAGCAGGGCTTCCTGGGCTCTTCTCACCCTGAGGTCCCCGACCTCAGCGTCCACCCACGCCAGCGAGACCAGCTCGTCCAGGCTCGGCTCCACGATGGAGTGGTTCAGCAGGATCAGGGTCCTCAGACACCTGAACCAGGCAGCCGTGCCCGGGCAGGGGTAGGTCAGCAGCATCTCTGCCACCCCGCTGTAACGGGCGAACTGCACCCCCTCGCACCGGATCTTGTCCACCGAGACGTTGTAGATGTTGTTGCTGAAGACCAAGTTCAGAAGCTGATCCAGGGCCAGCAGCCAGTGGCTCCATTCCACAGACGCTCCATCCCCGCCGCTCTTTTCCTTCGGGAACCGCAGGCAGTCGAGGAACCTGACAAAGATGTGGAAGCAGAGAAGCTGATTCTCGTCCTTGCAGTAGGACTCGACGGCGAGCCTGTAAAGCATCGGGACTGAGCTGGACACGATGGCGGAGTGCAGATCGGAGCTGAAGAAGGCAGCATCGGCCAGCTTCAGGAGTATTGTTTCGGTGGGTGCCGCCAAACCCTTGGAGAAGCTCGGCTTTTTTCCTTGAGAGTCATTACTCTGCAAGAACTCTTCTCTGTATGAGTTCAGCAAGTCAACATGGAACAGGCCAGTCTGAAGTGCCACCTGGATTTTACTATTGATCTCCCTGCTAAGGTGCTGCCTCACTGACACCTCATCTTCATCCACCCAGCACCTCGAGGACAGCAGATGTCGCAGGAGGAGAAAAGGCTGAAGGAGGGAGCTGCAGACCTGTTGAAATATCCGGGATTGGTTACTCTGCTGCCTTTGCGTAACGAGGTACTGACTGAACACCAACAAGAGAACATCAAAGAGCTGTGTGGAGTGCAAGGCCTCCGACGATTTCAACCTCCTGCAGGCCAGCGAACAGAGTTTGTGGAGTAGGTCAACCAGCAGCTCACTCTTGCTAGTGTAGATGATGGAGAAAGGAGAAGAGGCGAGGATTCCCTGACAGCAGCTCAATACCATGGGCAGACTTGACACGTCAACCTTGTGGGGCACCTCACTGGAACACGCAGAGATCCTCTCGTTTATGATCTAAAACAAAGGTTTTAAAAAACACTGATGATATATTTCGCAAATTCCAAAACAGTTAATGAAACACCCAATGTTCTCCTTCTCACTATCTTCTGCAAGTCCCTAGTTAAAGCTTATCACTTTGACCAAATCTCTCATTATTATCTCTCCTTACGAGGCAAATTTTGTTTGACATTGTGAATTTTTAAACATTATAAGGTGCTATGTAAATTCAGGTCTTTATTCTTTTGTAAGTATAGTTAAGAATTCAATACAGCACAAAAACAAGCATTTGACCCATTAAGTCTATGTGAGCATTTATATGTTTCACATGAGCCTTATCCCAACTTCCTAACATCACTCTGATGAGATCATACCCATCTCCAGGGACCAGAGCACATAATCCAGGCTGAATTTTCCTCTGGAGTACTGAGAAGGAACTGTACACAGAGGACCTCACTTTTAGCCCCCCCTCCTAGAGAGAAAAGATCCCACCATTGTAAAGAACAAGAATGAAACACTCTTCTATCAATATTGATCACTCAACCAACATTAGTGAAAATTATTATCTAATCATCATCACATTTGTGGAATCTGCCAGGGAGGAAATTGGCTTCCATATTTATTTATGTTACAACTGCCGACAAATTGCAGCAAAATTCTTTGGGACACTTTGAGTTTGAAAAGCACATCATCAAAACACGATCCTTCTAGCTCCACAGTCAGCAATTAATCAACTCCTGCCAAGATAGAAATGAATACCGACAGCAATGTGTTTCTGTCACCGGGGTGCAAGCAAGGATCTGAACCACTTCACCTGCGCAATTGTGAAGCGAATGGTGATGATCTTCCCTTTCTCCATCAGCTTCTGCATCTTTTTGCTGTGAAGAACGTCGTTCAGATAGGACCACAGTCCTTCCACAATTTCACCTCCGAACTGAAGCTTCTTGCTGTAATATCCAGTTAATGCGTGACTCACCCAATCGAGTAAAACCTTCATATTGCAAGAGAGAAAGAGAGATCACAATGACAAATTCTTACTCTTGCATACAAACCGATTCAGGTGAGCCAAAGGGCATGTGAGGTATGACAGGATGTACAGTAGAGCATTTGATATGCATGGAACACAAAGCTCATAGTATTTTGTTTAGACTTTACTTTAGACTTTAGAGATACAGTGCGGAAACAGGCCCTTCGGCCCACCACGCTGACCGACGATCCCGTACACTGTCACTACCTTACAGAATAGGGACAATTTACAATTTTTACCAAAGCCAATTAACCTACAAACCTGTATGGCTTTGTAGCGTAGGAGGAAACCGGAGCACCTGAAAAAAAACCCACGTGGTCACCGACAGAACTTCCAAACTCTGCACACACGGCACCCGTAGCCAGGATCGAACACGGGTCTCTGGCGCTGTAAAGCGGCAACTCTACCACTGCGCCAAATATGCCGCCCCTCAATTGTTGTTAATGGTGTTAGATTTAATTTTGCACTTTAATTTCCCTGGACTGGTGCACTGCTTCCCAATCCCCATTATTGCTTCTACACCAGAGGCAAGATGGAAAATATAGTCCTGCCCCACCAAATATACTGACAGGTCTAGCAGGTCAATGATAAAGGTGTAGGCTCAGTCTGACGAGAGATTAAGGTTGAGGTCAAAACCCACCCATTTTACACTGTAAAGCCTAAGCCAACACTTTCATTCTGCTTCCATGTTTCACACTTTCATCCAAGTGCAATTTACCTTGGAAAGTTCATCCCAATGTTAAACTAAATTAATCAAGGGCAAGGCCAGAGCGAGATTGGAAAGCAAGGATGTGAATTTTACAACTAAACCAAAAGCAGACAAATATACCTGTTCCTTGTTCGGCAAAAAGCACTGGTGCGAAATCCAGGCAAATCGAGCCAGTTTAAGTTTGTCCACCCATGGTGTCTTCGCACTTTTTAGCTTCAGGTGAATGCCAGAGTAAATTGCAGCCATGATCTGTAACGAAGTGAATAAGTTTGGAATTAGAATTAACAGTCTAAACCAGCTGGTGACTCACCCTACTACCTTGTGAAATCTAGCAATGGTACCACTCTTCGTTTTGAGTCTCAGTGCTGAGGAACTACTACAGCATTGTCAAAGTTATCATGTTTCAGATGTTGCTGTCAAGCCTATTGAAAACAGTGATACTTGATGGAGTAGGTAGATGGGTAATATAGCACTGCCAGCCACACTACCCATTCACCTACCCGACCAAGAACTTCCTGTTCCTTCTGAAGATAGACACAAGATGCTGGAGTAACTCTACAGGACAGGCAGCATAGAAACATAGAAAATAGGTGCAGGAGTAGGCCATTCGGCCCTTCGAGCCTGCACCGCCATTCAATATGATCATGGCTGATCATCCAACTCAGTATCCTGTACCTGCCTTCTCTCCATACCCCCTGATCCCTTTAGCCACAAGGGCCACATCTAACTCCCTCTTAAATATAGCCAATGAACTGGCCTCAACTACCTTCAGCATCTCTGGAGAGAAGGAATGGGTGACGTTTCGGGGTGAGACCCTTCATTGATTTTTTGTGTTATGTGCCCTGGAGCAAATGTGAAACGTTTCACCAACACAATGAATGTGCCTTGCTTATCATCTTAAAAGACACAGGTTTAAAGAGACACAGGTTTAATCCAGTGCAGTCTGTGTGGAGTTAGCATGTTCTCTCTGTGAGCTCGTTCCACCAGATGTTCCCTCTCCCATCCTAAAGACGTGCAAATAATAATAATAATAATCATATATTTTATTGTCATTGCACATAAGCGCAACGAGATTTGGTATGCAGCTTCCAACCGATGTCATAACATAAATAACTAATAAAATTTGGATTTAGAAATTGACAGATGGCTGTGGAGGCCAAGTCAGTGGATATTTTTAAGGCAGAGATAGATAGATTCTTCATTAGTACAGGTGCCAGGGATTATGGGGAGAAGGCAGGAGAACTGGGTTAAAAGAGGGAGAGATTGAATTGATTGAATGAAAAGCATTATTGAATAGGCTTGATGTGGCCCAATTCTGCTCGGATCACTTATGATCTTTGACATAGACACAAAATGCTGGAGGAACTCAGCGAGACAGGAGAGCGTCTCTGGAGAGAGGGAATGGGTGCCGTTTCGGGTCGAGACCCTTCTTCATAAACCGACCCGAAACGTCACCCATTCCTCCCCCCCCCATGACACGCTGCCTGTGCCGCTGAGTTACTCCAGCATCCTGTGTCTATCTTCGGTTTAAACCAGCATCTGCAGTTCTCTCCTGCACACTTATTTATGATCTTGTGATCTTACCCCCCAACGAGGCCGGCGGATCCCGGGCTCTCCGTCCCGCTCGGGTCCCGCTCGCTCCACGTGCCGGCTCCAAGGGGCCGGTTCCGCGCGCGCGCCGCGTCCGTTGGCGAACTCTCACCCTCCCCCCCCCCGCCCGCCCCCGCCCGCGCGCTCGCGGCCAATGGGCGCGCGGCCCGGCCCGGCCCGGCGGCTCCAGCCCAGGCGCCAAGGAGACGGCGGCTGCTGCTGCTGCTGCTGGTGGTGAGCGGAGGCGAGACTCGGCCTTCCCGCAGCCCGTTCACTTCACCCCATCCTATCCCACGACACAGGCCCGGCGGAGGCGGCAGCAGCATCATCATCTCCCTGACACCACCATTTCTGCGGTGAAGGGAACGGCCATCATGCAGTAAGTCCTGGGCCCGCCGCCTGAGCGGAAGCTGCGAGGAGCGCGGCGGAGCAGAAGTTGCAGCCCGACCCCTCTCCTCCTTCACCCTCACGCTGCCTCTTGCTCCATCACTCCCTCCTCTTTCCCCAATCCCCCCACCCCATTACCCCCACTCCCCCCCTAATGTTAAATGATCCTGATTAGCTGTATGAACTTCGGGGTTTGTAATTGTCAAATAAATACTGCACACATCACATTGATTTCTATTCGTGTTTTCATATGTAGACCATGAAGCGAGTACGCGCAGAACAGATTCAAGGTGCTGTTGGTCACTACCTCAGAAGAAGGCAATTTGTGGAGTCGGATGGAGCCATGAAGCAAGGACCGAAGTTTACACAGACTGCTGAAGAAATGGCAACCAACTTAACAGGTACCTCAAAACAAAGTTGTGCCCACCTGATATGTGACCACTTTGGACATTGGGCAGCATCAAGTATCTATTCGTTGGCAAAGATTGCATCAAATATCGCAAGAAAAAGCAAGACGAAATAGCTAGTTTGTTTTGCTTCTGTGGAACCTGTGTATACGTTTTCCTGTGCCAAGTTTTCCTGCCCACCTACATTACACCAAAGATAGACACAAAATGCTGGAGTAACTCGGCGGCATCTCTGGAGAAAATCAAAGCGTTGCCTGTTCCTTCTCTCCAGAGATGCTGTCTGTCCGGCTGAGTTACACCAGCATTTTGTGTCTATCTTCTGTGTAAATCAGCATCTACAGTTCCTTCCTACATATTTTACCTACATTTACAACTGGCCAGTAGTTGAATTATTACCAGCAATGCAGACATATTTACAATAGATTTTAGTGAATCACACAAGAATCCTTGATCGGACTTTGCTGGCTCTACCTTGCACTAACATTTATTTCCATATCATGTATCTATACACTGTAAATGGCTCGATTGTAATCATGTATTGTCTTTCTGCTGACTATAGCAGGCAGCAAAAGGAAGTAGCATAATGAATTCTGAAGTGTATAGACACATCTTATCTGCTCAAGTTCAAACAAATGCCTCAAAACTCATTGGTCGGCAGTGCATTCTACAGCAAGACAATGATCCCAAACAAAAGGAACAAAGACATTTTTCAAAGCTAAAAAATGGTAAATTCTGGAGTGGCGAAGTCAATCACCCGATCTTAACCCAATTGAGCATGCCTTTTATATGCTGAAGGGGGACTAGCCCCCAAAACAAGCATAAGCTAAAGATGGCTGTAATATAGGCTGGCAGAGCATCACCAGAGAAGCCTGTCCATGAATTGCAGACTTCAAGCAGTCATTGCATGCAAAGGATATGCAAGAAAAATACTAAACATGACTACTTGCTGAGAGAATGGAGCAGTTGGGCTTGTACACACAGTTTAGAAGGATGAGAGGAGATCTCATTGAAACATATAAGATTGTTAAGGGTTTGGACACGCTAGAGGCAGGAAACATGTTCCTGATGTTGGGGGAGTCCAGAACCAGGGGCCACAGGTTAAGAATAAGGGGCAAACCACTAAGAACGGAGACGAGGAAACACTTTTTCTCACAGAGAGTGGTGAGTCTGTGGAATTCTCTGCCTCAGAGGGCGGTGGAGGCAGGTTCTCTGGATGCTTTCAAGAGAGAACTAGATAGGGCTCTTAAAAATAGTGGAGTCAGGGGATATGGGGAGAAGGCAGGAACGGGGTACTGATTGGGGATGATCAGCCATGATCACATTGAATGGTGGTGCTTGCTCGAAGGGCCGAATGGCCTACTCCTGCACCTATTGTCTATTGTCTACTTTCATTTACATGACTGCTGTGTCCCAAACATTATGGTGCCCTAAAATGGGAGGGACTATGTATAAACACTGCTGTGATTTCTACATGGTGAAACCGAAATATATAAAAATGGCCTTTATTAAAATCTGACAATGTGCACTTTAACTACATGCAATTTTTTCCTATTATAATTCTTAAATTGTGGAGTACAGAGGCAAATAAATAAGTGATGGGTCTTTGTGCCAAACATTGTGGAGGGCACTGTACATAATTATCACATCCTGTTGTGTAAGTTGGCCTCACAGTAGGAGCAAATAATAACAGTAAAAAATACATCCGTGGCATTACAGTCACAAGGTGATGCAATTTTATTACCAGAAAATAGTGTGTTTGGGAGATTTGCAATATTTACCTGCAAATGTAATGAAACTGCTACTGTCACAATTCATTGAATAGTTTTAATGGAATTTCCATTTCACCAGCATGTCTCCTGAACTAACCTTGTCAGTACAGTGCAGTTATTTTGAAATGCCTAGGATGTGATTTCACTGCCTCTGCCAGGTCTTGGTGTTCATTTTGTTCTATTTGTATCTTTTTCAAACAGTTCAGGCAGAGTCTGGATCTCCCAATGTGGTGTCTGCAGCTCCCTGTCAAGCTGATCCTAATCAATATGAGATACAGTTTGCGAGGCTTAAAGTCTTCCTTTTTGGTAAGTTTGGATATGGTGTGGAGGTGGGAGGGGGGGTGGGGGGGGGGAAGCATACAGAAATATACTGCACTGAAATGGCCCTTTAGCCCAACTCATCCATGCCTGTACATGCATTCCCTCTACTTGCCAATCACGATGCCTTACCAGGCTGGTACAATTTGCCTGTATTTATCCCATATCCTCCTCAATCTTTCCTATCCATGTAGCCGTCAAACATTAATGTTAAATACATTAAACAGTATTGAATGCTGTTATAATACTTGCCCCAACTACCTCCCCTAGCAGCTCGCTCCATATACCCATCACCCTCTGAGCGAAAAGGTTGCGCCTCAGATACCTATTAATTTGTTACCCTTAATATATTCAAACACAAATTATGTAGATGCTATAAAAATAATCAAATCACTCTGAGTGTATGTGGTTGCTTATTTCGTCTGAAATTTGTAGCACATCATAAAGTATTCTGTCATGTGATATAAATTCAGCCTGCAGTGATTCAGTATTTGTCTGAAAACTGAAGAAAAGATGTCCCACCAGGACAGTTGATTTGACCGTCCTATTGCTCGTGCTAATGATTGCATCCTGTTAGGTTGTATATACATGCTAAGATTGCATCCCAGTTCAGATCAAGTCTTGGGTTTGGGCAAAAATATTGGTTTTAAATCTGAGAGATATTGAGGTCATGAATAAATATTTTAATAAAATAATTAGAAGAAAGTAACTGAAAGAAATAAATTATCCTCCCCTGAGAGTTGCGACTTAAAAAGGGGACCTAGTGGGTGAGGTGTGCGTGAAGAAAAACATTGCAATTTGCATTCACTACTGATGTGTCCAAAAAAACACAATATTTTAAAGAAAGAAACCAGAGAGTGAATGAACCACAGCAGGTAAGAGAAAGTGGGGGAGCACCAAACAATAATGGCCACAGTACCCATCAAGGCAACAGGGAAGAACATGAGTCTGATGAAAATTAAGTAAACAGATTGGGAGCTGATTTTTGAGGACTGCATATAGAAATCAAGATCAAATGGGATACAGCATTGTTTTTGTTAGAAAAATTGAAACATTCAAAAAAGAGCATTCAGCAGAGTGCCAAGGTTCTAGTTAAAGGAAAGAATGAACAAAACATTTGTGACGTTCAACATATACATTAAAATAACTGAGGAAACGGAAAGCAGCACACATTAGATACACAGGCTGCAGAGGAGTGCGTGGTAAGGGGGAATATAACAGATTACCAAAAATAATTAGGAAGGAAGGCAAAATTATCAAGGAACATAAAATAGAGAGAATACTTAAATATTAAATAGATTGGGATCGGAGCAGCGCCATAAAGGGACAAATAGGACAATATCACAGGTCGTGATGAGATGACAGAAGTCATTACTTTGCTCCATTAATTGTATCATACATTTTGTTTCGTGCATTTGCTAGGTTTGAGATAGCACAGACATTGTACATTTACTAATTGGTTAGGAAAAAATAGTGTGTCAGAGGACAGGCAGACACTTAATGTAATGCATATTTCAGAATGGGGTCCATGGGGTTTTAGATTGGGCAGTTTAAGCAGGAAAAAAGTTGGAATCTCAACTTAGGGAAAAACAAGGAGAACGTCTAGAAATTGACATTTATATTAATCATCATAGATTGAAAAAGGAAATATCTAGCTTGACCAACCTTTTTAATTTTCTTTGGGAAAGTAATGGGATAGACTGTGGGTCCTACCATAGTTTTAATGTCTCTAGTTTTTCTCAAGGCCTATGTTAAAATATCCATTATATACCAGTAAGCATGTAAAATGAAAGAGCTGTACAGCACAGAAATTAGCCCTTTGGCCCAACTTCCATATCGACCATATTGCCAAACCAAGATGGTTTTGCTGGTGTCCATTAGGAAGGCATAATATAGATAAAATGAAAAGATAAAAGTGAACAAGATATATCATACAACTTTTTCATCTATGATATTATTATTCGCTTAAGGAATGATAATGATATATACAGCGTATAAGTAACACCCATCTCAATCTTGAAGGGTGTTGGGGCGGTGCAGTAAGTATCAAAGGTCCCTGGAGCGCTGCCAATCCCAAGTGTTGTCCATCCAGAGTTCCAGTTCTTAGTGTAGGGAGGAATGGCAGAAGCTGGTTTAAACTGAAGACGGACACAAAAATATGGAGTAACTCAGCGGGTCAGGCAGCATCTCTGGAGAAAAGGAATAGGTGACGTTTCGGGTCGAGACCATTCTTCACACCAAAAACGGTCTTGACCCAAAACGTCACTTACTCCTTTTCTCCAGAGATCTTGCCTGACATGGTGAGTTGCTTGCTCTTTGTGTCTGGTTTCTTTGGGGTTTCGTCCAATAGACCAAAGACTGCTGGTAGATTGACTATTGTACATTAGTTTAGGGCAATGGTACGCCTGATCAAAGGAGAGTTGATGGGCATGTGTAAGAGAGAATAAATTGCTGGACTACAGGGAAATAAAACTAATATTATTACTCCCTCCGAGCTGGTATGTACTCAATAGATTGAATGGCCACCATCTGTACCATAAGTTAAATGGTGCCATAAGTGGAGACGATGACTCGTGGGAGAGTCTAGGACTAGAGGTCATAACCTCAGAATTAAAGGACGTTCTTTTACGAAGAAGATGAGGAGGAATTTCTTTAGTCAGAAGGTGGTGAATCTGGATTTTTTCCTACAAAAGGCTATGGAGGCAAATTCAGTGGATATATTTAAAGCAGAGATAGATAGATTCTTGATTAGTAGGAGTGTCAGAGGTTATGGGGAGAAGGCAGGAGAATGGGGTTAGGGGGGAGAGATAGATCAGCCATGATTGATTGGTGGAGTAGACTTGATGGGCCGAATGGCCTAATTCTTCTCCTATCACACGATCTTAATATATTACAGGTATTTTTAGCTTATTTTTTACTTGTGATCCAGGACATAATTTTGTTTTGTTGTCGCAGTTGAATAGTAAGGAAACTAAAATTTGTTTTGTAGATGCCTTATCTGCTCCAGATTGCCCTGTCAAATTTTAATAAACTCAAAGCTTGGCACGTGGTATTTTTTGTAATTTTGGAAAAACCAATGGATGCTGACTATGTTCTGTGTATACCTTGGATAGACACAAAATGCTGGAGCAACTCAGCTGGTGGTCAGGCAGCATTCTAGAGAAAAGGAATAGGCGATGTTTAGGATGGAGACCCTTCTTCAGACTGAGAGTCAGGGGACAAGCCAACTAGAGGGATGACAAGCTACAGAACAAATCAGAGCCAGCACCGATGAGTCTGGAAAGGTGGAGCTCACAATGGTCCATCTTTGGCTGTGATAATGAAGGGATAGGAACTGTGAAACTAGCAAGATGACTAGGGTGGGGGAAGGGTGGAGAGGGAGGGAATGCAACGGTTCTGTGTATATCTTCATGGAATTAGTGTTCATTATTTATGTGCACTGATAAATTAGTTTTGGCTCATAAGGTTTGTGAACCGCCCGTGAGTACTGCACACATGGAGTATGGGGAAGGGTGTGGAAGCTCCCGAGTTCATTCCCTCACTATCACTTTTTTTATTCCAGATACAGAATCAAAGTACAGCCGAGAAGTGAAACAACTGCTCTACCCTTTATTTGTCTACCTCCATCTTGACATGGTACACAGTGGTTTGAAGAGTGCAGCGGACAGCTTCTACAGTCGCTTCCATGGAATGTTCCTACAAAACACAGATCAAAAGGACATTATGGAACAGCTGCGGAGTACTCTGAACAGCCAGGATATTTATTCAAACTCTAAGCTGCGTATTCTGATCGAAAACAAGTATGTTGTTAGCTTTACTGAAGAAAGTTACAACTATCTCCTCCGCTACCTCCAGAGTGACAATAATAGTACTCTATGCAAGGTTCTAGCCTCGCATATTCACTTGGAAGTGCAGTGTTCTCAGCAGACTGGCTATCAGCTTTACAGTGTCGGATCCCAATCGCGAAGTGATGGAGTGGGCTTGGAGCCGTCAGAGATTCCCACCACCATTTTGCAGAATGAAGCGGCACTAGAGATGTTGCAGGACAGTATAAAACAAGTAAAGGATGGGCCGCCCTCTCTCACAACAATTTGTTTTTACGCTTTCTACAACACGGACCAGTTGCTCAATACTGCGGAAATTTCACCCGACAATAAACTGCTCAGTGCCGGCTTTGACAATTCTTGTATAAAACTCTGGAGTTTGCGGTCGAAGAAACTTAAATTTGGGCCACAGCAGGTGGATGTTTCTCGAATCAACCTTGCCTGTGATATCGTGGATAATGAGGTATGAATCTACCTTGTCTAGTTAGTGTGACAGACATGGGCTAAATCCAACTGTTAGTATCAAGTTGGTGAACAATGTACTAGGCAAAATATATCAGACTTATCACCTGATCTGTCTTAACCTATCTCCATAAGGTCTTGGAGAAACTCAGCGGGTGAGGCAGCATCTATGGAGCAAAGGAAATAAGCGACGTTTCAGGTCAAGATCTTTCATAAGGTCTTGTATCCAACTCCTTGCTTTGAAAACTGACATCCCTCCACTCCTGACGACGGTGCCAATCAGTAAAACAGTTCTTTGTAGTAACTTAGCCATTAATCCATTTCATATATGCTCCCCTAAGACTACTCCAGGGTTAATGTTGCACCTCGCCTCACTTTGCTTATTGTGAAGGAATAGGGGGAATATACATCTGAGATAGACACAAAATACATAGTAAATCAGCATGTCAGGCAGCATCTCTGGAGAAAATGGATAGGCGATGTTAAATTAAATACATATCTGAATTTGGTACAGGATTGAATTGTGTGTCGTAAAAACAGTGCAGTTAGGGGCAGAGTGCTGACAGAAGGGACAACTTGATCGAGCAAAACTGTGACAAGTACAATGAGAAGTCCAATGCATCAAGTTTGGATTTTTATTTGGTAAGAGGTCAGAATATTTTCTAACTAATGAAAAGCTGGGATCTGTAAAGGAGCAGGATAATTGGGGATCTATGTTCAGAGGGTGCTAAAACCTAGTGAAGTCACAAAATTGTTTTAATCTGTTGTATTGTCGGCCCTCATGTCATCGCAGACTGGGATGCAAAAAGGATGGAACGGCACACCTTGGGAATGCAGGATAAATTCACCAGGTTAAAGATTAAGCTACGAGTGCAGATTATATTGATAAATTGTGTATGGTAGATTAATTTGGTAAACAAATGAAATGGTAGATGTTGGAATCTAATACAAAAAAGACTCAATTTAAATTGATGAAGCAATCCTTCATTTTTCATCTGGGCACATTGCAACCTTCGGGACTTGATAATTGAATTCTTCAACTTCTGATAACTTGCTCTTTCTTTCTGTTTGCATCAGGTTTGGGCATTTATACATGCCAGCCACCTACATCCCCTCCCCTTTATATTCTGGCCTGCTCAGCATGTCCCAGTACACCAGTTTATACAAAGTTAACACGTTACACAAAGAAGCTTAACTGTCAATGACTGCCTTATCATTTCACCCAATTGTTGATTGCCCTCCATCAACCATGAGGTATATTGCCCTCCCTCACCTTTGCTGTTACTTAGATAAACTTGCTTTCTCCGTCTCACTTTCTCAGTTGTGCTGAAGGAACTTCAACCTGAAACATTAACTGATTTCACTTTCCACAGATGCTGTCTAACTGGCTGAATTCTTCAGCACATTGTTTTGTCAATGTTCTGAAAAATTTGGTGGTTAATTAAGATGACTAATATTAAGGTACAGTGAAGAGAAACCATGTCTTCTGGACCCAGAACAATATGGTCAAATATGCAGAGTTAAGAAACTGCTGATGCAGCAATCTTGAGCAAAAACCAAACAGTCTGAAAAACTCAGTGGGTCTGGCAGCAGCTGTGGAGGGAATTGAACAAACAACGTTTAGAATCACGATTCTTCTTCAGACTGATGGGGGAAGAAAACTGATTAAGAGATGTAGTGGTGGGGCAAAATCTGGCAGGTGATGGGTGGAAAAGGGTGAGAAGGAATGATTAGCAGATGGCTGGAGGTAGTGACAGAACCTAGAGGTGAAATGGAGACAAAGGGGTGTCAGATAAGGAGAGGAGTGGTGAAATGTAAAGGTGGGAGGAGGGATATGAGTGGAAGGAGTCGGGGGAGAGTTGTCATTTATGGTTACCACTAGTAGAGCAGTATTATCTTCGTGGACTCATCTGCTATGAGCTTTGACGGTACTTTTGAAATGGAAGTTATGCTCTATATATTGTCTTAAATTGAGCTCCTGTCTGCCCTCTCAGCCATGCAAACGACCTAGCAGCACAATTTTGAAGAGAAGTTCTGTGAATTGAGGAAGACACGTGAGGCAGAAGATGGAGAGGGAGGCAAAGCTAACAGCGTTAGGAGGGAGACAGAGGTGCAGAAGTCAAGCGTGATAGCCAGAAAGTGGGTGGGCTGAAAAATAATTTACGGAATAATTTGGCAGTGTTGGGGTTAAGTTACAATATGAGCATACAAAGTTCTGAACCTTTGATCCATGAAAACAAGTTCAAACTCGCTGTGGCAGTTGATGGATTGAAATTCACGTGATTTAGAATTTTAAAAAATCGGTAAAACAATAACCACAAAAATAATGATTGTCATTAAAAACCCATCTGGTTATCTAATTTTCTTCAGAAAGGAAATTTGCTCTGATCAATGTTTCATGACTCAACTGCCTTCTCAATTCAGGGCCAATTAGGGACTCACATCTAGTGATGGCCCCACCGAGTCCACACCAAAGGAGCAGGTTTCTTAGAATTCTTCAGAGGAGTTGAAAGAACCTCATGAGAATGCCATTTATTTTAGGTAACCCCTTGTTCTAGTACACATTGTTCCAAATACCACATCTCAGTCTCTTGTGCTCACTTGGTGTCTGAGCCAGATGCGGACTTTGCATGCTAACACAAGGCCAGTGGTAAAATAATGGGTAGTAACACGTTTTTCTTCAGCATGGATACATATTTAAAATGAAGATGCTACTACAGCTCCTGCTGTGATCATGTTCCCATTGTCAGCTAAAGTGATGGTTCAAAAACCAGGAAACTGATTTAAAATGTTGGCAAATGATACATTGGGGAGGGTGTGTTTAGTTTAGAGACACAGCGCGGAAACATACCCTTAGGCCTACCGGGTCCGCGCCTACCAGCGATCCCCGTATTAGCACTAACACAATCTTACACACTAGGGACAATTTACAATCTTCACTGAAGCCAATTCACCGACAAACCTGTAAGTCTTAGGAGTGTGTGAGGAAACTGGGGAGCCGGAGAAAACCTACCCACCCACGCGGGGGAAACGTACAAACTCCGTACAGACAGCACCCATAGTCAGGATTGAACCCGGATTTCTAGCCCTGTAAGGTAGCAACTCTAACACTGCACCGCTGTGCTGGAGAAGGAAAACATTTTGTAGTCTGTGGTTAAGATTTGCAATTCATTGCCTGCAAGAATGGTGAAACAAGTGCCTTCAACAGGCAGAATGCAAAAGCAGTTGGGAAAGCAGGCAGTGCTAGGGGGAAAGGGTGGAAGGGGTTCTTTCCCTTGTAATAAGCATAATCTTGATGGGCCCAATGGTCTTTTCCTTGTCACAACAGATCTTTGATTCCTGACACCTACTGTTTTTAGCATTGGTGTGACATTCCAGGCATTTAGTTCACTGAAGATTCCAATCCATAACCTGATCACTTGAAGCTGTAAATAATTCACTTATGCTGTTCTTGTTGTGTGACATACACTGGCTCGATTTCAGCTTTCATCTACCTCTTAACAGCCTTGCATTAGTGAGTAGATGACATCTGCTATGAGCTTTGAAAGCTTGAAGGCTGTGCAAGGAATTGTTTATTTTTGCAATCCGTCACCAGTTTTCCACTCGGCCCTTACTTTCCTCAGTTTTGACACAACATCCTAATAGTGACAGCATATTTACTGGTGTACAAAATAAAGTTATACATGCAACTGCTTTCTACTGGAGAGAACAATATGGAGTTGCACCTTTCAGATTGATACACAGCTACCAGAATAGTTTATCCTACCTTCCCCACAGATGCTGCCTGAAATGCAAAGTATATTTGAAATGGACAAGAGTGTATTAGCTTAACTTTGTAATATCACTTTTGGATCAGTAACAGCTGTCAAGAGGTACATAGCCTTGCATTGCTCCTGCCTTATCAAAATTAATTTAGCTGCTCTACAGTGTCTTTATAGAGCTGAAAGGTGGTCATTGCCTTCGGTATATGATGCACTATTTGCCAACTTCTACGACCTGCAATGATGACCCTATGATTTGCTATGGAATTAATGTTGACCTGGAAACTGGGCATAACCTCTCGTGAAACACTAAGGGGCAGAAAACGCTGGTGTACAGGCCACCTAACAGTAGTAGTGAAGTTGGAGATGGTATCAAACAGGAAATTAGAAATGCGTGCGACAAAGGCAAAACCGTTATAATGGGTGACTTCAATCTACATATAGATTGGGTGAATCAAATTGGCAGGGGTGCTGAGGAAGAGGATTTCTTGGAATGTATGCGGGATAGTTATCTAAATCAACATGTAGAGGAACCAACGAGAGAGCAGGCTATTTTAGACTGGGTATTGAGTAATGAGGAAGGGTTAGTTAGCAGTCTTGTTGTACGTGCCCCCTTGGGCAAGAGTGACCATAATATGGTTGAGTTCTTCATTAGGATGGAGAGTGACATTGTTAATTCAGAAACAATGGTTCTGAACTTAAAGAAAGGTAACTTTGAGGGTATGAGACGTGAATTGGCCAAGATTAACTGGCAATTAATTCTAAAATGGTTGACGGTGGATATGCAATGGAAGACATTTAAAGACTGCATGGATGAACTACAAAAATTGTTCATCCCAGTTTGGCAAAAGAATAAATCAGGGAAGGTAGTGCATCCGTGGATAACAAGGGAAATCAGGGATAGTATCAAAGCGAAGGATGATGCGTACAAATTAGCCAGAAAAAGCAGCATACCGGAGGACTGGGAGAAATTCAGAGACCAGCAGAGGAGGACAAAGGGCTTAATTAGGAAAGGAAAAATAGATTATGAAAGAAAACTGGCAGGGAACTATAAAAACTGACTGCAAAAGTTTTTATAGATATGTGAAAAGAAAGAGATTAGTTAAAACAAATGTAGGTCCCTTGCAGTCAGAAACAGGTGAGTTGATCATGGGGAACAAGGATATGGCGGACCAATTGAATAACTACTTTGGTTCCGGCTTCACTAAGGAAGACATAAATAATCTGCCGGAAATAGCAGGGGACCGTGGGTCAAAGGAGTTGGAGGAATTGAGTGAAATCCAGGTTAGCCGGGAAGTGGTGTTGGGTAAATTGAATGGATTAAAGGCCGATAAATCCCCAGGGCCAGATAGGCTGCATCCCAGAGTACTTAAGGAAGTAGCTCCAGAAATAGTGGATGCATTAGTAATAATCTTTCAAAACTCTTTAGATTCTGGAGTAGTTCCTGAGGATTGGCGGGTAGCAAACGTAACCCCACTTTTTAAGAAGGGAGGGAGAGAGAAAACGGGGAATTACAGACCAGTTAGTCTAACATCGGTAGTGGGGAAACTGCTAGAGTCAGTTATTAAAGATGGGATAGCAGCACATTTGGAAAGTGGTGAAATCATTGGACAAAGTCAGCATGGATTTACAAAAGGTAAATCATGTCTGACGAATCTTATAGAATTCTTCGAGGATGTAACTAGTAGCGTGGATAGGGGAGAACCAGTGGATGTGGGGTATCTGGACTTCCAGAAGGCTTTCGACAAGATCCCACATAAGAGATTAGTATACAAACTTAAAGCACACGGCATTGGGGGTTCAGTATTGATGTGGATAGAGAACTGGCTGGCAAACAGGAAGCAAAGAGTAGGAGTAAACGGGTCCTTTTCACAATGGCAGGCAGTGACTAGTGGGGTACCGCAAGGCTCAGTGCTGGGACCCCAGCTATTTACAATATATATTAATGATCTGGATGAGGGAATTGAAGGCAATATCTCCAAGTTTGCGGATGACACTAAGCTGGGGGGCAGTGTTAGCTGTGAGGAGGATGCTAGGAGACTGCAAGGTGACTTGGATAGGCTGGGTGAGTGGGCAAATGTTTGGCTGATGCAGTATAATGTGGATAAATGTGAGGTTATCCATTTTGGTGGCAAAAACAGGAAAGCAGACTATTATCTAAATGGTGGCCGACTAGGAAAAGGGGAGATGCAGCGAGACCTGGGTGTCATGGTACACCAGTCATTGAAAGTAGGCATGCAGGTGCAGCAGGCAGTGAAGAAAGCGAATGGTATGTTAGCTTTCATAGCAAAAGGATTTGAGTATAGGAGCAGGGAGGTTCTACTGCAGTTGTACAGGGTCTTGGTGAGACCACACCTGGAGTATTGCGTACAGTTTTGGTCTCCAAATCTGAGGAAGGACATTATTGCCATAGAGGGAGTGCAGAGAAGGTTCACCAGACTGATTCCTGGGATGTCAGGACTGTCTTATGAAGAAAGACTGGATAAACTTGGTTTATACTCTCTAGAATTTAGGAGATTGAGAGGGGATCTTATAGAAACTTACAAAATTCTTAAGGGGTTGGACAGGCTAGATGCAGGAAGATTGCTCCCGATGTTGGGGAAGTCCAGGACAAGGGGTCACAGCTTAAGGATAAGGGGGAAATCCTTTAAAACCGAGATGAGAAGAACTTTTTTCACACAGAGAGTGGTGAATCTCTGGAACTCTCTGCCACAGAGGGTAGTCGAGGCCAGTTCATTGGCTATATTTAAGAGGGAGTTAGATGTGGCCCTTGTGGCTAAGGGGATCAGAGGGTATGGAGAGAAGGCAGGTACGGGATACTGAGTTGGATGATCAGCCATGATCATATTGAATGGCGGTGCAGGCTCGAAGGGCCGAATGGCCTACTCCTGCACCTAATTTCTATGTTTCTATGTCCTTTTTAAAAATAGTATCTTGGAATCTTTTGCAGCCACCTGAGAGAACTCTTTTAGATTGCCAACACATGAGACTGCAGATGCTGTAAACTGAAACAAATAAAAACAGCAGAGGGGATCTCTGGTCAGGCTACTGTGGTTGACGGACCCCTCACTCGCATTTCATCTGTTCCCCTTCTGCTCTTATGCCCTCTTCTGCAGCAAACTGAAGAGAGTTTCTTGGTCTTTTACTTTCACGTTGTCAGCTTCCATGTCCAGCATAATATCCTGCCTTATTTCTGCCAGGTGTAATGAGATCCCACCAACAGTCACATCTTCCCTACCCCACCCCTTTCTGCCTTGTGTAGGGACTGCTGACTCTGACTCTCTGGTTCACTCATCTTCTCCCCCCCCCCCCCCCCTCCATTGCTCGACACTTTCTTCTGAAACTGCAGGCGATGTTTACTCCTATTTCTTCGCCCACCTCCAGTTCCATCTGATCCCTACTTTATTTGGTACCCTGATCACCTTCCTTCCCTTGTGTGTCTGCACTTATCACCTTTCAGTCTCTACCTCCACCCTCTGAATGCCCCCTGCTTGAAGAGGCTACAGTGGGTGTGTATCCTGGTCTCTGCCCTCTGTTTCTATAGCACTGTGACAGAATGGTATACGTCCGATGTTGTGTCATATCATTTCAAGCACACCTGTGCCTGGCTGCATTCAATTTCTCTATTGTACGGTTGCAGTTTGGTTTGGATAAGTTATGTGGCCTTAAGCCTATCCCCATTATTAACAAGTATACAAGAGAGAAGCATGATCTCTATATAATCACAAAATAAAAGCCTTTAGAAGATTTAAAAAAAAAATACTTTTAATCTTTGCAAGCATGAGGAATTGAATTTCAATGTTGAACTTGTGTGATCTTGTTAGTTATTTTTTGCTTTTGCCTGTCTTTAATGCAGGTGGTAGATGATGTGGGCAGCGAAATGAAGATCCTAAGAGGGCACTGTGGGCCTGTGTACGCCACCAAGTTTCTCTCGGATAATTCAGGACTTCTCTCCTGTTCGGAAGACATGACAGTCCGATATTGGGATTTGTGCAGTTTTAAAAACACTGGTTTGTATCAAGGTCATGCTTATCCGGTCTGGGACATTGATGTTAGTCCCCTGAGCCTTTACTTTGTGAGTGGATCGCATGACCGGACAGCAAGACTTTGGGCACTTGAAAGAACGTACCCACTACGCATTTACGCAGGTCACTTAGCAGATGTGGACTGTGTAAAGTTTCATCCAAACTCTAATTATGTGGCCACGGGCTCGATAGATAAAACTGTGCGGCTGTGGAGTACTCAGCAAGGGAACACCGTTCGTCTCTTCACGGGACATCGTGGCCCCGTGCTAGCATTGGCCTTTTCTCCGAACGGCAAGTACTTGGCTTCAGCAGGTGAAGATCAGCGACTGAAACTCTGGGATCTTGCATCGGGTAATTTATTCAAAGAGCTGAGAGGACACACCGACAACATAACTAGCCTTGCGTTTAGTCCAGATAGCAGCCTGATTGTCTCTGCGTCCGTTGACAATTCTGTCCGTGTCTGGGATATTCGTAACACTCACTCCAATTCACCGGCGGATGGTTCTTCCAATGAGCTGGTGGGTGTATACACAGGACAGACCAGCAATCTTTTGAGTGTTCAGTTCATGACCTGTAATCTGGTGTTGGTTACAGGGGTTGCACAAGAGAAAAAAGAACCATAACTGAACACTTCCATTGTTTATCAATTCCTGGCACATTAAGTCACATAGACCGTGACTTAAGTGCACTGTTCTGGCTAGCCCTAGTCAGATATATGATGTGTGTGTGTCTACTGGCTTGCATTGATCACATCTTGTTGCAGCCAAGTGCACCAACTATTGCACAATTTTCCCAGTATTTTGATAGGAAAAACCATAGTGGGGCCAGTGTTCGTATGTCTCCTCTTGCCAGCCCGTGGATATTTATGCAAGGTGCCCTGAAATTTCAGGTTGACCAGGCACAAAAGTCACGGTTAACACAAGGCTGGGTTAAGTTGCAGATTTGTATTACATTTAGGATGTGAATCTGCCCTTGTTTGCAATGTCAGCTGCTGATGTACAGCTATAGAATGGGTAATACCACTTGTGTACAATCAGCCAAAAGGTGACGAGAATGTTCTTGATGTAACTTATTTGTGGTCAAACCGAACAAACTCCCAGTTGAGTTCTTCTGTTCCACTCGCCCAGCTATTGATGGATTTTCAGGCTTCGATTGCGATTAATCAGCAAATGTTGTAATCTGTGAAATCTCTTGTATTGGAAATCAAAGTTATTTGAAAATCATGCAAAGTACTTCAGGCCTTTTGGGGATTAAATGAACCTTTCCATCTCCAGACAAAATGAATATACATTATTGTCAAACTGCAAATTAAAGTCTGTTTTGCACACTGATAAATGTTTTTTTGCTTTAAGTACAGTTTGTTTTCAGAATGCAATGTCAATCAACAAGACTTCTATTTATAGTCAAAAGATTCCAAGATCCAGACAAAATTCACTATGAACTGATAGTGGGCAAGTAATATTCATGCTGTGGACACCAAGCAGAAACTATCTCCAAAGAGACATTCTAATCACCTTGTTGTGATTTTAATAACAGGATCATCGGAGTTTCTCATTTAGCTATAGCATAGGATTTGCTATTCACCAGAAACTATGGCTGCAATGGCAAATCAGTCTGCTGAATTCCCCCTCTCCAGAGATGCTGCCTGTCCTGCTGAGTTACTCCAGCATTTTGTGTCTATCTTCATGCTAAATTCCTTCAGCAGTTTTTTTTTCTTAAACTTAGTGAGTGGACAAATGAAATTTGCAAGGCCAGTCTAGAGGAAATGTTCATTGTGTATTTGGGACAATTTCTTAGAACATTTTATTGTGGAGGCAACCAGATCTGGCTATGTGTAATGGGACAGCATCAATTCATGATTTTATCGTAAAGGATCATCTGGAGGTGTGATCTCGATGTGATATATTTAGTTTAAGAATGACAAATGCAACTAAACCTAGTTTCTTAAACTTAAAGGCAATTACTATGATATACCAACAGAGTTGGCTACTGTGTCTGGGGAAAGTAGATGGAAAGGTGGGCTGGTAAATAAGCTGCAGTGAGGATTTTGAAGAGACATTTCATAATTGATAAAGATATTCAACTAAGAAATACAAACTTTGCAGGGGGAATTATTAATTTGTGGCTAACTTAACTTCAGGATGGTATCTCAAAGAAGATGCATTCAACATTGCACAGATGAATGACAGGAAGGAAGGATGGGGGATGTTTATGAATCAAAAGACTAGAAAACATTATGCAGTGGCTAATCAGAAAAATAAAAACAATGAGTTAATGCAAGTACATACATAAAAAGAGAATAGCTAAGGAAAGAGAGGTCCCAACCAGAAATGTCATCTTTCTATGTCCTCCAGAGATGCTCCCTTAACTGCTGACTTACTCCAGCATTATGTGTAGTTTTTTTAGGCCAGATAGTATGACGTGACTTTGGGGGGATGCTTCAAACTAGGGTGGATAAAAGAGAACTAGTATAATAGTCATAGAGTGATACAGTGTGGAAACAGGCCCTTAGGCCCAATTTGCCCACACTGACCAACATGTCTCAGCTACACTAGTTCCACCTGCCTGCACTTGGTCCATATCCCCCCCCCCTAAACACGTCCTATCCATGTACCTGTCTAACTGTACCTTAAATGTTGGGATAGTCCCAGCCTCAACTCCTCCTCTGGCAGCTTGTTCCTTACACTCACCACCCTTTGTGTGAAAAAGTTACCCCTTGGATTCCTATTAATTCTTTTCCCCTTCACCTTGAACCTATGGCCTCTGGTCCTCAATTCCCCTACTCTGGGCAACAGACTCTGAGCATCTAAGCTGTGTATATGGATTGCGAAAAGGCATTAGGTAAGGAACCATAAAACGTTGCTCCATTAGGTAATAACTCGGGTTTTTGAGGAGAATAAATTAAAATGGGGTAAGTACAAAATGCGGGAGTAACTCAGCGGGTCAGGCAGCATCTCTGGAGAAAAGGAATGGGTGACGTTTTGGGTTGGGACCCTTCAGGGGGAAGATGGGGGACTGAAGGTTAGACAAAGCCAGAACAAATCAGGGCCGGCAACATATGATTGGCTAATTAAAACAAAAAGTTGAATGGACAGCTTGCAGATTGTCACAGGGATCAAGGCCAGGACCACAGTCATTCACAAACTACATTAATGATGGAGGTGAAGGGTCTGTATTGTAATCAGATTTTCTGACAACGGAGAAGAAAGTTATGAGGAGAGGACAGTCTTCAGTGGACGTAGACGGGTTAAGCAAATGAGCAGAAATTTAGCAGGGAGTATA
The DNA here is from genome assembly GCF_010909765.2 of Amblyraja radiata. Lineage (NCBI taxonomy): Eukaryota > Metazoa > Chordata > Chondrichthyes > Rajiformes > Rajidae > Amblyraja > Amblyraja radiata. The sequence continues at coordinate 68,506,041 of NC_045963.1, forward strand.
ATGTGGAGAAAATGTAAGGTTTTCCACTTTGGTGGTAGGCTTAGAAAAACTACATTATTTAAATGCAGAAAAAACTATATAGAGTAACATGCTCCAGAGAGATTAGGGTGAAATGCAAAGTTAGTATGCAGATGGAGGAAGTATTTTGGAGGTTTAATGGATTAATATTATTTATTGCAAAGGGGATGAAACTTAAAAGTAGAAAAGTCTCAACAGAATTGGTGAGACCACAACAGTGGCACTGCATACAATTCTGTCTCATTATTTAAGAAGGGTTGTGTTTGTATTGGAGACAGTTCAGAGAACATTTACTGGGTTAATTCCTGGGACGAGGAAGTTGTTTTCAGATTGAGCCCAAACTAGAGTTTAAATGGATGGCCTTATTGATGCTTACAGGATTCTGAAGGGGCATTTCCTGGGAGGATGTAACCTGTAGAATTGGTATATAGTATTTGGGGGACATATACCAGATACCCTGCCCCTCCATTCTCTGCATATCCATGTGGCTAGCTAAAAGTCTCTTAAATGCCATTATCCTATCTGCCTCCTCCACCACCATGGTATTGCATTCCAGGCACCTACCATTCTCTGCATTAAAATTTAATTCCCCACCGATCTCCTTTAAACTTAAGTAAGGCTAGAGATGTGGAGGGGTCATGATTGTATAATAATTCAGAGTACAGGTCGACTTTATTAATGGAGCAAGGGAATTAGAACAGTAATGTATATGGAGCACTTACCACCCCTTGAAGTAGAGTATTGAAGTTCATGTATAAATGTTTAGGGGAATGGGCAGTGGAGTATTTCCATTGACCACCACAATGGGAATTATCACATCGGCTATGGGTCCTAATGTCTATTTTGGATGATTGTACAATGACAATTTTCAATTCTTAGTGAATCAATACACTCCTTAATCCTTTGGGTAACACTGCCATTGCAAAACCTCCAAATACACTGGCAAGATGAGCAAAGCACATTGCTCTTCCCCATGTGTCACTACCCTTCACCCAGTAACTTTATCGGAAAGTGACCTTGTTTGATGAGAAAGATTGCTTTCGTTTCGGATTATTTTTTAATATCATTAAAACAGCATGTGTTGGAATCTGGAGCAAAACCAGAAATGCTGGCAGAACACAGTGATCAAGCAGCATCTGTGCATGGCTCACCATCAGTCGGCGTTTCAGGTCGCCCGACCTTTCCTCATTCCGTTGCTGCAACAGGTGACTGAATACATCTCTCACTGTCCGAGGGAGAGCCCGGGCGCGAAACATTGACAGGTTTATGTTTGCACAGATGCTGTGTTACTGCAGTGTTCCTACTCTTGTTTCTGTCAGTAGCTGGTTGTCCCTGCAGGCAGTTTGCTGTCGGCGGCGGACGGGAGGGGACGCTGTAGCGGGAGTCCCGGCGCCGGGCGGGAGGGGGCGCTGCCGGGGAGAGTTCCGGCTCCGGGCGGGAGGGGGCGCTGTTGCGGGGAGAGTCCCAGCGCCGGGCGGGAGGGGGCGCTGTTGCGGGGCGAGTCCCAGCGCCGGCGGGAGGGGGCGCTATTGCGGTGAGAGTCCCGGCGCCGGGCGGGAGGGGGCGCTGTTGCGGGGCGAGTCCCAGCGCCGGGCGGGAGGGGGCGCTGTTGCGGGGAGAGTCCCGGCGCCGGGCGGGAGGGGGCGCTGTTGCGGGGCGAGTCCCAGCGGCGGGCGGGAGGGGGCGCTGTTGCGGGGAGAGTCCCGGCGCCGGGCGGGAGGGGGCGCTGTTGCGGGGAGAGTCCCAGCGCCGGGCGGGAGGGGGCGCTGTTGCGGGAAGAGTCCTGGCACTGGCGTTGCTGTGAAGATGGCGGCGCCCATGGAGCCGCTGACATTGGCGGGCGGAGTGGAGTTAGCGTGAAGCGCGGGGACACATTCCCCGGAGACCAGGGTTACGGGTAGTTATCCCGGGAAGAGAGGAAGGTGCGGGTATCTACCCGGGGAGGGAAGAAGGGTGCGGGAATTTACCTGGGGAGAGGAAGGTATCGGTATTTACCCTGAAAGTGAAGGAAGGTGGGAGCGGGGATTTACCCGGGAGTGAGGGTGGGAGCGGGGATTTACCCGGGAGTGAGGGTGGGAGCGGGGATTTATTCCCAGAGCAGCCCGGCAGATTGCGAGGATGAAGCTGAAGGAGGTAGCGCGCTGGAACTTGCGTGTCTCCCTGGTCTACGCAGTCGGCATCTGGACCATGCTCGGCGCCTACGCCTACTTACAGTTCAAGAAAAAGCGAGAGAAGGCAATGGTCGAGAGCAGCACTGAGATCTCTACAGGTAAATGTAACAGGTCTGGAATACTTGCCCTCCTGTCACTTGCCCTCCTGTCACTTGCCCTGCTGCCACTGCAGAATAAACACCCTTCAACATTACGCCTTCAGATATTGAGTAAACCCACCAGTCCTCTTGGTAAAAGGTACCATGGTACAATAGCCAGAAAGGGGTACATTTAACTAATGCAGTATGCTAGCTGGTGCCAAGTAACTCCTATGTCCACATTTTAACTGTACCCTTTTGCTTCCCCAAGTGTAAAGCATATTTACCTAAAAGCAACTTGCCATCAACCATCCTTGTCTATTCTAAATCTACATAGTTAAAACATTGCCAAATGTGATACAGAGTGAATATAGAGAACATGCAACCTTTGATCAATGTCACTCCATTAAGATAAAAACTGTTTATTTAAGAACCTTTAAAAAATAAATAGAGCAATATTTCACACACAGAGTGGTGAATATCTGGAATTTTTCACATACAGAGTGGTGAATATCTGGAATTCTCTGCCACAGAAGGTAGTTGAGGCCAGTTCATTGGCTATATTTAAGAGGGAGTTAGATGTGGCCCTTGTGGCTAAATGTATCAGGGGGTATGGAGAGAAGGCAGGTACAGGATACTGAGTTGGATGATCAGCCATGATCATATTGAAGGGCGGTGCAGGCTCGAAGGGCCGAATAATAATAATAATAATACATTTTATTTTCGGGTGCCTTTCAAAGTCTCAAGGACACCTTACAGAAATTAACAGAAGAGAAAAAAACATATAGTCGGAGTAAAATAAATAATAAGGACATCACCAATACACAAATTAAAGACAGAAATCGCTCCAAAGACAGAAAATCAAAAAACACAATGTGAAGAGAGAGCAGCGGCAGCTAAAGCGCGCTAGCGTCCACTCTCCCTTCCGACAGCCATCTTGGACACAGACTAACATGTTAACTTACACACAAAAAAAAAATCATCCCCCCACAGAGGCACAATGTCCAGTCCCCATCCCCAGTTCACCCAAAGTCAGGCCTATTGAGGCCACCACTATTGCCTCTACGGAGGCCCGATGTTCCTGGCCGTTCTGGCCGGGTGGTGTTGCCCCGGCGTCGGGAGAGTCCTCACAGCGGCTGGGCCACCTGGAACGGCCGCTTCCTAGCAGGGGACCGCGGCTTCCGAAGCCGACAAGGCCGCCGCGAATGGCCTACTCCCGCACCTATTTTCTATGTTTCTATTCCTTCATTGATATTTTGCACGTGATAAGTGCTGTCTATGTGGAGTTAGCGTGTTCTCTCTGTGAGCATCCTAAGATGTGCAAGTTGGCAGAAGGCTGTGGAGGCCAAGTCAATAGATATTTTTTAAGGCAGAGATATTATTATTATTATTATTAAAGCTTTATTTCAGACACAGGTCCATATAACACATCAAACAGTATAAGGAGATACAAAAATACATTAAAAATTGCATATTAGCCTATAAGATATACAAGCTATTGCACCAATGCTGTCTTAGCCTAGAAGTGAATCTATAGATAGATTCTTGTTTAGTACAGGTGTCAGGGGTTATGGGGAGAAGGCAGGAGAATGGGGTTAGGAGGGAGAGATGATCAGCCATGATTAGACTTGATGGGCTGAATGGCCTAATTCTGCTCCTATCACATGAATTAATTGGCCACTCTAAGTTGCCAAAATGCAGTTGAAGGAGTTGGGGAGGATGATGATAATGATTTTATTTTATTTAGTTTTAGGGACACAGTATGGAAATAGGCCCTTCGGCTCACCGAGTCTGCAGGGACCAGCGATCACCCGGTATACTAGCACTATCCGACATACTAGGGACAATTTTATAGAAGCTAATTAGCCTACAACATGCACACCTTTGGAATGTCACAGGGAGATTGCACAAACTCTGCACAGACAGAACCCATAGTCACGATCCAACCCGGATCCCTGGCGCTGTAAGGCAGCAACTCTACCGCTGCGCCACTGTTGCATCCCCAGTGTGGATAGAGTAAACTGGGATTAGAATGTGGTTAGTATAAATGGACGAGTGGTGGACTGAAATGCCTGTCTCCGTGCCATATGACACCACGAAGCCTATGAAAGTAAGATGGGTCATTCAAGACAGAAGAAGACATTTCTTCACCCAAAGGAGAGTGAACCTTTGGAATCCAGCACTCAGGAGGGTTATGGGGGCCGATTTGTTAAGTGTAATGAAGACATGGACTAAATGATCTTTTGGATATTAAGAGAATCAAGGGATACATGATTACTGTAAGGACGTGGTATTGAGATGTATGGTCAGCCATGTTCTTATTGAAGCATGCAGGGCTGAATTTCCTACTCCTACTTATGTTTCTTATGTTCTGTGACCTGGTGGTGGAAGGGGACGTGGGCGGCGAGAACAAAGGGGGACCTGCCAGGGTGGGGGATGCCTGTTGTCACGTGCGGCGGCAGGCAGTAGATAGGGTTGTTCGATTAACTTTTGTAACATTGTGTCACCGAAACATGACGACACTTGCCTACTGCCTACGTGAGGCCTGTTGTATGATTTTACTGGGTTGTATGCAAAACAAAGCATTTCACTCTACCTACATTTGACAATAAAGTATTAAATTGTTGAATTGGATGTCTTCATCCACCAAGACCATTGCATAAATTATTTTTTTTGACCAATGTTTTGGACCTTAACTTGTGTATTCAAATTCTATAGTTTAGGAACAATCCCAACAAACCAGTATTCTGGGCGAATAGTTTTGGCATCTCGTCTGCACCAAGTTAAACTGTTGATTGTTTTTGCTGTCTTCTCTTCCGAAGCAACTCTGCCACAGGAACATGAAACGAGTGATGAGCCACAAAAGAAAACAAAGAAACACTTCATGGAGGAACATGTTGTGGTCAAGGAAGGTTTCATCCCCTTTTCATCCAGAATCTACAACTATGCAAAGTCTTTCTATGACGGCTCATCTCATCATTCAACAGAGAAAAGCAATTCAGAAAAATGACTGGTTCCAGCAGCATTGCTGAAGGTTTATGCTCGGCCCTTGCTTGATGCACTAAGGACTTTTCAAAGCATGTGCCCTCAATATTGCCTCGCATTGTGCAAACTTCAACAGACTGCTTGATATCTCTTGTAGGCAAAACTCTGTATCAGTTACACTACAGTAACAGCCCCACCAGTTGGGGCAGCACAGTGGCGCAGCAGTAGAGTTGCTGACATAGCGGCAGAGACCCATGTTCGATCCTGACGACGGGTGCTGTCTGAGCAGAGTTTGTATGTTCTCCCCGTGACCATGTGGGTTTTCTCCAAATGTGCCGGTTTCCTCCCACTCTCCAAAGAAGAACACGTTTGTAGGTTAATTGTCTTCGGTAAAATTGTAAATTGTTCCTAGTGTGTCGGATAGTGCTTGTGTACAGGGATCATTTGGTTGGCACGGACTCTGTGGGCCATTTCAGTGCTGTACCTCTAAACTAAACTGAACTAAGTTAATCTTAGTAATACTGTACAGAGATTGCCTGTCTTCAGTGAATAGCGTCCATTGGATCGACACTGTGGTGACATCTTCTGGACTGCAACTTCAGAAGAAAGCGGGTATTTACAGATTGTCAGCGAGATTACACCGTGAACATCTAGCCGCCATATTGTCACACATAGACAATCAATCGACAGTGATCTACAATCAATGCAAGGCCATTTTCCTCCATTTGTTCCTTTCTCCAAAGACCTTGGTGATCTATCAGCGCTCTCCTCGGTTGCTTTGAAATTAGCCAGTTGGAGCGGCTGAGGCGATTGACCCTTTCTTTCTGTCAAGAAGGGTAATACCTTTTTAAAGCATGATTGAAATGCAGCCCAGATGAGAATACTTCACATAGAACATTACTGCCTCTGGGCACAATGTATCATTTTCATAACAATACAGAATCTTAACAGTACATATTCACAACGCACACTCATGCTTTTTGTTACAAAGGTCAATTGATGAAAAAAATTTAAATTAATCTACCACCATCACAATATTCATTTGGGATTTGAAAGAATGGTTTACACAATAAATGCGGCACGGTGGCGCAGCGGTAGAGTTGCTGACTTAAAGCGAATGCAGCGCTGGAGACCCGAGCTTGATCCTGACTACGGGTGCTGTCTGTACGGAGTTTGTACGTTCTCCCCGTGACCTGTGTGGGATTTCTCCGAGATCTTCAGTTAACTCCCACACTCCAAAGACGTACAGGTTTGTAGGTGCATTGGCTTGGTGAATGTAAAAATTGTCCCTAGTGGGTATAGGATAGTGTTAATGTGCGGGGATCGCTGGTCGGCGCGGACCCGGTGGGCCGAAAGAGCCTGTTTCCGCGCTGTATCTCTATACTAAACTAAAGTTACAATCTGCCGAGCACAATTGTTAAGTGCCTGTTGATTTGAACTCTGCATAAAATTCATTAAAATTGGATGTTGTCAAATTAACTGTTTTACTTTGGTTTAAAAATTAGAAATTGTTTCACATTGTACATGTATGTATAATTTTCTTTTGTGAAATGCCATTAAAGATCAAGTTCAGAATTTTATGCTTTTTATTTGAAGTTATGCAATTGTTCAGTTTCAGTTTTTCAGTTCAGTCCAGTTTAGTTTATTGCCACGTGCACCGAGGTTCAGTGAAAAACTTTTGCTATCCAGCCAGTGGAAAGACGATTACAATTGGACCATTTACAGTGTGTAGATACATGATAAGGGAATAAAGTTTAGTGCAAGGCAAAGCCAGCAAAGTCTAATCAAGGATAGTCCGAGGGTCACCAATGAGGTAGATATTAGTTCGGGACTGCTCTCTGGTTGTGGGAAGATTCAATTGCCTGATAACAGCTAATCACATAATTGGCTGTTCGTATCAATTGAAAGTGCTTCAATATCTAGATTTAATACTGGATACAGGCACCTGCCTGTAAATTGATCTTATATTGCTTTCAACTCTAGAGTTCTGCCACTTTAGTCTCACTTCATCTAAGTAATAAATATGTGAACATTTGCTACTGCCCTGGGCACATATCTTGTTCCATCCAATCATCATAAGTGATAGGAGCAGAATTAGGCCGTTCTGCTCCGTCATTCAATCATGGCTGATCTATCTCTCCCTCTTAACCCTATTCTCATGCCTTCTCCCTTGGGGTGGGAGATTGCAACCTTCACGTGGTCCACCCTGTTTCGACGAATGCAATCAACCTGGCGTGCACAAACAAGATCAAACAGAACAAGTTGTCTTACAACTTTAGGCTGTGCATGCCATATGCAAGAATAAGAAGATACCTTCTCCCCATAACCCCTGACACCTGTACTAATCAAGAATCCATCTATCTCTGCCTTAAAAATATCCATTGACTTGACCTCCACAGACTTCTGTGGCAATGAATTCCACAGATTCACCACCTCTGACTAAAGAAATTCCACCTCATCTCCTTCCTAAAGGAACGTCCTTTAATTCTGAGGTGATGACCTCTGATCCTAGACTCTCCCACTAGTGGAAACATCCTCTCCACATCCACTCTATCCAGGCCTTTCACCATTCGGTAAGTTTCAATGAGGCCCTCCCCCAGATGCTAAACTCCAGTGAGCAGAGGCCCAGTGCCATCAAACGCTCATCATATATTGACCCACTCATTCCTGTGATCATTGTTGCAAACCTCCCCTGGATCCTCTCCAGAGCCTTAAATCCCCGTTTTTGTATTCTAGTCCTCTTGAAATAAACGCTAGCATTGCGTTTGCCTTTCTTAATGCTGATTCGACTTGCAAAAAAAATAAATTCTTAAGGGGTTGGACAGGCTAGATGCAGGAAGATTGTTCCCGATGTTGGGGAAGTCCAGAACAAGGGGTCACAGTTTAAGGATAAGGGGGAAGTCTTTTAGGACTGAGATGAGAAAAACATTTTTCACACAGAGAGTGGTGAATCTGTGGAATTCTCTGCCACAGAAGGTAGTCGAGGCCAGTTCATTGGCTATATTTAAGAGGGAGTTAGATGTGGCCCTTGGGGCTAAAGGGATCAGGGGGTATGGAGAGAAGGCAGGTACGGGATACTGAGTTGGATGATCAGCCAGATCATATTGAATGGCGGTGCAGGCTCGAAGGGCCGAATGGCCTACTCCTGCACCTATTTCTATGTTTCAAATACATGTTTTGGGAATCCTGCACCAGCACTCCCAAATCCCTTGGCACCTTCGATTTCTGGCTTAAACAAAACTCAGGCCACCCCCTGCCAATGGTTCAATGGTAATTTATTGTCACGTGTACTTGTGACAATAAATACAGTGAAAACTGTGAACGTCTTTATTTTGTTTATTATTCAGTAAAATTCTACTGTACAGCACACAAGCACAACCATAAACGCATACAAAATTGCAATTATTCAAGTGTACCAACAGAAGACTTCACCGAGGCAGTACACAGAGAGTCACCATGTTTCCAGCACCAGTTTACTCCCTTCAAGTTTCAGGTTCTTCAAACAGAGTCTTATCTTGACCCGAAAGGCAACGGCATTGGGCCGCAGTTGCAGTGTTCGACCTGCCGATGCTCTTAATGTCCTCCGTAGTCCCTCCACCGCTGTGGGCCGGCCCGCTCCAATCCACGGCTCTTTGTGTAGCATTTGTGTCATCAGATATAGACTGAGTCACTGTCCACTCCCGTATAATAGTGTAAGAACGAACTGCAGCTGCTGGTTTACACCGAAGTTAGACACAAAAAGCTGGAGCAACTCAGCGGGTCAGGCAGCATCTCTGGAGAAAAGGACCAGGTGACGATTCGGTTCGAGAGCCTTCAGATTGAGAGTTAGTGGAGAGGGATCATTGAATTCTCCAATTTTAGGTAACCTCTAACTAGCACCCCCCTGTCCTCTTTCTACACCACACCCCTCTTTCTACCCCACCTGCCTCCCCCTTTCTGCCACCCCTTCCCTCCCCTGTGCCCAACCTGGACTCCCACCTATTTCTGCCTCCCCCCCGCCCCCCCCCCCCCCCCCCCCCCCCCTTTCCTCTGTTACTTTCCTCCCTCTGGTTTCACAATGTGTTACATTTCAAACCTGTCACACATCTTCTACTCTTATCTCTGGCTTATGTCCCAACCATCTGCTGAACAAACTCCTCCCCCCTATGTCCACCTACAATGCCCTGCCCTGTCTCTCCCTCCAACTTTTTTCTCCCTGCACCCCCCAACAATCAGTCTGAAGAAGGGCCATTCCAGAGATGCTTCCTGACACGCTGAGTTACTCCAGCAGATGGATACAAAAAAACTGGAAGAACTCAGCGGGTCAGGCAGTATGGACAATAGGTGCAGGAGTAGGCCATTCGGCCCTTCGAGCCAGCACCGCCACTCAATATGATCATGGCTGATCATCCACAATCAGTACCCCGTTCCTGCTTTCTCCCCATATCCCCTGACTCCGCTATTTTTAAGAGCCCTGTCTAGCTCTCTCATGAAAGTATCTCTAGAGAAAAGGAATAGGTGACGTTTCGGGTCAGGACCCTTCTTCAGACTTGCAACACTCTGCAACAATCCCGACATTATCTTCAAACCCACCGACAAGGGAAAGGAAAGAAATTCTGGATTCCTCCTGAGTTATTCCAGAACCCTGCGCGCTTACACACAATGAAAGTATTGGTTTGTGCAGGAAGGAACTACAGATGCTGGTTTAAACCGAAGATTCAGACACAAAAAGATGGAGTAACTCAGCGGGACAGGCAACATCTCTGGAGAGAAGGAATAGGTGACGTTTCGGGTCGAGACCCTTCTTCAGACTGAGGGCGAGGGGAAAGGGAAACGAGAGTTTTAGACGGTGATATAGAACAAATGAATATACAAAAATGTAACGATAATAAAGGGAACACAGCATTGTTAGCGTGTAGGAAGGATCTGCAGATGCTGGTTTACACAGAAGAGAGACGCAAAATGCTGGGGCAACTCAGCGGGACAGGCAGCATCTCTGGAGAGAAGGAATAATTTTGTGCCTATTTACAGCATTTTTTGCTGTGGTTTGCTGGCACTACAAACAATGACACCCATGTATCTCAAGAAAAAATATATATACACTGATTGTATTGCATTTTCTCTCCATATTTGTTGATGGATAAAGTCTATGCACAAAGAGAATGGAAGAGCTTTGTAAATGCAAACACAGAGGCTGGGGGGGGGGGGGGGCTCTTTCTTTTTGTGTGTGTGTGTGTGTGAAGACAGACTCCATGTGCATCACAACTCCAGTCCAGCAGGGGAACTCCAGTCCAGCAGGGGAAACATTGCGTCGATGTTTCTCCACCCCTCCCTCCATCCCACCATCTCTGTCTGGTTGGAGACTGCGACTGTAGGCAGCCAGGAAGCTCCCGGGGACAACACACACACATACATACACACGTCCACTCGGCTGCTGCACCATGAAGGCCATTATCCAGAGGGTTGCAAAGGCCAGTGTTACAGGTGAGTCTGAGCCCCCTGGGCTGCTGCTGCTGCTGCTGCTACTGCTGCTGCTGCCCGCTTTAGCCTCGCTGTCTGGCCTACGCTTTGCAGCTGAACCGAGGAGGGTGGGTTGTGGCTTCTCACCAGCCTTGGTCCTTACCAGCTGCATGTAGCAGGTGTGCCAGCTCTCTCCTTGCAACCTCCAGCCCAAAGCCCATTAATTCCCAGCACGGGGGGGAGGGAGGAGCAGAGAAACAAACAAAAAAAATCAACAGCAGGCGATGACAGCACTAGAGGCGTGACATTTAGAAACAGAAAATAGGTGCAGGAGTAAGTAGGCCATTCGGCCCTTCGAGCCAGCACCGCCATTCAATGTGATCATGGCCTGATCATCCTAAATCAGTACCCCATTCCTGCTTTCCCCCACATCCCTTGAACATTCGCAGTACTGTAATGGGTAAGGTTGCATGCCTGCAATCTCGCTGTTCAGCTGGGGGACAGACTGGTGGTTGTTCACAGACAGGAGGGGAGTTAGCACTATTCCAAATCCATGCCACAGGGGGGCTGTGCAGACGTGTTGCCCCTGAACCCACCACCACTTCATCTTGGTGTGACCTACCCGTCAAGACAGTCTGTGGTGCAAGTGGGACAACACTGCCCTGCTGTTTGTTATGGTGCTCCGAGTAGAAACTGTGTGAACGTTGTTCGCAGAGGTAGGCACGAAAATGCTAGAGTCACTCAGAGGCTTCAGGCAGCACCTCTGGAGAAAAGGAGTAGGTGACCTTTTCGGGTCGAAGTCTTACCTCTAGTTTCCTCTTACCTCTTACCTCCCCTGACTCTCTGAGGTAACTAACTACCAGCCCTATCTCCCCTTTCGACACCGTAACTCCCTTTCTCCCCTCCCCTCCCCTTCCACCCCCTTTCTCCACTCCCTTTCTCCACTCCCCTTCCCTGTGCCAGAACTGGACTCCCACCTACTTAGAAACATAGAAATTAGGTGCAGGAGTAGGCCATTCGGCCCTTCGAGCCTGCACCGCCATTCAATATGATCATGGCTGATCATCCAACTCAGTATCCCGTACCTGCCTTCTCTCCATACCCTCTGATCCCCTTAGCCACAAGGGCCACATCTAACTCCCTCTTAAATATAGCCAATGAACTGGCCTCGACTACCCTCTGTGGCAGAGAGTTCCAGAGATTCACCACTCTCTGTGTGAAAAAAGTTCTTCTCATCTCGGTTTTAAAGGATTTCCCCCTTATCCTTAAGCTGTGACCCCTTGTCCTGGACTTCCCCAACATCGGGAGCAATCTTCCTGCATCTAGCCTGTCCAACCCCTTAAGAATTTTATAAGTTTCTATAAGATCCCCTCTCAATCTCCTAAATTCTAGAGAGTATAAACCAAGTCTATCCAGTCTTTCTTCATAAGACAGTCCTGACATCCCAGGAATCAGTCTGGTGAACCTTCTCTGCACTCCCTCTAGGGCAATAATGTCCTTCCTCAGATTTGGAGACCAAAACTGTACGCAATACTCCAGGTGTGGTCTCACCAAGACCCTGTACAACTGCAGTAGAACCTCCCTGCTCCTATACTCAAATCATTTTGCTATGAAAGCTAACATACCATTCGCTTTCTTCACTGCCTGCTGCACCTGCATGCAAACTGAACACCTTGCCTACTTTCAATGACTGGTGTACCATGACACCCAGGTCTCGCTGCATCTCCCCTTTTCCTAGTCGGCCACCATTTAGATAATAGTCTGCTTTCCTGTTTTTGCCACCAAAATGGATAACCTCACATTTATCCACATTATACTGCATCTGCCAAACATTTGCCCACTCACCCAGCCTATCCAAGTCACCTTGCAGTCTCCTAGCATCCTCCTCACAGCTAACACTGCCCCCCAGCTTAGTGTCATCTGCAAACTTGGAGATATTGCCTTCAATTCCCTCATCCAGATCATTAATATATATTGTAAATAGCTGGGGTCCCAGCACTGAGCCTTGCGGTACCCCACTAGTCACTGCCTGCCATTGTGAAAAGGACCCGTTTACTCCTACTCTTTGCTTCCTGTTTGCCAGCCAGTTCTCTATCCACATCAATACTGAACCCCCAATGCCGTGTGCTTTAAGTTTGTATACTAATCTCTTATGTGGGACCTTGTCGAAAGCCTTCTGGAAGTCCAGATACACCACATCCACTGGTTCTCCCCTATCCACGCTACTAGTTACATCCTCGAAAAATTCTATAAGATTCGTCAGACATGATTTACCTTTTGTAAATCCATGCTGACTTTGTCCAATGATTTCACCACTTTCCAAATGTGCTGCTATCCCATCTTTAATAACTGACTCTAGTAGTTTCCCCACTACCGATGTTAGACTAACTGGTCTGTAATTCCCCGTTTTCTCTCTCCCTCCCTTCTTAAAAAGTGGGGTTACGTTTGCTACCCGCCAATCCTCAGGAACTACTCCAGAATCTAAAGAGTTTTGAAAGATTTTTACTAATGCATCCACTATTTCTGGAGCTACTTCCTTAAGTACTCTGGGATGCAGCCTATCTGGCCCTGGGGATTTATCGGCCTTTAATCCATTCAATTTACCCAACACCACTTCCCGGCTAACCTGGATTTCACTCAATTCCTCCAACTCCTTTGACCCGCGGTCCCCTGCTATTTCCGGCAGATTATTTATGTCTTCCTTAGTGAAGACGGAACCAAAGTAGTTATTCAATTGGTCCGCCATATCCTTGTTCCCCATGATCAACTCACCTGTTTCTGACTGCAAGGGACCTACATTTGTTTTAACTAATCTCTTTCTTTTCACATATCTATAAAAACTTTTGCAGTCAGTTTTTATGTTCCCTGCCAGTTTTCTTTCATAATCTATTTTTCCTTTCCTAATTAAGCCCTTTGTCCTCCTCTGCTGGTCTCTGAATTTCTCCCAGTCCTCCGGTATGCTGCTTTTTCTGGCTAATTTGTATGCATCATCCTTCGCTTTGATACTATCCCTGATTTCCCTTGTTATCCACGGATGCACTACCTTCCCTGATTTATTCTTTTGCCAAACTGGGATGAACAATTTTTGTAGTTCATCCATGCAGCCTTTAAATGTCTTCCATTGCATATCCACCGTCAACCCTTTTAGAATTAATTGCAGTCAATCTTGGCCAATTCACGTCTCATACCCTCAAAGTTACCTTTCTTTAAGTTCAGAACCATTGTTTCTGAATTAACAATGTCACTCTCCATCCTAATGAAGAACTCAACCATATTATGGTCACTCTTGCCCAAGGGGGCACGTACAACAAGACTGCTAACTAACCCTTCCTCATTACTCAATACCCAGTCTAAAATAGCCTGCTCTCTCGTTGGTTCCTCTACATGTTGATTTAGATAACTATCCCGCATACATTCCAAGAAATTCTCTTCCTCAGCACCCCTGCCAATTTGATTCACCCAATCTATATGTAGATTGAAGTCACCCATTATAACGGTTTTGCCTTTGTCGCACGCATTTCTAATTTCCTGTTTGATACCATCTCCAACTTCACTACTACTGTTAGGTGGCCTGTACACAACACCCACCAGCGTTTTCTGCCCCTTAGTGTTTCGCAGCTCTACCCATACCGATTCCACATCCTCCAAACTAATGTCCTTCCTTTCCATTGCGTTAATCTCCTCTCTAATCAGCAACGCTACCCCACCTCCTTTTCCTTTCTCTCTATCCCTCCTAAATATTGAATATCCCTGGATGTTCAGCTCCCAGCCTTGGTCACCCTGGAGCCATGTCTCCGTGATCCCAACTATATCATAGTCATTAATAGCTATCTGCACATTCAACTCATCCACCTTATTACGAATGCTCCTTGCATTGAGACACAACGCCTTCAGGCTTGTTTTTACAACACTCTTACCCCTTATACAATTATGTTGAAAAGTGGCCCTTTTTGATTTTTGCCCTGGTTTTGTCTGCCTGCCACTTTTACTTTTCACCTTGCTACCTATTGCTTCTACCCTCATTTTACACCCCTCTGTCTCTACGCTCACACATTTAAGAAACCCTTTCCCTTTAACTCCATCCTCCACTATCCCATTCGACACCCCACCCGCCTTATTCAGTTTAAAACCACCCGTGTAGCAGTGGCAAACCTGCCTGCCAGAATGCTGGTCCCACACCTGTTAAGATGCAATCCGTCCCTTTTGTGCAGTTCTCCCTTACCCCAAAACAGATCCCAGTGATCTAAGAATCTAAATCCCTGCCCCGTGCACCAGTTCCTCAGCCACACGTCAATGCTCCAGCATTTTGTGTCTACCTTCGGTGCGAACCAGCACCTGCAGTTCTTTACTACATATTGTTTATAGATGTATTGGCGATGGGTCGTATCGGTCACCTGCACATCCCTGCTATTCCCACTTCCGCATCCAACACTAGGGGCAATTTACAGAAGCCAATTAACCAACAATCCCGCACCTCTTTGGGATATGGGAGGAATCCGGAGGAAACCCACGCGGTCACAGTGAGAGCGTGCGAACTCTGTACAGACAGCACCCATGGTGTGGATTGAACCCGGGTCTCCGATGCTGTGCCGCTGTCTCTATGCCTTCTATCTATGTCCTTGTCCAAATGTCTTAAATGCTGTTATTGTACCCACCTTAACCACTTTCTCTGGCAGCTCGTTCCATCTGTGTAAGGAGGTTTCTCCCTCAGGTTTCTTTTAAATCTTTCCCGTCTCATCTTAAAGCTTCTAGTTCTAGTTCACTTACCTTGGGTAAAGGATTGTGTGCATTCACCTTTTCTAAGCCCCTCGTATTTCTACACAATTCTATAAGGGCTCCCCTCAGTCCCCTCTGCTGCTAAAGTCCCAGCCTTCCCAACTTCTCCCCACATCTCAGGCCTAGGAGTCCTGTCAAAATCCCTGCAAATCTTGTTTGCACTCTTTCTAGCTTAATGACACTTTCCCTACAGTAGGGGAACTATACACGAGTACAAAACTGTACTTCAGGTGCAGCCTCATCAACGTCTCTGTACAACTGCAACATCACGCCCCAACTCCTGTACTCAGTGTCCTATCTGATGAAGGCCGTCATGCCAAGCGCCGCCTTCAACACGAAGATAGACACAAAATGCTGGAGTAACTCTGCGAGACAGGCAGCATCTCCGGAGAGAAGGAACGGTTGATGTTTCGGGCCGAGACCCTTCTTCAATACCCCATCTACTTACAATGCTGCTTTTGGGGAACTATATTCTTGTACTCCAAAGTCCCTCTGAGTGACAACACCCACCAGGGGCCCTACAGTTCACTGTCCTATCGTTTAGTTTAGATATACGGCGTGGAAACAGGCCCTTTGACCCACCGAGTCCGCGCCGACCAGCGATCCCCGCACACTAGCTCTATCCGGCACACTAGAGACAATTTGCAATCTCTTACCAAAGCCAATTAACCCACAGAACTGTACGTCTTTGGAATGTGGGTGGAAACCGCAGCACCCGGGGAAAACCCACGCGGTCACGGGGAGAATGTACAAACTCTGTGCAGACAGCACCCGTAGTCGGGGTCAAACCTGGGTCTTTGTTGCTGTAAGGCAGCAACTCTACCGGTGTGCCACCCTTAACCGTTATTTTGGTTTGCCCCCCCCAAAATGCAACTCCTCGCACTTGTCAGAATTGAATGCACTTTCCAATTCCTCAGCTCACTTACCCAGTTGATCGAGATCCCGCTGTAATTGTTGATAACCTTCTTCGCCATTTACTTTATCACTATTTTAGTTCTATCTGCAAACGTACGAACCATGCCTTGTACATTCTTCTCTTAAACCATTTTTATAGATTGAGCGGCACGATGGTGCTGTGGTAAAGTTGCTGCTTTACAGCGCCGGTGTCTCAGGTTCGATCCTGACTACGGGTGCTTGTCTCTATGGAGTTTGTACATTTTCCTTGTGACCACGTGGGTTTTCTCCGGGTGCTCCGGTTTCCTCCAACATTCGAAAGACGTACTGATTTGTGAGCTAATTGACTTGGTGTAAATGTAAATTGTCCCTAGTGTGTGTAGGATAGTGTTAGTGTATGGGGATCAATGGTCGGCACAGACCCGTTGAGCCAAAGGGCCTGTTTCCACGCTGTATCTCTAAAACCAAAACTCTAAATGATGAACACCAATGGGCTCAGCACCAAGCCCTGTGGCACACCACAGGTCACAGGCCTCTAATCTGACTAAGACGTCTTAAGGGCTTGTCCCACCTGGGCGACATTTTCGGCGACAGCCTGAAAATACGTTGTCGGGGCGTGACGCGGGGTGACACATGTAGTGACGCACGGTGTCTCCCTGCCAACCCTGGATTTTGGAATGTTCAAAATCTTCAGGCGACATCTGGGTGTCTTATCATGTTGTGCGCCCTGTTACACGCTGACGTATGCTGTCTTGCGGGTGACGCCCGGTGATGCTGATGTTAAATAAACAATTTATTTAAAAAGATCTCGGAGAAAACCCACGCAGTCACGGGTTTAAACATACAAACTTCGTATTGACAGCATCCATAGTCGGGATCGAACCCGGGTCTCTGGGGCTGCAAGCGCTGTAGGCAGCAACTCTACCACTGCGCCATCGTGCCACCCTTATAAATAAATAGTTGTGATGTAAACTGTGGGCATATGAGGAGGAACTCTTTCACCCAGAGGGTGGTTGCAATCTGAAACTCTTTGCCTGAGGCACTGAGGGAGACAGATATTTTCACAACACATAAGAAGCATTTGGATGAGCAACTTGTAAAACCAAGGCCAAGTGCCGACACTGATCATATGGTCAGTGGGATTAATGTCGATGAGGCACCGATGGTCGGCATAAACATAGTGGGCCGAAGGGCCTGTTTCTGTGCTGGATGTCTCTGTGACTTTACCTCTTTGTAATAACCCCCACGAATATCAGATATTTTTTTAATTGAGAGAATAGAAGCATTATGTTCTATTTGTTAATGGTGTTGATATGTTATTGTCATGTGTACTGGGATATCGTGAACAACTTTGTCTGTATGCGATCCAGCCAAATCAAATCATAAGGCATGACAAAGAGAAAAATACCAGATTGCAGAACTTAGGGCTGCAGCGTTAAAAGTGATGCGGTAATAGAGGAAGTGCAGGTAAAGAAAAGTGCAGGGGGTGCTATGAGGTAGGTTGGGAGATAATGCCGCGTCAAGCAAGGGCAGATAGGGCTTCAGTTTGAAAGGCAACCTCTTCATCGGAGCAGTGATCCCTCAATGCTGAACTGGAGCCTCAGTAGAGCCAGGGCAGTGAGGAGGTGCCTGGTGGACTCACTGTGGTGGATGTTAAATTTGTGTTTATTGTGTGTTTTTGTTATTTTTATTATATGTATGACTACAAGGCAACGAAATTTTGTTCAGGCCGAAAGGTCTGAATGACAATAAAGGATATTTTGACTTGACTTGACTTTGAGCTGCCAGAGGAGGTAGTTGAGGCAGGGACTATCCCAACGTTTAGGAAACGGTTAGACAGGTACATGGATAGGACAGGTTAGGAGGGATATGGGCCAAACGTGGGCAAGTGGGACTAGTGTAGCTGGGGCTCGTTGGCCAGTGGGGGCAAGTTGGGCCGAAGGGCCTGTTTCCACGCTCGGAGACAACTGAGCTGGTACCTAACCTAGACGTAATCCAACCCAGTAGATCTGTTGGCTGGAAACAGAAAAATAGAAATTAGGTGCAGGAGTAGGCCATTCGGCCCTTCGAGCCTGCACCACCATTCAATATGAATGAATGGAGAAATGATTGAAAAGCCCAACCCCTGCAATTGAAACAAATGGTCATCGTACAGGAGGATTATCGTGAACAAGATTCCACCCTCGAAAATATTTAGATCAGCTCTTGCTTCGGATAAACTGACTAATTTAATGTGCGTTTATAGATGGATCTGAAAGTGTTAAATATGTTTTGATCCTTCTGGTTCTCCGTTCTTGGTCATCCAAAATATTACAAATGGAATTCTGGTTAGTTGACACCAGTCAAATTAAAGAGACCAGCCACTGATCCTATTTCATATGGTTTAGTTTAGTTCAGAGATTACAGCATGGAAATAGGCCTGTCGGCCCACCAAGTCCGCGTCGACCAGTAATCACCCATACACTAGTTCTATCCTACACACTAGGGGCAATTTTCAGAGGCCAGTTACCCTACAAACCTACATGTCTTTGGAATGTGGGTGGAAACTGAAGCACCTGGAGAAAACCCACGTGGTCACAGGTAGAGTGTACAAACCCAGTACAGAAATGGCCGTCGTCAGGATTGAACCCGGGTCTCTGGCGCTGTAAGGCAGTAACTCTATCGCTGCACCACTGTGCCATCATTATGGCTTTGATAGAGATGGGAATGAAAGAAGCAAGAATGTAAGGAAGATTCCATAGGGTTTAGGCCATTGGCCACTATTGGGACAGCCATATGAGGAGAGAAAGTGAGTAGTTAGGAATAGGGTGATTTCACTAAAGTTCACTGGAGCGTAGATCCGCACCCACGTGACCGAAAATTTTAACTGGAGTACATGCGTCACTTCCGGTACATGTTAGTGAATGGGAAAACACGCACTTTCACACCCGTTAAAAACATCGAAAACGGCCAGTTTTTGAGCTGCAATTAACTGTGCCAGTCGGGGTGACCGTGAGGAACAGCTACCTAAATTTACAGTCCAAAAAAAAGATAGAAACTAAGGTAAATTCAAGAGGGAGCTGAAGGTGTTAAAACAGCGGAAGTTGTTATCGGACATTTGCCGTGGAGATTTAAAGATCGAAAATATCGGGAATTATCGCGTTTGCTCGCTGCATTTCATCAAAAGTAAGGCATTATTGACTTTTTATCTTTATTCATTTGTTATATGAAAAGTATTAAAAGTTAAAAATCTGTCAGTAAAATTGCAAAATCGCCCATTGTTCTCAGGTGGGTTTTAACATGCAAAATGAAAACGCTTCTGAAGCTCCATTTACCATTTAAATAATCGTAAACTATCAATGCGTTTTGAAATAAATTTTACTGAGATGCAAGCTAAGGAATGGGATAATTGTCAGCTGTTAGTTGGACAAAAGCAGGACATTTTATTATTTGCCAAAATATATTTCTCAATGTTTCTTGTTTAAAGCCTGCACAATCACCCAAACTACTTATTTATTTATTTATCATCTAATAACAGACAAGCCTGCAGCATGGAATGATGTCAACAATCCTGATTGGGCACCCACTGTGAGCAGGATAGACAATGTGCACAAGAACGCCATGCACATGCAACAAGAAGAGTATTAAAGCAGATTTGGTTGCAGCTCAAGCATCTATAGCTCTGCAAGTTGATGGCGTTCTTGTGCACATTGTCTATCCTGCTCACAGTGGGTGCCCAATCAGGATTGTTGACATCATTCCATGCTGTAGGCTTGTCTGTTATTAGATGATAAATAAATAAATAAGTAGTTTGGGTGATTGTGCAGGCTTTAAACAAGAAACATTGAGAAATATATTTTGGCAAATAATAAAATGTCCTGCTTTTGTCCAACAGCTGACAATTATCCCATTCCTTAGCTTGCATCTCAGTAACATTTATTTCAAAACGCATTGATAGTTTACGATTATTTAAATGGTAAATGGAGCTTCAGAAGCGTTTTCATTTTGCATGTTAAAACCCACCTGAGAACAATGGGCGATTTTGCAATTTTACTGACGGATTTTTAACTTTTAATACTTTTCATATAACAAATGAATAAAGATAAAAAGTCAATAATGCCTTACTTTTGATGAAATGCAGCGAGCAAACGCGATAATTCCCGATATTTTCGATCTTTAAATCTCCACGGCAAATGTCCGATGACAACTTCCGCTGTTTTGACACCTTCAGCTCCCTCTTGAATTTACCTTAGTTTCTATCTTTTTTTTGGACTGTAAATTTAGGTAGCTGTTCCTCACGGTCACCCCGACTGGTACAGTTAATTGCAGCTCAAAAACGGGCCGTTTGCGATGTTTTTAACGGGTGTGAAAGTGCGTGTTTTCCCATTCACTAACATGTACCGGAAGTGACGCATGTACTCCAGTTAAATTTTTCGGTCACGTGGGTGCGGATCTACGCTCCAGTGACCTTTCGTGAAATCACCCTATGGGTGACTGAAGATACCTTGGTGCGAATGGGAAGGAATTGTTAATACATTAGGGTGATAAAACACATTGTACTTAGAGAATAAAAGAAAAGTGTGTAGGAATCTTGTGTCAGTGAGTTATTCCGATGCTGATTAAGGTGAATCAGGAGCGGAGGTGTAAGTTCTATCACAGTGTGAATAACAATTACATTTGGCTTTATTAATAATATTCTCCCCCTTTACACAGCAAACCCATTCTCCTGTTAT
Source organism: Amblyraja radiata (assembly GCF_010909765.2). NCBI lineage: Eukaryota > Metazoa > Chordata > Chondrichthyes > Rajiformes > Rajidae > Amblyraja > Amblyraja radiata. The sequence goes on from NC_045963.1 coordinate 68,527,113, forward strand.
AAAGCAAGGCCACGATGCATTTAATCTATGCCCATATTGATTTACATTCTGATGACTACACTCCGAAAGGACACTACCTCATAGCTCGACGAACCTTTGTCAGATCACCCCTCAGCCTCCCCATGTTCCAGCGAGATCAAACCTTTGGAGCGTGGGAGGAAACGGGAGCACCCGGAGAAAACCCACGTGGTCACAGGGAGAATGTACAAACTCCATACAGACAGCACCTGTTTTTAGTTTAGAGATTTAGTTTAGGGATACAACGCGGAAACAGGCCCTTCGGCCCACCAGGTCCACGCCGACCAGCGATCCCCGCACATTAACACTCTCCTACACCCACTAGGGACAATTTTTACATTTACCAGGCCAATTAACCTACAAACCTGTACGTATTTGGAGTGTGGGAGGAAACCAAAGTTCTCGGAGAAAATCCACGCAGGTCACGGGGAGAGTGTATAAACTCTGTACAGACAGCACCCATATTCTGGATTAAACGTGGGTCTCCGGCGCTGCATTCGCTGTAAGGCAACAATTCTACCGCTGCGCCACCGTGCTGCCCTGATTCCGTTAAAATCCCCACTCCATTTACCCGCCCAAAAGTAGATGCAGGTCATGGGTGTAATTTAAAAATTAGAACTAAAAGGTAGACGAAGCCCATATGTTCCAAGAAATAAGGTCCAATGTCCAAAATGACAAGGGGCAGCCATTTCAGGACAGAGATGAAAAATTACTTTAACCAGACAGCAACAATTCTTTGGTTTTCTCAGCGTAAGGGAGGCTTATTTGCCAAGTACATTTAAAGCTAAGATCAATACTAAAGCAATCAAGCGCTCTTGGCTTAGTGCAGGAAAGTGGCATTGAGATAACAGATTAGTTATGATCTTATTGGATTGATTGTAAGATACAGGAAAGAAACAAGCCCTTCGGCCCACCGATTTCACACTTGCCATCGATCACCCGTTCACACTAGTTCTGTGTTATCCCACTTTTGTATTCGCTCCTTGCACACTGGGACAATTTACAGAGGCCAGTTACCCTACAAACCTGCACATCTTTGTATGTGGGACAAAACTGGAGCACCCGGAGAAAACTCACAGGGAGAACGTATAATCTCCGTACAGACTGCAAACGAGTTCAGGATCGAACCTGGGTCTCTGGCGCTATGAGGCAGCGGTTCTACCCGCTGTGCCACTGTGCGAAGTTGAATGGACATTTTCTGCTATCCTTTTATACGTTCTATGGAGGACAGCTGGATTTGCAGAATCTTTTTCAATTAATCGTAGGGATTTTAATATGACCAGTGATCTGCCAGGTCGCACGCAATTTGGAGACGTTTCATTTTAGCAGGATTGATGGTGGCAACAAAGGGGCAAATCAAATCAAGCAAGTTGAGGAGAAATATGTAGAATACTGGAAATACTCAAAAAATAGACAAAAAATGCTGGAAAATAACTCAGCGGGTCAGGCAGCATCTCTGGAGAAAAGGAGTAGGTGACGTTTTGGGTCGAGACCCTTCATCAGACCTCGACCCGAAACGTCACCTATTCCTTTTCTCCAGAGATGCTGCCTGACCCGCTGAGTTACTTCAGCATTTTATGTCTATCTTCGGTGTAAAACTGCATCTGCAGTTCCTTATGACACTGGAAATACTGGACAGGCGGCACCCCTGGAAGGCGAAACCGAGTTAATGTTTTGGGCCGATACCCATTCATCTGAATTGAGAAAGGTTTGAAATCAAGTGTTTTGGGAGCAGAGAAGGGTGGAGGGAACACAGGGAGTGTCTGGAAACCGATGGAGACCAGAGAGACTGAATGACACAGGCGGTTGTGGCGCCGGCTGAGCGAGGATGGTGGCGTATCATTAATCACAGCTGATCTGCCCCTTTCTTGAAGGGTCTCGACCCGAAATGTCGCCGATTCCTTCGCTCCATAGATGCTGCCTCACCTGCTGAGTTTCTCCAGCTTTTTTGTCTACCTTTGAAATAGTCAACAGGTCAGGTGGAGAGAGGTTAAGGAGAGATAGAAACATACATAGAAAATAGGTGAAGGAGTAGGCCATTCGGCCCTTTGAGCCTGCACCGCCATTCGATATGATCATGGCTAATCATCCAACTCAGTATCCCGTACCTGCCTTCTCTCCATACCCCCTGATCACTTTAGCCACAAGGGCCACATCCAACTCCCTTTTAAATATAGCCAATGAACTGGCCTCAACTACCTTCTGTGGCAGAGAATTCCAGAGATTCACCACTCTCTGTGTGAAAAATGTTTTCCTCATCTCGGTCCTAAAAGATTTCCCCCTTATCCTTAAACTGTGACCCCTTGTTCTGGACTTCCCCAACATCGGGAACAATCTTCCTGCATCTAGCCTGTCCAACCCCTTAAGAATTTTGTAAGTTTCTATAAGATCTCCCCTCAATCTTCTAAATTCTAGCGAGTACAAACCAAGTCTATCCAGTCTTTCTTCATATGAAAGTCCTGACATCCCAGGAATCAGTCTGGCGAACCTTCTCTGTACTCCCTCTATGGCAAGAATGTCCTTCCTCAGATTAGGTAATGTGATGGGATGATGATCTTTCACCGAGCTGGCCGGATCCGACACAAACTGGAAAGGCTGGTTATCTGAAATTGGTAATGTTGCTGATCAGAAGGGGGAAGTGTGTCCTTTGAACTTACACAGGGCTTTGCTGGAACACAGCAAGGGTGCGGCACACGGTAGCGCAGCGGTAGAGTTGCTGCTTTACAGCGGCGGAGACCCGGGTTCGATCCTGACCTCGGGTGCTGCCTGCACAGAGTGTACATTCTCACCGTGACCACGTGGGTTTTCTCCGGTTTCTCCCGCACCCCAAAGGCGCGCAGGTTAGTCGGATGATTAGCTTCTGTAAATCGCCCATAGCGGGTAGGATGCAAAATTGGGACAACTTAGCGCTAGTGGGAACAGGTGATTGATGGTCGGTGCAGATCCGGTGGGCTGGAGGGCCTGTTTCCTTACTGTATTTAAGGAGAAGGGGGAAATATTTTAGGACCGAGATGAGAAAAACATTTTTCACACAGAGAGAGGTGAATCTCTGGAATTCCCTGCCACAGAAGGTAGTTGAGGCCAGTTCATTGGCTATATTTAAGAGGGAGTTAGATGTGACCCTTGTGGCTAAAGGTATCAGGGGGTATGGAGAGAAGGCAGGTACAGGATACTGAGTTGGATGATCAGCCATGATCATATTGAATGGCGGTGCAGGCTCGAAGGGCCGAATGGCCTACTCCTGCACCTATTTTCTATGTTTCTATGTTTCTATCTCCAAACTAAACTAATTGCGTCACTGTGGGATGCTAGTGAATGAAGGACAAGGAGAAAGGTGGGTGAAAACAGCTTGAGACAAATTGTATATACGCTGTTTGAGTGGAAGAGAAGAGACTTCATAAACAACTCTGTTAATGATCAGCCCTTCTGTTCAGAGATTGAAAGGCTGCCTTGCACAGGATGTGCTAAAAACTGGAGATGGAGGATGGTAGGCGTACTGAGAGGAAAAATAAACGTGTTAAATTATTCATATTTACAGAGATGGATCAGAATTTAAATGAGGTACTTAATAGGTGAAATCCAGCAACCAGCAGTGTCTGTTCATCCAAGCCTACCGAGGCTAGTAAATATATTATAGGTAAAATATACAGCTGTGAAAATATTCTGGAGAAATCCCACTAGAATTCAAATTCAGTACAAATTTTGAATGCAAATGTGGTGTCACTGACAGAGCAGCACGGTGGCACAGCGGTAGAGCTACTGCCTCACAGCGCCAGTGACCTGGGTTCGATCCTGACTATAGTTGCTTGTCTGTAGGTCGTAAGGAATAGGAGTGGAATTAGGCCCATCGAGTCAACTCCACCCTCAATCATGGCTGATCTATCTCTCCCTCCTAACCCCATTCTCCTGCCTTCTCTCCATAACCTCTACTGTACTAATGAAGAACCTTTCTGTCTCTGCCTTAAAAATATCTACTGACTTGGCCTCCACAGCCTTCTGTGGCACAGAATTCCACAGATTCACCACCCTCTGACTAAAGAAATTTCACCTCATCTCCTTCCTAAACGAACGTCCTTTAATTCTGAGGCTACGGCCGAGACTCTCCCATTAATAGAAACATCCTCTCCACATCCACTCTATCCAAGCCTTTCACTATTCTGTATGTTTCAATGCGGGTCCCCCCTCATTCTTCTAGACTCCAGTGCGTACAGGCTCAGTGCCGACAAACGCTCATCATAGGATAACCTGCTCATTCCTGAGGTCATGCTTGTACGGAGTTTGTGTACATTCTCCCCGTTACTTGCGTGGTTTTCTCCCACATTCCAAAGACGAGCAGGTTTGTAGGTTAATTGGCTTCTGTAAATCGTCCCTAATGCATAGGATAGAACTAGTGTACGGGGTGACCGCTGGTCGGCGTAGACTTGGTGGGCCGAGGGGCCTGTTTCTACAATGTATCTCTAAGAAATTTAAAAAAACATTTCCTATGGGTGCACCGTTCACCTCCGACATCCCAAAGACGTGCCCGCTTTTAGGTTAATTGACCTCTGTGGGGAAAAAAATTGCCCAAGAGTGCAGGATGCGGATGCAAAAGTAGATTAACATCGAACAAGTGAGAACAGGTGATGGATGATGGGCCGAAGGGCCTGTTTTCATGCTCTATCTCTAAACTAAGCTAAACTAGACTGAACCAGGGCACTGCTGGGTTGATGTGACATCCTATCCTTTGGGGAGTGGGGGGGTGGGGGGTGGGGGGTGGAATTTGCGGTCCTGACCCAGTCTGGTGCTGTTGTGACTCCTGACCTCGGCTACATGATCTATTCTTCCCTTGTTCTTTGGAAAGACCAACCCTGTGACTTTGTTCGGGGGTAGTTAAGGATGGGCAAAAACAGCAGAGATTGTCAGTGGAGATACGTTCCTCCTGTGAATGAGTGAACAATTAACCTTTTTTTATCCTCCCTGCATTCGCACTCACTTATTTCTCCCCTTCCCCCTCAAACCCCCCCCCACCCTTTTCCTTCCACTTGTATTCCTTCTTCAGGCTTCACGATTAGCACCTCTTCCATCCTTATCCCCATTTTCACACTTATCGGCTTTTCACCTCTGGCCTTTGTCCAACCCCCGCCCCCCCCCCATGCCCCACCAACCTCACTCGCCTATACCCACCTATCACTCGCCAGTACTTTGGTTGGCCGCCTCCTCTCTTCCAACACTCTCCCCCCACTCCTCCACCACAGCCAGTCTGAAGACGGGTCTCGACCCAAATCATCACCCATCCACTTTCTCCAGATAGGCTGCCTGACCCACTCAGTCACTTCAGCGCCATGTGTCTTTTTTATGCAAGGCAGCATCTGCAGTTCCTCGTGTCTCCAGGTGCAGGGCCGTCTCGATGTGAGGTGTTATTGCTCAGTGTGTTGAACGGGCCCTGAAAAGTCTGGGGTGCTACACTGCTGGATTTCAAAATAGGATCATTGTAGACAGAATAACAATGAGATTAACTGATATTAGCCAAAGTAGCCGGATTAACAACCAGATGACAATAAAACACCCTTGACTCTTTGTTTTTCAGTGGGCGAGGAGCAGATCAGCTCAATCGGCCGAGGGCTGTGTGTGCTATTGGGCATTTCTGTGGAGGACACCCAGAAAGACATGGAATACATGTGAGTGCTTTCCAAATCCAAGCGTCCCCTCCTCATGGTAGCTGACGTTGCATGTAAATGTATCACGTGTTGCCATGAGTCTGAAAGGTGAGAGGATATGGGGAGAAAGCCGGAACGGGGTACTGATTTTGGATGATCAGCCATTTTGAATGGAGGTGCTGGCTCGAGTGGCCTACACCTGCACCTATTTTCTACGTTTCTATGCTGCCGCGATGTAAAGGGAAGGTGGAGGAATAAAACAGCACGTTCTGCGTTCGGTGTCCTTGAAGTGTGTTGATTACTATCGGATCTCGGCGAGGATCTGTCACCCCTGATCTTCAGCAAGACAAGATGTGTTTTTGAGATGTGTCTGAAGAAGGGTTTTGCTGGACCAACAGAGATCACGGCCTTGTAAACATCCTTGTAAATTTTCCCTGTACCCTTTCCAGCCTGGCAACATCTTGCCTACAACACGGTACCCAGAACTGAACACAATCCTCTAAATGTGGCCTCACCAACATCTTGTTGTAAGTGCAACGTGACCTCCCAACTACAAAACTCAATACTCTATAACTGGTGAAGGCCAATGAAGGTCTTTCCCACTTCGAGATACGTGTTGCTGTTCAGTGTGACTCTGCTGGTAGACGCTGTAATGAGTTGAGTCGAACACATATCAAGATACAACACATGTTTATTAAATCTCCTCACAGCAAGGATCTGCATGACATTACATTCCCACGCAGCTACTCATACTGACTAGCGTAGGCAAGCGCTTGATAATATAAAGCACATACTAGGCGGAGTCACTATTAACAAGCACTATAATTGGCTATGAAGTATGAAGTAGCCAATCTACAGATGCCAAACGCTGGAGTAACTCAGCGGGTCAGGCAGCAGCATCTTTGGAGAGAAGGAGTGGGTGACATTTCGGGTCGAGACCCTTCTTCAGACTGAGAGTCGGGGGAGAGGGAAACGAGAGATGTGAAGAGGTACAAAGAACAAATGAATGAATACAAAAGGACAAATCAAAGCCAGCGACGATGATTAAAGAAAGGTGGAGCCCACAATGGTCCATTGTTTGCAGCAGAGAAGGTGATGGTAACCAGTGAAACTAACGAGTGAAACAGCGAAACTAAGCAGGACGACAGTGAAACTAGTTGGACGACTATGGTGGGGGGGAGACGGAGAGAGAGGGGATGGAGGGGTTACTTAACGTTGGAGAAGTCAATCTTCATACCGGTGGATTGTAAGCTGCCCAAGCGAAATATGAGGTGCTGTTCCTCCAATTTGCGTGTGGCCTCACTCTGACAGTGAAGGAGGCTCAGGACATGAAAGTCTGTGTGGGAATGGAAGGGAGAGTTCATGTGTCTGCAACTCCTTTCACATAATTGCAGACAAAATGCAAAGTCGAGACATCGTCTAGAACTGGGAAACGTTCTAGCCCAGTCCGAGGTACTCCTGCTAGACATTGAAACATAGAAAATAGGTATAGGAGTAGGCCATTCGGCCCTTCGAGCCAGCACCCCCATTCAATATGATCATGGCTGATCATCCAAAATCAGTACCCCGTTCCTGTTTTTTCCCACCATATCCTTTGATTCCGTTAGCCCTAAGAGCTAAATCTAGCTCTCTCTTGAAAACATCCAGTGAATTGGCCTCCACTGCCTTCTGTGGCGGAGAATTCCACAGATTCACAACTCTCCGGGTGAAAAAGTTTGTCCTCGTCTCAGTCCTAAATGGCCTACCCCTTATTCTTAAACTGTGACCGCTGCATCTGGACTTCCCCAAAATTTTTCCTGCATCTAGCCTGTCCAATCCCTTAAGAATGTGATATGTTTCTATAAGATTCCCTCTCGTCCCTGTGGGCGTTTTGCTAAGTCGTCGCTTTTGTGTTTGTGTTGCAGGGTTCGCAAGATCCTGAACTTGCGGTTGTTTGAAGACGAGAACGGCAAGCACTGGTGCAAGAGTGTGATGGACAAGCAGTATGAGATCCTCTTTATCAGCCAGTTCACACTGCAGTGCGTGCTGAAGGGGAACAAGCCCGACTTCCACCTGGCCATGGGTGCTGAGCAGTCCGAGACCTTCTACACCAGCTTCCTGCAGCACGTCAGGAAGGCCTACAGTCCCGAGCTTGTTAAAGGTACGGGGAGCTGCTGGCTCATGTCTTAAGGTCATAAGATCACATGTCATCTGGAAAAGGAGTAGAATTTGGCCATTCGGCCCATCAATTCTACTCTGCCATTCAATCGTGGCTGATCTATCTTTCCCTCTCAACCCCATTCTTCTGCCTTCTCCCCATAACCCCTGACATCCGTACTAATCAAGTCGATCTCCACTGTAAAAATATCCATCAACTTTCTGTGGCAATCAATTCCACAGATTCACCACCCTCTGACTAAAGAAAGGGTGTGGGTAGAAGTGGGAGTGTGGTTTGTGGGCGGCACAGTGGCGAGGCGGTAGAGTTGCTGCCTCATAGCATATAGACTTCATAGCGGCTTCAATCCTGGCTGCGGGTGCTGTCTGTAGGGAGTTTGTACATCCTCTCTGTGACAGCCTGGGTTTTCTCCAGGGTGCTCTGGTTTCCTCCCACACTCTGAAGACGTACAGGTTTGTAGGTTAATTGGCTTCGGTAAAAATTGTAAATTGTCCCCAAGTGTGTGTAGGACAGTGTTAGTGTGCGGGGTGATCGCTGGTCGGCGTGGATTCGGTGAGCCGAAGGGCCTATTTCCGCGCTGTATCTCTAAACTAAACTAAACTGAACTGATTTGAGACGGCTCTTTGGGATGTGCAATCTGGGAGTGAAGTCATCAAACCACCTTCTATTTTGGCACTTCCAATGGGAATACTGCACTACTTCCCTTGGGGTAACCATTGGGAGGACAAAGCAGTCCCAGTGTCCTTACTGAAACCCTCCATGAGGCTAAAATCAGTATCAGTATCAGTATCAGTATATCTTTATTGTCATTTTCCTGAGTACTCACATACCCAGAGGAAACAAAAAAACGTTGCTCAACCAGTGTCCATTCAGTGTGCAGTACAAATAACAACAAATAACTAGAAATAAAAAACATATATCATGAACAAATTAAATTAAACACTCTACTCTCTACTAAACATCAACAGGCGTTCCGATCGACAGCTGCTGCAGTGTGTCCAGGTTGATGGTTGGTGCGCGATACTTTGGCAGGGGGCTAAGTCCGTTTATCAGTCTTATTGCCTGCGGGAAGAAGCTGAGGAGCATCCTGCTGGTTTTGCAGCTAATGCTCCTGTACCTCTTCCCAGATGGCAGGATGGAGAATATGTGATGCGATGGGTGGTAGGGGTCTTTGATGATGGAGATGGCTCTGTTGATACATCTCTTCCTGTATATGTCCAGCAAGAAAGGGAGTGGAGCACCAATAATCCTGCTGGCGGTCTTCACAATCCTGTCAAGTTGGTGCCGTTCGTACCAAGCAAATACAAAGCAAAAAAAAAGTCCAATTTGAGTTCAAACATCAACGATCCCGCGGATAAAAGAATCCACAAAGGTCGACACAAAATGCTGGAGTAACTCAGCGTGACAGGCAGCATCTCTGGGGAGAAGAAATGGTTGACGTTTCAGGTCGAGACCCTTTTTCAGTCGCGACCTGAAACGTCACCCATTCCTTCTCTCCAGAGATGCTGCCTGTCCCGCTGAGTTACTCCAGCATTTTGTGCCTGCCTTTGATTTAAACCAGCATCTGCAGTTCTTTCCTGCGTATAGAATCCACAAAGTTGGAAGTCTCTCATTTGGTTTCGGAGCAAAGGTTGGAAAGAACAATTTACTCGGGAAATTGATGAGGGTAAAGCAGTGGATGTTGTGTATATGGACTTCAGTAAGGCCTTTGACAAGGTTCCTCATGGAAGGTTGGTTAAGAAGGTTCAATGGTTGGGTATTAATGGTGGAGTAGCAAGATGGATTCAACAGTGGCTGAATGGGAGATGCCAGAGAGTAATGGTGGATGGTTGTTTGTCAGGTTGGAGGCCAGTGACGAGTGGGGTGCCACAGGGATCTGTGTTGGGTCCACTGTTGTTTGTCATGTACATCAATGATCTGGACGATGGTGTGGTAAATTGGATTAGTAAGTATGCAGATGATACTAAGATAGGTGGGGTTGCGGGTAATGAAGTAGAGTTTCAAAGTCTACAGAGAGATTTATGCCAGTTGGAAGAGTGGGCTGAAAGATGGCAGATGGAGTTTAATGCTGATAAGTGTGAGGTGCTACATCTTGGCAGGACAAATCAAAATAGGACGTACATGGTAAATGGTAGGGAATTGAAGAATGTAGGTGAACAGAGGGATCTGGGAATAACTGTGCACAGTTCCATGAAAGTGGAATCTCATGTAGATAGGGTGGTAAAGAAAGCTTTTGGTGTGCTGGCCTTTATAAATCAGAGCATTGAGTATAGAAGTTGGGATGTAATGTTAAAATTGTACAAGGCATTGGTGAGGCCAATTCTGGAGTATGGTGTACAATTTTGGTCGCCTAATTATAGGAAGGATGTCAACAAAATAGAGAGAGTACAGAGGAGATTTACTAGAATGTTGCCTGGGTTTCAGCAACTAAGTTACAGAGAAAGGTTGAACAAGTTAGGGCTTTATTCTTTGGAGCGCAGAAGGTTAAGGGGGGACTTGATAGAGGTTTTTAAAATGATGAGAGGGATAGACAGAGTTGACGTGGAAAAGCTTTTCCCACTGAGAGTAGGGAAGATTCAAACAAGGGGACATGACTTGAGAATTAAGGGACTGAAGTTTAGGGGTAACATGAGGGGGAACTTCTTTACTCAGAGAGTGGTAGCTGTGTGGAATGAGCTTCCAGTGAAGGTGGTGGAGGCAGGTTCGTTTTTATCATTTAAAAATAAATTGGATAGTTATATGGATGGGAAAGGAATGGAGGGTTATGGTCTGAGCGCAGGTATATGGGACTAGGGGAGATTATGTGTTCGGCACGGACTAGAGGGGTCGAGATGGCCTGTTTCCGTGCTGTAATTGTTATATGGTTATAACCTGAATTTGGTGCTGATGGTTTGTGATGTTATTTGATCCTCTCGGAGATCGTTGCTTCATCTTTTCCGGGCAGCGTTTTCCTCGCCGCATAGCTTCTCTGAGATTTCCCTCTTAACCTGTGGTCAAGAAGGCAGTGCTCCAGGGAGTTGTCCTTTCAAATGGAGCGCGGTGTAAAATAAATCTCACCCCATCTTCTCTTGAAGCTGCCTTCATGAGTAATAAATAATTGGTCTACAACTCAACGCCTCAAGTCAGTAGCACAGACAAGAACTTATATATCTTTGCAACATTCATTTCTTAATTTGCCCTATTTCTGTCAGTGGAGAGGTGCACAGACTGCAATCTGCCTGCAGTGAAAATATGTTTCTTAAACTGGAGAACACAAATATATACCACATGGCTGTGATTTTTTGGCCATCTTACTCAGTCCTCTTCCGCTGCGCAGGCCCCGAAGATTTTTCCCATCGATGAAAAATAAAAGAGTTATTAGTGTTTAAAAAATCTTGAGATTCTCTCTCCTGTTAAAATCACCGCCATGAAGGCCATGCCCCTTCCGGTGGGAGGGGGGGAGGTACTATAAAACCCGGAAGTGTGGGCGTAGCTCAGTCTGTCTGCAAGATGGTGAGGGAGAGGTCACGACTCTCTCTCTGAGCTGGGAAACTACAGAACACTGTGAGTATGCAATGTACTTGAATAAATGATTTGTTTGCCCTTAGTGAAAATGAAATGAGTTGTTTGGCTTGAGCCTGTCATGTGCTTGAAAGTGCAATGGCAATGGAAATTAAGTGAAAATGCAATCAGCTGTTTGACTTGGCCTGCCCTGTGCTTGAAACTGCAATGGCAATGGAAGTGAAATGAAAATGCAATGAGCTATTCGGCCTGCCCTGTGCTTGAAACTTCAATGCAATTGGAAATGAAATGAAATGAGTTGAAACCACTAATTTTGTCCCACAAGGCCACTATTAGCCGAGAAACCAGTCCCTTTTGCCAAAAATGCCCATATTAGCCCAGGAGGAGCATTTTGGCCCAAAAGGCCCGTGCCAGGCCAGGAAAAGTCAAGAAAAAGTGCCTTTCACTGAGATATTTTTTTAAAGGAGCCCCCTTCGGCCCATCAGTAAGTATTCCCCCTGCAAGTATTAAACCTCATCCCAGTATTTTTCTCCCTCCCTTCATTTGCTCCCTGTGAAATCCAGGCCAATTGTTTGTTGGTCAATTGGCCCTGTGTAAATTTGGTCCTGGTGTGTGTAGGGGAGTGGATAGGAAATTGGGATGACACGGAACTAGTGTGAACGGGTGATCCCCGAAGGTCGGCGTGGACTCGGGGAGCCGAAGGGCCTGTTTCCATGCTGTATCTCTAAACCAATCAATCAACCAGCCAGGATCCCGCTTGCTACATGTACAATCAGTCACAGTAGGCCAACAGAATTGATCAATAGTTGAATTACCCAATCATCTCTCTCTGGAAATGGTGCTCTTACCATTAAAAAAAATGCTGTGTACAATTGCTTAAAGAAGATGAATTATAGATGGTAATGTTTAATAATTCCCTTTCAGCATCATCTCTTGGCAGAGTAAGTCGTGCATATTTCCTCTAAGGATTATTTCTTTCTGATCATTCCAGGCCTGCTGTGAACTTCAAGGCTACATGGCCAGGCAGCATCTCAACCTGTAAACCAGTGTCAGGGCGCAAGGCAGAAAGTAAAGCGAGCCAAATTGTAACCCACAGGGAACGAAAGAGAGTTAAAAGAGTAACGCAAGGGGCAAGAGCAGCGTGCTAGGTGTGGGAAGGGAGAGACTGGTGTATCGTGGAATCTCGAGTCATACAGCATGGAAACAGGCCCTTCGGCCCAACATTTGCCCATGCCGACCAAGATGCCCCATCTACACTATTCCCACCTGCCTGTGTTTGGCCCTTATCCCTCTAAACATTTCCTATCTATCTGTCTGTCCAAATGTCTTTTAAATGTTGCCTGCCTCAACTACCTCTTGTGGCAGCTTGTTCCATATACCTCCAACACTCTGTGATTAAAGAGTTGCCCCTCGGCTTCCGACAAAATCTTTCCCTCTCATCTCAAACCTATTTCCTCTGATTCTTGATTCCTTTTTTCAGGGGTAAAAGATTTTGTGTGTCTACCCTATCTATTACCCTCGTGAACTTGTGCACCTCTGTAAGATCGCACCTCACCCTCCTGCACTCCAATAAATGAAAGTCCTAGCCTGCCTAACCTCTCCCTATAGCTAAGCCCCTCAAGTCATGGCAATATCCCTATAAAAATATTTTTTTTATTGCCTGACCCGCTGAGCTACTCCAGCTTCTTGTGCCTATCTTTGGTGTAAACCGGCATCTGCAGTTCCTCCCTACACATCTTTTTTTGTTTATCTGTTTCTCGGGAACTGGACAATTATTGCCCATCCCCAGCAGCCCTGGGAAAGGTGGTGGTTAGTTGTCCTCACCTGGAACCACCTTGGACCTTCTGGTGAATGTATCCCCTGAATGACGTTGGGGAGGGAGTTTCGGGATTCAGATCCAGTGATGATTAAAGGGCCTGTCCCACTGTACGAGGTAATTCAAGAGTTCTCCCGAGTTTCCCCTGATTTGAACTCGGAGAATTATGGTAATAGCCGCTCGTAGGTACTCGGGGCTCTCGTGGACATTTTTCAACATGTTGAAAAGTCTTCACGAGTCTTCACGAGCTTACCGCGTTTCCCAAGTACCTGCCGTTAGCGTTACGAGCCGCCAAGAGACGTCCCGAGCTCCGACGTACCCGCGACGTACATTCTACGTGCTTACCACGAGTTTGATTTTTTATTTAAACTCGGGAGAGCTCTTGAATTACCTCGTACAGTGGGTCAGGCCCTTAAGGAACGCTGGTAGTTTTCCAGATCAATATAATGGAGGGGGAACCTGCGGACGATGGTGTGGGAAGGAACTGCAGATGGTGGTTTAAACCGAAGACAGACACAAAAAGCCGGGGGAACTCAGCAGGTCAGGCAGCATCTCTGGAGAGAAGGGATAGGTGACTTTTCGGGTCGAGACCCTTCTTCAGACCCATACCTGCTGCCCTTGATCTTCCTGGTGCCAGAAGTTGCAGAGTTTGGGAAGAGCTGCTGGTGGAGCTGACTGGAATTATTGCGTTTTATAGACAGTGGACACTGCAGTGAAAGAGGGGGATGATTGTTTGTTGTAGTTGATGGGGTGCCAGGCTGGTTTGTCCTGGGTAGTGTTGAGCTTCTTGTGACACAAGTTCCGGGAGCAGAATGAGGCCATTCGGCCTATCAGGTCTACTCTGCCATTCAATCATGGCTGATCTATCTTTCCCTCACAACCCCATTCTCCTGCCTTCTCCCCATAACCTCTGACACCCGTACTAATCAATAATCTGTCAACCACCTGCCTGCAAAACTTCCCGCTGACTTTGCCTCCACAGCCGCCTGTGGTAAAGAATTCCACAGATTCACCACCCTCTGACTAAAGAAATTCCTCCTCATCTACTTTCCAAAGTTTAGAGATACAGTGCGGAAACAGGCCATTCAACCCACCGAGTGTGTAACGACAACCGATCACCCTGTACACAACCACTATGCTATACACTAGGGACAATTTACAATGTTTACCGAAACTAAATAACCTACAAACTTGTACGTCTCTGGAGTGTGGGAGGAAACCGGAGCCCCCGGAGTAAACCCACACGGTCACAGGGGGAACGTACAAACTCCGTAAGACAGCACCCGTAGTCAGGATCGAACCCGGGTCTCATAGAAACATAGAAAATAGGTGCAGGAGGAGGCCATTCGCCCCTTCAAGCCATTCATTGTGATCATGGCTGATCGTCCCCTATCAGTAACCCGTGCCTGCCTTCTCCCCATATCCCTTGACTCCACTAGCCCCTAGAGCTCTATCTAACTCTCTCTTAAATCCATCCAGTGACTTGGCCTTCACTGCCCTCTGTGGCAGGGAATGCCACAAGTTCACAACTCTCTGGGTGAAAAAGTGTTTTCTCACCTCAGCCTTAAATGACCTCCCCTTTATTCTAAGACTGTGGCCCCTGGTTCTGGACTCGCCCAACATTGGGAACATCTTTCCTGCATCTAGCTTGTCCAGTCCTTTTATAATTTTATATGTCTCCGTCTCCGTCGCTGTGAGGCAGCAACTCTACCGCTGCGCCACCGTGCCGCCCTGTGACTCTCCCACTAGTGGAACCATCACCTCTCCGCGTCCACTCTATCCGGGCCTTTCACTAATTGCTATTGACCTGCTTTATTGCAGATGGAAAATTCGGAGCCTTCATGCAAGTGCACATCCAGAATGACGGTCCTGTCACCATTGAGCTGGAGTCACCTACAGGCCTTTCGGACCCAAGGCAGGTAAGAAGAATGGACTCTCTATCCCAACATGGTTAACAGATTGACAGTAACACTGGTAAGCAATGAAGTCCCCCTGGTACCAACAGCATAGCCCATGATGATTGAATCTTGGTAACATGTACAATAACTCCTTAGAACAACTACCGCACATCTCGGGTTGCCAACTGACCCGTATTAGCCGGGACATCCCATATTTGGGCTAAGTTGGTTTGTCCCATACGGGACTGCCCTTGTCCCGTATTTGACTGCTGCTACTCGGGTCGAGGGGACTGTCGGGTCGGAACGGCGAGTCCGGCCCCGCCTCACCCGTCCCGACATAGTGCAGCCCATGGAGTGCAGCAGCACCAGCGCCTCGCCCGTGGCCCCGTCGGTCAGCAGCCCGGCCAGCTGTCCGGCCTTCGGACCTTCGCTTACCGCCGACACCACCACCACCCCTCCTTCTCGCGGCTGATCATTCAGTCAACGAATTGCCGTCGGGAATTTGTCCCTTATTTTGACCTTTTGTCCCTTATTTGGGAGTGAGAAAGTTGGCAACCCTACGCACATCATTCAAACAGTTTCTATCATCATCCTCAGCTCCTCAAAGACGTGTTCTGAAGCAATTGCCCTCCACATAACAGAAATAGAAATATGTTGGAAGGAGCTGAAGAAGGGCCTCGAGCCGAAACATCACCCATTCCTTCTCTCCAGACATGCTGTTTGTCCCGCTGAGTTACTCCAGCATTTTGTGTCCATCTTAGAAATTGAAATATGTTCGGCAGTGCGGAGCTATCAACGGTTACAATTCTGTGTATTTAGTTTTTCTTCATGTTTGGCAAAGAAAATGGTACTGAGCGTGGTGGAAATGAACGACAGTGTAGGAAGGAACTGCAGATGCTGGTTTCAACCGAAGATAGACTTAAAATACTGGAGTAACTCAGCGGGACAGGCAGCATCTCTCTAGACAAGGAATGGGTGACGTTTCGGGTCGAGACCCTTCTTCAGACTGCAAGTCACGGGAAAGAGAAACGAGAGATATAGACAATGATGCAGAGTGATAAAGAACAATGAATGAAAGATATGCAAAAAAGTAACGAGGATAAAGGAAGCAGGCCATTGTTAGCTGTTCAAAAGGGAACTGCAGATGCTGGAATATCGAAGGTACACAAAATTGCTGGGGAAACTCAGCGGGTGCAGCAGCATCTATGGAGCGAAGGAAATAGGCGACGTTTCGGGCCGAAACCCTTCTTCAGACTGATGGGGGGTGGGGGGGGGGAAAAGAAAGAAGGAAAAGGGGAGGAGGAGGAGGAGCCCGAGGGCGGGCGGATGGGAGGGTGGGAGGAGACAGCTAGAGGGTTAAGGAAGGGGAGGAGACAGCAAGGGCTAGCCAAATTGGGAGAATTCAATGTTAATGCCATAAGGACGCAAGGTCCCCAGACGGAATATGAGGTGCTGTTCCTCCAATTTCCGCTGTTGCTCACTCTGGCAATGGAGGAGACCCAGGACAGAGAGGTCGGATTGGGAATGGGAGGGGGAGTTGAAGTGCTGAGCCACCGGGAGGTCAGGTAGGTTATTGCGGACTGAGCGGAGGTGTTCGGCGAAACGATCGCCCAACCTACGCTTGGTCTCACCGATGTAAATCAGCTGACATCTAGAGCAGCGGATGCAGTAGATGAGGTTGGAGGAGATACAGGTGAACCTTTGTCGCACCTGGAACGACTGCTTGGGACCTTGAATGGAGTCGAGGGGGGAGGTGAAGGGACAGGTGTTGCATTTCTTGCGGTTGCAACGGACAGTGCCCGGGGAGGGGGTGGTGCGGGAGGGAAGGGAAGAATTGACGAGGGAGTTGCGGAGGGAGCGGTCTTTGCGGAAGGCAGACATGGGGGGAGTTGGGAAGATGTGGCGAGTGGTGGGGTCACGTTGGAGGTGGCGGAAATGGCGGAGGATTATGTGTTGTATTTGCCGGCTGGTGGGGTGAAAGGTGAGGACCAGAGGGACTCTGCCCTTGTTGCGTGTGCGGGGATGGGGAGAGAGAGCAGTGTTACGGGGTATGGATGAGACCCTGGTGTGAGCCTCATCTATGGTGGCGGAGGGGAATCCCCGTTCCCTGAAGAACGAGGACATTTCCGATGCCCTGGTATGAAATGTCTCATCCTGGGAACAGATGCGGCGTAGGCGGAGGAATTGGGAGTAGGGGATGGAGTCTTTACAGGGGGCAGGGTGGGAAGACGTGTAGTCCAGATAGCCATGTGAGTCAGTGGGTTTGTAATGTATGTCGGTCAGGAGTCTGTCCCCTGCGATGGAGATGGTGAGGTCAAGGAATGGTAGGGAAGTGTCGGAAATCGTCCAGGTGTATTGGAGTGCCGGATGGAAGTTGGTGGTGAAGTGGATGAAGTCAGTCAGTTGTGTGTGGGTGCAGGAGGTGGCACCAAAGCAGTCGTCAATGTAACGGAGGTAGAGGTCGGGTGAGAACGAGAAGCTGGTGCGACTTGGGTGGGGGAGGGATGGAGAGAGAGGGAATGCCGGGGTTACTTGAAGTTAGAGAAACCAATATTCATACCACTGGGCTGTAAGCTGCCCAAGCGAAATATGAGATGATGTTCCTCCAATTTGCGTTTGGCCTCACTGTTTCAGCAGCTCAGCAATAGGAGTGTGCTGCAGACTCTCTCCGAGGCATTAGTGTGGCGGTTCCTCATTCATCACACCAGCTCTCTGCTGCTCACAACCACTCCGCGCCCTGTTCCGGGGAAGTGTTGTTCTGTAGGCTGGTGACTGGAGGCTGATCATTATGTGTGAGACCTTGACACGGAGCTGAGAGTCAAGAGCGTTTTATTGCCCTGTGTCCAACAACAGAACAATGAGATTCTGACGTGCAGCAGCACAACCGATATGTAACCATGTCTTGAGGGTCTGAGCTATAGGGAGAGGTTGAGCAGGCTGGGACTCTATTTCTTGGAGCGCAGGAGGATAAGGGGTGATCTTATTGAGGTTTATAAGATCATGAGAGGAATAGATCGGGTGGATGTACAGAGTCTCTTGCCCAGAGTAGGTGAATCGAGGACCAGAGCACACAGGTTTAAGGTGAAGGGGAAAAGATTGAAGAGGAATCTGAGGGGTAACTTTTTCACACAAAGGGTGGTGGAACAAGGGTGTATGGAAGAAGCTGGTAGTTGAGGCTGGGCCTATCCCAACATTTAAGAAACAGTTAGACAGGTACATGGACATGATAGGTTTGGAGGGATATGGACCAAATGCTGGCAGGTGGGACTAGTGTAGCTAGGACATGTTGGCCGGTGTGGGCAAGTTGGGCCGAAGAGCCCGTTTCCACACTGTATCACTCTATGACTCAATGTGTAGGTCTCCCGACTAGTTTCACTGTCCTCCTGATTAATTTTACTGTTTGTATGCCTCGTTGTCAACTTCCCCTCAGTCACCAATGAACCATTCTACATTTCCTTGAATTTTGTCTGCCTTGATCTGTCGTCTTCACACCTTGTCCTTCCATACCTCTAGTCTCCCTCACACGTGCCTCTCAGTCTGAAGAAGGGTCTCAACCCCGAAACGTCACCCATTCCTTCTCTCCAGAGATGCTGCCTGTCCCGCTGAGTTTCTCCAGCATTTTGTGTCGATCTTCCATGTATAAATATATTACTCTTGTAAAATACATAACAAAACAACATTAAAACATTCAGAAATAGACACAAAATGCTGGAGTGACTCAGCGGGACAGGCAGTGTCTCTCAAGAGAAGGAATCGAGACGTTTCGGATCAAGACCCTTCTTTAGCTAAAACATTCAGTATATATAAAAAATACAGACCAAAAAATAGATGATCACAGTTCACAGTCAACAACAATGTCCTCAGGTCTATGTAGTTCTGACCCTATTTGGAGGTTGTAGTGTTTAATAGCCTGATGGTTGTAGGGAAGAAGCTGCTCCTGAACCTGGACGTTAGTTTTCAGGCTCCTATACCTTCTTCCCAATGGCAGGAGTGAAACAAGAGCATGGCCAGGGTGGTGTGGGTCTCTGATGATACTGGCTGCCTTTGTGGCGCAGCGCCTGTTGTAGATCCCTTCGATGGCGGGGAG
Source organism: Amblyraja radiata (assembly GCF_010909765.2). NCBI lineage: Eukaryota > Metazoa > Chordata > Chondrichthyes > Rajiformes > Rajidae > Amblyraja > Amblyraja radiata. Next base: position 68,546,224 of record NC_045963.1, read on the forward strand.
GTCAGTGGCCTTGATGGACCGGGGCAGCGTTCATTCACTTTTTTGCAGCCTATATTGTTCCTGGGCATTCGAGTTGTCGAACTAGGCTGTGATGCAACCCAGTCAATATGCTCTCTACTGTACATCTGTGGAAGATCAAGGGAGTTTTCATTGACATGCCGAATCTCCTCAGTCTTCTAAAGGAAGTAGAGGCGCTGATGGGCTTCTGAGGAAGTCGCGGCCAGGTATAGCTAAATCTGATGCCGCCGCCCTCACCAGTTTATAACGGAGCAGAATGCCAAACCAATGTACCTCGGTACATGTGATAATAAAGATCCATTCACCCTTTGAAATCTCTACAAACTGGGTCTGCTCAGTCGCTGATCAAGTTCAACGGTGTAATCATGATTTGGGCCGGTGACTGTAGGTAATATCTTTCTGCGTTTTGGATTTATCTTTGTTCTTATTGGTAAGCTTGCTCTCTGATAATATAAGAGACTGCAGTTCACAAGTTACAGGAGTAGAATTAGGCCATTCGGCCCATCGAGTCCACTCCGCCATTCAATCATGGCTGATCTCTGCCTCCTAATCCCATTTTCCTGCCTTCTCCCCAGAACCCTTGACACCCGTGCAGATCAAGAATATGTCTATCTCTGCCTTAAAAAATATCCACTGACTTGGCCTCCACAGCCCTCTGTGGCACTGAGTTCCACAGATTAACTACCCTCTGACTAAAGCAGTTCCTCCTCACCTCCTTTCCAAAAGAGCGCCCTTTAATTCTGGGGCTATGACCTCTGGTCCTAGACTCTCCCACCAGTGGAAACATCCTTTCCACATCCACTCTATCTATGCCTTTCATTATTCTGTAAGTTTCAATGAGGTCCCCTCTAAACCTTCTAAACTCCAGTGAGTACAGGCCCAGTGCTGTCAAACGCTCATCATATGCTAACCTACTTATTCCTGAAATCATTCTTGTAAACCTCCTCTGGACCCTCTCCAGAGCCAGCACATCCTTCCTCAGATATGGGGCCTACATTTGCTCCGAATACTCCAAATACGGACTGACCAGCGCTGTCTCTGTTTTTATATTGCAGTCCTCTTGATATAAATGTTAGTACTGAATTTGCCTTCCTTATTACCGATTTGACTTGCAAATTAACTTTTTGGGAATCCTGCACCAGCTCTCTCAAGTCCCTTTGCATCTCCAATTTCTGGATTCTCTCTCCATTTAGAAAATAATCTACGCCTTTATTCTTATTACCAAATTGCATGACTCTGCACTTTGCTACACTGAATTACATCTGCCACTTCTCTGCCCACTCTCCTAAGCTGTCCAGGTCCTTCTGCAGTGTTTGCTTCCTATACACTGCCTGCCCCTCCACCTATCTTCGCATCATCTGCAAACTTGGCCACTAAGCCTTCAATCCCCTTATCCAAATCATTGGGGGTGGGAGATTACAACCTTGCACCGCCCTGTTTCATCGAATGCAATCAACCCGGCGTGCACAATCAAATACGATCATAGAAACATAAAAACATAGAAACATAGAAAATAGGTGCAGGAGTAGGCCATTCGGCCCTTCGAGCCTGCACCACCATTCAATATGATCATGGCTGATCATCCAACTCAGTATCCTGTACCTATCTGCCTTCTCTCCATACCCCCTGATCCCTTTAGCCACAAGGGCCACATCTAACTCACTCTTAAATATAAGCCAATGAACTGGCCTCAACTACCTTCTGTGGCAGAGAGTTCCACAGATTCACCACTCAAATAGAACAAGTTGTCCTACAACTGTGCACGCCATACGCAGGAAGAAGAAGATCCAAATCATTAATATGCAAGTTGCTGGAATCTTCAACTAAGCACACAAAGTGCTGGAGGAACTCAGCAGGTCAGTCAGCTACTACGGATTTGTAGTTTTGGGTCGAGACCTATCTTCAGATTGCAAGCAGGGTCCTGACCTGAAACCTCATCTGTGCATTCCCTCCACAGATGCCGCCCGGCCATCTGGGTTCTTCCAGCACTTTGTGCATCAGCTTGCGATGCAGGTGTTAGTTGGCACGGTGACGCAGCGCTGGAGTTAACTCATTTTAGCTTTTGTGAGTTTGCCTTGCTTTAGTTCAGCGTGCAACTGTCCTCAGCTGAAGAGGTACGGCTTTTAGAATTAACATAGAAAATAGGTGCAGGAGTAGGCCATTCGGCCCATCGAGCCTGCACCGCCATTCAATATGATCATGGCTGATCATCCAACTCAGTATCCTGTACCTGCCTTCTCTCCATACCCCCTGATCCCTTTAGCCACAAGGACCACATCTAACTCCCTCTTAAATATAGCCAATGAACTGGCTTCAACTACCTTCTGTGGCAGAGAATTCCAGAGATTCACCACTCTCTGTGTGAAAAATGTTTTTCTCATCTCGGTCCTAAAAGATTTCCCCCTTATCCTTAAACTGTGACCCCTTGTTCTGGACTTCCCCAACATCGGGAACAATCTTCCTGCATCTAGCCAGTCCAACCCCTTAAGAATTTGGTAAGTTTCTATAAGATCCAATAAAATTAACTTTATACTGGTAACTGCTCAAGAGTTACGGCACAGGGGCACTGCTTTTGTAGCCCCTGCCTCACAGCGCCAGAGACCCCAGTTTGATCCTGACCTTGGCCACCGTCTGTGCAGAGTTTGCACGTTCCCCCGTGATTGTGCGGGTTTCCTCTGCGTGCTTCGGTTTCCCCTCACATCCCAAAGACTTTAGACTTTATAGATGCAAGCGGAATCTGGCTCTTCAGCCCACCGAGTCCGCGCCGATCAGCGATCACCCCGTACGCTAACACTAACCCACGCAATTTACGATTTACAGAAGCTAAATAACCTACGAAGCTGTACGTCTTTGAAGTGTGGGAGAAAACTGGAGATGTCCCATGCAGTCACGGGGAGAACGTACAGACAGCACCCGCAGTCAGGATCGAACCTGGGTCTCTGGCGCTGTGAGGCAGCAACTCTACCGCTGCCGCTCCTGAACCACCCCATACATGTGCGGCTTTGTAGGTTAATCGCCCCCAGAGTGTACTGATTGATTGTGAAAGTGGGATGACATAAAACTAGTGAGCAGACGATCGGTGGTCAGGTTGGAGTCAGTGGGCCGAAGGGCCTGCTTCCACTCTGCAGCTTTAAATCAATCAAAATGTTCATTTCCTCTCCTTTTGTATGGGTACCTGTACTTCCATAGTGTGGGCAAGTAATACCCCCCCCCCCCTCCCTCCTTCCCGCACTGCACCCGCACTGCATCTGCTTTGCTACATTGCTTGATTCAATCTTCCCTCTAAACTAGTGAAAAGCATAGTTGTGAATTGAGGAGAACAAAGTCAGGCAGCAACTCCGGAGAACAAGGATAGGCGACGTTTCGTGTTGAGATGCTTATTCAGAATGATTGTGGGGGGGTGGGGGGGAAGGGGAAAGCTGTAAAAGCAGAGAGGCAGGACAAAGCATGGCAGGTACCAGGTCGACTCGCCAGAGATGCTGCCCGACCTGCTGGGTATTTCCAGGACTTTGTGTTCCTTTTGTGTATCAACCAGCATCTGCGGCTCTTCCCCAGCCAACAATGGGCCATTGTGGGCTCCACCCTTCCTCGGTCATCTGTTGCCGGCCGGCCCCGATCTGTTCTGGCCATTTCCTACCTCCTGTTTCCCCCCCCCCCCCCCACTCTACTTTCAGTCTGAAGAAATGTTCAAAGCCGAAACGTCACCCATCCTTTTCCTCCAGCGATGTTGCCTGTCCCGCTGAGTTTGTGACTGTCTGCAGTTCTTTGTTTCTGTGTTGTGAATTTAGGGAGGGTTCTGCAATGCAATCAGTTGACAGCAGAGGGCAGCAGTACAACATGGAAGTACCTAACTCCATTGGTTTCCACTAGAGCCTTAAGAAATGCAGAGAACAAACAGCAAATGAATTCTGCAGCCCGGAAGCCTGGTCCCTCAGCACTCAACGAGAATGCCGAATGGGATAGTTAATTGCTGCATTGGTAAAGGCAATGATTAAAGACCATTGAAAAAGAGACTAAGTATTGGAGTAGACACAAAAGGCTGGAGTAACTCAGCGGGACAGGCAGCATCTGTGGAGAGAAGGAATGGGTGACGTTTCGGGTCGAGACCCGCAGAAGGGTCTCCAGAGATGCCTCCTGTCCCGCTGAGTTACTCCAACTTTTTGTGTCTATCTTCAGTTTAAACCAGCATCTGCAGTTCCTTCTTACACAAAGTACTGCAGTAATTCAGCGGGTCAGGCATCATCTCCGGAGAACATAGATAGGTAATGATTCAGCTCGGGACCCTTCTCTGCCACAGAAGGTAGTTGAGGCCAGTTCATTGGCTATATTTAAGAGGGAGTTAGATGTGGCCCTTGTGGCTAAAGGGATCAGGGGGTATGGAGAGAAGGCAGGGATGGGATACTGAGTTGGATGATCAGCCATGATCATATCGAATGGCGGTGCAGGCTCGAAGGGCCGAATGGCCTACTCCTGCACCTATTTTCTATGTTTCTATCAGACTGAATGTGGGGGGGGGGGGGGGGAGAAGGGGGAAGACATGTTGAAGAGAGGAGAGGCAAAACAAAGCATGGTTGGTACTAGGTGGACACAGGCGAGATATTCTATTTATAAGCAGATCTCTGAGGGCCGGCACGGTGGCGCAGCGGTAGAGTTGCTGCCTTGCAGCGCCAAAGTCCCGGGTTCGATCGTGACCATGGGTGCTGTCTGTACGGAGTTTGTACGTTCTCCCCGTGACTGGGTGGGTTTTCTCTGGCTGCTCCGGTTTCCACCCGGACACCAAAGACGTATTACAAGCGAGCTGTCCACAGTGCACAGATACAGGATAAAGGCTATAACATTTAAGGCAAGATAAAGTCCAATAAGAAATAGTTCAAAGGTCCCCAATGAGGTAGATGTGAGATAGACACAAAAAGCTGGAGTAACTCAGTGGGTCTCTGGAGACAATGCTGCCTGACCAGCTGAGTTGCCTCGGCTTTTTGTGTCAATCTCACAAAATGATGGTTCAGTTGCTTGAAAATACATTCAAACCAAACTTGAGTACAATGGATGGAGCAAAGGGGAAGGTACCGGGTGCAGCATATAGTTCTCAGCGTTGCAGTGCGTGAGTTTGATAGACACCAGGGAAAAGCATGTTTCTTTTGTGCTCGTGGATGGATGGGTTTGTCGTCTGTCGGGCAGGCAACTTTGCTGAAAGTTAGAGCTCCCTTTACAACGATCCTTCGGTAATAGATTTTGCATTTGTTCGGTCTTAAACAGAGTGGAGTTGAGGCTTGATGCCACTGTGCCTGAGTTTTATTGCGTACCAGTGTTTTAATTACCGCTCCGATCTTAAAGCTGGATTTGCCTCCAAATCCGAAGCCCTGCGCTGGCATGATGCCAGCGTTGTCAGGCTAGCATGTTTAAGCTGACACAATGACACGGTTGGTAGAGTTGCTGCCCCACAGCGCCAGAGATCCAGGGGTCACAGTTTAAGAATAAGGGGCAGGCCATTTGAGATGAGGAAAAACATTTTCACCCGGAGAGTTGTGAATCTGTGGAATTCTTTGCAACAGACGGCAGTGGAGGCCAATTCACTGGATGTTTTCAAGAGAAAGGTAGATTTAGCTCTCAGGGCTAACGGAATCAAGGGATATTGGGAAAAAGCAGGAACTGCGAAAAAGCAGGAACTGCAGAAAAGCAGGTACTGATTTTGGATGATCAGCCATGATCATATTGAAAGGCGTTGTTGGCTCGAAGGGCCAAATGGCCTACTCCTGCACTTATTTTCTATGTTTCTATGAGAACCAGGTTCGATCCCGTCCTCGGGTGCTGTGTGTGTTTGCGTGTGTGTGTGTGCGCATGTGCTTGTGTGTGTGATTGTGGGTGTGTGCAGATTGCACGTGGAGTTGGTACATGGTACATCAGTCATTGAAAGTAGGCATGCAGGTGCAGCAGGCAGTGAAGAAAGCAAATGGTATGTTAGCATTCATAGCAAAAGGATTTGAGTATAGGAGCAGGGAGGTTCTACTGCAGTTGTACAGGGTCTTGGTGAGACCACACCTGGAGTATTGCGTACAGTTTTGGTCTCCAAATCTGAGGAAAGACATTCTTGCCACAGAGGGAGTACAGAGAAGGTTCACCAGACTGATTGCTGGGATGTCAGGACTTTCATATGAAGAAAGACTGGATAGACTCGGCTTGTACTCGCTAGAATTTAGAAGATTGAGGGGGGATCTTATAGAAACTTACAAAATTCGTAAGGGGTTGGACAGGCTAGATGCAGGAAGATTGTTCCCGATGTTGGGGAAGTCCAGGACAAGGGGTCACAGTTTAAGGATAAGGGGGAAATCCTTTACGACCGAGATGAGAAAAACATTTTTCACACAGAGAGTGGTGAATCTCTGGAACTCTCTGCCACAGAAGGCAGTTGAGGCCAGTTCATTGGCTATATTTAAGAGGGTTAGATGTGGCCCTTGTGGCTAAAGGGATCAGGGGGTATGGAGAGAAGGCAGGTACGGGATACTGAGTTGGATGATCAGCCATGATCATATTGAATGGCGGTGCAGGCTCGAAGGGCCGAATGGCCTACTCCTGCACCTATTTTCTATGTTTCTATGCTCTCTCTGTGACCGCGTCGGTTTCCTCCCATATCCCAAATACGTGCGGTTTTGTAGGTTAATCGGCCCTCTGTAAATGTCCCTAGTGTGTAGGGAGTGGATGAGGAAGTGGGATAGCATAGAACAAGGGTGAACGGGTGATCAATGGCCTTTGTCAGCATGCCCTTTGTGGGACGAAGGGCCTGTATTTCTAATCTAAAACTGTGAGAAGCAGTCTCCAGATGTAGGAAGCATTTTCATGATCATTCCTCCCTTCACCCTGGTGCTTATTATAGTGGACTTTGCCACCTTGCCCTCCGCTCACCCAGTTCAGTCTGGTCTGAATTAGGGCTGGATCCCATTTCTCTCTGTTCATGCAGTTAGAGGAAAATTGGCCATAAGTTCTATGAGCAGAATTAGGCCATTCGGCCCATGAAGACTACTCCGACATTCAATCATGCCTGAGCAACCTTTCCCTCTCAACCCTATTCTCCTGCCTTCTCCCTATAACTCCTGACACCCTTACTAATTAAACATCTATCAATCTCCGCCTTCAAAATATCTATTGACGGCCTCCACAGTCTTCTGTGGCAATGAATTCCATAGATTCACCATCCTCTGACTAAAGAAATTCATCCTCATCTCCTTTCTAAAGGTACGTCCTTTTATTCTGAGGCTGCGGCCTCTGTTTCTAGCCTCTCCCACTTGTGGAAGCATCCTCTCCACATCCACTCCGCCCAAGCATTTCACTATTCGGTAAATTTCAATTAAGTGTACCCCTCATCCTTCTAAACTCCAGCGAGTACAGGCCCAGTGCCATCAAACGCTCATCATATGTTAACCCCGATCATTATGGGATAATTCTCGTAAACCTCCTCCGGACCCTCTGGAGAGGGTCCAGAGCCAGCACATCCTTCCTCAGATATGGGGGCCAGAACTGCTCACAATATTCCAAATGCTGCCTGACCAGTGCTTTGTGAAGCCCAAGCATTAAACCCCTGCTTTTATATTCTGGTCCTCTCAAAAACATTGCGTTTGCCTTCCTCACCACCGATTTGACTTGCACGTTAACTAGTTGGGAACCCTGCACCAGCACTGTGCTGCCGAATGCTAAAGACACGAGCTTCTCTCTGCCTTCTCTGGGCTGTGTGTGGGCCGTGAACGAGAGAGTGCCAGCAAGTGTGAACTGAGCATGAGCAAGCACGCCAATCCGCTTCCACCCGCTGATTTGCATTTTTATTAAAAAGATAATTGGGACGGGCTGTGGTGCGTCACCTTAATTCATGATCGAGACCAGGTTTAATGGAGTATTCACCGACCGTGCAGGGTTGACGCTAAGCCATTGAAGATGGAGTCACAGCACAATCCTGGTAAATACTCTCTGCTACTGTCTATTTGAGTGGGAGAACGAACTCGCTAGAATTTAGGAGATTGAGGGGGGGGATCTTATAGAAACTTACAAAATTCTTAAGGGGTTGGACAGGCTAGATGCAGGAAGATTGTTCCCGATGTTGGGGAAGTCCAAGACAAGGGGTCACAGTTTAAGGATAAAGGGGAAATCCTTTAAGACCGAGATGAGAAAAACATTTTTCATACAGAGAGTGGTGAATCTCTGGAATTCTCTGTCACAGAGGGTAGTTGAGGCCAGTTCATTGGCTATATTTAAGAGGGGGTTAGATGTGGCCCTTGTGGCTAAAGGGATCAGGGGGTATGGAGAGAAGGCAGGTACGGGATACTGAGTTGGATGATCAGCCATGATCATATTGAATGGCGGTGCAGGCTCGAAGGGCCGAATGGCCTACTCCTGCACCTATTTTCTATGTATCTATGAACTGAGATAATGTATCTATGAACTAAAGTGAGCAGTTTGGAGATTTCTTATTGCTGTTGTGTTTGATTGATTTAAATATACAGCATGGAACAGGCCCTTTGGCCAGCTATGGCCACCATCGATCACCTGTTCACACTTATCCATGTATTCTCATTCACACAAGGAGCAATTTACAGAGGCCAATTCATTTGGGTGGCACTGTGGTGCAGCAGTAGAGTTAGCTAGAGCTCTCAAAGATAGAGAGTTAGATAGAGCTCTTAAAGATAGCGGAGTCAAGGGATATGGGGAGAAGGCAGAAACAGGGGTACTGATTGTGGATGATCAGCCATGATCACAGTAAATGGCTCAAAGGGCCGAATAACCTACTCCTGCACCTATTGTCTATTGAGTTGCTGCCTTACTGCACTAGAGACCCGGGTTTGCCCCTGACTGCGGGTGCTGTCTGTATGGAGTTTGTACTCGGTGGGCCGAAGGGCCTGTGTCTCTAGAGTCTAAAGTCAGAGTGAGGGTGAATCTTGAGTCCAACTGCGAAATCTCCGCTCTGCCACCAATCGTTGGAGATTCCAGATCATCCACAGAGAGACTTGGAAAGGAGAGGGTTCATGTTTGCTGATGATCTGCAAAATAGGGGATAGGGAGTTAATGAAATTGGGAAATGGAAATTTAATGAAGGGGAGGAAAATGAAGGGGGGATGAAGAGGGAACTTAGTAGACACGGAAATGAGTTTAGCGGAGGGGCATTGATGGAGAAGGAAAAAGAATGAGTTGGCACAGGAGGAAATGACATGACAATCACACAAGAAGGTAGAAATAGGCCACTCGGCCCCTCAAGCCTGTCCCACCACTCAACATGTGTACGATGGAACTACAGATGCTGGTTTACACCGAAGATAGACACAAAAGACTAGGCTTGTATTCACTGGAGTTTAGAAGGATGAGGGGGATCTTATAGAAACATAAAATTATAAAAGGACTGGACAAGCTAGATGCAGGAAAAATGTTCCCAATGTTGGGTGAGTCCAGAACCAGAGGCCACAGTCTTAGAATAAAGGGGAGGTCATTTAAGGCTGAGGTGAGAAAAAACTTTTTCACCCAGAGAGTTGTGAATTTATGGAATTCCCTGCCACAGAGGGCAGTGGAGGCCAAGTCACTGGATGGATTTAAGAGAGAGTTAGATAGAGCTCTAGAGGCTAGTGGAGTCAAGGGATATGGGGAGATGGCAGGCACGGGTTATTGACAGGGGATGATCAACCATGATCACAATGAATGGCGGTGCTGGCTCGAAGGGCCGAATGGCCTCCCTCTGCACCTATTTTCTATGTTTTTATGTTTAAAATGTAGCCCGCTGAGTTACTCCAGCACATTGAGCCCACCATTCAGTATAATCACTTGTGATCTATGGTGGCCTCAACTCCTGGTCTGGGCCAGTTCCCTGTAACTCTCAATTCCCTGATATTTCACATTGTTGTCTATCTTCACCATCGTCAGTTTCGTTTAGATAAACAGCGCGAAAACAGGCCCTTCAACCCACCGGGTCCGCTCCAACCAGCGATCCCCGTACACCAACACGATCCCACGCACTCGGGCCACTCTTTACCGAAGCCAGTTAACCTACAAACCTGCACATCTTTGGAGTGTGGGTGGAAACCGGAGCACCCGGAGAAAACCCACGCAGGTCACAAGGGGAACGTTCAAACTCTGTACGGACAGCGCCCGCGGTCAGGATCGAACCCGGGTCTCTGGCGCTGTGAGGCAGCAACTCTACCGCTGCGCCTCCGTGACGCCGTAATCTCCACTACTCAGAGGGGGGAGAATCCCAGAGATTCATCAGCCTCTGCGAGAAGAAATTTCCATTTTGAATAACTCTTCCCCGAGTCACTTTCTGGCACGCTGGGCCCATTTGTCCTCTTCCAACCTGTCTTTCTTTTACCCTTTCAGGATGATTAACACGCAGCCTATTTAACCGGCTAAATTTAGCCATGCACTTGGGGGTTTTAATAAGTGAGTTTGTTCTTCAGTAGACTTGTTGGCTCTCGAGTGCTGTCGGTGCTCCCCCATATTGATCGCTGCGATCTGCAGGCCGCGCGCGCTCCTCTGGCAATTTAGGAAGGAACAATTGATCAACGCCATTCCCAACCGCAATAGCTTTCCTTTCCCCAAAGGGGACGAGAGCAGCTGTTGTATCTCTGCCGTCTTTCTGGATGTTAAAGGTGAAAGTCTGCAGCTTGTCAGATAATCATTTCCACTTTGCTTTTTTAGACGCCTTCCATCGCTTTGTTCAAAGGAACAACCTCCACTGCTACACAGAGGGATCCACTTGCTTTGTTAAACACTGCGTTGTATTTTCGGTTGGTTTCGTTTATTGCCACGTGAACCGAGGTACAGTGAAAAGCTATTTTGTTGCGTGCTATCCAGCCAGCGAGAAGCCCATATGGATGCAATCAAGCTGTCTGCAGTGTACAGATATAGGATAAAGGGTATAATGTTTAGTGCAAACTCTTCACAATGTTCAAAAAAGGACACAATGTTCTGGAGTACAGGGTCGGTCCCATTTTCACGATTTAATTCAAAACCTCAGCCAAGTTTAAAGGACCTAAAAAAGATATCAAGATTGTGGTAATCTACGAACTCCTACGACCTTTCACGACTTTGTCTACGAATTCCCACGACTATTTCGATGCCCTCCTTACGAGTAAAAAGTTGCAATTTCTTTCAGCCCCACCATTTATTTTACTCGTGGACATTTTTTATCGGACTGGAACAAACGTCCCGACTTACCTGATGCCACGAGTACCTACGGCTAGCATAACGGGCCGCTACGATAAATCTACCAACTCCTACGGACCCTTTACGAACATTCTCCGAGTTTGAATCAAGGGGAAAACTCGGGAGAATTCGTGAGCAGCTCGGGAAAGTGGGACAGGCCCTTAACTCAGCAGGTCAGGCAGCATCTCTGGACAACATGGGAAGGTGACATTTCAGATCGAGACCCTTCTTGAGACTTAAATATTTTGTTATCAATCACGGTTCCTCATAAGTGCAACAGAATTCTGTGCCTTTTGGGAAGGAGATGAGGAGAAAATTCTTTGGTCAGAGGGTGGTGAATCTGTGGAATTATTTGCCACAAAAGGCTGTGGAGGCCAAGTCTGTGGATATTTTTTAAGGCAGAGATAGATAGATTCTTGATTAGTGTGAATGTCAGAGGTTATGGGCAGATGGCAGGAGAATGGGGTTAAGATGGAAAGATAGATCAGCCATGATTGAATGGCGGAATAGACTTGATCGGCCGAATGGCCTAATTCTACTCTTTTTCCTAATGACTGTGATTGTGCAGCAGTCTGACTTGAGCAGGGAAGAAGCTGTTCTCGACTCTAGTGATAATTGTTTTTATACGTTGTGGCTTCAATAACTTGAATCAGCGAAACAACATTGCACACACATAAATCAAATGCCAGGAATTCCTTTGCTTCCAGTTGGAAGGTGGGGTGGCTGTGATGTGTGTGTGTGTGCGCGCGTGTTTTCATATGTGTTTTCATATTTGCCTTTGTAGCATTTAAATACAGGCACAGTTTGCAATAATTATAAACCATGTTGCCAACCATGTACTAGCATCTGTCATGGTGTCAATATGTCCTTTATTTTCATGTATAACATATCAAACGGCGAGCTCTCTACCGTTCCCAATGCTCACAAAGGAAAACAACCTAGCTTTCATTTTTTTACCTGCTCATTTTTTTTTAACCAAAAATAATGTATTCAATTATTTACAATAATATGTACAATACTAAATGATTCAAAACAAAACTGTAGAACCTGTAGAAAAACCCATGCAGTCACAGCCAACACGTGCAAACACCACACAGACAGCACCCGTAGTCAGGATCGAACCCCGGGTCTCAGGCGCTGTAAGGCAGCAACTCTACCGCTGCACCACAGTGCCGTCCTACTTGAGATCGCCAAAGTAAAACTGGATAGGTCAAGATTTCTAGTTCCCTTTTAAAGCTAACTTCAGCCACATCGTGTTCTGACGAAAGGGCCTCCAAACAAATGACCATGTGCACCAGAACAGAGCAAGTGAAATGAGGACTGACTTGGAAAGGCAGCTTATGGATTTCTGGTTGGGTAATTTTAGCTCAATGTCTTCTATGTACAGTTTTTATAAGCTGGTGGGTGCCTATTTATTTACCAAAACTAATTTCAGCAAAAGAAGGTGTATTCCTGCAGAAGAGTCACCCATTCCTACCAGGGCCGGATTTATCTATAAGCTAGACAAGCTTAAGCTTAGGGCCTCGAGGTCTAGGGGGGCCTCCGGCCAAGGCAGGACACGTACCGTTCAACTCTAGGCGAGGCCCCCCTCTCTATCTCTCTCTCTCTCCATCTCCCCCCGCTATCCGTGTCCGGGCCGCCGGGCTCCGCTCGCTCCTCATCCGCCGGCACGGCAGGCCGCCTTGCACATGCGCATTGCTGCGGCCTGCACGACCTCCCCCCCTGCACATGCGCACAACCACGACCAGCACGTCATCGACCGCCCTGCGCATGCGCACTGCAACGGCAACTGGTCGGCGCCGGGCACGTTCTCCCTCGCTTTGAATTGTGGGAGATTTGGCCGCCATGGCTGTCCGGTTGCTGCCTTGCTGCCAGCGCTGAAAACCAACGCGGAGGGGGCCTCACAAGTGGAACAGTTTAGGGCCTCTCTTCATCTAAATCCGGCCCTGACTCTCCACAGATGCTGCCTGTCCTGCTGAGTTACTCCAGCATTTTGTGTCTATCTTTGGTGAAAACCAGCATCTGCAGTTCCTTCCGACAAATTATTCTTTTCCTTAATGGTAATTGCCTCTTGAGTTTGAAAACCAAAGGCCAAGTCTTTGAAGGGATTTTGTAAGTTGTGATGAGCCAGTGCAGCATTTCTTCAGTCAGAGGGTGGTGGATCTATAGAATTTGTTGCCACAGACGGATGTGGAGGCCAAGTCACTGTGTATTTTTAAAGAGGAGATTGACAAGTTCTTGATCAGTAGGGGCGTCAAAGAAGGCAGGAGAATGAGGTTGAGAGGGAAAGATAGATCAGCCATGGTTGAACGGCAGTAGACTCAATGAGATGAATGGACAAATTCTGCTCCTATAACGTATGAACTTATGTATCGCTTAGAACATAGCTGAAGCAATGTTTGTGATAGCACCATATTGGTGAGACATCTTAAGTTCCTTCTAGCTCAGAGGCCGAGACCAGCAACTGAGCTAACCTTTTCAGTGAAGCGACAATATACAATTCCAAAGATATGCTGGCAATTTGATCAGCTCCTGAAATTATCTCCAGAGTAGATGGATGGGAAGAGGTTCTGGGAGGAGCTGATGGACATCTGAGGGAGAATAATTACAGGGAAAAAAGCGGGCTGTGAGGTCACCGAACAGGAAGGTGAGAGACAGCATGGATTCAAAATGGCCTCCTTCCATGACATAAGATAATAGAAAACTTACTTTCATTAAAGGAAGATGGAACCAAGAACTGAAGTCGTTTAGAGGGTTAAGGGTCTTGCAAAGTGATCTTTAGTGGTGGTAACATACGTCATTTTGTACATCACAGACCCACAAAGAGCTGTGAAAGAACTGACCAGTTTGTATTTTTCCAGTGATATTGGCCAAGCTGTAAATGGCACAGTGGCACAGAGGTAGAGTTGCTGCAGGATAGCGCCAGTATACAGGGGTCGCTGGTCGGCGCGGACTCGGTGGGCCGAAGGGCCTATTTCCACGCTGTATCTCTGAAGTCTATAGGCAGAGAGAACGCTGGACTTCTTGAATTCATAACCTTTTAACCAAGTAATGAGATTGCTATCAAAACCCCAACTCTGAGATGACATGTTAACAGAGTAAATTAATCTTCCACCGATCTAATGGAAATGTCCCAAAGCTACTGGAAGTTGTCGAGACCCATACAGCCATGTAATGTAAGTGACTGTACACAAAAAAGCTGGAGAAACTCAGCGGGTGCAGCAGCATCTATGGAGCGAAGGAAAAAGGCAACGTTTCGGGCCGAAACCCTTCTTCAGACAGATAATGTAAGTGATTGGTGTTTTTACCTGGTACCAATAGGTAAAATGGTTAGGACAGGTTTGAAGAGACATGGACCATGCGCAGGCAGGTGGGACTAGTGTAGCTGGGACATGTTGGCCAGTGTGGGCAAGTTGGGCCGAAGGGCCTGTTTCCACTATGACTCTATGACCAACACTTGACGCGGATGGGGAATGAGTTGTAACAGAGCCACCTCCACTGAAGATCAGAACAATTGATATCATTCATTCTGCCTGCCTCCGAGTGTGTTTTTATTGCTGTCAAAGTAACATCTATAAATAAGAATGGTTGTCAAGCTAGTAAAAAATAAGATAGACCAAATCACGAAGACATTTCTGAAGCATTCCCTGTATTGAGAGGGGGAGATGCTGATGTGAACAGCATCGAACTAAGTAGCTGGTCCAAGCTGACCATCAACCACCCATTTACACTAATCCTACACTAATCAAATCCAACTTTATTCTCTCCACATTGTTATCAATTCCTCCCGCATTCTACTACACCCCGACACATTTGGGGCAGTGTACAGCAAGCAAAATTTACCTGACTAACTGCACACCTGTGGGGGAGACCGGAGCACTTGGAGGAAACCCACGTGGTCACAGGGAGAAGGTGCAAACTCCACGCAGACAGCACCCAAGGTCAGGATCGAACCTGGGTCTCTGGCACTGTGAGGCAGCAGGACTACCAGCTGTGCCTGGCTCTCTATCCATCCGAACATTTCCTATCCATGTACCAGTCCGAGTGTCTTTGAAAAGCCATTGTAATTGTACCCAACCCAAGCATTTCCTTTGGCCTTGTTTCATATTTGTTTCATAAGGGTGTCGCGGCGGTCGAGTTGCTGCCTTACAGCGCCTGCAGCACCGGATACCCGGGTTCGATCCTGACTACGGGTGCTGTCTGTACGGAGTTTGTACGTTTCCCCCGTGACCTGTGTGGGTTTTCTCCGAGATCTTCGGCTTCCTCCCACAATCCAAAGACATACGGGTTTGTAGGTAAATTGACTTCGGTAAAAATTGTCCCGAGCGTGTGTAGGTAAGATAGTGTTAATGTGCGGGGATCGCTGTTCGGCATGGACTCGGGCCGAAGGGCCTGTTTCCGCACTGTATCTCTAAACTAAACCAAAATAAACACGTCACACTCTGTGTGAATAAGAAGACCATTCGGCCCATTGAGCCTATGCCAGCTCACAGAACAATCCCATTCGCCCCCACAAGCCTTTCCTTCCAATGCATTTCCAATGCAATATGCAGTGGCCCATTAACCTGCCGACCCGTGTGTACTTTGGGTGTGGGAGGAAACCAGAGCACCTGGAGGAAACCCACATGGTCACAGGGAGAACGTGCGAACTCTAGACAACATCTATGGCTAGCATTGAACTTGGGTCACCAGGAGTGTTGCGGCAGCAGCGTTAGACGTAACTTTAGAGATACAACGTGGAAACGGGCCCTTTGGCCGACTGAGTCCGTGCCGACTAGCGATCACCCCGTACACTATCACTATCCTACACACTAGGGACAATTTACAATTTTTACCGAAGCCAATTAACCTGCAAACCTGCATGTCTTTGGAGTGTGGGAGGAAACTGGAGCACCCTGGGAACACCCACGCGGCCACAGGGAGAACGTGCAAACTCCCCACAGACAGCACCCATGGTCAGGATTGACCCGGGTCTCTGGCGCTGTAAGGCAGCAACTCTACCAGCTACACCATGGTCTCATATCTTTCTTGCCCCATTCAGCACGAACAAAGAAACATAGAAAATAGGTGCAGGAGTAGGCCATTTGGCCCTTCGGGCCAGCACCGCCATTCAATATGATCATGGCTGATCATCCAAAATTAGCTTTTTCCCCATATCCCCTGATTCCGTTAGCCCGAAGAGCTAAATCCAACTAAATCAAGAGTTTAACAGAGATTTGCAGTCATAACGTTTCCAGTTAGAATAATTCAGGCTTCTGGAATGGCAGAGTATTTATTTATTTGCAACACTGAGCCTTGTGATCTGTGGCAGACTTCTGAGTCAGGCCTGTAACTGGCGGCAGCTGATGAGTTGCCATCTGGATGACAGTGTGGTGAAGGGTTGTGACAGGATGTAGCTGGAGGCAGTAGCAATGTTCTGCCCGAGGAAGCAATGATGGGGGCTGAGGAATGCAATCTGGTGAACACTTCCACAGAAACCGGTTCAAGTAAAATCATTAAATGGATTCAAGAAGGACTTGGGTATTTTTCTTCGGACTGATCAAGAACAGTCTAGTGAATTTGCCCAGGTGTACGGCTGACCGGTTATCTAGTTTAGCATCACGTGTACCGAGGTACAGTGAAATGCTTTTGTTGCGTGCTAACCAGTCAGCAGAATGACAATACATGATTACAATCAAGCCATCACAGTGTACAGATACATGATAAAGGGAATAACGTTTAGTGCAAGGTTAATCTGAGAGGAGTTTAAGATGATCATAGTTAAAGTAAGAAATGTTACTGTGGGAGTAGAGATTTAAGAGTGTGCAGCGATTGTAATGTGTTATTGTAGATCTACTCCTGTGGCTGGCACGCAAATAGCCGCCTGCGTTGGACGCCATCTTGGAAGTCTGAAACTATTGTTCTTGAGTTTGATACCATTCGTCACTCTGTATGGTATATCTTTACACGTTATGGGGCTAAATTCCATCTACCGATGCTCTTCCCAGCTGATCAATGTTAGTCTATAACCGTGTAGATCAGTGGTTCCCAACGTGGGGCGTACGCCCCACAGGGGGGCAATTAGATTTTTAAGGGGGGCATCAGGTAAACATATGTAGTTTATGTTTCAGATGTTATTTTGAGTAAATTCCATTTTCTGAGAATTATTTCTTTGTCTGCTCGTGCTAAAATATGGGGGGGGGGGGGGCATCAGGATTTTAGAGGTGATTAGGTGGGGCATGGCCAAAAAAAGGTTGGGAACCACTGGTGTAGATGCTTGTTTATATTGACTTCAATAAAATCAGTAAATGCTCAGCATCTGGAGAGAGGGGTGGCACGGTGGCGCAGCGGTAGAGTTGCTGTCTTACAGCGCCAGAGACCTGGGTTCGATCCTGTCTACTGGTGTTGCCTGTACGGAGTTTGTACGTCATCCCCGTGACCGCGTGGGTTTTCTATGGGTGCGTCGGTTTCCCCCCACACTCCAAAGGTTTGTAAGTTATTTGACTTCGGTGATATTGTTATTCGTCCCAAGTGTGTAGGATAGTGTTAGTGTACGGGTTGATTGCTGGTCGGCACTGACCCGGTGGGCCGAAGGGCCTGTTTCCGCGCTGTATCTCTAAACTGTAAACTGTAAAGGAGTTAGATAAAAATTCCTCCAGCATTTTTATCTACCTTCGATTTTTCCAGCATCTGCAGTTCCTTCTTAAACAACTGTAAAGGAGTTAATGTTTTGGGTCAATGAGGAATATGAGAGGGGGGGGCGGATAAGGGAAGAGAACCAATATCAAAGCAAACCTCCGTGATTTGGTTTCCAATTGAAGCCTTTTTTTGCCCCTTTTTCCACCCTCTTTTTGCGACAGTGTTTGTAATTTAGTGCTCAGTTAGGGTTTTGGCTCCTGTTGTGCTGCATGTTACAAGGTAGTTAAAATGATTGCCATACATAAATTCAGAATAACAGTTGGTAGGTTTTCAACTGAATGCCTCAAGGGCATCAATCTTATTTAAGCAAGTTTGTCTGCTTTGATATAAAGAGGCCACACTTTCTGTAACTGAAGTGTAATTTGGTCTATCAATGTTTGTAGGAAGGAACTGCAGATGCTGTCTCCCTGTCCCTGGGATAGCAGGGGGCGATCAAACAGCACAATGGCCACTCGTCGGTACTCGGGGCTCTCGTGGACATTTTTCAACGTGTTGAAAAATCTTCACGAGTCTTCCCGTGCTTACCTGCCATTAGCGAGTCTTCCCGAGTACCTGCCGTTAATGCTAGGAGACGTCACCGAACTCCGACGTACCCGCTACGTTCATTCTCCGTGCTTACCACGAGTTTGATTTTTTTTTTAACTTGGGAGAGCTCTTGGAATGAACTTGCACCGTGGGACAGGGCTATAACTCAGCGGGTCAGGCAGCATCTCTGGAGGAAAGGAATAGGTGACGAAACCTTTTGGGTCGAAACCCTTCTTCAGACTTCAAAGTCCTTCCAACTTCGTAGCAAGGTGCATTGCCTTAGAAATACTTTACGCCGGGATGCATGACGCCAGTTCACTCAGTTTAGTTTATTGTCACGTGTACCGAGGTACAGTGACAAGCTTTTGTTGCGTGCTATCCAGTCAGCAGAAAGACAATATGTGATTAAAATCGAGGCATTTACAGTGTATAGATACATGATAAGGGAATAAAATTTAGAGCAAGGTAAAGCCAGTAAAGTCCGATCAAAGATAGTCCGAGGGTTTCCAACGTGGTAGAGAGGTAGAGGCCCAGGACTGCTCTGTAGTTGTGGTAGGATGGTTCAGTTGCCTGATACAACTGGAAAGAAACTGTCCCTGAATCTGAAGATGTACGTTTTCACACTTGCCCACATTCAGGAATAGCACAATATCCTAACTAAGTTCTATGTACTATAGATCTTATGTTAAAGGTTCATTCATTAACCACTCACACGCATAATATCTCATTGACAAATGCATGCATCGGGACCTCCCATGGCCTGTCGACTTGGTAAACTAAATCCCACAGGTGAGTTTACCTGCAATGCTGCTGGAAAATTGATCACCACGGTCTTTGGAGAAGACTCTGGAATAATATACACTCTTAAGGGCCTGTCCCACTTGGGCGACATTTTCGGCGAAAGTCTGAAAAGAGGTTGTCGCGTCGTGGTCGGGTCGTGACGCGTGGTGACGCACGGTGACGCGCGGTGACGTGCAGGTGACGCGCGGTGTCTCCCTGTCGCACCTAGATTTTGGAATGTTCAAAATCCAGGGGCGACATCTGGGTGTCTCATCATGTCGTGCGCCCTGTCACATGCTGACGTATGCTGTCCTGCGGGTGATGCCCGGTTAGGGTTAGGGTTGGGGTTAGGGACCACAGATGGGCTGTAAAATATACTTCCTTCAATGCATGGATTTTAAACATTAATGTATTAAAATTAATACAATAAAATCAATTGTGCAAATGAAAAGATGTCTGAGTCGTGCAGTTTTATTTACAGATGTACTGGTCCGCTTCCAGATCCAATCACCGTCTCTAACTTTTCACAGGGATGGATTCAGTGAGTGTAGACTGAACTCCCCTCTACCTTCCACCCCCCTCCCGCCCCCATCTCACCCCCCTCTTCCAACCATCCCGCGCCCATCCCTCCCCCCTCTTCCCCCCTCCCGCCCCATCCCTCCTTCTCCACTCCCCCCCTACTCTTCTCCCCTTCCCCCCTCTTCCTCCCTTCTCCCCGCTCCACTCTTCCTCCCTTCTCCCCGCTCCACTCTTCTCCCCCTTCTCCCATCCTCCCATCTTGCTGTCTGTCACGGAGTTTGTACGTTCTCCCGTGTCCCGCGTGGGTTTACTCTGGGATCTCCAGTTTCCTCCCGCACTCCAAAGACATACAGGTTTGTAAG
The DNA here is from genome assembly GCF_010909765.2 of Amblyraja radiata. NCBI lineage: Eukaryota > Metazoa > Chordata > Chondrichthyes > Rajiformes > Rajidae > Amblyraja > Amblyraja radiata. The sequence continues at coordinate 68,566,278 of NC_045963.1, forward strand.
TTATTTGGCTTTGGTAAAATTATAAATTGTCCCCGGTGTGTGTAGGATGGTGCTAGTGTGCGGGGATTGCTGGTCGGCGAGGACCCGGTGGGCCAAAGGCCCTGTTTCCGTGCTGTATCTCTAAACTAAACAAAACTAAACTGTGCAGAATGCTTCCATGCCCACCCCCCCCCCCCCCCCCCCCCCCCCACCACCATCTGCGGATAAATTATGTGTTCTTTTACTTTTCTCCTCTTTTCCTTGCATGTGTCGGGCTGAATTTCTTTTCTCTGCATCGATGAGGATTGATTTGAAAGGATCGGAATTCCTAAGTAGGTCATCAGGCACCGTGAGGGACACCTAACTCCCCAGTGTTTCCATGGCAACTCTCTTAAGGCAGGCGGATCAATGGAGATGAACCTTGTCAACGCAACGTCACGGACATTTTACCCAGTATTGAGGCAATTTTATAATCTCCCAGAGCAAACATCACAGGAGCTGGATGTGTAGACATTGGTGAAGCCTAATGTAAAAATGCCAAATGTACAAACACAGTAAGAAGATAGAAGATTTTTCTTGCTATTGAGGGGGAGTGCAGCATAGGTTTACAAGGTTAATTCCCGGGATGGCAGGACTGTCATATGCTGAGAGAATGGAGCAGCTGGGCTTGTACACTCTGGAGTTTAGAAGGATGAGAGGGTATCTCATTGAAACATATAAGATTGTTAAGGGCTAGGACACACTAGAGGCAGGAAACATGTTCCCGATGTTGGGGGGTCCAGAACCAGGGGCCACAGTTTAAGAATAAGGGGTCGGCCATTTAGAACGGAGACGAGGAAACACTTTTTCTCACAGAGAGTGGTGAGTCTGTGGAATTCTCTGCCTCAGAGGGCAGTGGAGGCGGGTTCTCTGGATGCTTTCAAGAGAGAGCTAGATAGGGCTCTTAAAAATAGCGGAGTCAGGGGATATGGGGAGAAGGCAGGAACGGGGTACTGATTGGTGATGATCAGCCATGATCACATTGAATGGCGGTGCTGGCTCGAAGGGCCGAATGGCCTACTCCTGCACCTATTGTCTATTGTAAGTTGATAAGTTACAATGGCCAACACCCTTGTCTGTATAGCTCTGGGATGTAGGAGGGCACCCGAAAAACCTACAGGGTCATTGTTCAGTTTAGTTTATTGCTACTTGTACAGGTGCACAACCTTTTATCCGAAAGCCTTGGGACCAGACACATTTCGGATATCGGACATTTTCGGGTTTCGGAATGGAAGATTTTTAGCGTAGATTAGGTAGGTAGCGCGGGCGGCTTGGAAAGTCTGGAGCGGCTGCCTCCTCCCCGGAGACCGGGGAATCATTGTAAATCATTGCTTAAATGTTAGTCAGTAAGTTTGGAGGGATTTTATGTGGTGGGGGTGAAGGGGGGAACTTTAATTCTTAGTCCCCTACCTGGTCAGAGAGGCGGGGAGCGGGCAATGCCTTTCCGGGTCGCCGTGCAGTACTGTGCCGCGGCTCCCACATCACAGAGCTGGGGCTGTGGCCGGCTGCGCTGGATTTGAATTTGTAGCGCCGCGCAGCCAGGGGTAGAGTTCGCCGTGGTCGGAGCTACAACCGGCGCCGCCCGTGGCTGGACCACCGCAGCCCGGACGGCTGTGGGCCGCGGCTCCCAACATCGTGGAGCTGGGGCTGCGGTGGTCCGGCCACGGGCGGCGCCGGTTGTAGCTCCGACCACGGCGAACTCTACCCCTGGCTGCGCGGCGCTACAAATCCAAATCCAGCGCAGCCGGCCACAGCCCCAGCTCCACGATGTTGGGAGTCGGCGACCACAGCGGTCCGGGCTGCGGTGGTCCGGCCACGGGCGGCGCCGGTTGTAGCTCCGACCACGGCGAACTCTACCCCTGGCTGCGCGGCGCTACAAATCCAAATCCAGCGCAGCCGGCCACAGCCCCAGCTCCACGATGTTGGGAGCCGTGGCACAGCGGTCCGGAGCTTACTGCACGGCGACCCGGTAAGGCATTGCCCGCTCCCCGCTTCTCCGACCAGGTAGGGGACTAAGAATTAAAGTTCCCCCCAAAAGCCCACCAAACTAACTGACTAACATTTAAGCAATGATTTACAATGATTCCTACCCTCCCGCGCAATATACACTCACCCAATATACTCTCACCTTCTCTTTTATGAATGGGGATTTAGTTCCCCTTTGTTGGAGGACCGACCGGAGGTTCTGCTGTCACCTCTGCGGGCCGCCCTCGGTGAACGTTTTCAAGGACCTTTCTTCAAGGACCGAAAAAATGTCCGCTATTCGGAGGTTTTCGTTATTTGGATCTTCGGATAAAAGGTTGTGCACCTGTACTGAGATTCAGTGAAAATCTTTTGTTGCGTGCTATCCAGTCAGCAGAAAGACAGTACCTGATTACAAACGAGCTATTCACAGCATACAGATGCATGACAAAGTGAATAACGTTTAGTGCAAGGTGAAGCCAGTAAAGTCCGATCAAAGATTGGGAGAGCGTGCAAACTCCACACGGACAGCAACTGAGATCAGGATCCAATCTAGCTGTGTGGCGGAAGCAGTTCTTGTCTGTGCCACTGTGTAGCTCTACTCACCCAACGAAAGGCAATCTGAACACAACCAGTCCCAAAAAGGCACCGAGGATAGACACAAAATGCTGGAGTAACTCAGCGCGTCAGGCAGCGTCTCTGGAGAAAAAGCATGGGTGACGATTCGGGTTGGGACCCTTCTTCAAACCCGACCCGAAACGTCACCCATCCTTTTTCTCCAGAGATGCTGCCTGACCCGCTGAGTTACTTCAGCACTTAGTGTCCATCTTTGGTGTATACCAGAGAGTGTCTATCTTTTTTTTTAAAGAGCTCTTCAGTTCGTCTCTCTTTATCTCTTTTCCCAAACTCCATACGTTTATTCTTCTTCCATGTTTTTATTCCCGCTGAAGATTACTGTTGAATCTGTTCCACCGCTCTTTCAGCAAGTCTATTCCAAATCCCAACCGCTCGTTCCCTTTTGTTGCCTTTGCTGCTTGTGCCAATGTTGGCATCAAAACTGCCTCCTGATTCACAAAAACAGGCTTTGGCACTCCGACTGTAAACTTGTGCAGCAATTATGAACAAAATAAGATGAACCCAACCAATTAGTGGGCTTGTATTTCAGTAGATTTTACGAATGGGAAGCATTTAATATTCAATGAGCAATGATTTTTGCAGTGGGCTCATTTGATTGAACAATCTCTCTCATCAGTTTCTCTGTAAAGTTGCGTGGATTTAATTTCCTGCCTGTTTGGGAAGGATATTTGATTGAACTTTTTGTAAAAGACTGAATGGGAGAGGCAATGCATGCTCTATAGATGCGGGAGTACAATTATTGATGCCTTCAATAGCACTGTTTGAGTGAGATGTGACATGGATGCTGATTCTGATCAAGGGTCCTAACCCGAAACATCGCCTGTCCATTCCCACTGCGTATGCTGCCTGATTTGCTGAGTTCCAGCAACGCTTTGCACTTTGCTCCAGATTCCATCATCTGCACTCTCTTGTGTCTCCCTAGTTCAGTTTAGTTTCGTGTTACAGCGGAAAACAGGCCCTTTGCCCCACCGAGTCCGCACCGACCAGCGATCCCCGCACACTTAACACTCAGACTAAAGAAATTCTTCCTCATTTCCATTCTAAAGGTACGTCCTGTTATCCTCAGGCTGTGCCCTCTAGTTCCAGACTCTCCCATTAGGATCACCAGGTTAATTCCCGGGATGGCGGGACTGACTCAGGATCACTCTTCATTTATATATTCTTATATTCATTGGAATTTAGAAGGATGAGAGGGAATCTTATAGAGACATATAAAATTCTTGAGACATTGGTCAGGCAGGAAAAATGTTCCCCATGTTGGGGGAGTCCAGAACCAGGAGTCACAGTTTAAGAATAAGGGGGAGGCCAGTTAGGACTGAGATGAGGAAAACTTTTTCAGCCAGAGAGTTGTGAATCTGTGGAATTGTCAGCCACAGAAGGCAGTGGAGGCCAATTCACTGGATGTTTTCAAGAGAGAGTTAGATATAGCTCTTAGGGCTAACAGAATCAAGGGATATGGGGAGAAAGCAGGAACAGGATACTGATTCTAGATGATCAGCCATGATCATATTGAATGGCGGTGCTGGCTCCATGTCCTCCTCCTGCACCTATTTTCCATGTTTCTATTAGTGAAAACATCTTCTCCACATCCACCCTATCTAGACCAGGGGTGGGGAACCTTTTCATGTTGGAATGCCGCATTAAGTTAGCCGTAATCTAAAAAGGCCGCATTCAAGAAACTTCAATTAGAGATACTTCAATATGTACATTATTTTGTAAAAATCTAACTACTATGTACAGGTACTAACTTCAAGAAAATGAAAAAAATGTGTTAATTCTAAAGTTAACTGACCTTTTAATGACTTTGTTGTGACTGCTTGTTGTGGGAGGTTAACGTACATTCTAGAGTCGCATTAGAACTAAATCATGAGCATAACAAGTATTGAAATAGCCCTCATGACTTACTAACGTTTTAATTGTGGCCGTCAATCGGGGAGGATTATTTCGTTGAATCTTCTTTTACTCTGGTATTTTAAATACGTTCTGGTGAGACCACATCTGGAGTATTGTGTACAGTTTTGGTCTCCTAATTTGAGGAAGGACATCCTTGTGATTGAGGCAATGCAGTGTAGGTTCACGAGATTGATCCCTGGGATGGCGGGACTGTCATATGAGGAAAGATTGAAAAGACTAGGCTTGTATTCACTGGAGTTTAGAAGGATGAAGGGAGAATCTTATAGAAACATATAAAATTATAAAAGGACTGGACAAGCTAGATGCAGGAAAAATGTTCCCAATGTTGGGCGAGTCCAGAACCAGGGGCCACAGTCTTAGAATAAAGGGGAGGTCATTTAAGACTGAGGTGAGAAAAAACTTTTTCACCCAGAGAGTTGTGAATTTATGGAATTCCCTGCCACAGAAGGCAGTGGAGGCCAAGTCATTGGATGGATTTAAGAGAGAGTTAGACAGAGCTCTAGGGGCTAGTGGAGTCAAGGGGTATGGGGAGAAGGCAGGCACAGGTTATTGATAGGAGACGATCAGCCATGATCACAATGAATGGCGGTCCTGCACCTATTTTCTATGTTTCATTTTAAGATTAAAATAAAAATAATAAAAGACGAACAAAATCATATTAATAAAATAAAAATAAAAGGATTTCCACTACAAAATTTGGATTCATTCAAAAGGCCGCACTTAATGGCCTAGAAGGCTGCATGAGGCCTTAAGGCGGCAGGTTCCCCACCCCTGATCTAGACCTTTCATAATTCTGTAGATTTCAATGAGATCCCACCTCGTCCTTCTAAACTCCAGCAATTACAGGCCCAGAGCCTGCAAACGCTCATAATATCCATGCTCATAATTTCATTTTATCCCGGTCTGACTATAATAGAAACATAGAAACATAGAAAATAGGTGCAGGAGGAGGCCACTCTGTCCTTCGAGCCAGCACCGCCATTCATTGTGATCATGGCTGATATTTTAAATCTGCATTGAGTGGATGTGGAGAGGATGCTTCCACTCGTGGGAGAGTCTAGGACCAGCCATACCTCAGAATTAAACGATGTCCCTTTAGGGAGGAGATGAGGAGGAACTTCTTAGTCAGAGGGTGGTGAATCTGTGGAATTATTTGCCACAGAAGGCTGTGGAGGCCAAGTCAGTGGATATTTTAAGGCAGAGATAGATATATAGATTCTTGATTAGTAAGGGTGTCAGGGGTTATGGGGAGAAGGCAGGAGAATGGGGTTAGGAGGGAGAAATAGATCAGCCATGATCGAATGGCGGAGTGGACTTGATGGGCCGAATGGCCTAATACTGACCCTATCACTTATTAAGCCGATAGTTGGGGGCACTATGACTGTATGCATGTAAATAGATTTATTTATTGAAATCATATTCTATGTCGCTCTTCCAGGGAGATGCTAACTGCATTCCGTTGTCTCTGTACTGTACACTGACAATGACAATTAAAGTTGAATCTGAATCTGAATCTGAATCTGACAATGACCTGACAGACGGCACGTTTAATATTTCTTTCTCCTTATTTAGCTCTGTTAACCCAGTTTACATTAGTGGCATTTTTTCTTGAAGTAATAGCTCTGATTGTGGGGAGGGGGAGGGAGTTGTGGAGAAATATATTAATTGTCCATTCTTACTTGTGGAGCCATGTAATGGATAATGTTGTTGTTCGTCAACTGTAAACATTTACCGAATCTGGAAATTCTCACTGCTGGTGGGTATTGGAACACATAAAACTCAACAAATTAATGTCGAAGGCAGCCAGCTTCTGACAGTTAGTTTATGCGTTCTGTTCGCAGCTCCTCATTGCTGTGTAAACGAAGCAGCCATTTTATTGCCAGCTGCTGATCATGTGCCAGTTTTAAGAACTTATCACCAAGTGTTTAGTTTAGTTTAGAGATACAGCGCGGGAACAGGCCCCTCGGCCCACCAAGTCCGCGCCGACCAGCGATCCCCGCACACTAACACACGAGGGTCAAATGGCATTTATACCCAGCCAATTAGCCTATAAACATGTACGTCTTTGGAGTGTGGGAGGAAACCGAAGATCTCAGAGAAAGCCCACGCAGGATCACGGGGAGAACGTACAAACTCGGTACGGCCAGCACGCCCCGACATAACTAACCAGATGACTGACCATTGTTGAGCACGTCAGTATATTGTTCTTGGAGGCACAAGGAACTGCAGATGCTGGTTTGCAAAAAAAGGAAAAAGACACAAAGTGCTGGAGTAACTCAGCGGGTCAGGCAGCATCTGTGGAGGGAATGGGTAGTCCACGTTTCGGGTCAGAACCTCGACCTCCTCTGGCAGCGCATTCCACCGCCAGGCTTTGTCCTGCCCCTTCTCCCCGCTTTCTCGCCCCCCCTCCTCCCCACCACAATCAGTCTGAAGAAGGTAATTGACCTGACACATCACCTATCCATGTTCTCCAGGGATGCTGCCTGTCTGACCCGCTGAGTTACTCCAGCACTTTGTGGCCCTTCTTCAGACTCTTCATTGTCACCCTTCAGAATTCCCTATTCTGTATCGACCTTTCGCTGGTCGGATAGCACGCAACAATAAAGCTTTTTACGGTACAGTCCCCCACCATTCCCACGTACAGAGAACCAGGTGAACATTTGGGGTGGCTCAGCAGTAGAGTTGCTGCCTTACAGCGCCTGAGACCCGGGTTCGATCCAGACTACAGGTGCTGTCTGCGTTGAGTATGTACGTTCTCCCCGTGACTGCGTGGGTTTTCTCCGGGAGCTCCTGTTTCCTCCCACACTCCAAAGACGTACAGGTTTGTAGGTTAATTGGCTTCAGTAAGGATTATAAATTGTCCCTAGTGTGTAGGATAGTGCTTGATGGTGCAGACCCGGTGGGCCAAAGAGCCTGTTTCCGTGCTGTATCTCTCAACGAAACTAAACCAGATTCTCGACCCGAAATGTCACCTATTCCTTTTCTCCAGATGTTTAAGAAAGAACTGCAGATGCTGGAAAAGTCGAAGGTAGACAAAAATGCTGGAGAAACTCAGCGGGTGAGGCAGCATCTATGGAGCGAAGGAATAGGTGACGTTTCGGGTCGAGACCCTTCTTCAGACTGGCTGCTTCACCCGCTGAGTTTCTCCAGCATTTGTGTCTACCTTTTCTCCAGACATGCTGTCTGACTCACTGAGTTACTCCAGCAAATTGTGACTATCTAAGCCAACTAAATTTGTTTTCAGATTGCTGGCATTCTGCTCATGTATTCCTAACGTGATGTTTTTACTCTCTCTTCTACAAATCGTTTCCATTCCATTTCCAATTCAAGAGAGAGTTAGATATAGCTCTTCGGGCTAACGGAGTCAAGGGATGTGGGGAGAAAGCAGGAATCTGGTACTGATTTTGGATGATCAGCCATGATCGTATTGAATGGCGGTGCTGGCTCGAAGGGCCGAATGGCCTAGTCCTGCACCTATTTTTCTATGTTTCTATGCTTCCTTACTGTTCTCCTGAAATTGTGCAAATCAAGGAGTGATTTAGTTTTTTTGCTCTCATCTTAAACAGCAAGTTGCGTGGTTTCTGTCAGGGCTGTTTACGCTCTCTGCAGTCACCGATTATAGTTAGTCATGTGGATGGATGTGTACACCAGCAATGGAGATTTTCCTCAGAGACAGTGCTGAAGTCAAGATAATGAGCTGGTTCTTGTGCCACCACTGGTGATGAGTGTCGTTTATTTTGAGTAAACTGGCGGTAGGTTTAGGCAGGACGGAAAAAAAAGATAGCACGCACACCCCCCAGGAACTCCATCGTGCATGTTATTTAGCAACATTTGTCACGGAGTCCTGCAGCCGCTAACCAAGATCTTGGATAGAGAGTTGTACGAAGGAACTGCAGGTGCTGGTTTAAACCGAGGACAGACACAAAATACTGGAGTAATTCAGCGGGACAGGCCACATCTCTGGAGAGAAGGAATGGGCAACGTTTCGGGTCGAGACCAGTACAGTCTGAAGATGGGTCTGGACCCGAAACGTCACCCACTCCTTCTCTCCAGAGATGCTGCCTGTCCCGCTGAGTTACTCCAGTATTTTGTGTCTACCTTGGGTAGAGATGCGGGTTGAAAGAGCAAAGAGGTAGAAAAGTTAACAAAGGTTTTTAGGTTAGTTTAGAGATACAGCGCGGAAACAGGCACTTTCGGCCGCCGAACCCGCGCCGACCAGCGATCCCCGCACACGAACACTATCCTACACAGACTAGGGACAATTTACATTTATACAAAACCAATTAACCTACAACCCAGTACGTTTTTGCAGTGTGGGAGGAAACCCAAGATCGCGGAGTAAACCCACGCGGTCACGGGGAGAATGTACAAACTCCGTACAGACAGCACCCGTAGTCGGGATCGAACCCGGGTCTCTGGCGCTATGAACACTGTAAGACAGCAACTCTATCGCTGTGCCACCGTGCCGCCCATACCTTTGTGACTGGGCATCTTGAGAAATAGCTGCAGTGATGAAGCAATGAAGACTAGGCATCTGTCAAAGGTCAGAGATGGAGGAACTGAATGAGTAAATACCTTTAGTTTAGTTTATGGTTACATGTGCCCAGTGAAACGCTTTTTGCTGCGTGCTATCCAGTCAGCGGAAAGACTACATGATTACAATTGTGCCATCCACAGTGTACAGAAACAGGATAAAGTGGTAGAACGTCAAGTCTACTCCACCATACAGTAATGGCTGATCAATCTCTCCCTCCTAACCCCATTCTCCTGCCTTCTCCCCATAACCCCCGACATCCGTACCAATCAGGAATCTGACCATCTCCGCCTGAAAAATATCCAATGACTTGGCCTCCACTGCCGTCTGTGGCAATGAATTCCACAGATTAGATTAGATTAGATTAGATTAGATAGCCTTTATTGTCATTCAGACCGAAGTCTGAACGAAATTGCAGCAGTCATACATACAATACAATACAATAAAAAACAACAATAAACACATATTAACATTCACCACAGTGAGTCCACCCAGCATCTCCTCACTGTGATGGAGGCAAAAGTCTTTAGGTCTGCAGTCTCTTCCCTCCTCTTCTCCCTCTGCGCTGAGGCGATCCCCCACCGGGCGATGTTAAAAACTGTCCCGCGGCTCAATCACCGCGCCCCGGGGTGGTCGAAGCTGCCGCCCACCAGTCCTGCTGACGCAGCCGCTGGCCCGCGGCCGAACCCCGGACTCAGGCCACCACCGCCAGAACACCGTCCCAGCCACCCTCACGTGAGTATCGTGCCGTCTTCATCCTCGGGCTGGGCCGCCCCGACATGGGCGCCGTACCTCCCTCGGGCTGGGCCGCCCCGACTTGGGCGTCGCTTCTTCCCTGGGCCGGGCCGCCCCGACATGGGCGCCGCTCCTCCCTCGGGCTGGGCCGCCCCGACATGGGCGCCGTACCTCCCTCGGGCTGGGCCGCCCCGACATGGGCACCGCTCCTCCCTCGGGCTGGGCCGCCCCGACATGGGCGCCGCTCCTCCCTCGGGCTGGGAGCGCCCCAACATGGGCGCCGCTCCTCCCTCGGGCTGGGAACGCCATACCTCCCCGAGCTCGGCCACTCCGACGGGAGCACCGTTCCCTCACGGAAGCACTGTTCCAGCCCCGAGCCGGGCCGCCCTCACGGGAGCGAGCTCAGGGCGAGTCCTGGCGGGCTCTGCCTCCTGAGCCTCGAGGTCGCCAGCTCCGCCATTAGGCCTCAGCGCAGACGGAGGCAGAGAAGGGGAATACGACAAAAAAGTCGCATTCCCCCGCAGGGAGAGACAGCAAGCCCCGTTTCAACCCCCCCCCCCCCCAAACACAAACTAAAAACCAAAACTAGACTAACCAAAAACGAAATAAACAACACAAAAAACACAAAACAAACAGGACTGCCGGTGAGCCGCTGCAGCCAGAGCCGCGCCGCCACTCCGAATTCACCACCCCCTGACTGAAGCCAATTAACCTACAAACCTACACATCTTTGGAATGTGGGAGGAAACACTCGCGGTCACAGGAAGAACCTACAGACACCACACACAGATCGCACCCGGGGTGGGGAACAAACCCAGGTTTCAGGTTTACTTTTACTTTATGTGGAAAAGTTGCCTCTCAGGTTCCTGTTAAATCCTTCCCCTCTCACCTTCTCGAAGCGAAAGAAGCAGAGTTAAAGAAAGCCACTTGTCATGTTCATAAGTGATTGGAGCAGAATTAGGCCATTTGGCCCTTCAAGTCTACTCTGCCATTCATTCATGGCTGATCTATCTCTCCCCCTCAACCCCATTCTCCCCCCTACTCCCCATAACCCCTGACACCTGTACAAATCAAGAATCTATTTCTCCCTGCTTTAAAAATACCCATTGATGGCCTCCACAGCCTTCTGTGGCAAAGAATTCCACAGATTCATCACCCTCTGACTGAAGAAATTCCTTCTCATCTGCCTTCTAAAGATACATTATTTTATTCTGAGACTTTGGCCTCTGGTCCTAGACTCTCCCACTAGTTTAGTTTAGAGATACAGCACGGAAACAGACCCTTCGGCCTACCGAGGCCGCAGCGACCAGCGATCCCCGCACAAAGCTAGGTGGCAGTGTGAACTGGGAGGAGGATGCTATGAGGCTGCAGGGTGACTTGGACAGGTTGGGTGAGTGGGCAGATGCAGTTTAATGTGAATAAATGTGAGGTTATCCACTTTGGTGGCAAAAACAGGAAGACAGATTATTATCTATGATGTCAAGTTGGGAAAAGGGGAAGTTCAACGGGATCTGGGGGACCTTGTTCATCAGTCACAGAAAGTAAGCATGCAGGTACAGCAGGCAGTGAAGAAAGCGAATGGCATGTTGGCCTTCATAACAAGAGGAATTGAGTATAGGAGCCAATAGATCCTCCTGCAGTTGTACAGGGCCCTGGTGAGACCACACCTGGAGTATTGTGTGCAGTTTTGCTCTCCAAACGTGAGGAAGGACATTCTTGCTATTGAAGGAGTGTAGCGTAGGTGAACGAGGTTAATTCCCGGGATGGCGGGACTGTCATATGTTGATAGATTGGAGCAGCTGGACTTGTATACTCTGGAATTTAGAAGGATGAGAGGATATCTTATTGAAACATATAAGATTATTAAGGGTTTGGACACACTAGAGGCAGGAAACATGTTCCCAATGTTTAAGAATAAGTTTAAGAACTCATCTCCGTTCCATCTAGAACAGAGATAAGGAAAAACTTTTTCACACAGAGTGTTGTGAGTGTGTGGAATTCTCTGCCTCAGAGGGCGGTGGAGGCTGATTCTCTGGATGCTTTCAAGAGAGAGTTAGATAGAGCTCTTAGGGATGGTGGAGTTAAGGGATATGGAGATAAGGCAGGAACGGGGTACTGATTGTGGTACATTGAATGGCGGTGCTGGCTCGAAGGGCCGAATGGCCTCCTCCTGCACCTATTGTCTATCGTCTATTAACGCTACCCTACACACACTTGGGACAATTTAACATTTTTTCCACCCAGCCAATTAACCTGCAAAGCTGTACGTCTTTGAAGTGTGTGAGAAAACCGAAGACCTCAGAGAAAACCCACACAGGCCACAGGGAGAACGTACAAACTCCATATAGACAAGCACCCGTAGTCAGGATCGAACCCAGGTCTCTGGCGCAGTAAGGCTCTACTGCTACGCCACCGTGTCCTGGTGGAAACATCCCCTCCATATTCACTCTATCTAGGCCTTTCACTATTCAGTAAATTTCAATGAGGTTCTCTTTGTGGGCCGAAGGGCCTGTTCCTGTGCTGTTCTATGTTCAATGTTTATCTAGAATGGGCGTTGGAAGCAAATAACGCTAAACGCAACAGCAGAGGCAGATTCTGCTTGAACTTGCACTGTGTGTGAGCAGTGCTTTGTCATGGAGATCTTTTGTAGCTCTTTACATTAACATATGTGGGCTTTTAAGGCTGATTTGCTTTGCATTTCCATTAGCCTTGAACTGATTACACCTCCACACTTGTTCATCATTTTGACGAGATGGGGAGGGTAGAAGAAATGTCAAAGCAAAATTTTTTTGGATGAGTTACATAAACAGCAGTGACATTTACAGTTAGTCTGTTTATGCGACTGAAGACTCGAGCGGTTGCCAAAAAGCCATAATAGTTTTCACTGGAATCAGTCTGTTAAATGGTCGTTTTAACGCTGAAGTCCATTTCATTTTAAAGTAGACATATGTCATAAGGTCATAAGTGATAGGGGTAGAATTAGGCCATTCGGCCCATCAAGTCTACTCAGCCATTCAATCGTGGCTGATCTATCTCTCCGTCCTAACGCCATTCTCCTGCCTTCTCCCCATAACTCCTGACACCCGTACTAATCAAGGATCGATCTATCTCTGCCTTAAAAATATACATGCCTGCAAAATGACTTAGCAGCTCGAGAGGCTGAGAAATGGGAATTAAGATTATCTTCATGTCATTCTTACAATAGAAGGCTATCAAGAGAATTTCCATCTTCAATCCCTGGCTAAGATTTTTTTTCAAGCGTTAGATAATCTTTTGGAATTAAATGATTGTTGCTTCACAAAGGCAAGTGACAAATGACCCCCCCCCCCAACTTTGTTTTTCCTCGCTATTCATAGCAAAAGGATTTGAGTATAGGAGCAGGGAGGTTCTACTGCAGTTGTACAGGGTCTTGGTGAGACCACACCTGGAGTATTGCGTACAGTTTTGGTCTCCAAATCTGAGGAAGGACATTCTTGCCATAGAGGGAGTACAGAGAAAGTTCACCAAACTGATTCCTGGGATGTCAGGACTTTCATATGAAGAAAGACTGGATAGACTCGGCTTGTACTCGCTAGAATTTAGAAGATTGAGGGGGGATCTTATAGAAACTTACAAAATTCTTAAGGGGTTGGACAGGCTAGATGCAGGAAGATTGTTCCCGATGTTGGGGAAGTCCATGACAAGGGGTCACAGTTTAAGGATAAAGGGGAAATCCTTTAGGACCGAGATGAGAAAAACATTTTTCACACAGAGAGTGGTGAATCTCTGGAACTCCCTGTCACAGAAGGTAGTTGAGGCCAGTTCATTGGCTATATTTAAGAGGGAGTTAGATGTGGCCCTTGTGGCTAAAGGGATCAGGGGGTATGGAGAGAGGGCAGGTACAGGATACTGAGTTGGATGATCAGCCATGATCAAATTGAATGGCGGTGCAGGCTCGAAGCGCCGAATGGCCTACTCCTGCACCTATTTTCTATGTTTCTATGTTTCTATTCATTTTCACCCTGCAAAGTGAGCAATAGTTTAGAGGAAGATTGACACTAAAAGCTGGAGTAACTCAACGGATCAGGCAGCACCTCTGAAGGGAAGGAATGGGTGATGTTTCAGGTCGAAACGTCACCTATTCCTTTTCTCCAGTTATGCTGTCAGATCCGCTGAGTTACTCCAGCTTTTTGTGTCTATCATCGGTTTGAACCAGCATCTGCAGTTCCTTCCTACACAATAGTTTAGAAGAAGACTCAGGTGTTCATACACTGTAGGAGCAGAATTAGGCCATTCAATCGAAGCTGATCTATCTCTCCCTCCTAACCTCATTATCCACCTTTGCCCCATATCCCCTGACACCTTTTTACCAATCAAAACTCTGTCAATCTCCGCCTTAAAAATTTCCATTGAATTGGTGTCCACATCCGTCTCTGGCAATGAATTCCAAGGATTCGCCCCCCTCTGATTAAAGATATTCCATCTCATCTCTTTTCTTAAAGTACCTCCTTTTATTCTGATGCTGTGGCCTCTGGTACTGGACTCTCCCACTCATACGTGCAATGTGGTTCATGTACAAACAATTCTCATTCATCCCATTCACCCAATGGCTAATGTCTGAGCCTGACATTGAATAAATATTTTATTATCCAAGTATGTATACATACAAGGAATTTGCCTTGGTGCTTTGCTCGTAAGGATAACAATACGATGTACAGTAGACAATTAAAAATAAGACATTATAATTTAAACATGTGTATAAAATAAAATACCAGAGCAAAAGGAGGCTGTTGAGTAGAGCTACTGCTCGTGTTTTTATGTCTGGCTGTGGCAGCTTTGATAGTCTAGAGTCGCCTCTCAGTGGGAAGCACTTCAAAGAGTTTGTGGCCAGGGTGAGAGGGGTCAGAGATGATCTTGCCCGCTCGCTTCCTGGCCCTTGCAGTGTACAGTTCGTCAATGGAGGGAAGGTTGCAGCCAATAACCTCCTCAGCCGATCGGACGATTTGCTGCAGCCTCCGGATGTCATGCTTGGTGGCTGAGCCAAACCAGACCATGATGGAGAAGGTGAGGACAGACTCTGATGGCAGCATAAAACTGGACCATCATTGCCTGTGGCAGATTGTGTTTTCTCAGCTGCCGCAGGAAGTACATTCTCTGTTGGGCTTTTTTGACTGTGGAGTCGATGGTGGCCTCCCATTCAAGGTCCCTGGACGTTTAAGGTCCATCTGCGTCAAACTTTGCCTCTGTCACCTTCCAGCTATGCCCTGTAGTCTTTGATACTCCTTCATGGGGATAAAAGGTTCTGTCCATTTACCTTATCTATCCATCGTTCCTTCCACCGTCCTTCAATATCAAACGCAGTGCTTACAGAACAAACATTTAAATGTAGGTTAGTTTCGTTTATTGTCACATGTACTGAGGTACAGTGAAAAGCTTTTTGTTGTGTGCTATCCAGTCAGCGGAAAGACTACACATGATTAGAATCAAGCCGTGCACAGATACTGGATTAATGATATTATGTTTAGTGCAAGGTAAACTCCATTGAATGATAGTCTGAGGGTCTCCAGTCATAAGGTCATAGGTGATAGGAGCAGAGTTAAGGCCCTGTCCCACTTTCCCGAGTTACTCACGAACTCTCCCGAGTTTTCCCCTTGATTCGAACTCGGAGAATTTCGGTAATAGCCATTCGTAGATACTAATAGCCATTCGTAGGTTTTTAACATGCTGAAAAAACATCCCGAGTTCCTACAGCTGGCATTACGAGTCGCAACAAAACATTTACCCACTCCTACGGACTCGCTACGGACATTACCCGACATTCCCCAAGTTCGAATCGAGGGGAAATCTCGGGAGAGCTCGTGAATAACTGGGGAAGTGGGACAGGGCCTTTAGGCTATTTGGCCCATCTAGTCAACTCTGCCATCCTATCATGGCTGATCTATCTCTCCCTCCAAACCCCATCTCTCCCCTCTCTGTAACCCCTTACACCTGTCCTAATCAAGAATCTATCTATCTCTGCCTTAAAAATGGTGAGGTAGATGATAGCTCAGGACCGCTCTCTAGTTGGTGATAGGAACTGAGGTTGTGATTCTGCTCTTTAAATAGTATTCCTTCTCAAAAAACAGTAGTTATACCTCATAGTTTAATTTTTGAAATGATTATAGAAGGTCAAAGCTCAGTTGGTTCCACATCGAGATACACACAGATGCGGAGATAAAGCCCCTTAATTTTGCCCTGGTTTTGATGCAAAATAGACTGAAGATTTAACAGCAGCGGCACTACACAGAATCATAGCAGGATGCAACACAGGGAGAGGCCATTCCTCGCATGTCCATGTGCCTATCCTAAACTGTGCCCCTGTCACCTTCCAGCTATACCTTCTAGTCTTTGATGTTCTGTCCTGGGGATAAAAGGTTCTGTCCATCTACCCTATCTATTAGTTTAGTTTAATTTAGTTTAGAGAAACAGCGCGGAAACAGGCCCTTCGGCCCACTGAGTTTGCGCCGATTAACATTAACATTAACACTATCCTACACTCTAGGGACAATTTGGCAATTGTACCAAGTCAATCCACCTACAATCCTGTACGTCTTTGGAGTGTAGGAGGAAACCGGAGAAAACGCACGCAGGTCACGGGGAGAACGTACAAACTCTGTACAGACAGCACCTGTAGTCAGTATCGAACCCGGGTCCCTGTCGCTGTAAGGCAGCAACTCTCCCGCTGCGCCACCGTGCTGCCCTAAAGCGCTGGAGGGTGAGGAGTGATTTTATAGAGGTGTACAAAATCATGAGAGGAATAGATCAGGTAGATGCACAGAGTCTCTTGCCCAGAGTAGGGGAATCAAGAACCAGAGGACAAAATGTGAAAGGGGGAGAGATTTAATAGGAATCTGAGGGGTAACTTTTTCACAGAAAGGGTGGTTGGTGCATGGAACAAGCTGCCGGAGGAGGTAGTTGAGGCAGGTACTATTGTGACATTTAAGAAACATTTAGACAGGTACATGGATAAAACACTTTTAGAGGGATATGGGCCGGTGGGACTCATATAGATGGAACGTTGGGCGGAGTGGGCAAAAGTTGGGCCAAAGGGCCTGTTTCCACGCTGTATGACTGACTCTATAACTCAATGACTATGCTTCTCAAAATGTTATATACTTTTGTCAGGACTTGGTGTCACATTGTCTTGACTATGGACATTGGTACTCTATAGATGAAAGTTGTTGTCGTGCCAAATGTGAGTTGTTGGACGAGTGCTTTCATTTTGTACCTAGACATTCACGATAGGGATGTGATTTTGACAATGAGTCCCTGAAGTAATTCCAACGTAGTTCGATATTCTCTAAAGTTGTGAACAGCACGAGGGATTGACCCACAGGTTCTGCCTTTCCTTCTCTTAATGGAAAATGAAGAGTTGACAATAATATTTTCGACAATGAAAACACGAATTTTACTGCTAAACAGATTGAACAGGAACAGCTTCTTCCCCGCTGTTCTCAGGCTTCTGAACAGTCCTTCCATAAGTCCTGGATAGAGTGGATGTGGAGAGGATGTTTCCACTTGTGGGAGAGTCCAGGACCAGAGGTCATAACCACAGAATAAAAGGATGGACATTTAAAAGGAGGAATTTCTTTAGTCAGAGGGTGGAGAATCTGTGGGATTCATTGCCACAGAAGGCAGTGGAGGCAAAGTCAATGGATATTTGTGAAGCGGAGATTGACAGATTTTTGATTAGTACGAGTGTCGGGGGTTATGGGGAGAAGGTAGGAGAATGGGGTTGAGAGGCAAAGATAGATCAGCCATGATTGAATGGCGGAGTAGACTTGAAGGGCTCTGTGCCTTACTTCTTATTCTATCACTTATGAACATGAATTTATGAACAGTCCTTCCATAAGCTGGAACACAGATCAATTCACCTCTACTGCATTGAGGACATTGGACTTTGTCTAAGGAACTGATGTGACATTATGCGCTACAATGCTGAGAAATATATTCTGCACTTTGTATGCAGAAACAAAGAACAGCATATGCTGGTTGATACACAAAAGGGCACAAAATGCTGGAGTAACTCAGCACACAAGGCAGCATCAAGAGGACATAGATAGATGGCGTTTTGGGTCGAAGAAGGGTCTCCACCCAAAGCGTCACTAACCCATGTTCTCCAGAGATGCTGCCTGACCTGCTGAGTTACTCCAGCACATTGTGTCCTTCTCTGCACCCCTTTGCTCTATCTATTGTACGTGAGTTGTGCCGATTGTATCTGTGTATGGTGTATCTGATCTGTGTGGATAGCATGCAAGGCAAAGCTTTTTATTGTGACTCGCTACATATGACAATGGTAAATTTAAACCTAAATAATCTGATGCTTAGGTTGTAAATTGAGTAAGGGGAATTTTTTCACGTGGGCAGCGCTATGAATATTGATTTCTCTAACTTCAAGTAACCCTTACCTCCCCTCTTTTTACGTCCCTTCCCCACCCTAGTCATCGTACTAGTGTCACTGTCGTCCTGTTGAGTTTGACTGTCTCTATAACTCGCTACAGCCAACAATGGACCATTGTGGGCTCAACCTTTCCTTGATCATGGCTTATCTTTCATTCATTTGTTCTATTTATCTTCTATACCTCTCGATTCCCCCTCCCCTGACTCTCAGTCTGAAGAAGGGTCACGACACGAAACGCCACCTATTCCTTTTCTCCAGAGATGCTGCCTGACCCGCTGAGTTACTCCAGCACTTCAAAGGGGAAATAATTGTTTCCTCCCCAGCACCCTGACATCATTCAGTTTGTAAATCAGAATCGATTATCTTCATTTAAAACCTCGACATGGTGTTGTTAACCAGCGATGTGTCTGCGATGTCATTTCGGTAACTTGGTTCAAAACTGACAGCTTAATTCTTGAAGTAATTGAAGATGGATAATTGGCCGTTTGCAGGAATCACACGGGTGTGTAGAGATCATTATCGCAGTGCTACTAAGCTTGTGAGCGCAGTACAGCGACAGTCAGTCCCTCTAAAGGGCCTGTCCCACTTTCCCGAGTTATTCACGAATTCTCCCGAGTGTTCCCCTTGATTCAAACTCGCAGAAATGTTCGTAATGGGTCCATAGGAGTCCGTAGATATATCGTAGCGGCTCGTTTTGCCAGCCGTAGGTACTCGGGGCATCAGGTAAGTCGGGACCAGCCTGATTTTCACCAGCCTGATAAAAAATGTCCACGAGTAAAATAAATAGTCGGGAGGATGCCCCGTGTACCTACGGCTGGCATAACGAGCCGCTACGATATATCTACGGACTCCTACGGACCCGTTACGAACATTTTGCGAGTTTGAATCAAGGGGAAAACTCGGGAGAATTCATGAATAACTTGCAAAAGTGGGACAGGCCCTTAAGTAATGTTGGCAATTACTGTGTGGTGACGAATTTATAACAGAATACCAGTGGAGGTAATTAACAATGTCTTACTGCTGCACCTGCATTAAATACAAGGATGTACTCTTAAAATAAGGACTCTCATTAGTCCGGGTTATGTTGAGCCACCAAATGTTTCAAACCAGGGACTTAATGCAAGGATAAGCACATGATGGCCCATTTTAAGACTGTTTACTTCCGCCCGGTTCTTCATAGAGGATGGGATTAGCAGCGTGCCCTCTCCAGACTCCAGATAACTGACACGGAGCAAGCAGTCGAGATGAAAAGCCGAACATGAAGCAGAACGATATTGAAAGCAACCAGCTCTGCTGCGCCTGGTTAATGTTTAGCTCCTAATGTTTAGCAGGAGGGAGATAAGGCAGGAAATTTGTGAAGTGCAGGCGGTCACTGAGGCTTGCTGTTACTTATGGGACCAGGCTGCCTCGACTCGAGAAAGAAGAGGAGGCAAGAGTGTTTTATTTGTCAAATATCCCAATCAGAACAATGGAAATCTGACTTGCAGCAGCACAACAGAATATGGAAACATTGTACTCTGTAAACAATATAATAAATGGGAAAAAAGACACACGCACACACGCCCATGCATGTGTGTGTATGCATATGTATGTGTACATATATATGTATGTGCACACACATATATATGTATGCAAAGATATATTTGTGTGTACACACACACAGGCATGCATGTGTGTGTATGCATATATATGTGTGTATGTACATATATATGTGTATGTGCACACATATATGTATGCAAAGATATATTTGTGTGTACACACGCACACGCACACACATGCATGCATGTGTGTGTATGCATATATATGTGTGTGCACACATGTATGCATATAAATATATATATGTGTCTGTGTACACACACATATATACATACACACAGATATATATGTATTACATATATGTATTTATATATCAATCTATCCCTATCTATATATATATATCTATATATCTAACAAACAATAATAGTGCAAAAAGACAAAAGCAAGAAGATGGAGCAGGCAGTGAACACTAGACTCATTTATCTCACCTCCATTCCCCACTGACCTACTGGGAAGGAGCATCAGTCGTGAACCTGAAGAGGATTTGTGAAAAGTAATTCCTCATCAATGGCAGCACGTATTAGTTTAGTTGGTTTACAGATACAGCATGGAAACAGGCCCCTCAGTCCATGCTGACTGTCGTTCACCCGTTCTATGTTATCCCAGTTACACATCCACTCCCGACACACCAGGGGCAATTTTACAGAAGGCCAATTAACTTACAAACACGCACGTCTTTGGGGTGTGGGGGGAAACCGGAGAAAACCTACACAGGTCATGGGGAGAATATACAAACTCCATGCAGACAACACCCGTAGTCAGGATCGAACCCGGGTCTCTGGCGCTATGAGACGGAGACGGCAACTCTACCGCTGCACCACCGTGCCGCCCAATGTTTCACAATGCTCAGTGTTCATAGTCCAAGTGATTTCAGAACCAGTCTTGATGATCCTCAGCTCCAAGAACCCTTGCCCCAGGACCCATCTCCCCATAGACCCATGGTGGTTTATTAAACACTCTCGAGCTGGGTAGAGCATTACTAAGTTTGACCAGTCTGCCTGTTAACATTGAAACCCTCAAATTAATAACTAACTGAGGATCTGTGAGCCAAATCTCAGAGAGAATTGGATGGATCGGATTCCTTTATTGTATTGAAATTTCATTGCCTGCAGTCATACATATAATAATAAATAACAAAACATACAATAACCACAAATTAACATTCACCACGGTGAGTTCACCTGGCACCTCCTCACTGTGATAGGAAAAGTGGAAAATCCACAGGGATTAGCCGAATGACATTAAATACTAATTGTAGTGCTTTTGGAGCCCGATTAAAGCTTGCTAATTATTAATTCTTAATGTGCTAAGGGAACGTTCCACTGCATGTCTAAAGGAATTAAAAGTGAAATAGCCATTAAAGTTTGACTACTTTGCAATGCAGGATATTAATTATGTAAGAGATTGTTCACCCTGCAAGCTGAGAGAGGAAGTAGGTTTGATCATAAGTTTATACAGTGCCCTCCATAATGTTTGGGACAAAGACCCATCATTTATTTATTTGCCTCTATACTCCACAATTTGAGATTTGTTATAGACAAAATCTCATGTGGTTAAAGTGCACATTGTCAGATTTTAATAAGGTTTTTTTATACATTTTGGTTTCACCATGTAGAAATTACAGCAGTGTTTATACATAGTCCCCCCATTTCAGGCACCATTATATTTGTGACACATGGCTTCACAGGTGTCTGTAATTGCCCAGGTGTGTTTAATTGTCTCCTTAATGCAGGTATAAGAGAGCTCTCAGCACCTAGTCTTTCCTCCAGTCTGTCCATCACCTTTGGAAACTTTTATTGCTGTTTATCAACATGAGGACCAAAGTTGTGCCAAAGAAAGTCAAAGAAGCCATTACGAGACTGAGAAGCAAGAATAAAACTGTTCGAGGCATCAGCCAAACCTTAGGCTTACCAGAATCAACTGTTTAGAACATCATTAAGAAGAAAGAGTGCACTGGTGAGCTTACTAATTGTAAAGGGACTGGCAGGCCAAGGAAGACCTCCACAGCTGATGACAGAAGAATTCTCTCTATAGTAAAGAAAAATCCCCAAACACCTGTCCGACAGATCAGAAACACTCTTCAGGAGTCAGGTGTGGATCTGCCTGTAGAAGACTTCATGAACAGAAATACAGAGGCAACACTGCAAGATGCAAACCATTGGTTAGCTGCAAAAATAGGATGGCCAGGTTACAGTTTACAAAGAAGTTGCTTAAATGAGCAACCACAGTTCTGGAAAAAGGTCCTGTGGACAGATGAGACGAAGATGAACTTATATCAGAGTGATGGCAAGAGCAAAGTATGGAGGAGAGAAGGAACTGCCCAAGATCCAAAGTATTTTCATCTGTGAAACACAGTGGTGGGGGTGTTATGACCTGGGCATGTATGGCTGCTGAAGTTACTGGCTCACTTATCTTCATTGATGATACAACTGCTGATAGGAGTAGCATAATGAACTCTGAAGTGTATAGACACATCCTATCTGCTCAAGTTCAAACAAATGCCTCAAAACTCATTGGCCGGTGGCTCATTCTAGAGGAAGACCATGATCCCAAACACACTGCTAAAGCCACAAAGGAGTTATTCAAAGCTAAAAAATGGTCAATTCTTGAGTGACCAAGTCAATCACCTGATCTGAACCCAATTGAGCATGCCTTTTATATGCTGAAGAGAAAATGGTGAAACCAAAATGTACAATTTGAGGTTTTTTTCTATTACAAATCCCAAACTGTGGAGTAGAGGCTAATAGATAAATGACAGGTCTTTGTCCCAAACATTATGGAGGGCACTGTAAGTAGTAGGAGCAGAATGTGGTCGTTCGGCCCATCAAGTCTACTCGGTCATTCAATCAAGGCTGATCTATCTCTCCCTCCTAACCCCATTCTCCTGCATGTCACAGAGAAATCTAAGAGTAAATCATAGGTGAATCTGTGAAATTCGTTGCCACAGAAGGGTGCGGAGGCCAGGTCAGTGGATATATTTAAGGCAGAGATAGATAGATTCTTGATTAGTATGGGTGTCAGCGGTTATGGGGAGAAGGCAGGAGAATGGGGTTAGGAGGGAGAGATAGATCAGCCATGATTGAATGGCGGAGTAGACTTGATGGGCCGAATGGCCTAATTCTGCTCCTATCACTTATGATCTTATGACCTTAAAATGCCCTGGTTTAACGACGTGTTGGTCATTGTTTATATTTAAGGATATCGCTGGGTGACGGCATTTCTGACGTACAAACTGGGATGTTCAGGACGGGAACCCTGTCCTAACCTGGGTGAGGATCTGTGGACAGTGGTGCTTTATTGTCACAGGTCCAAACGCACAGTGAATATCTTACACGCAGTTCGGTAAAGTATTGCCATACCTAAGCATAATCACCTAAGCATAAGCCGTACCTAAGCATAATCGAGCGCATTGCAAGAGGCGCCAGGCCTTGGCGCCATTTTCAAAGTCCAGTCTGCGCTCTAGATCCTATGTGTGGCGCCCGATCTAGGCGAGTCCCAGGCTGCTGCAGGGCCTCCAGCCGTCGCCCCTCTCCTTGCCCGTCCTCCTTTGTGCCTCCTGCAGTCAACCTTGAGGGTGCGTTAGGCCAGACCCCAGTACTCTCTCCTACCCTTAAGAATAAGAGGTCGGCCATTTAGGACTGTGATGAGGAAAGACTTTTTCACCCAGAGATTTGTGAATCTGTGGAATTCTCTGCCACAGAAGGCAGTGGAGGCCAATTCACTGGATGTTTTCAAGAGAGAGTTAGATTTAGCTCTTAGGGCTCAAGGGAGAAAACAGGAACAGGTTACTGATTCTGGATGATCAACCATAATCATATTGAATGGCAGTGCAGGGTCGAAGGGCTGACTCCTGCACCTATTTTTCTGTGTTTCTATGTATCTTCTTGTTACGGTGCTGGCTCGAAGGACCGAATGGCCGACTCCTGCACCTATTTTTCTATGTTTCTCTGTATCTTGTTCTGGCTTCCCCCACTGGGGGACATTGTACGGCAGGCTTGCATCTCCTGGAGAGGGAAGATTGCTGTGGTGCCCCAGTTTATTGCATGAGGTGAAAAATGACCCTGTGATTTCTAATTCAGCTTTGCCCAAGTGTTGCTAATTCACTGAGATAGCAATCCTTCTTCGCCCACAGTCTTAGAGCTGACTTATTTACACCTGCCATTCTGATCATCGATCTGTAGTCCAACATATACAGACCCGTGAGTTGCAACGTGACTGTCAATGGACTGTTACGATTAAGTACAATGGTAAGGAAACAAACCCAGCAGTGTAGGGAGGAACTGCAGATGTTGGTTTATACTGAAGATAGACACAAAGTGCTGGAGTAACTCAGCAGCCCAGGCAGCACCTCTGGAGAAAAGGAATGGGTGACGTTTCGGGTCGAGACCCTTCAGACTGTATTGAGGCAGGGACTCTCCCAACGTTTAAGAAACAGTCAGATATGTACATGTGTAGGAAGGAACTGCAGATGCTGATTTAAACTGAAGATAGACACAAAGTGCTTGAGTAACTCAGCAGGCCAGGGCAGCATCTCTGGAGAGAAGGAATGGTGACGTTTCGGGTCGAGACCCTTCTTCAGACGTACATGGGTAAGACAGGTTTGGAGGGAGATGGGCCGAACCCGGGCAGGTAGGACTAGTGTAGCTGGGACTTGTTGGCGATGTGGGCAATTTTGGCCGAGGGGACTGTTTCCATGCTGTATCACACTATGACTTACAAACTCCGTACTGACAGCAACGGAGGTCAGGATTGGACCGAGGTCATTCTTGATCCATCTGACCTACCCCTGCTCCCCATCCGCATGCTAGCCAGTCACTCTAAGGTGGGCGTACATTCATCGCAAGCAGCCAAGCAGGGTTGGTGGCACGTCGCTGAACTGCCTCACCAGTAGCTGTTACCATCATGTTTAAATTTTGTTTAGTGTAGAGATACAGCATGAAAACAGGCCCTCTGGCCCACTGAGTTGGCAGATGCCAATGATCACCACGTACACTAGTTCTATGCCACACACTTGGGACAATTTACAGAAGCCAATTAACCTGCAAGCCTGTACGTCTTTGGAATGGAGGAGAAAACCTACACGCGGCTGCAGGGAGAACGTGCAAACTCCAGACAGACAGCAGCCGAGGTCAGGGTCTCTGGCGCTGTAAGGCAGCAACCTTACCGACGCGCCACTGTGCCGCCCTAAAGAAAACTTCTGGGTAAAGTCCTCGGACATTGGAGATTTCCATGAGAGGAGTTAGTTCCAGCGTGTGGCACGGTGACGCACGGTGACACAGTTCCTGCCTTACACCGCCAGAGACCCGGGTTCGATCCTGACTAAGGGTGCTTGTGTGCAGGGGTTTTCTCTGGGATATCCGGTTCCCTCCCACACTATGCTAATTGGCTTGGTATCATTGTAAATTGTCCCTGGTGTGTGTAGGATCGTGTTAGTATGCGGGTATCGCTGGTCGGCGCGGACTCGGTTGGCCGAAGAGCCTGTTTCCTCACCGTATCTCTCAACTAAACTAAACTAATGTGAGTGTCAGGAAATAATGATATTAATGGCTTGCTTTTTTTACATAGAGAATGCGATGCAGCCTTATTATGAAATAGCACAGCTTAGCTCTTACCAAACAGCGCTCCCTTTCCTTTTTCACGTACCATTTGTCGTGGAAGATTAAATTCTCCAGGAGCGAGACAAAGAGAGACCTTCCAACGTACATGTTGGGAGTTCTTTGTGCAGCGCACATTTTCTGTAATCACAGCATTGGCTTCCCCTAATACTTATGTAATAACGAATCTGCAGCCCTGACATGAAGGTTTTCCAACTCACTGGGAACAAAAGCACGGCAGATTGAACTGGATTGTACAGTAAATCTATTGCAATTGCTTTCCATCTGCAAGCTTGTTTGAAATCTTGTCGGAGACAGTCGTCTGTGCTGCAGTGGCTTTGACAGCTCGATAAAAAACACTCTGTAACCTCGGCCTGTGGCACCTGGTCCACATCAGCAACAAAGCATTGCCACGTAGGTCAATATTTTTAGGGCCTAGATATCAGCAGCTGTCGTCCCCGATAGTCATCAATCCGAAGATAGCCGCAAGATGCTGGAGTAACTCAGCGGGCCAGGCGGCATCTCTGGAGAAAAAGGATGGGTGATGTTTCGTGTCGGAAGGCTGTGGAGGCCAAGCCAATGGATATTTTCAGATTCTTGACCAGTACGGGTGTCGGGATAACGGGGAGAAGGCAGGAAAATGGGGTTAAGAGGGAAAGATAGATCAGCCATGGTTGAATGACGAAGTGGGCGCAGAAGGTTAAGGGGGGACTTGATAGAGGTCTTTAAAATTATGAGAGGGATAGACAGAGTTGACGTGGATAAGCTTTTTCCATTGAGAGTAGGGAAGATTCAAACAAGAGGACATGATTTGAGAATTAAGGGACAAAAGTTTAGGGGTAACATGAAGGGGAACTTCTTTACTCAGAGAGTGGTAGCTGTGTGGAATGAACTTCCAGTGGAAGTGCAGGAGGCAGGTTTGATTTTATCATTTAAAAATAAATTGGATAGGTATATGGACAGGAAAGGAATGGAGGGTTATGGTCTGAGTGCAGGTAGATGGGACTAGGTGAGAGTAAGTGTTCGGCACGGACTAGAAGGGCCGAGATGGCCTGTTTCCGTGCTGAAATTGTTATATGGTTATATGGAAGTAGACTTGATGGGCCGAATGGTCTAATCTGCTCCCATTACTTGTGAACACTTCTTCAGACTTAAAAAAAATATATATCTTGATTTTATATATTAGTGAACTCCGGAATCCTTTGATAAAAGTACAAGCTAGAGAAAGGATACAATTTTTTCCAGGTATGTCTCCTGCCATGAATTCCCTTCAAATTGGATGTGCAGAATTATACAAATTCTGAAAAAGGGTCATAAAATTAGAACATAGAACAGTACAGCACAGGCACAGTTCTTTTGGCCCACAATGTCTGTGCTGAGCATGATGCCATGGTAAACTAGCAATGAGGTTGAAACTTGGCCGTATATAGTTACGTGTACACCATGTACACGTGTCTTATTGTTCTGAAAGTCGAGTGTATACTCCACCTATTTCTATACTTCAGCGTTGCTGCTGGTTTTCTAAAACCTTCATGGTTGTAAATTATTTTTTTCAAATGACCTCTTAACTTTCTGTGCTGTCTGTAGAATATTCTGTGGCCAGTTATTCTGACAAGCACATCATTTATTGGAATCCCGAAGATATCGCAGCCACCTCAGCACCATTCAAACTCAACGGCTTAATTGGTAAAAGCCTTGCCTTGCAAGCCCCACCTCACAGAGCCGAGAGCACAATTACCTCCGTTGCTGTACCATTGCAGCGCCAGAGATGCTTTTATTCTTGTTTGGGACAATAAACCATTTACCGGTATTTAAAAACACAATATGCTGGAGTAAATCAGCAGGACAGGCAGCATCTCAGGAGAGAAGGAAAAGGTGACATTTTGGGTCGCGACCCTTCTTCTCAACCCAAAACGTCACCCATCCCTTCTCTCCAGAGATGATGCCAGTCCTGCTGAGTTATTCCAACATTTTGTGTCTATCCTCAGTGTAAACCAACATCTGCAGTTCCTTCCTCCACATTTAATTCATTGACATTAAGTTCTCCAGTAGCGGAGTCTGGATTTGAACCTGTGCCTCCAGTTCAGGCCTCTGGGTTAGTAACTCGGCCACTGAGGTAGTGCACCCTTACTTTGTATTTGAATTGTAAATTGTCCCCAGTGAGGAATGTGGAGGAGTCACTGTGGTGGATGTTTATGTTAAAATGTATTTTGTGTGTTCTGTTGCTTTTTATTTGTATGACTGACTTGGCAAATGAAATTCCTCGTATGTTGCAAAATATACTTGGCTAATAAAGTATGACTGTATTACATTGCGTGTGTAGGATTGCATTAACGTATGGGGTGATCGGTAGACCAAAGCGCCTTTTTCCACGCTGTATCTCTAAAGCATAAAGCAAAGTATAAATTTGGAATCGTGCATTTCGAGAAAATGTTCGCCATTTAATAATTTGTACTTGCTTTACCAATAATAGTTTTGCCAGGTGATTGTCTGAGTTAAACTCCATTTGTCCATTATATACCATTCTGTGTCCAGTCTTCACTTTAAAGATTCCTCATATCTGAAGATGGATGTACTGGCATTGGGGAGGGTCCAGAGGAGGTTTACGAGAATGATCCCGGGGATGATTGGGTTAATGGATGATGAGCGTCTGAAAATTCTGGGCCTGCACTCGCTGGAGTTTCGAAGGAGGAGGGGAGACCTCATTGAAACTTAATGAAAGGTGCAGAGAGAGTGGATGTGGAGAGAATGTTTCCACCAGTGGGAGAATCTAGGAGCAGAGTGCACTGCAGAATAAAAGGACATACCTTTAGAAAGACAAAGTGGAATTTCTTTATCCAGAAGATGGTGAATTCGTTGCCACAGAATGCAGATGCCATCTTGACATTGTGGAGCCCAAGTCTTTGGGTATTTTTAAAGCAGAGATTGATAGGTTCTTGATTAGTAAGGGCGTCAATGGTTTTGTGGAGAAGGCAGGAGAATGTAGTTGAGAGGGAAAGATAGATTAGCCGTGATTGAATGGCGGAGTAGGCACAATGAGCCAAATGGCCTAATTCTGCTCAGTAGACAATAGACAATGGTTGCAGGAGTAGGCCATTCGGCCCTTCGAGCCAGCACTGCATTCAATGTGATCATGGCTGATCATCCACAATCAGTTTCTGCCTTCTCCCCATATCCCCTGACTCCTATAATGCTCCTATAATGTATGAACGTATGCCCTTCATTGTGTTACCTAACCTTACCATTGTAGACTCAACATGTCCATTAGTTCAAAAACTTGGCCTCTATGAGGTACAGTGGATCATCCACACCATTATCCATTGCACCATAGCATTGCATGTCACTCATGCCCATAGCTTATAGCTAGGCTTGGATGGCTTACTAATATGAAAGAAGCATATGTGTGCTGCACAAGGCGAAAGCTATCCCTTTAATCATCATCATTCATAATAATCAGTGACAGCTGTGGCTAATTTGTTAGCACACGTGCCTCTGGGCCAAGCAGCTATGGGCAGGATGGACACAAAATGGTGGAATAACTCAGTGGGACAGGCAGCATCTCTGGAGAGAAGGAATGGGTGACATTTCGGGTCGAGACCCTTCTTCAGACTTGACTGATCAATCTGAAGAAGGGTCTCGACCCGAAATGTCACCCATTCCTTCTCTCCAGAGATGCTGCCTGTCCCACTGAGTTAGTCCGAAGAACTAACTGATCAGTCTGAAGAAGGGTCTTTGATTTCAACCAGCAACTGCAGTTCTTTCCTACACAGCTTGATCAGTCTGAAGAAGGGTCTCGACCCAAAACGTCACCCATTCCTTCTCTCCAGCGATACTGCCTGTCCTGCTGAGCTATTCCACCATTTTGTGTCTATCTTCGATTTAAACCAGCAACTGCAGTTCTTTCCTACACAGCTATGGGCGGGGGTCCTATTCCAGGATCTAGAATCCCAAAATCCAGGCTGACGTTCTCACTGGAAGGACGGATTGTTGGGGGTGTCTTTTCCCAGTTGAAAGTTTAACCCGAATCCCAATCGAGGATGTAAAAGGTCCCATGTTTCCGCGCAAAGAAGGTTAAGCACAGCGTTCTGATCAATGTTTATCCCTCAGCCATATTATAAAAGGACATAAATGTTATCTGGATCTTTACCGCATTTCTGTCCATGGATGTTCGCAGTTTGCAAATCATGTTTGGCATGGACATTGTGAGCCGAAGGGCCTGTTCCTGTGCTGTACTGTTTTACATATAATGTAGGAACATTTGCCTTTATCTTTACGCACCTGTGCCTTCGATGTGCGTTTCTATAGATTTATTTGGCAGCACTGCATGTCTTTAGACTTTAGAGATACAGCGCGGCAACAGGCCCTTCGGCCTACCAAGTCCACACCGATCACACTGTACACTAGCAATATCCCACACACTAGGGATGATTTACAATTTTACCTAAGCCAATTAACCTACAAACCTATACGTCTTTGGAGTGTGGGAGGAAACCGAAGCACTCGGAGAAAATCCACGCGGTCACAGGGAGAATGCAATACAGACAGCAGCCGAGGTCAGCATTAAAACCGAGTCTCTGGCGCTGTAAGGCAGCAACTCTACCGCTGCACCTGTGCCGCCTACTCTTACCATTATCACTGCCACTCTGTGATTTGGAAGTAGTATTTGTGGTAATCCTGCCCCAGTCAAGATTAGGTGTGAATCACGCCACTAACGACTTGCAGGTTGTGACCAGTAGCTATATTACCAAATACTGCAATAAGAGCTTTTGTCATTAAATTTGTTCTTTGCATTTATACGTCCGGAGAGAAAAATGTTCTGCTTGAATTTTACCTAAGGTTTGTAATGTTAGCAACAGAGCAGCGCCGTTCTTCGCTTCTTCTTCCGTATGGCGTGCACAGCCTAAGGTTGTAGGACAACTTGTTCTGTTTGATTGTGCACGTCGGGTTGATTGCATTAGTCGAAACAGGGCGGACCACGTGAAGGTTGCAATCTCCCACCCCAAGCAGCACCATTGGGGAAGAAGAAAAGAATATGATTCATATGTGTCATAGGAGCAGAATTAGGCCATTCGGCCCATCGAGTGCTCTGCCATTCAATCATGACGGATCTATCTCTCCCTCTCATTCTCATTCCCCATTCTCCTGCCTTCTGCACGTAAACCTTGACACCCTTAATAATCATATGTCCATCTCCGCCTTAAAAATACCCAATGACTTGACCTCCACATCCATCTATGGCAATGAATTCCACAGATTCACCACTATTCATATCTGTAAATTTATCTATAAATTCATATCTATGAATCTAGAAATGTAACGTAAGTACCACAGGATGCCATCAAGTTTGACTTTAGATATCGATCGCGGCAAGTGAATGAAGGTGAGGAAGCAGAGGCAAGGAAGATGCCAGAGATGGGGCAGAAGCTGAACTGTTGGGTTAGGGGTGGGAAATAGGACGAGAAATGTCACGGTTGGAGTTAGGACAGGACGAAGGAGGTTGAGGAGGTTCCAGCTCCTCAAGGAGCTCCTGAGGAGGTTTTACAAAAAGCAAATTGTAATACAGGCAATCCCCGCCTTAAGTAATAGGTTACATGTGTTAACTCGCACTTACGCAAGTCCACATTCTTTAAGCCCACTTTCACCCACGTGGCCTCCACGTCGGAGCTCCCCCATGGTCTCCACGCCGGAGCTCCCCCATGGTCTCCACGATGGAACTCCTCCGTGGTCTCCACATCGAATTTACTTCTGTTTCTGACTTGCGTAACATGACTTACGTAGGGGTCCGTGGGGCGTAACCCTGGGTATGTCAGTGAGGGTCTGTGTTCTATTTTGATAATCTGAATTAAAAGCACCTTGGAAACAGAAAGTAGGTGCAGGAGTAGGCTATTTGACCCTTCGAGTCAGCACCGCATTCAATATGATCACGGCTGATCATCCTGAATCAGTCCCCTGTTCCTTCTTTTTCCCCCAGATCTCTTGATTCCGTTAGCCCTCAGAGCTGTATCTAACTCCCTCTTGAAAACATCCAGTGGATTGGCCTCCACTGCCTTCTGTGGCAGAGAATCCCACAGATTCACAACTCACTGGGTGAAAAAGCTTTTCCTCATCTCAGTCCTAAATGGCCGACCCCTTATTCCTCTCCACCTTCTCCAATGCGAGATTGTCCAGATGGAATGCCACGATATGTTGCAAGCTGTACCTTCACAGATGCTGCCTGACCCGCAGAGTTCCTCCAGCAGTTTGCCTTTTGCTCCAGATTCCAGTTTCTGCAGTCTCTTGTGCCTCCGTAGCGACTCTGACAATCGTAACTCATTCCTCCCGCAGTGAAGTTGTTGTGCCTTTGGTCATGAAGCAAATAATCGTCTATTAATTGCACTTTTTTTTTAAGCCATTAACCCAAAGATCTGTTGATGATTTCTGCCTCAAGTTGGCCGTCAGTGTTTCAGCTTCCTCCAGAATTAATTACTCGTTATATTCAATTCCTTCAGGTTTCCTGACTATCTCAAGTTCTTAGAAGAACTTGTCCCTTTGAGCTTTTTCGAATTAAATAATCTATTCCCTAATTAAGTTTTTGTAACGAAAGGGCTGCGGAACTGTTTAATTGTTCTCTGTATTCCGTGCTTGCTTTGTACAACATGTGTCGTGATACTGGCGTATTTTATCAAGGCAACCTAGATAAAATTTGTTTGAGGCGGCACGATGGCGCAGTGGTAGAGTTGCTGACTCACAGCGCCAGAGACCCGGGTTTGATCCTGACCACGGGTGCTGTGTGCACGGAGTTTGCACCTTCTCCCCGTGACTCGCCTGGGTTTTCTCCGGTTTCCTCCCACATTCCAAAGACGTACAGATTTGTAGGTTAATTGGCTTTGCTAAAAAAATTGTAAGTTGTCCCTATTGTGTAGGAAGGTGCTAGCATACGGGGTGATCGCAGGTCGGTGCGGACTCTGTGGGCCAAAAAAGCCTGTTTCCGCGCTGTATCTCTACACTAATCTAAACAAAACTTCCTAAAATGGCCGAGTGCACAGAACACAAAGTGCTGGAGTAACTTAGCGGGTCGGGCAGCATCTCTGGAGGAGATGGATAGGTGACGTTTTAGGTTGGGATCCTTCTTCAGGGTTTTACACTGTTTCTCCAAAGTCACTGGATCCTGCTTGCTTCTTTACAACGCTGAGGCACACGTCCACTTTGATATGGTTCTCAGGTGACCTCAGCTTCATCCTTAGTCGAATTCAGCCTTTTTCCTGAGAGGTGCATTATCTGGAGAAACCCTGGCTCACCCAACAACCTTAGAACCCCCCTCCCTTTTTATTTCCTCTCCCCCCTCCACCCCCTCTACCCCACCCCCTTCCCCATGGGAACTGCTGACCTTGCACCTATCTCTCCCCTCCACCTACATTCCTAAATTTTCCAGGTTTGCTGGTTAATTGGCTTCTGTAAATTGCCCCTAGTGTCTTGGAAGAGAAAGTGGGATAACATTGTCGATGGTCGGTGCGGACTTGGTGGGCCGAAGTGCCTGGTTCCACGCTGTATCTCTAAACTGAACTCTAAACTAAATAATCTGCTCATCTCCAGAGGGGAGACTGTTTTGGACCACATCTCTCCTGGTACCTGGAAAGTCACTACAGTACGTTGCAGCCGATGACACTCATACAGTTGAAGGTGAGGTGAAACTGCTCATCAGACATCGTTACCATCACCCTTGGGATAGTGTGACGGAGACCAAGTTACAATTGGACAATGCCGTGACCTTCTTCTCAAGTGTAAGACTAATCAGACCTCCTCGAGCAGGTGAATCACGGGGTTACCATGGAAACCTTTCAGGCCCCAGAAACACGTCCCGATATAAAACAAAATTACGGTGCTAGTGATCATTTTCATGCAATGCTGGCTGCCACCAGCTCTTATCTGGGAACTGGGGGGAGAGGAGAATGGTTTGGTTTAGTTTAGTTTAGCTCAGAGATACAGGGCGGAAGTAGGCCCTTTGCCCCACGATGGAGTAACCCAGCGGGTCAGGCAGCATCCCTGGAGAAAATGCATGAGTGACATTTTGGTTTGGGACCCTTCCTCAGATTGAAAATGGGGGTGGTGGGATTTGAAGAGCTGGAGGTGAGAAAAGACCAGGCACAATCAGGGGTAGCCACAAATGTCCTCAGGCACCGCCTTGCCTGGTCGGTCCAATGTTGGCCGGGGAGGGTGTGATCTCAAGAGAAACAATGTGGAGAACTGGGGATAGACACAAAATGCTGGAGTAACTCAGCGGGACAGGCAGCATCTCTGGAGAGAAGGAATGGGTGACGTTTCGGGTCGAGCCCCTTCTTCCGTGGTAAAATTACTATGGAGGAGGAAGGGGGTAAGGAGGGAGATGGGATGGGATTATGAGATGAACAAACTTAAAATTAGAGAATTGAATGTTCATAGATCTACCAAGTGGCCCAGACAGCATCTCTGGAGAAAACATTCTCCTACTTCCCCACCCCCTGCTTTGAGTCTGAAGAAGGGTCCCGACCCAAAATGTCACCTATCCTTTTTCTCCAGAGATGCTGCCTGACCTGCTGAGTTACTCCAACACTTTACATCTATCTTCGGTATATACCTGCATCTGCAGGTCCTTTCTACACAACGCCATGCCTCTCCACCCTCCCCCATCCCCTACTTTTAGTCTGAAGAAGGGTCTCGGCCCGAAACGTCTCCCATCCATGTTCTCCAGAGATGCTGCCTGACCCGCGGAGTTACTCCAGCACTTTGTGTCTATCTTTGGATTTGCCTTGTTCAGGTACTTGCTGCGTGTAACAAGCCCACATACTTGTAGAGCATCATTACACCAGTCACGTTGTGACTAGAGTACCAGTTAAATTCAGCAGGAGCTGTCTCTGTCCTCACTTCTGGCACCGGGGAATCCATGAAGTGTTTACCACAAGTCACATCAATACTGCACGCCATCTTGTACCTGGTATGTTCTGCTCATCATTGATTGTCAATTAAGGCTCAGTGTACAGTGCTCTCTCTCGGCCTTGGTTGCCAGTTCAAGTCCCACTCCAGAGGCTCGAGCAGAAAATTCATGCTGACTCTCCGGTTTTGGATTGGGGCTGTTGACCAAAATAACAAATAAAGGTATAATTCATGCAAATAAGATAAAAGGATCAAACCGGCTATGAGGATTTCAAGGGAAATAAATCCCCAGAGATAGGTGCCATTTGTATCAGTGCATTAAAAGGCACGAGCTAAATGGGAAGGCAGTGATAATTGTTAAGAGGGAGAGAATGGATACTGAGGGGGATATTAGTAGATTAGGTAGATGGCTAATTCATGGCCATATCTGAAATGGGCAACAAACATGTGGCAAGTAGGGACTGACCTTTTAAACTTGCCTTCGTCTCCTATAAAATCAATAAGCAGAAAATAGGTGAAGATTAACATCAGCAAGTTAATAGGTAACCACAGGTGCAGATGGGGAAGACCATACTTGAGCACCTCCTTAATTTTATTTTAGCGCTCCAGCAGCATGGAAACGGACCCTCCGCCCCACCAAGTTCCTGCTGACCATCGATCACCTGTTCACACCAGTTAAGTTTGGTTTATTATGGTCTCGTGTACCGAGGTACAGTGAAAAGCTATTTTGTTGCGTGCTATCCTGTCAGCGGAAAGATCATACACAATTGCAATCAAGCCGCCCACAGTGTACAGATACAGAATAAAGGGAATAACGTTTAGTGCAAGATAAAGTCCGATTAAATAGAATCTCCAATGAGACAGATTGTAGGTCAGGTCTGCTCTGTAGTTGGACATGGGATGGTTCAGTTGCCTGATAACAGTTGGGGAGAAACTGTCCCTGAATCTGGACGTGTGCGTTTTCACACTTCTGTATCTCTTGCCTGATGGGAGAGGGGAGAAGAGGGAGTGACCGGGGTGAGACTCAGCCTTGATTATGCTG
Organism: Amblyraja radiata; assembly: GCF_010909765.2. Lineage (NCBI taxonomy): Eukaryota > Metazoa > Chordata > Chondrichthyes > Rajiformes > Rajidae > Amblyraja > Amblyraja radiata. Next base: position 68,601,617 of record NC_045963.1, read on the forward strand.
CTGGCCTTGCCGAGGCAGCGTGATGGTAGTTGCAGTCAATGGAAGGGAGGTTTGTTTGTGAGTTAAAATGATCAGAGTTAAAAGATTGAATTCTGAGGGAGAATAAAATTCAAAGATTTAACTTATTTCCCTTGAAGTTAAAGGATTAAGAGGCAATCTAATTCAGATGGTGAAAGCATGGTGTTGGATCCCAGGACAAGGGGAGTAGGAAGTGCGGGATTTAATTGCACTGTCTCACAGCTCCAGTGACGCAGGTTCAATCCTGACCTCCGGTTCTGTCTATGTGGAGTTTGCACCTTCACCATGTAACTGCATGGGTTTCTGGCGGTGCTCTTTCTTTCTCCTCCCACATCCCAAAGACTTATTTGGCCACTTTTTGCAGATCTGCCTTTTCAGTTGACTTATTTAGGAAGAAAAGTAATTAACTTTATTAGAGTTGAGTTGCTGCCTCACAGCTCCAAAGACCCAAGTTTGATCCTGACTATGGGTGCTGTCTGTACGGAGTTTGTACGTTCTCCCTGTGACCGCGTGGGTTTTTGCCCGGGTGCTCCGATTTCCTCCCACACTCCAAAGATGTACAGGTTTGCAGGTTAATTGGTAATATTGTAAATTGTCCCTAGTGTGTATGATAGTGCCAGTGTACGGGTGATTGCTGGTCGGTGCGGATTTGATGGGCCATAGGACCTGTTTCCATGCCACACCAAAGATATGTTTGTTACCGTGGTGACTGATTTCAGCACTGGGTTTATTTTAGCAAAGGCAAGTCAAAATTCCACCAAAGGCGTTCTTTCATCTGTGCTGCTTGCAATATTCATCTATCAGAATAATAAAATGAGAACGCTTTGATTTTTATGCAGCGCAGGAGGAGAGCGTTTCCAACAAATGGGAGGATATTGAATAGTGTGGGGGAACAGAAGGACTTTGGGGCGTGTCCATAGATCTTTAAAGTCGACAGGTCAGGTCGACAAGGTGACCTTAACATATGTCAGGGCATTGAGTATGAGATTCAGGATGCAGTTTTATAGGACTTTGGTTAGGCCGCATTTGGAGTATTGTGTGCAGTTCAGATCGCCCCATCACAGGAAGGAAGTGGATGCTTTGGAGAGGGTGCAGAAGAGGTTTACCAGAATGATGTATGTAAGAAGGAACTGCAGATGCTGGTTATACACCAAAGATAGACACAAAATGCTGGAGTAACTCTGCGGGACAGGAAGCATCTCTGGAGAGAAGGAATGGGTGACGTTTCAGGTCGAGACCCTCCTTCAGAAGGTTCTCGACCAGAAACATCCCCATTCCTTCTGTCCAGAGATGCTGCCTGTTTCGCTGAGTTACTCCAGCATTTTGTGTTTACCAGAATGATGCCTGGATTAGGGGGTATTAGCTACAGGGACAGGTTGGAGAGATGTGGAATGTTTTCTCTGGAATGCCGGAGGTTACAGGTAGTTCTAATAGAAGTATATAAAATCATGAGAGGCATAGAACATGAGGGTATACCAAGATGGAGGGCATACATTTAAGGTAAGAAGGGCAAAGCTTACAGGAAATATGTAGGGGAAGTTGTTTTTTTTTACCCAGAAGGTGTTGAGTGTATGGAACCAGGGGTCGTGGTTGAGGTAGATCTAATAGTAGCATATAAGAAACTTTTAGAAAGGCATATGGATATGCAGGGAGTGGAGGGATATTGATTGTGTGGAGGCAGATAGGAGTTGGCCTTGGCAACATGTACGGCACAGACATTGTGGGCCGAAGGGCCTGTTGTTGGGCTGCACTGTTCTATGTTCTAAACCAGAATCCCAATCAGAAAGAGGACAACCCTCCACTATCCTGTTTCCTATCACCAAGCCAGTTGTGGATCCCATTATTCAGTTCATTTGGATCCCATTTGCCTTCCGGACTGGCACAGTAGTCAGGAGCAGCTGCCATACAGCGCCAGGGGCCCAGGTTCGGTCCTGACCTCGGGTGCTTTCTGTGTTGAGTTTGCACGTTCTCCCTATAACAAATTGCCTTCAGTGTGTCGGGAGTGGATGTGAAAGTGGGATAACTTGGAACTAGTGTGAGCGGGTGTTCGATGGTCAGTGTGGCTTGTTTAGTTTAGAGATACAGTGCAGAAACAGGCCATTCGGCCCACCAACTCCGTGCCGACCTGCGATCCCCGTACACTAACACTATCCTACACACTAGGGACAATTTACAATTTCTACCAAAGCCAATTAACCAATAAACCTGCACGTCTTTGGAGTGTGGGAGGAAACCGAAGCACCTGGAGAAAACCCACGCGGTCACGGGGAGAACGTGCAAACTCCAAACAGGCAGCACCAGTAGTCTGGATCGAACCATGGTCTCTGGCGCTGTAGGCGCTGTAAGGCAGCAACTCTACCGCCGTGCCACCGCATGCTCCCCTGGCTCTCTGTACGTGGAAGTGGCGGAGAACACAAAGAGTCAGAAAGCTGTGAAGCCCCATTGACCAAGTGAGAAAAGTGATGGTGTCTGTCAAAGCCGTCAGAAAACCACTCTGCATGTCGGCATGATATAAGCTGTGTGGATATTGCACCGTGACTCTGTAAATGAGTGATTCACAGTTGCATTGATTTTGCTAAATTTTGAGATCCATTTCTTGTGACACGAGAAATCAATTCCAATTGCCTGAAACCTCCTCAGCCGTTGTAGATTGATGACTTTATTAATTCCTAACAACGTTCCTTGTGATTTCCTCTGGTGCTTTCAGGGACAAGGCTGTGATGTATTTTTTTCCCGTAATTGCTGAACTGCGTGCATTAGACTCGCCTTTAGACTTTACTTTAGATTCTAGAGAGACAGCGCGGAAACAAGGTGTGGGAGCGCGCGGGCGGCCATGGTGTCACAGAGGAGCCGTCCTCCTCTTTGTCCCCCAAAGTGCAGACTCTGAAGTTTGACGAAGGTGCCCGACCCTGAGAGTTTGACCACACTGGGCCTGCACTCGCTGGAGGTTAGAAGGATGAGAGGACACCTCATTGAAACTTACCAAATAGTGAAAGCCCTGGATAGAGTGGATGTGGAGAGGATGTTTCCACTAGTGGGAGCATCTAGGACCAGAGGTCATAGGAAGTACCCCTAAAAAGAAGATGAGAAGGAACTTCTTAGGTCAGAGGCTGGTGAATGAGGATGACTGTGAAGGATGGATATCAGTGGATATTTTTAAGGCAGCGATCGACAGAACTTTGATTAGTACGTGTGTCAGGGGTTATGGGGAGAAGGCAGGAGAATGGGGTTGAGACAGAAAGATAGATCAGCCATGAGTGAATGGCAGAGTAGACTTGATGGGCCGAATGGCCTTATTCTGATTCAAGAACCTATGAACTTACGACCTGAAAGGTCACCCATCCTTTTTCTCCAGAGATGCTGCCTGACCTGCTGAGTTACTCCAGCACTTTATGTCTGCCTTTGGTATAAACCAGCATCTGCAGTTCTGTGTTTCTAATTTGTTATCAGGCCTCTGTCTCATCTTCATACAAAGTCAAGTCATTCTATGTAGTGTCTCTGTTCTCTTATATGCTGTGATTTCCATAGATCATCCAAAACATTGTCTCCATTTGAAGTTGCCAGTGATCTATTAATGACTGCACTGTTACTCAATGCTTATTGAAGTAGCTCGCTATTAAATCAGCAGCTATTGCAACATGGCTAGAAAATGGTGCTATCATTTTTTAATATAATACCACAGGAAGTGGTGGCGATCATCTCCTTCACTCTTAATTCAATGGGGTTGCTAAGGAAGAACTGCACTAATTGTATCCTTAAAAGCTTTGTGATGGAGTTATTTTTTTAATAGGTTCAGTTGAAAAAACAACCGAGTTGATCAGAGGCATTTTAGAGGCATACAGCACGAAACAGGCCCTTCGGCCCAACTTGCCCATGCTGACCAAGCTGCCCCATCTACACTCGTCCCACCAGTCCATGTACGGCACATTTCCCTCTCAACCTGACCTATTCATGTACCTGTCCAAATGTCTTTCCAATGTTGTTATAGTACCTGCCTCTGCTACTTCCTCTGCCAGCTCGATCCATATACCCACCACCTTTGTGTGAAAAATTGCCCCGTAGCAATTATTCCTCTTAAATCTTTCCCCTCTCAAGGGGTTTAAGGTGAGCGGGGAAAGATTTAATAGCAACCCAAAGGGTAACTTTTTCACACATAGGGTGATGGGCGTACGGAACGAGCTACCAGAGAAGGTAGTTGAGGCAGGTACTATCGCAATGTTTGATAAGCAATTAGACAGGTACATGGATAGGACAGGTTTAGAGGGATATGGGCCAAACACAGGGAAGTGGGACTAGTGTAGATGGAACATGCTGGATGGTGTGGGCATGTTGGGCCGAAGGGCCTGTTTTCACACTGTAAGACTATGACTCTAAAACATTACAGTTCTCAGCAAAAGTGTAAAATTACCCAGAGAGACAAAGGCAGATGCTTATTATTTGAAAGAGAAAAAATATTGATGGCCATTGATGATCCAATTTGAAAGAGTATTCTACCCAAAGCTAAATTTAGAATCACAAAAATGGATATAGATTAGATTTTGTCCAGTCAATAAATAATTAATTGGTTGGATCACTATAAAGGGAATTGTAATAATATCTGATGCAGGTATAATTGGAGGGATTTAGTCAGCTTGCACACGAGGCTCTCCATTAAGTTATCAAAACCAATAATAATTATGATATCACAGAGGTTTGATATCACAGCAGCTATTCTTGTGGGGTCATCCATCATTCCTACCAAGTTGCGTACAGTCTTTATTTATTATTAGTGCAACATGGAAACATACCCTCCAGCCCACTGAGTCAATGTTGAATATCAACCACTCATTTAGAGTCAGAGAGTGATACAGTGTGGAAACAGGCCCTTTGGCCCAACTTGCCCACACCGGCCAACATGTCCCAGCTACACTAGTCCCACCTGCCTATTTGGTCCATATCCCTCCAAACCTGTCCCATTCATGTACCTGTCTAACTGTTTCTTAAACGTTAGGATAGTCCCTGCCTCAATACCTCCTATGGCAGCTTGTTCCATACACCCACCGCCTTTTGTGTGAAAAAGTTATCCCTTGGATTCCTGTTAAATTTTTTTTCCCTTCACCTTAAACCTGTGTCATCTGGTCCTCAATTCACCTACTCTGGGCAGGAGACTTTGTGCATCTACCCGATCTATTCCTCTCATGATTTTACACATCTCTATATGATCACCCCTCATCCTCCTGCACTCCAAGAAATAAAGTCTCAGCCTACTCAACCTCTCCCTATAGCTCACAACTCTAGTCCTGGCAATATCCTCGTAAATCCTCTCTGTACCCTTTCCAGTTTGACAACATCTTTCCTATAACATTGTGCCCAGAACTGAATGCAAGACTCTAAACGCGGCCTCACTAACATCACATACAACTACAATTAATTTACATTACATTGGCATTAATCCGACTCTAGGTCCTTTTGTTCTCCCTCATTTTGTACCAACTCACAACCTACAGCCGCAAATAAACCTACCAAGGAGCAAATCAGAACATCCATGCGGTTACTGGGAAAACGTGCAAACTCCACACAAAGAGGGCAGGATTGAAACTGGGTCACCGAAGCTGGGAGGCAGCGGCTCCTCGCAGAGTTTGCTGACCAGGAGTGGTGTTGAAAGAAGGGGAAAAATAATCCAGTCCAGGGCCAATAACAAGGGATGGATGGCGACACAAGGAACTACAGATGATGGAAACCTGAGGAAAACACAAAGTGCTAGAGTAACTCAGCGAGTCAGGCAGCATCTATGGAGGGAATGGACTGGCTATGTTTCAGGTCATGATCCTTCTTCAGAGATGGATGGCATTGCCTTCCCTTTGGCACCATCTTGTGGTCGAGCCACTTTGGTCTCAAACCTTCGTTCATCGAGCTTGAAATCTCACGTGAACTGGCGTAACCTGGGCCGGCCAATCGATGCCGATCTGGGTGGTCAGGTGATGGGGTGCTGCAGGCGACAGAGAGACTTCACTTGGCAGCCATTGCTTTTGTACTAATCTTAAACCGTGTGTTATTCGTGTTATTCCTTTTATCGTGTATCTGTACGCCGTAGATGGCTCGATTGTAGTCATGTTCAGTCTTTCCGCTGACTGGTTAGCGCGCAACAGAGGCCTTTCACTGTACCTGTTTCACGCGAATGCGTTTCACTCTACACGGGACAATAAACTAAACACAATCTCAACTTGGCTCATTAAACAGATGGGAGATGGACACAAAAAGCTGGGGTAACTCAGTGGGTCAGGCAGCATCCCTGGAGAAAAGGAACAGTTGCCGTTTCAGGCCATGACCCTTCTTCAGACTGAGAGTCAGGGGAAAGGGAAAAGAGAGATAATGTAGGTGATCTAGAGAGATATAGAACAAATGAATGAAAGTTACGATGATCAGGGAAATGGTCCATTGGTGGCTGTGGGCTAGGTTCCTCTGACTCTCAGCCTGAAAAAGGGTCCCGACCAGAAACGTCACCTATTGCTTCTCTCCAGAGATGCTGCCTGTCCCGCTGAGTTTGTCTTTGGTCAAACCAGCATCTGCAGTTCCGTCCTACACTCATTGAATAGATTGTTGCCCAAGGTTGCTGCTTATTCTGAAGAGACAGACAATCTGTTGTTGTACAGAAGGCCCGTATGTGTTCAACTTCTCTTTTATGTCCCTACAGTTAACAAAATTGGAAAAGCAGCAGCAGAGAAAGGAAAAGACAAGAACTAAAGCACCTTCGGAATACACCAAGGAGAAAAGTTCCTCTCGCAGCAAGGATGACCCCAGTGCCAGCAGTGGTGCGGACGGGGATGTGTCCTCCGAGAGAGAGCCCTAAAACTCTCCGCCGTACACACTGGTATGTATTCGTGCTCCGCGGCGTGCTGGCGAGGTCAGAGAGTCGTACAGCAGGGAAAAGGGCCCTTCGGCCCAACATGCCCACTCACACCAAGATGTCCCATCTACACAAGTCCCGCCTTTCCACATTTGCCTCTTATCTTCCAAAATTCCCTATCATTGAGGAACAACGAAAGTTTAATGGAGATGTGCGGGGCAAGTTTTCCCCATGGTGGAAATGTCCAACACTGGAGGACAACAGCTATGAAGTGTGAGGGGGAAGGTTTAATGGAGATGTGCGGGCCAATTGTAGTCATGTTCAGTCTTTCCGCTGACTGGTTACAAAATTCTTAAGGGGTTGGATAGGCTAGATGCAGGAAGATTGTTCCCGATGTTGGGGAAGTCCAGGACAAGGGGTCTCAGTTTAAGGATAAGGGGGAAATCTTTTAGGACCGAGATGAGAAAAACATTTTTCACACAGAGAGTGATGAATCTCTGGAACTCTCTGCCACAGAAGGTAGTTGAGGCCAGTTCATTGGCTATATTTAAGAGGGAGTTAGATGTGGCCCTAGTGGCTAAAGGGAATCAGGGGGTATGGAGAGAAGGCAGGTATGGGATACTGAGTTGGATGATCAGCCATGATCATATTGAATGGCGGTGCAGGCTCGAAAGGCCAAAATGGCCTACTCCTGCACCTATTTTCTATGTTTCTAATTGGTTTCACACAGAGAGTGGTGGGGGGCCTGGAATGAATTGCCATTGGTGCTGTTGGAGACAGATACAATAGTGGCGTATAAGAGTCTTTTAAATAAGCACATGGAAGTGAAGGAAATTATGAACTTATGAAATAGAGGGATATGTAGCATGTATAGACAAACGAGGTAACTTGCCATCATGTTTGGCACAAACATTGTGGGCCGAAGGGGGCGTTCCTGTTCTGTACTGTTCTACTGTATGTTCTACAGCCAAACTAAAGTGCAGACTAAGAAACATTGCAATCTTCCATCGTGGTGACCTGAATATATTCAGTCAAACCACCTCTCAACTTTCCAAATCCCTGGCCACACAACTCCAGTGCGTGTGCAATTTGCATTGGTGTACAATCATGGCCACTAATAGAGGCCATTCAGTCCCTCAAGGCCGTTCTAGATCAGAGCGGATAGCATCTCAATTCTACTTTAGGCTTTAGAGATCCAGGGCGGAAACAGGCCCTTCGGCCCACCGAGTCCGCGCCGGCCAGCGATCACACCGTGCACTAACCTACACACACCAGGAACAATTTTACAACTTGCCGAAGCCAATTAACCTACAAACCAGCGCGTCTTTGGAGCGTGGGAGGAAACCGGAGCACCGGAGAAAACCCGCGCGGTCACAGGGAGAACGTGCAAACTCCGTATAGGCAGCACTGTAGTCAGGATCGGGCCCAGGTCTCTGGCAGTGGATGGCTGCAACTCTACCGCTGCGCCACTGCTTGCCACGTCTCCATAACCCTCAATGGTCTCGAATTAACAACAAAAAAAATACAGCATGCCAAAATAAAATTGTGTTGTCGATGAAGCACTTCTGCTTATTTAACAGAAAGTTGACAATGTTAATATGCAGGAAATTGACTGAAAGCAAAGACCTCTTGTGAAAGATGATGTAGTTGTTGTTGCTGCAGGTCGTTGCCTGGAGCTGATGAAACAACGATTAAAGCTTTGGGAAGTGAAAGCAAAGATCTGTCATTTCAGCAGACTCCAACAGCTTACTGATCTGCCTAGGCAATCCCTGCAGGTTGTTTAGTTTAGCGAAGAGATTCAGTGCGGAAACAGGCCCTTCGTACCAACGGATCCGCACCGACCAGTGATCCAGGGGAGAATGAGGCGACCGTGGCTGACAAGGGAAGTCAAGGACAGTTTACAACTGAAAGAGAAGGCGTATAACATTGCAAAAAGTTAAGTGGGAAGTCAGAGGATTGGGAAGCTTTTAAAGAACAAGAGAAGATAACTAATGCCCCTGTCCCACTTAGGAAACCTGAACGGAAACCTCTGGAGACTTTGCGCCCCACCCAAGGTTTCTGTGCGGTTCCCGGAGGCTTTTGTCAGTCTCCCTACCTGCAACCACCTGCAACCGCCGGGAACGGCACGGAAACCTTGGGTGGGGCGCAAAGTCTCCAGAGGTTTCCGTTCAAGTTTCCTAAGTGGGACAGGGCCATTAAAAGGCAATACAGGAAGAAAAGATGCAATACGAAAGGAAGCTAGCCAATGATATAAAAGAGGATAGCAAGAGTTTCTTCCAGTTATATAAAGATTAATAAAGAGGCAAGAGTGGACGTTGGACTGCTGGAAAATGATGCAGGAGATGTGATAATGGGGAATAAAGAAATGGCAGAGGAATTGAATAACTTTTTTGCATCAGTCTTCACAGTGGAAGACACCAGCAATGTGCCTGAAATCCAAGTGTGTCAGGGGTTGGAAGTTAGTGGAGTGACTTACAAGGGCGAAAGTGCTTGGGAAGCTGAAAGGGCTAAAGGTGGATTCGTCCCCAGAACTGGGAAGGTCTGCACCCCAGCGTTCTGAAAGAGGTGGCTTCAGAGATTGTGGAGGCATTAATAGTGATATATCAAGAATCACTAGAGTCAGGAGTGGTACCAGACGATTGGAGAATTGCCAATATTACCCTGCTGTAGAAGAAAGGAGCAAAGCAGAGAGTAGAATCTATAGGCCGATTATTTTGACTTCACTGGTTGGTAAAATTTTAGAGTCCATTATAAAGGACGAGGTTACGGAATACCAAGAAGTTCATAAGAAAATGGGCCAAAGTCAGCGTGGTTTTGCCTGATAAATTTTCTGGAAATCTTTGACGAAGTACATAACATGACAGACAAAGGAGAGTCAGTGGATATACTTTACCTAGATTTTCAAAAAGCCTTTGATAAAGTGCCACATGTAAGGCTGCTAAGGAAGATGGCGACAGAAGCCAACAGCGAGCCACATCGTCTGACACACTAGCGAACGAAGGAAGGCGAGAGCCTATGGTATCAAAAAACAGTTACGAGCATGGATAGCAGGTTGGCTGGATGGCAGAAGGCAAGGATGGCAATAAAGGGGGCTTTTTCTATTTGGCTGCCGATGATCAGCGGAGTTCCGCAGGGGTGGATGCTGGGGCCACTCCACTTTGTATTGTATTGTATTGTATTCAAATTTATTGTCATTGTCTCAGTTAGAGACAACGATATGAATTTCCCTTACAGGCAGTATCATAAAAATAAATAAATAATAATAAATAATAAAACATATTAAAAATAAAATAGAATTTAAAAAAAAGCACAAACACTCAAAGTCCACGACACAACATAACACAGTGACACCAAGGTGAGGAAGGCACCATTAGTCCAGCCAGCCTCCCCTCCGTTCTTCCCAGTTGTTCACTCGTGGTCGGGGCCTTCCTAGCACCCGCAGTCGCCGCCCCGGGTGGCCCGATGTTCAGGCCCTCACGCCGGGCTGGTGGAATGCCGACGCCGATCCCCGACGGTGAACATCCTCCTCAGCGGCCCGGACCTCCAGATCAACCGCCTCCCGCAGCCGGAGTCCGCAGCTCCCGAGTCCGCAGGCCGAGCCGGGCGGAGTCGCAGGACCCCGCATTGTTGATCAGCGCCGCCCGCGTTGGGAGCTCCGCAATCCGCAGCTCCATGATGTCGGTGCAGCAGGTCCAGCACTCCGGGCTCCAGACGGCGACCCCCGGTAAGGCATCGCCAGCCCCGCGATGTTTCAGCGCTGTCCCGCCGCTGCTGGAGCTCTGGTCGATCCCGGCAGGAAAGTCCACGCCAATCCAGGTAGGCCGCTGGGGGGGGGGGTGGGCGAGGACGTGACTCGAATAATAGTCGCGTCCTCTCCAGGAAGCGACTGAAGGACGGCATCCCCCTTACCATGCCCGCTTCCCCCACATAAGACATTAAAAAAAACATCAAAAACACACTTTAACAAAAACAAAAAAACAAAAAGATACCGGGCTGCAGGTGAAGGCTGCTGGCACCATCTGCCACTTCATGTTGTATGTTGATGATTTGGATGAGGCATTTTGAAATGAAGGCTTTGTGGCCAAGTTTGCGGATGATACGAATATAAGTTGAGGGGCAGGTAGTGTAGAGAAAGCAGGGACTCTGCAGAAGGACTTGGACAGGTTGGGAGAGTGGGCTGAGAAGTGGCAGATGGAATATAGTGTAGCAAAGTGTGGAGTCATGCATTTTGGTAGTCGGAATAAAGACGTAGACTATATTTTCTAAATGGGGGGAGAATCCAGAAATCGGAGGTGCAAAGGGAATTATGAGTGCCGGTACAGGGTTCCCAAATAGTTAACTTGCACCCGCTGAGTTCCTCCAGCAATTTTGTGTACCTTAGTTAACTTGCAAGTTGAATTGGTACTAAGGAAGGCAAATGCAAGCTAGTATTTATTTCAAGAGGACTAGAAAACAAGGCAGGTCCGGTCGCATTTGGAATATTGTGAGCAATTTTGGGCACCACATCTGAGGAAGGATGTGGTGCCGCTGGAGAGGGTTCGGAGGAGGTTTACAAGAATGATTCCAGGAATTAGTTGGTTAACATATGATGAGCGTTTGACAGCGCTGGGCATGTATTCGCTGGAGTTTAGAAGGATGAGGGGGCACCTCATTGTAACTTACCAAATGGTGACAGGCCTGGATAGCGTGGATGTGGAGAGGATGTTTCCACTTGTGGGAGAGTCTAGGACTAGTGGTCATAGCCTCAGAATTAGAGGACGTTCCTTTAGGAAGGAGATGCGGAGGAATTTCTTTAATCAGAGGGTGGTGATTCTGTGGAATTATTTGCCACAGAAGGCTGTGGAGGCCAAGTCAATGGATATTTTTAAAGTAGAGATGGATAGATTCTTAGGTACACAAAAATGCTGGAGAAACTCAGCGGGTGCCGCAGCATCTATGGAGCAAAGGAAATAGGTAACGTTTCGGGCCAAAACCCTTCTTCAGACTGGTACGGTGTCAGGGGTTATGAGGAGAAGGCAGGAGAATGGGGTTAGGAGGGAGAGATAGATCAGCCATGATTGAATGGCGGAGTAAACTAGATGGGCCGAATGGCCCAATTCTGCTCCTATCCCTTATGACCTTATGATCCCCGTACACTTGCACTGTCCTGCACACAAGGGACTAATTACAATTTTACCAAAGCCAATTAGTTTACAAACCTGTACGTGTTTGGAGTGTGGCTGGAAACCGGAGGTCCCGGAGAAAACTTCTGCAGGTCATGGGGAGAACGTACAAACTCCGTACAGACAGCACCCGTAAGCGGGATCGAACCCCGGTCTCTTTATTTGGTATTATAGCCATACCATTCTTCTCTAGTCCAATAGTTTAAAAAAAATAACAAGCATTATTTCTTCATAGCACCCACCATTATTTTGCCTTGGAATTTCCTGCCTTGGTGGATTGCTTCAGGCTTAATGCAAAGTTATTTGCTGGAGGTGGAAGTTTTAATTCATTGGGAAAACAAGCTTGCCGAGGGTATGAGAACTAAAACAAGTCCATGGAGACCTGGTTTTGAACGTGTGCCCGTGTGTGAAATATCTGTCAGGCTTATCGTGCAAGTTCATTTAGTGTCGGGTACGAGCTCTTGTGCTTGGGTAATTGTTTTGAGGTGTTCACGTTATGTCGTTTAAAATTATTATTTAATAAAGTGATTCCATATTAAAGTAAGGAGGTATTGTTGCTTTTAGTTTAGTTTAGAGACACAGTGCGGAAACAGGCCCTTCGGCCCACCGAGTCCACGCTGACCAGCGATCCCCGCACACTAGCCCCTCCTACACACTAGGGACTGTTTACAATTTTGACCAAAGCCAATTAACCTACAAACCTGTACGTCTTTGGAGTGTGGGAGGAAACCGGAGCACCCGGGGAAAATCTGACTGTGTGCCTCGCTGCCACCGTCCCCTCGGGTCACAGTGAACCATTCTACATGACCTTATCATCATCTGCTTTGATCTGTCGTTTTCACACCTTACCCTTCCATTTCTCTAGACTCCCTCTCCCCTGATTCAGTCTGAAGAAGGGTCTCGACCCAAAACGTCACCCATTCTTTCTCTCCAGAGATTGTGCCTGTCCCGCTGAGTTACACCAGCTTTTTGTGTATATCCACAGGAATACTAGGACTGTATAAGTGACTCCATTCGCCATTCTTAGCAAGTCGCTACGGACAATCTGCTCGATGTAGGAGCTGGTGGAAGGCAATGGGTCAAATATCCTTTGGCTCGGAATAAATGAGTTAATTTATAGACAATAAACAATAGGTGCAGGAGTAGGCCATTCGGCCCTTCGAGCCAGCACCGCCATTTAATGTGATCATGTCTGATCATCCCCAATCAGTACCCCGTTCCTGCCTTCTCCCCATATCCCCTGCCCTATCTAGCTCTCTCTTGAAACCATCCAGAGAACTGGCCTCCACCGCCCTCTGAGGCAGAGAATTCCACAGACTCGCCACTCTCTGTGAGAAAAAGTGTTTCCTCGTCTCCGTTCTAAATGGCTTACTCCTTATTCTTAAACTGTGGCCCCTGGTTCTGGACTCCCCCAAAATCGGGAACATGCTTCCTGCCTCTAGCGTGTCCAAACCCTTAACAATCTTATATGTTTCAATGAGATATCCTCTCATCCTTCTAAACTCCAGCGTGTACAAGCCCAGCCGCTCCATTCTCTCAGCATATGACAGTCCGGCCATCCCGGGAATTAACCTTGTAAACCTACGCTGCACTCCCTCAATAGCAAGAATGTCCTTCCTCAAATTAGGGGACCAAAACTGAACACAATACTCCTGGTGTGGTCTCACTAGGGCTCTGTACAACTGCAGAAGGACCTCTTTGCTCCTATATTCGACTCCTCTTGTTATAAAGGCCAACATGCCATTCGCTTTCTTCACTGCCTGCTGTACCTGCATGCTTTCTGGAATTTGGAATCTAAATCCATCAGGGAAGAGGGAACGTGAGCTTAGCATTGATATGACAGAGCAGTCAGGAGGCTGTGGCAACACTTGACAGGTATGGGGATCCAGAACATCAGTCTGGAAGCATCTCGGCTCTTAAACTGCAGGTATGACCTTCTTGTAGCCTGTGTGTGGACAGGAGAATGGGAGGAGAATATTGGAGGACCACATCACCATGTTACAAGGAATGTAGGAGTGATGGGGGAAGGTATATATGGGAGATAGATACAGCCAGGAGCACTAGTCACAACAACAGGGGAAAGACCCAGTTGCCAAGCTGGAAAGGGTACAGAGAATATTTACGAGGATGTTGCCAGGACTAGAGGGTCTGAGCTTTAGGGAGAGGTTGAGTCGGCTGGGACTCTATTCCTTGGAGCACAGGAGGATGAGGAGTGATCTTATAGAGGTGTATAAAATCATGAGAGGAATAGATTGGGTAGAAGCACATAGTCTCTTGCCCAGAGTAGGGGAATTGAAGACCAGAGGACATAGGTTTAAGGTGAAGCAGAAAAGATTTAATAGGAATCTGAGGAGCAACATTTTCACACAAAGAGTGGTGGGTGTAAGGAACAAGCTGCCAGAGGAGGTAGTTGAAGCAGGGACTATCCATCGATTTCTTTTACACAAAGGGTATTTGGTGTCTGGAACGCAATGTCAGGGATGGTGGTGGAGGCAGACACGATAGCGGTGTTTAAGAGGTTTTTAAATAGGCATGTGGATATGCAGGCAATGGAGGGATATGGAGTGTATACAGGCAGATGAGATTTGTTTATCTAGGCCTCATGCACGGCACAGACATTGCGGGCCGAAGGGCCTGTTCCTGTGCTGTACTTTTCAATGTCCTAGCATGACAAAGCTAAAGGTTTTCAATATATCTCGGTACAAGTGGCAATAATTAAACACAAAACTAACCATCGTACAGTTATGGGGCATGAGGGATAAGCGATTATAGGATGATTGGATTTTATGAAAAGCTTGAAAATGATTTAGTTCAACCTGAAACGAGGGTCTTAGATTTAAACAAAGCAAGCTGTGGAGATACGAGGAATGAGTTGGAAATGGTTGACACAATAATAAAATGTTTGCTAGTAAATAATAGTAAGCAGCTAACATCTAAAGAATTAACACATAGTTTACAGTAAATAACTGCCCCTTCAAGGCATAAAAATCCAACAGGAAAAATAGTTCAACCGCGACAAATGAGACGTTTAGTAAACCGGCAAATTAAATATTTTTATGATGTCAAAAAAGCATTAAACCTAAGTTGTAGATTTTCACTGAGCAAAGAGAAAAAATAATAAGAAACATTTGGACTGGTTACTGGTAGGTACAGGATTAGCACAGGTTTGGAGGGATATGGTCCAAGTGCAGGCAGCTGGGACTAGTGTAGCTGGGACGTTGGTCGGCATGGGCAAGTTTAGTTTATTGTCACGTGTACCGAGGTACAGTGAAAAGCTTTTGTTGCGTGCAAACCAGTCAGCAGAAAGACAATACATGATTACAATCGAGCCATTTACATTGCATTGATAATTGATAAGGGAATAACGTTTAGTGCAAGGTAAAGCCAGCAAAGTCCGATCAAGGATAGTCCGAGGGGCATCAAAGAGGTAGCTAGTAGTTCAGCACTGCTCTCTAGTTGTGGTGGGATGATTCAGTTGCCTGATAACAGCTGGGAAGAAACTGTTCCTGAATCTAGTTGTGTGGTTTTCACACTTCTAGACATAGAAACATAGAAAATAGGTGCAGGAGGAGGCCATTCAGCCCTTCGAGCCAGCACCACCATTCATTGTGATCATGGCTGATCGTCCCCTATCAATAACCCGTGCCTGCCTTCTCCCCCATATCCCTTGACTCCACTAGCCCCTAGAGCTCTATCTAACTCTCTCTTAAATCCATCCAGTGACTTGGCCTCCACTGCCCTCTGTGGCAGGGAATTCCATACATTCACAACTCTCTGGGTGAAAAAGTTTTTTCTCACCTCAGTCTTAAATGACCTCCCCTTTATTCTAAGACTGTGGACCCTGGTTCTGGACTCGCCCAACATTGGGAACATTTTTCCTGCATCTAGCTTGTCCAGTCCTTTTATAATTTTATATGTTTCTATAAGAAAGCCCTTCATCCTTCTAAACGCCAGTGAATACAAGCCAAGTCTTTTCAATCTTTCCTCATATGACAGTCCCGCCATCCCAGGGATCCCGGAGCTGATGGGAGAGGGGAGAAAAGGGAGTGGCCAGGGTGCAGCTCATCCATGATTATACTGCTTGCCTTGCCGAGGCAGCGTGAGGTATGAGGGCCTGTTTCCACACTGTATGCCTAATATGAGAGAATTCTGGTAAGAAAGGTAAATATAGGCTGTGCAAGTCTCTGTAGATATAAAAAATTGGGAACGGTCAGCATAAATCACTCACAGATTGGGACAGGAGAAGTTATATTGAGCAATGAAATGGCAGAGGAATGAAATAAATATTCTGTGTCTGTTTTCATGGAAGGCAACATGCAAGTCCTCAGAAAACGTTGACGTCAATATCTAGAGTGAATGGGGAGCTGTAAAAATATTATCAATCGTTTAAAAATAACTACTAGAATTAATGGGACTGGAAGGCAATGAATCGCCAAGAGCTGATGGCATTCATGCCAATGTTTTTCAAGGGGTGATAGCGGAGATAGTGGATGCACTGGTTATCATCTTCTAAAATTCCATAGATTTGGAAGGCGGCTGTGAAACCCAACTATTTAAGAGATTAGGGAGTCAGAAAACAGGGAGTTATAGTCCATTTGGCTTGCCATTAGATGCTGCCTGTCCCGCTGAGCTACTCCAGCATTTTGTGTCCATCTTCAGTGCAAACCAGCATATGCAGTTCCTTCCGACATGTTAGAAAAAATGTTTGAATTTATTATCACGGAAACATTGAAACATAGAAAATGGGTGCAGGAGTAGGCCATTCAGCTCTTCAAGCCAGCACGCTCAATCCTTCAAAATTGCAGTGTATACAAGCCCAGCCGCTCCATTCTATCAACAGTTGACAGTCCCGCCATCCCGGGAATTAACCTCGTGAACCTATGCTGCACTCCCTCAACAGCAAGAATGTCCTTCCTCAAATTTGGAGACCAAAACTGCACACAATACTCCAGGTGTGGGCTCACTAGGGCCCGGTACAACTGCAGAAGGACCTCTTTGCTCCTGTACTCAACTCCTTTTGTAATGAAGGCCAACATGCCATTCGCTTTCTTCACTGCCTGCTGTACCTGCATGCTTACTTTCAGTGACTGATGAACAAGGACCCCAGATCTAGTTGTATTTCCCCTTTTCCCAACTTGACACCATTCAGATAATAATCTGCCTTCCTGTTTTTGCCACCAAAGTGTATAAACTCACATTTACCCACATTAAACTGCATCTGCCATGCACCTACCCACACACCAACCTGTCCGTCACCCTGCATCCTCATAGTCACCCAGCTTTGTGTCATCTGCAAATTTGCTAATGTTACTTTTAATCCCTTCATCTAAATCATTAATGTATATTATAAATAGCTGCGGTCCCAGCACCGAGCCCTGCGGTACCCCACAATGATGGGCCAAATGCCTAATTCTGCTCCTCTTATGAGGCCGGTTATGAAAAGGCAAAAGATGTGAGATAACGGTAGAAGAGTTGTTGATTGTGAAGCCAGAGGAAGAAGGGTTTCTACCCGAAATGTCACCTATTTCTTTTCTTCAAGAATGGCTGCCTGACTCGCTGAGTTTTTTGTGTCCATCTTCGGAAGCTTGAGGGAGTGAACATAGAAAATAGGTGCAGGAATAGGTCATTCGGCCCTTTGAGCCAGCACTGCCATTCAATATGATCATGGCTGATCATCCAAAATCAGTATCCCGTTCCTGCTTTCTCTCCATATCCCTTGATTCCGTTAGCTCTAAGAGCTATAATCTAACTCTCTCTTGAAAATATCTAGTGGATTGGCCTCCACTGCCTTCTGTGGCAGAGAATTCCACAGATTCACAATTCTCTGGGTGAAACAGTTTTTCCTCATCTCAGTCCTAAATGGCCTCCCCCTTATTCTTAAACTGTGACCCCTGGTTCTGGACTCCCCCAACATCAGGAACATTTTCCCTACAATCTAGCCTGTCCAATCCCTTAAGAATGTTATATGTTTCTATGATTCCCTCTCATCCTTCTAAATTCCAGCTGGATGAGCATTAGAATTGTGAACGCATAGAAGGCTGGTGAGCAAGAGCTGAAGAATGGAATGGATGGGGACCCAACATGACATGGTGGCCAGGAGAACCTCTGTTTCTGTGCTGCACAATTCATTGACAAATACAGTGATTTAAGACGTTAGTGAGGCCACTTGCCGATTTTGTAGGCAACTGCCGGAGACTGTTATAGTCGTAGCAGGTCGCCGAAAAACCAGCGACAACCTACGTCATCCTGGCGACAATCTACGACAGCATCTACGTCAAGAGAAGTCAAGCGACGCTCATTGGCGTCAAACCCACTGTTGCCGAAAATTTTCCAACATGTTGAAAATTTAGCGGCAACCAGAAAGATGCTACGACTTTTTGCTCGTCTGAGGAGACTACTCCCGGCGAACATGTGGCGACAAACCAGTCGCCTGTAGTTGCCTAAAAAATCACCTAAGTGGGACAGGCCCATTAGAGTATTGTGTTCAGTTTTGGGCTGCATGTTGTAGGAAAGAGGGTGTAAAGCTTGTCAGAGGGTTCAGAGAAGATTTACCAGGATGTTGCCAGGACTAGAGGGACTGAACTGCAGGAAGATATTGAGCAGGCTAGGACTTGAATCCTTGGAGCGTAGGAGGATGAAGGGTGATCTTGTAGAGGTGTACAAAATTATGAGAGGAATAGATCGGGTAAGCGCACAGTCTATTGGGACGACAGATGGCACAATGGGCTAAGTGTTCGGCTGGCAACCGGAAGGTAGCCGGTTCGAATCCCGCTTGGAGTGCATACTGTCGTTGTGTCCTTGGGCAAGACACTTCACCCACCTTTGCCTGTGTGTGAATGTGTGTGAGTGATTGGTGGTGGTCGTGGAGGGGCCGTAGACGCAGATTGGCAGCCACGCTTCCGTCAGTCAGCCCCAGGGCAGCTGTGGCTACAGAAGTAGCTTACCACCACCGAGTGTGACTGAGGAGTGAATGAATAATGCGATGTAAAGCGCCTTGAGTATTAGAAAGGCGCTATATAAATCCCATCCATTATTATTATTATTATTGCCCAGAGTAGGGGAATCGAGAACCAGAGGACATACTGTCGGTTTAAATTGAGGGGGGAAAGATTTAATGGGAGACTGAGGGGTAACGTTTTCACACATAACGGGTGTGTGAATGGAGCAAGCTACCGGAGGAAGTAGTTGAGGCAGGTACTATGCAAACATTCAAGAGACATTTGGACAGGTGCATGGGTACTGGGTGGGTTTAGAGGGATATGGGCCTAAAGCAGGCAGGTGGGGGACGAGTGTAGATGGGGGAATGTTGGTCGGCCTGGGCTGGGTGAGTTGAACAGCCTGATGATTAGCTCGAATAACCCAGCATTCGGGCTAATCCACCGTCTCATTTTTGGGCTCCACGCTGGCGCGGCGGTAGAGTTGCTGCCTCACAGCGCCAGAGACCCGGGTTCGATCCTGACTATGGCTGCTGCCTGTACGGAGTTGGTACGTCCTCCCCGTGACCCGTGTGGGTTTTCCCCGAGATCTCCGGCTTCTTCGCACGCTCATACAGGTTTCTCGCAAGACATACAGGTTTGTAGATTAATTGGCTTGGTGTAAATGTTAATGTAGAATTGTCCCTAGTGTGTGACGTCTTCTCATCGAGTCCACACACAAGAATTGAAGTTGCTCAGCCAGAGCTGAACACACTTCTCGGCATCTGCATATAATGGTGTCTGTCTTGTCGCTTCTTGTGCTTGTGCGTGGTGGTGGAAACAGGGCCGCGATGTGAACGCTCTTTCCTTGACCCCGGTGCGGGCCCTTAAGGTCATAAGGAATTGCAGTAGAATTAGACCATTCGGCCCATCAAATCCACTCTGCCATTCAATCATGCCTGATCTATCTCTCCCTCCTAACCCCATTCACGTGCCTTCTGCCCATAACCTCTGACACCCATACTAATCAAGAATCTATCTATCTCTGTGTGAAAGATATCCACTGACTTGGCCTCCTCCACAGCCTTCGGTGGGAAAGAATTCCACAGATTCACCACCCCCTGACACCCCGTACTAATTAAGAATCTATCAATTTCCACCTTCAAAAATATCCATTGATTTGTCCTCCACGGCCGTCTGTGGCTGTGGCTCGGTGGGCCGAAGGGCCTGATTCCATGCAGTGTCTCCAAACAAAACTAACTTTGAGAGGCTCACTGCTCCTTGCTAGCGACGGATTTGAAGCAGCTGCACTTTGCCACCAATTGACTATCCTCTTTAATAATGAATCCCTCTGACTCCCCCAAGCCTTGTATACATCCAGCCGCAAACTCAGGTATGCGTGCGTTCGTTCAAGAGAGTCGATTTTCCACGTCTGACTTTGAACTGCTCGGTGCCTGCAGAGGGGGGTGGTTAGTAACACCAGAGTACATCGGCCCTATAAATGTCATTTAGTATCCCTCAGTGGAATAAAAATGAAGGTAAGCATTTGATCTGCCATCTGCCCAGTTACGTGATATAATCTCAGCGTGGCTGTCCTGCTGCTTATGTGGAGTGACTCACCGTTTATATAACAATGTTTTGGGAGGAAAGAGAACTGCTCTGACCAGCCAGCGTTTTAAATTGCTATGTCGATTGTGTTTATGGTAGCAAATTAATGGCCTTTGATTCGCATTGAGGGTGCCCGTGCAAACTAGTGCAAACTCCACATGTCCTCAGTTCACTTCCACAAGTTCATAAGTGAGAGGAGCAGAATTAGGCCATTCGGCCCATCAAGACTATTCCGCCATTCAATCACGGCTGATCTATCTCTCCCTCTCAACCCCATTCTCCTGCCTTCTCCCCATAACCCCTGACACCCGTACTAATCAAGAATCTGTCATTCTCCACCTACTGATTGGATGATCAGCCGTGATCTCATTGAATGGTGGTGCTGGCTCGAAGGGCTGAATGGCCTACTCCTGCACCTTTTCTATGTAGATAAAATTGATGAGAGGCATAGATTGGGTAAACAGTCAGAACCTTTTTTCCAGGATGGAAAGTATTAAATTCTAGAGGGCATAGCCTTAAGCTGAGAGGGGTAAAGGTTAAAGGAGACGTGTGGGGCAAGTTTTTTTTGCACAAACAGTGGTGAGTGGTTGTGGTGGGGGTGGTTGAGGCAGACATTACAGTGGGATTTAAGAGGGTTTTGGATAGATAGGGAATGGAGGGATGTGGAATGTGCGCAGGTAGATAATAGATGATATTGGCATCATATTCGGCATAGGCATGATGGGCCGAAGGGCCTGTCCATGTACTGTACTGTACTAAGTTCTATGTTCCTTGGGGTCTGGAAGGAAATAGAGGCACCTGGGAGAATATGCAAACTCAGCACAATAAGAGAGGTCTGGCTCAAATATGGACAGCCATAGTTGTCGGGTTGTAGCATTTACTACTGATGGGTGTCAGGGGTTGTGGGGAGAAGGCAGGAGAACGGAGTTAAGAGAGATAGATCAGCCATGATTGAATGGTGGAGTAGACATGGTGGGTCAAATGGCCTAATTCTGCTCCTAGCACTTATGAACATAAACTACTGCGTCAATATAATAATAATAATAATATTTTTAATGTCATTGCACATATGCGCAACGAGATTTGGTATGCAGCTTCCATCCGATGTCATAACTTAATCAACTAATAACATTTAGATTTAGATACCCCGAGAAACATGATTTATAAAAAGAACAGTAAAACAGTCAAAACAGTCTAAAGTGCAAATGTGTCTGTGCTGGGTCGATGTGTGACGTGACCATCCGAGGGAGATAGTTCATGGGGGTGGGGGGGCACTCAGCAGGACCGGTTCAGAGCAGCTATAGCTCTGGGGATGAAGCTGTTCCTGAGTCTGGAGGTGCGGGCGTAGAAGGCCTTGTAACGTCTGCCGGAAGGTAGGAGTTCGAACAGTCCATTACCAGGGTGTGAGGAGTCTTTGTGGATGCTGATGGCCTTCCTGAGACCTATTACCCCTACAGTTAATGTCTGCAGCGCACAATTATATTCATGATAAAATGTCACTGAACAGTTTGTATAAATGCAGGTAAGCTTCATATCTCTTCACCGTAGGCTTGATGCTCTTGGTGGCTTGAGTTGGTTGTGTGGTAGTGATATCACAAAACCATTGACGTTTTGTTTTTTCTCTCTCTTCCTTTAAAGTGACTTTCTTTTGGGAACACTGCACTGGTTTATGGATCCCTCCTGATTTCACGGAATATTTAAGCTGCATTGACACCCCCCCCCCACCCACCCCCACCCACCCCCCCCCCCCATCATGCAAGGCATCGCGAGAACGGAAGAGGAAGAGAAACAAAATCAAAGACTTGGATGAGCTCTCGAAACCCAAAATGTCGCTGCAAATAAAGTTGTTGAGAATGAAGTCCCCCACGAAATCTTCAGCCCCGATCGCCCTAGCGATCTTTGAAAATTCCCTCTAGAATATTTGGAGTCGCTCTCCTTCCACGAGGAACAGCGAGCGTTGGTTTCCGCACTAGCTCCTAGCGGTACAGCACAACGTAGGGTTGGCTTTGACTTTTTGTGGAGCCAATACTTCAAGCCATGGAGCACAATTAGTGACAACCATCTCAGTCACCAGAATGAATCTCCGCCGAAGCAGATTGAGGACTGACTACTCAATGGTTGAGTTTGGCATGAGATTAATTCTGCACTGCATTTCTGCGTTATTCGTGAAAAAGTACACCCACATTCAATTGTGCCTGGGTAAGAACCCTCCACAGAAAGTTCTTATACAATGTCAGGTTTCCTGTTGGGATTCACAGATTAGAGGGATGCGCAGTAGAAGCTGTGATTCCGATAACTAAGATTGTCCCGGTTATCTCAAACTTTTCCTGATGACGTTCGCTCCACTCCACTCCTCCCCCCACACCTCCACCCCATCAACCCGTGAAGGGTTTGCTACCAAAGAGAGACACAAAACGCTGGAGTAACACAGCAGGTCAGGCAGCATCTGTGGAGAAAATGGATAGGTAACGTTTCGGGCGGGACCCTTCTTCCGACTTCTGATTCTTCGGGGTCTGAAGAAGGGTCCTGAGCCATGTATCTCTCCATGTCCTGACCCGCTGAGATACTCCAGCATCCTGTGTCTATCTTTTAGCGTCGACCAGCATCCGCAGTCCCTCTTTATTAGTGTTTGCTTCCCTTCGATTCCTTGTAGATGTTAGACATTAGAAAGGGAACAAGTGAGTCGGAAAAAATAAAAGGGCCGATTTAAAAAAAGGCGACAGTGATAATTAAAACGGAAGGAATAAAAACTCAAATTAAATTGTGTTGCTTAGATATTAGGTCTTTAAATGGTGAATCTTTACAGAACTGAAAGTTGAGGGCCAGCAAAAATCTCACAAGTCCTGTGACACCAATCAGTGCTTCTCAAGCAACTCTAAGCACTGCCCACTATTGGTGGTTTAGAACAGTTTTGCTCAAGTTTTAACTAAAAACAATTTAAAGACTTTGGGAATGCATTTGCATTTAAGGCATTGTCAATCTGTTAGGTAAAGGATATTCTGGACCCAACATGGGAGTATTGGTCCAGAAATAAGTCACCGTGCGCAGGAGATCA
Source organism: Amblyraja radiata (assembly GCF_010909765.2). Taxonomy (NCBI): domain Eukaryota; kingdom Metazoa; phylum Chordata; class Chondrichthyes; order Rajiformes; family Rajidae; genus Amblyraja; species Amblyraja radiata. The sequence goes on from NC_045963.1 coordinate 68,625,200, forward strand.
TGCTCAACTCTGAAAATGTGGAAATATTGACATCACACTACACTGAGGGTGTGTGTGTGATAGTGTCCTTGCACTACACTGCAGGTGTGCACGATATTGCCCTTACACTACAGTGAGTGTGTGCATGATATGATCCTTACATGTTATAAGTTATAGGACTAGATTTAGCTCATTCGGCCCATCAAGCCCACTCCCCACTGCACTGCGGGTGTGTGTGATAGTGTCCTTACACTACACTGACCATGTGTGAATAGTGTTCTTATGCTACACTGATTGTGTGTGTGATATTGTCCAAACCCCACACTGAGGGTATGCGGAATATAACCATATAACCATATAACAATTACAGCACGGAAATAGGCCATCTCGGCCCTTCTAGTCCGTGCCGAACACGTATTCTCCCCTAGTCCCATCTACCTGCACTCAGACCATAACCCTCCATTCATTTCCCGTCCATATAATAGTGTTGTTACTCATCTCTAGTTAGCAGCACTAACAGTCCTGTTAGAGAATTGGATCATATATTGTAGGCCTAGTATCCTGACTCGATGGGTTCCTGAATCTTAGCCTGTGACACCCACGGCCATGCATTCCTGGAATTAACTATCCTGGCCAAATCCCACTATGCCATCAGCTCTGAGGAATTGGTTTTGCCAGTCAAACACTGTGGTTCAGCAACGATATCCTGACAGTTCAGGCCAGTTTGGAGAGAGAGAGGAGTTGCAAGGGTCACCTGAAGTTAGAGAAATTGATATACATACCGCTGGGTTGCGAGCAGCTCTTTATGGAAAGCGGGATGGTTACATACACTGGTCCTGTAAATGCAATCTCTGCTCTTCACAGTCTGTGCTTCCCAAAAGGAAACAGTTGTACAGGTACCTCATTTCCCAGAGTGTTATTCTATAAAACACAAAAGGTGTTGTCTTGATCTGAAGGATGTTGTTTCTATTTTTCTTCGTGGTGCGTCATGATTATTTCGTAAATGTTTTGTGAGGATGTAATAGCTGTGATTGAATTCTGAAGATCTCTGTTTGACGTTGAAGAGGCTGTGCATCAGTCCCCTAAACCTAACCTGCGGAGTACCCACAGTGATCATCCTCGTTTTTGGGGGGCAATGTGCTCTAGGTATCACCCGTGGATTTGATGCAAAATCTGTTTTGGTTGCACGGTGCTCATAGGCAGTGGTGGTGGCCACGGTGTAGATCCTTCCACGGGGCCAGACAAGCTCGGTGATCCAGCCATCCCAGGAGAGCCTGGTCACCCCAATGGCGCAATCCATCCCGTGATCCAGTCCATCCCAGAATCAATTCAACTCAGCGCTCTGGGAACCAGGATCCATTCCAGCTCCCTCATCGAGTCATGTTCTAGGAGCAGGATTAGGCCATTCGGCCCATCAAGTCTACCCCGCCATGAACACAAAATGCCGGAGTAACTCAGCGGGACAGGCAGCATCTCTGGAGAGAAGGAATGGGTGACGTTTCGGGTCTTCAGACCGACCCAAAACATCACCTATTCCTTCTCCAGAGATGCTGCCTGTCCCGCTGAGTTACTCCAGCATTTTGTGTCTATCTTCGATTTAAACCAGCGTCTGCAGTTCTCTCCTACACACAAGTCTATTCCGCCACTCAGTCGTGGCTGATCTATCCCTCTCACCCCAATTCTCCTGGTTTCGCCCCATATCCCCTGATGCCCGTACCAATCAAGAAAGAGTCCACCCAGGAACAAAGCCAGTTCGATGACCCAATCCAGTCAGAAATTAGTCCAGCTAGCCCATTGATCCAATCCTCTCTGGGGTAGAAACTAGTTGGGTGATCTAACCCGCACCTCAGCTCGTCCACCCAGGGACACAGTCCTCAGTCATCCGATATGGCCATGGAAAACAATCCAGCTTAGTTATCCATTCCACCCACTGGCCTGACACTGTTTAATGAAGGAAACTGCAAATCTGATCATAATTCAACACAACTAAGGTGGGCCACACAATACATAGAGTACAGTTTCACATGTGCAGGAACGAGGACTCTATCGCTGTGAGATTCGAGGGATATAGTTGGGGCAATTGAAACAATTTTGTTAGCCCAACAATCCCGCAGAGATTGAAATTTAAATAAGCATTAGTGTTGCAAACACTGACCTATTTGGACTTGAATATTACGATAATATTTGTTGCTAAATGTGCAGGTTTTTACCAAATTCAAACATTTAGATCTTCTGTCTTCAAAGAAATCTTACTGTGTTCAAACTGCCGTTGCTGAATCGGCACTGGATGGGGAGGGGGGCAAGTGTACAATCAGAGTTTGTTACATCGGGGGTAAGCTGCTTTTTGTTTTGCTCTGTGTATAAAATATAGAAGGTGCGGTATTCAAATATTTTCCTTGTGATCTTTTCACCAAATCCATAAACCTGTGTTACGAACAATATTTATGCCGTGTTGTCGGACTGTCTGTTAACGTACTGTTTTTGACTGGCTTTGATAAACAACTTGCTTTGTTCATTTCATTGACACACTCGTCTCACCTGTTAAGGGGCGTTTCACGAAATGTGGTTTTAATTTTCCTTAATTCCCCCAGATTATTCACTGCCTTCTGCTGGGACAAGGGGGGAATTCTGCTGAGTGAGGGTAGTATACTTTAGTTCAATGTTCTGTACAGCTTTCCAGGCAGAGTTGGTTAAGGTACCCATCAAATAAACATAGAAACATATAAAATAGGTGCAGGAGTAGGCCATTCGGCCCTTCGAGCCTGCACCGCCATTCAATATGATCATGGCTGATCGTCCAACTCAGTATCCTGTACCTGCCTTCTCTCCATGCCCCCTGATCCCTTTAGCCACATCTAACTCCCTCTTAAATATAGCCAATGAACTGGCTTCAACTACCTTCTGTGGCAGAGAATTCCAGAAGGCGAGAACTTACGTTGGGAGTTCATTAGTGATTAGAGCAGAATTAGGCCATTCGGCCCATCAACTCTACTCCACCAATCAATCATGGCTGATCTATCTCTCCTTCCTAACCCCATTCTCCTGCCTTCTCCCCATAACCCCTGACACCCGTACTAATCAAGAATCTATCTATCTCTGCCTTAAATATATCCATTGACTTGGCCTCCACAGCCTTCTGTGGCAATGAATTCCACAGAGTCACCACCCTTTGACTAAAGAAATTCCTCCTCATCTCCTTCCTAAAGGAACGTCCTTTAATTCTGAGGCTGTGACCTCTATTCCTAGACTCCCACGAGCGGATTTCTCCTGCTAATCAATTGCCATATGATGAAAGAATGGATCGACTGGGCTTGTATTCACTAGAATTGAGAAGGATGAGAGTGGATCTTATAGAAACATATAAAATTCTTAAGGAATTGGACAGGCTAGATGCAGGAAAAATGTTCCCGATGTTGGGGGAGTCCAGAACCAGGGGTCACAGTTTAAGAATAAGGGGTAGGCCATTTAGGACTGAGATGAGGAAAAACTTTTTCATCCAGAGAGTTGCGAATTTGTGGAATTCTCTGCCACAGAAGGCAGTGAAGGCCAATCCACTAGATATTTTCAAGAGAGAGTTAGATTATAGTGCTTAGAGCTAACGGAATCAAGGGATATGGAGAGAAAGCAGGAACGGGATACTGATTTTGGATGATCAGCCATGATCATATTGAATGGCAGTGCTGGCTCAAAGGGCCAAATGGGTCGACACCTACACCTATTTTCTACGTTTCTGTCATGTGGGAAGTGACACAGCCTCACCATGCCATGATAGAAAGCAGCAGTGGAAGTTACCAATGATGGAAAAAATATGGGGTTGCAGATATGATCTGCACAGCCCAACAGTGTAAAAGAGTCTTGAGCATTTAAAGTTGACATATCTGCCATTGGTAAAAAAAGAGTCATGGTAAATCCCATCCTTTCCATCTGAGATCACGTTTACTCTGCAGTGATTTTGAGCAGACGCGTTTTAATGGAATCTTTTATGAGGTAAATGCTGGTACAGAGATTTAACAACCGCCTTCTGTTCCACACCAGCGTTTAGCGTAAAGTTTGTACAACAGGCAGCAGGGGCCACGTGCACGGCTGAGGGAGAAGCATTCTTTTGCAAAGTGAGTTTTACTATTTTAAATGTGGAGTTTATAAACAAAGAAGGAACACTGTTTTACCGTAGCAACTCTGAGCTTGTGGTCACTGGGTAATGGCTCCTATACCCATCTGGAAATTAACTTTATTGCTTTGTTTAGCTGTGTTTGAAGTTTAACGTTTTTGGATGAAGCATGGTGTGATACAAATTGTATATCTGCACAATCCATCTACAATAAATGTTGTGTTTAACTTTGTACACATTTCGACTTACTTTCCCCAGACAACAACCGTAGTCAGGATCGAACCGGGGTCTCCGGCGCTGTAAGGCAGCAACTCTACCGCTGCGCCACCGTACCGCCCTTAGTTTGGTTTCTATCCATCACACCAAATCGTAAATGTGGGAACAGAGACGCTAAATGACTTGTTGTTGACATAGAAACATCGAAACATAGAAATTAGGTGCAGGAGTAGGCCATTTGGCCCTTCGAGCCTGCACCGCCATTCAATATGATCATGGCTGATCATCCAACTCAGTATCCTGTACCTGCCTTCTCTCCATACCCCCTGATCCCTTTAGCCACAAGGGCCACATCTAACTCCCTCTTAAATATAGCCAATGAACTGGCCTCAACTACCTTCTGTGGCAGAGAATTCCAGAGATTCACCACTCTCTGAGAAAAATGTTTTTCTCATCTCGGTCCTAAAAGATTTCCCCCTTATCCTTAAACTGTGACCCCTTGTTCTGGACTTCCCCAACATCGGGAACAATCTTCCTGCATCTAGCCTGTCCAACCCCTTAGGAATTTTGTACGTTTCTATAAGATCCCCCCTCAATCTTCTAAATTCTAGCGAGTACAAGCCGAGTCTATCCAGTCTTTCTTCATATGAAAGTCCTGACATCCCAGGAATTGACATTTGATGCAAGTCTATTGTGCAGCAGAGATGCAGTTGCTTTGGATAGAATGAACCTGTCACTACTATTTTCACTCCCATAAATTAAAGGGATGCAGGATCCTGAGATGTTTCTGACTATAACATGATTGGACTTCTCCTGAGGTTAGTCATGCCACTGCACGCAAACAAATTCATTTAGTTTAGAATTTGAGATACAGCGCGGAAACAAGCTCATTGGCCCAACGAGGTCCGCGCCGACCAGCGATCCCCACACACCTAACACTATCCTACACACCAGGGACAATTTACATTTATACCAAGCCAATTAACCTACAAACCCGTACGTCTTTGGAGTGTTGGAGAAAACCGAAGATCTCAGAGTAAACCCACGCAGGTCACGGGGAGAACATACAAACTCCAGCACACATAGTTGGGATCGAACCTGTGTCTCAGGAGCTGTGTAAGGCAGCAATTCTACTGCTGCGCCACTGTGTCACCCTTAGCAAATCAAATCTTATCAAAGTTATTTGCACAATGTCCAATATGGCCATTTTACACAATAGATCATCTTTCTTGTTGAAGCTATTTTTTGCTACATTTAAACAACCATCACATTTTAGATGTGGTGTTAAAGCAAGGTGTCCATCAATACTTCACAAAACTACCTGAAGAAGTCTACACACTCCTGAAATGTAATCCCTGCCATTATATGTATCTCTTTCACCCTATCCACTGCTTTTCAATTGCTCAACTGAGTGTCCTGAGCTACTTTAGGCAATGTCAGCACCTTTACGCAAACATGGAAGCTTGCAATAAAAAGTAACTGCAGATGCTGGTTTATACCAGCAAAGACCCAAAATACTGGAGTAACTCAGCAGGTCAAGCAGCATCCCTGAGAGAAAATGGATCGGTGACACTTCGGTCTTTTCGTTTAGTTTTGGTTTAGTTTAGAGATCAGCGTGGAAACAGACCCTTCGGCCCACTGAGTCCGCGCCGACCAGCGATCCCTACGGGCTAGCACTATCCTACACACACTAGGGACAATTTACAATTTTACAAAGCCAATTAGCCTACAAACCTGTACGTCTTTGGAATGTGGGAGGAAACCGGAGATCCCGGAGAAAACCCACGGGGAGAATGTACAAACTCTCCACAGGCAGCACCTGTAGTCAGGGTTGAACCCAGGTCTCTGGCGCTGAAAGGCAGCAACTCTACCGCTGCACCACCGGGTCGGGTCTGAGGGAGAATGTGAAGAAGGATCCCGACTCAAAATATCACCGGTCCATTTTCTCAATGGAAGTCTGCAACTTGCACACCGCTGGTCAGTGCAGGACCTTTCATTGACTCCTCATGGTCCCCAACAGCACAGTCTCCTCTTGCTGAGATTCCCCAGCATGAGTGCTGGCTGATCCCTTCTGAGTCTTCAGAGCCAAGAGAGCCTAGGGTGTTGTAGTTGTCATATGCACCCGAACGGAGCGATGATATCCTTACTTATGAGGAAATTAGCTACTGATTGGCTACAATCTCGCATATTTACATGCAAATGTTCATTAATATGCACTGTCCCTATAAACAAATTATTATATTATTATTATATTATATTATATTATTATTATTGCCAGGACTAGAGGGTCTGAGCTCTAGGCAGAGGTTGAGTAGACTGGGACTCTATTCCTTGGAGCGCAGGAGGACGAGGGGTGTCTTATTTATAGGTATGGCCTTCTTGCAGCCTGTGTGTGGACAGGAGAATGGGAGGAGAATATTGGAGGGCCACATCGCCATGTTATAAGGAATGCAGGAGTGATGGGAGACACTATAAATGGGAGATAGATACAGCCAGGAGCATGAGTCACAACAACAGGGGAAAGACCCAGTTGTCAAGCCAAAAAGGATACAGAGGGGATTTACAAGGATGTTGCCAGGACTAGAGGGTCTGAGCAATAGGGAGAGGTTGAGTCGGCTGGGACTCTATTTCTTGGAGCGCTGGAAGATAAGGGGTGATCTTGTAGAGGTGTATAAAATCATGAGAGGAATAGATCAGGTAGATACTCAGAGTCTCTTGCCCAGAGTAGGTGAATCGAGGACCAGAGGACATAGGTTTAAGGTGAAGGGGAATAGATTTAATAGAAATCTGAGGGGTAACTTTTTCACACAAAGGGTGGTGGATGTATGGAACAAGCTGTCAGAGGAGGTAGTTGAGGCTGGGATTAACCCAATGTTTAAGAAGCAGTTAGACAGGTACATGGATAGGACAGGTTTAGAGGGGTATGGACCAAATGCTGGCAGATGAGTCTAGTGTAGCTGGGACATGTTGGCCAGTGTGGACGTTGGGCTGCAGGGCCTGTTTCCACGCTCTATCACTCTATGACTCTACTTGCAGCAGTCTTAAGGGGCTGTCCCACTGCGGCGACCTAATCCGCAAGTTCAGAAGAGTGTCTTCGACCTTCAAGCTCGAGGGCACTCGCCTGGAAAACCGCGAGCTGGATCGACCGTCAGCGATGAAACCGCGAGCTGGATTGACCGACCGCACACACACACACACACACACACGCGCGCACACACACACACTCACACACACACACACACACGCACACACACACACACACACACACACACATCGCAAAGGCGGGGGCCAGGGAAAGCGGGGGAGCGCTGTCTTAAATTCACACCTACGATGAAGAGGAAGGTAAAAGACGGCTGTACAGTGTATGGTAAGTCCTTTAGAGAGCGCGGAGGTGGGGGGGGGGGGGGGGGGGGGGGGGGGAGAAGGGGGAGAAAGAGAGAAGGGGAGAGAACGGGAGAGAAGGGGAGAGAAGGAGCGGAGACACCTTTAAGAAACCAGACAACGTTTAATAAAGCGGGCATTTAACCTACCGGTCGGTTTTCCTTGGTCCTGAAAACTCCAATGAGCCAATTAAAATGCCCGGTCAGCGAAGGAGATTGCCTACGGCTGCCCTCGACTGCCTGTAACTACATAGCGACCCCACTCCACTGCACTACGAGTTAAAAAGAACGTGAATGCGTTTTTTGTCATTCTACACACTAGTCATTCACAATTGGCTTTTTCTGTCCACATACTTTTTTTGACTTTGGGCACAGTCCAACAGCACAGAAAACAGGCCCTTCAGCCCAACTTGTCCATGCCGACCAAGATGCCCCAACTAAACCGGTTCCATTTGCCCCCGCATCCTTCTAAATGTTTCGTATCCAGATTTGTTTTTTATATTGTAGTTCCTGTTTTTCATCGGCATTTGGTCCATATCCCTCTAAACCTTTCCTGTCCATTTACCTGTCCACTTGTCTTTTACATGTTGTTAACTACCTCCATGGGCAGCTCGTTCCATACACCCACCACTGAGTGAAAAAGTTGCCCCACCATCCAACCTCCCTGTTTCCTATTCATTCTTTCTCCTCTCATTTTAAACATATGTCCTCGTTTTTTTACTTTGGCTATCTCCGTCAGGCGGATGTTGTGAACGTTGTAGTGATGTGAGATGATAGAATGAGAAGTTCCACAGCCATTAGCAGACGTGTATGTCTTCAATGTTAAGAGCTCAGTATTGATCAAAATGAAATATCATTTGATCGCTCAACGGAGGTTGAAGATATGGATGCGGCCAGCAACACAGCCGTCTTCAAAGCCACCGCATTTATTTTGCAAAGGCAACACGTGGGGATAAACCATCCCTGAATCTAGTTTTGGTGATAGGATAGTAATAATCAGACTAGTTGGTGAGTCTGAAGAAAGACCTCGACCCGAAACGTTACCCATTCCTTTTTCTCCGGAGATGCTGCCTGGCCCGCTGAGTTACTCCAGCATTTTGTGTCTATCTTTGGCGACAGTGTGAATGCCTGGCTGTGACTGAGCCTCAGGGTGAACGGCCCTGTTTGGCATCAGTGGGAGAAAGCGGGACATTTAATCCCGAAGATAAACGCAAACGCCGGAGTAATTTAGCGGGACAGGCAGCATCTCTGGAGAGGAGGAATGTGTCCATCTTCGGTTTAACCCAGCATCTGCAGTTCTTCCCTACACATTTTCATTGATCTCCTCTGCACACTTTCTGAACTGAAGTAAACTGAACAAGAGATTTCAGATTTTACTTCGGAGTCACGTGAGTGACTACGTGAAGAAGCCCGCCAGGACGCATGCGTGTCATATCGCTACACGCATTGCGAAACGTCAGACGCGGTGGAACGACGTTCCCCCGCAGCGGCAGTTTAAAAGCCGCAACTTGCAGGTAAGAGTTTACTCTGCGGTCTTTTTTGTTTCCATTTCCAACTACAGGTGGGAACATGGACAAAACAAAGAAGACAAGGTCTGCGACAAAGCTGGTGAGGGAGGACCGCGGAGCAGCGGGCAGCCAGCAGCAGCCAGCGGCACTTGGATCACCGATAGTGGGATCAGCTATGCCCGATGTCGCCTCCGCACCGGCCAGATCCACGCAGCCGGGCAGTAAGGCTAGACAAAAAACAAACGAGGTCGTGGACTCAGAGGAGTCCGACTTTGAACAACCGCGGGCGGCCAGCGACCGTGAGCGCTGGAGCCGGATGGAGCGGTGTGTGGAGCATTTGCTCCAACGTGACAGACTCCGGGAGATGGAGTCGGGTCACTGTGGGCCCTATGATAAACCCACAGCAGTACCTCTTGAAGGGCTGCACAGTGCTTCTACCTCATCAGAGGGGAGCACTGCGGGTCAGTTCTGGGCTGACCTGGAAGAGGGGTCCGCAGAAGGAAAGACAAGTGTGCAAGGGGTGCAGGAACGAGAGAACCTACTGGACATGGTGTCCAATTTCATACAGCCAGACCAGACTGGTCAAAATCTGGAGCCAAAGCTAGCTGCCAGTATAGACTATATGTCTCTAAACCAGTTACAAGAACAGGCTGTACTGGACACCACATCAAGACACCTGGCACCGGGCAACTGCATATCCCTGAATGTTCCAATAGTAAATACCTGTATATGGAAACACATTGGAATAGGAGTCAGAAGTATGGACGTCAAATTACAAAAAGTATTGAAACTCGTAACAGCAGGGATAACAGCATTTGCCCGCACAGTGGATGACAAGGACATGTCCCAGGACCAACAAGATGCACTGGCACTACTCTGCAACACTCAACATGAGATAAACAACATCAGGAAGAGTGCCATTCAACCCACACTAAACCCAAAATTTGCGGGACTGTGCAAACCTGGGACCACAAAACCACCAATACTATTATTTGGAGGCAACCTATCGAAGCAAGTCAAGGAGCTCGATGAGGAAGCAAAAACCCTGGGACTAATAAAAGGGACTCCATCAAAAACCCACTACAGCCAAAGACAGCACCCCTACGCACCCACCAGCAGAACAAGAATGACTGGTGAAAGCTCGAAGGCCCGGTACTCAAAACATGTCTTTTTTAGGCCATGGCCCAGGCCGGCCTTCTTGGAAGATGCGCGGACCTCCAACGCCAACCAAACCACAAATCCAGACACCAGCGCAACAACAGCAGCGAAGAACCTACAAAAAGAAGTAAACCTGCCACTGGTAACTATGGAGGTAGGTGGGTCTGGTTCCCTACAAAATACAGGGAGCATGGAGGTTGGTGGGAGATTACACTCTTTTCTGAATGCATGGAGCATGTTAACAACCGATACTTACATCTTAAGCAGTATCCAGGGATATACAATAGAGTTTATACACAAGTACAGCCCTCCAGTTCAACATATACCGAACCGAATGTTCGTGCTTTCTGATAAAGAAAAATCAGAAGCGCAAGCTGAACTGGAGCGGCTTTACTTAAAAGGTGTAATTGAGCAAACTCAACATGAACCATTAGAATTAGTGTCCAATATATTTACCAAAAACAAAAAAGATGGTGGTTGTCGCATCATCATAGATCTGACAAAATTGAATACATTTGTACAATATATTCACTTCAAAATGGAAACCTTTGTTACTGCTAAACAATTAATTTTGTTAAAGGTTACTTCATGGCCAGCATCGATTTAAAAGATGCTTACTATTCAGTGCCTATACGAGGTGACCACAGACGTTACTTAAAATTCAACTAGATGGGACAACACTGTCAGTATAAAGCACTGCCAAATGGGTTATCATCAGCCCCCAGGCTGTTCACAAAAATTTTGAAACCAGCCCTAGCGTTTCTACGGAAACGAAAACACATGGTCATGGCATATTTAGATGACATACTCATTGTGGGCAAAACTTTGGAATTGGCCAAACAAACCGTAACAGCCACAAAACAGTTATTTGAAAAACTGGGATTTATTATCCATCCAGTTAAATCTAAACTAACGCCTTCCACTACTATGGACTATTTGGGGTTCACCATTGACTCAGTTCACATGTCGGTGACTGCCTAAGGGAAAGGCTAGAGATTTAATAGAGGCTTGCAATAACCTCATTGACATCAGCAAACCATCCATCAGATTGGTAGCAAAGGTAATTGGCAAAATGGTGGCTGCCTTTCCAGCCACACAATTTGGACCTCTACATTACCAAAATTTACAGAGAGCAAAAATACAAGCACTCAAAATCAATGCAGGTCACTTTGACAGACCTATGAAACTACCAATCAAAGCTAAAATGGAACTAAAATGGTGGATAGATAACATCTGGCTTTGTTCCAATCCAATCATTGTCAGTAACCCTTCCATGGTACTACAAACTGATGCCAGTGCACTTGGGTGGGGAGCCACCAATACCATCACCATCTGTGGAGGTAGATGGACTGCTCAGGAGGCATCATTATTACTCACACTGGGCATAAACTACCTGGAAATGTTGGGTGCATTCCATGGCCTAAAGTCATATTGTACTGGGTCATATCACCAGCATGTTAGACTACAGATAGACAATACCACCGTGGTAGCATACATTAACCACATGGGTGGAAACAAATCGACATCATGTGACAATCTGGCTAATACAATTTGGCAATGGTGTATCCAGAGAGATATTTGGATATCAGCCACTTACCTACCAGGAAGACTAAATTTAGTGGCAGACACCAGATCACGCAAATTTAATGAAAACACCGAATGGATGTTGAATAAAAAAGTATTTGCTGATATTACAGCAAGATATGGAACATCAGATATCGATCTATTCGCATCCAGACTTAACCACCAGTTAGCAAATTATGTTTCATGGGAACCAGACCCTGGGGCAGCGGCGACAGATGCATTTTCGCTGCATTGGGGGAAATTGTTTATTTACGCATTCCCTCATTTCTGCCTCATCAGTCGGGTATTAAGGAAAATACAACAATAGATAGATAGATAGATAGATAGATAGATAGATAGATAGATAGATAGATAGATAGATAGATAGATAGATAGATAGATAGATAGATAGATAGATTAGATAGCCTTTATTGTCATTCAGACCGAAGTCTGAACGAAATTGCAGCAGTCATACATATAATACAATAAAAACAACAATAAACACATATTAACATCCACCACAGTGAGTCCACCCAGCATCTCCTCACTGTGATGGAGGCAAAAGTCTTTGGTCTGCAGTCTCTTCCCTCCTCTTCTCACTCTGCGCTGAGGCGATACCCCCCGGGCGATGTTATAAATCAGTCCCGCGGCTCAAACACCGCGGCCCGGGGTGGTCGAAGCTGCCGCCCACCAGTCCTGCTGACACAGCCGCTGGCCCATGGCCGAACCCCGGACTCAGGCCACCACCGCCAGAACACCGTCCCAGCCACCCTCACGTGAGTACCGTACCGTCTTCAGCCTCGGGCTGGGCCGTCCCCGACATGGGCGCCGAACCTCCCCCGGGCCGGGCCGCCCCGACATGGGCGCCGAACCTCCCCCGGGCTGGGCCGCCCCGACATGGGCGTCGCTTCTTCCTCGGGCCGGGACGCCCCGACATGGGCACCGAACCTCCCTCGGGCTGCGAGCGCCGCACCTCCCCGAGCTCGGGCGCTCCGACGGGAGCCTCGTTCCATCCTCGGGCTGGCCGCCCTCACAACCTCTCACGGGAGCACTGTTCCAGCCCTGAGCCGGACCACCCTCACGGGAGCGAGCTCAGGGCAAGTCCTGACGGGCTCTGCCTCCGGAGCCTCGAGGTCGCCAGCTCCATTAGGCCTCAGCGCAGACGGAGGCAGAGATGGGGAATACGACAAAAAAGTTGCATTCCCCCGCAGGGAGAGACTGCAAACCCCGTTTCAAACCCCCCCCCCCCCCAAAACACAAACTAAAAACCAAAAACTAGACTAACCAAAACAAAATAAACAACACAAAAAACACAAACAAACGGGACTGCCGGTGAGCCGCTGTAGCCAGAGCCGCGCCGCCACTCTGCGTCTGGTATTTTGGTAGTACCCGATTGGCCTACTCAACCATGGTTCCCAGTGGTACTAAACATGGTATTAGAACCATGTATCACCATCCCACATAGACCAGATTTATTGCTACATCCCGTAACAAGGGATAGCCACCCATGTCATAAACATTTGAACTTATTCATTTGTAGAGTTAAAAACACCTCTACTACAACTGGGACTGACGGACCGAACAGTGAACATGATCTCGGCGGCCCAAAGACAGTCAACCAAAAAACAGTATCTGGTCTATATCAGGAAGTGGGAGATGCATTGTCACAAAAACAACATCACCCACAGAGACATGAACATCCCGTCTGTTCTGGAATATCTGGCAGGCCTCCACTATGATGAGGGACTCAGTTACAGTGCCATCAACTGCGCCAGAAGTGCCCTATCGACTTACCTATGGCAGGGGACAGAGTGTTACTCTGTTGGGACTCACCCACTGGTAACAAAACTTATGAGGGGAAATTTTAATACTAATCCCCCAAGAACCAGGTACTCCCAAATATGGGATGTAAGTATTGTCCTGAAGATGCTCAGGAATTGGTCTCCAGCAACAGCTCTGTCCCTACACAGACTGACATTAAAAACAGTCATGCTAATGGCATTGGTCACGGCACAGAGAGTACAGTCACTGCATAAACTAAGACTGGACAACATGACTTCCTCAACTGAAAATATTACGTTTCATATCTATGAATTAGTAAAGCAGTACAGACAGGGATCAGCAGGCCTCAATATACAATTTAGGTCATACCCAACAGATGACCGTGTCTGTATAGTAAGACATTTGTCGTTATACATGGAGAAAACGAAAATCATAAGAGGCAATGAGAAGGCACTTCTGGTCAGCCACAAGCAACCACACAAAAGAGTGACGGTCCAGACCATCTCAAGATGGCTGAAACAGGTGCTAACACAGGCTGGGGTGGATACTAATATTTTAAAATCTCATTCCACCAGGGCTGCAGCTACATCGGCAGCGATACAGTTGGATGTACCAATGGACCAAATCCTCAAGGCAGCAGGATGGTCAGGGGAAAAAACATTCCAACTATTTTACAACAAACTAGTAATGAAACCTGGAACGTTTGCAGAAACAATTTTAAGTTCTGTAAATTAATTTAAACCCATAAAAAGGGGTTATAATTTTGTGTTAATAAATTTTATGATTTCAATGTCGAATTCATGTCCAAATTATGTTAACACAATTCCTCCTACAGTCATCAAGGCAGACGTGATGCATGGACTCGTTTCCACGGCATGAAATCACAGAGCTTTAAAATCTTCACGTAGTCACTCACGTGACTCCGAAGTAAAATAGTAAGATTAAACGAGAACTTACCAGTTTGAAGTTTGATCTGTATTTTATGAGGAGTTACGATGAGGGATTACGTGCCCTCCGCTCCCACCCTTGATCATATACTCAACTGGTATCTCTTCTCTAATCTTACTATGTTTAGTCATTACAGTTATCTGTGATTTCACACCACTGCTTTAAAGAATGACACGCATGCGTCCTGGTGGGCTTCTTCACGTAATCCCTCATCGTAGCTCCTCATAAAATACAGATCAAACTTCAAACTGGTAAGTTCTCGTTTAATCTTACTATTAGGATTGAGTAAATCATCTTCAGTTCACTTACCATAAGCATAATCCAATCTTCTTTGACCAATTGAGTTCCCAACAGGCAAGACTAATAAAGAATATCACTGTGTTCAAGAAAGAACTGCAGATGCTCGAAATTCGAAGGCAGACAAAAATGCGGGCGAAACTCAGTAGGTGAGGCAGCATCTATGGAGCGAAGGAAATAGGCAACGCTTCCGGCCGAAACCCTTCTTCAGACTGTGTGACAATAAACTATCACTCATTCATTCATTCTCAATTTGAGATTTCATCTGCGTAAAATATGAGCATTTGTCCCAGAGTAGGGGGAGGCCTGAGAATAAACAAATAAAGTTAATTGAATATTTAAATGTACAACAGAAGAACTTCCTGGAGAGAAACATTCCCGTTACATTGCTAACTCTGCCTATGAGAAATAAATACCATATTCATTTACATTTACGGTTACAAGTGGCTGATAGCCACTCTCTCGGATATCCCCTTGGAGTCCTGGAGCTCTGTATGGCATGGGAACAGGCCCTTCGGCCCGCCTTGTCCATGCTGACCCTTGAGCCATGAATCTCCAGGTTCACTCTCTCCCATCGCAGGCAATCCCTCAGGACCCGCTACCCCTGCGCCCACATCTCAGCTGCACACTTGTTTACAGTTTAGTTTGTACGTTCTCCCCGTGACTGCATGGATTTACTGCGAGAACTTCGGCTTCCTCCCACGCTCCAAAGACGTGCAGGTTCGTAGGTTAATTGGCTTGGTGTAGATGTAAAAAATGTCCCCAGTGTGTGTTGGATCGTGTTAATAAGCGGGGACTGCTGGTCGGTGCGGACTCGGTGGGCCGAAGGGCCTGTTTCCGCGCTGTATCTCTGAACTAAACTACACTAAACTGTTCCTCGTTTGTCATATGCATCATGCATGGCCTATAATTCTCACAGCTTGGCACTCACCACGGACATTGTTGTTGGAAAATCCTTAGTCCAAAGCCACTTCCATCTAAGGCCACCACATGGAATTAATCTTTCTCCCCAACCCCACATGCCCCCCCCCCCTCCCCCCACCCTCCTTGCCACCTTCCGCCACCCTAGTCGTGTCACCAGTTCAACAGTTCTCCACATTGTCTGTCTTGAGATCGATCACACCTTCCCCAGCCAACAATGGACCTACCTGGCAACGACTGCCTGAGATCATTTGTGGCTGGCCCTGATTTGTCCTGGTCTTTTCTTGCATCCAGCTCTTCACCTCCCCTCAACCCTCCACCCCCTGCTTTCAGTTTAAGGAAGGGTCCCGATCCAAAACATCACCCATCCTTTTTCTTCAGAGATCCTTCCCCCCAGAGGACATGGGTTTAAGGTGAGGGGGGAAAAGATTAATAGGAACCTGAGGGGTATCTTTTTCACACAAAGGGTGGTGGGTGTATGGAATGAGCTGTCGGAGGGGGTATTTGAGGCAGGGACTATCACAACATTTAAGGAACAATTAGACAGGTACATGGATAGGAGGGATTTAGAGGAATACGGGCCAAATGCAGGCAGGTGGGACAAGTGTAGATGGGCCATGCTGGTCGGTGTGGGCAAGTTGGGTCGAAGGGCCTGTTTCCACAATGTATGACTCTATGCTGCCTGACCTGCTGAATTATTCCAGCACTTTGCGTCTATCTTTGTTCCAACTCTCGGCAGATGTGGCAATGAAGCAGTTTGGAAGTAATGTGAGAAATTATACCAGTGGTTTTGTCCTCCCTCCCAAGTCATGCCCTTTGTGATTCTCCAAGCGCTTAATGAATATTCCCAGCACTAAGTGCTCCCATAGTTAGAGCGTTGCACTCGAAGCAGAACTCGTTATTAAAGCCACCAGCATGTAAATTCCAATGATGTTGCATTGCTTCCAAACTTTTAATCTGCCTGTGCAGCAAAGATGTTTTCACGAGAGTTAGACAATAGACAATAGGTGCAGGAGTAGGCCATTCGGCCCTTCGAACCAGCACCACCATTCACTGTGATCATGGCTGATCATCCACAATCAGTACCCCGTTCCTGCCTTCTCCCCATATCCCTTGATATCTTTAAGAGCTCTAACTCACTCTTGAAAGCATCCAGAGAATTAGCCTCCACCGCCTTCTGAGGCAGAGAATTCCACAAATTCACAACTCGCTGTGTGAAAAAGGTTTTCCTCATCTCATGGCCTACACCTTATTCTTAAATTGGTTCTGGGCCCCCCCCCCCCCCAACATCGGGAACATGTTTCATGCCTCTAGTGTGTCCAATCCCTTAATAATCTTATATGTTTCAATAAGATTCCCTCTCATCCTTCTAAATTCCAGTGTATACAAGCCCAGCCGCTCTATTCATTCAACATATGATTAGCTTCTTTCAACAGCTTCATTCTTTCAACAGTTAGATTCAATTCTTAGGGATATCGGAGTCAAGGGATATGGGGAGGAAGCGGGAACTGGTTACTGATTTTGGATGATCAGCCATGATCATGTTGAATGGCGGTGCTAGCTCGAAGGGCCGATTGGCCTACTCCAGCACCTATTGTCTATGTTTCTATGTAAGGCGAGTGCCAAACTGTGCAAGGGACGTGGTTTCTGCGTTGTTTCTGGCAGCAGTGAATGATGCATCATGCCCGGCCTCCTGAAGATCTTTGCGGTCACTGATTCCTCTGGTTGCTGTTTGTGGATCCATGCAAGTACTGCTTGTGTTGGAAGGAGCTATAGATGCTGGTTTACACTGAAGATATAGGCAAAGTGCTCATTACTCAGCGGGACAGGCAGCATCTCTGGGTAGAAGGAATGGGTGATGTTTGGGGTCGAGACCCTTCTGAAGAAACATCACCCATTGCTTCCATGCAAGCACTGCTAATTGCTTCAGTTATCCAATGTTAAATTCAGCCTATATCTCCCATATTTACTTTAGACTTTAGGGATACAGTCTGGATACCGGCCCTTCGGCCCACCGTGTCCGCGCCGAACAGCGATCACCCCGTACACTAGCAATATCCTACACACACAAAGCAACCTACAAACCTGTAGGGAGGAAATCGGTGCACCCAGAGAAAACCCACGTGTCAGAGTAGACTTGCTGGGCTGAATGGCCTAATTCTGCTCCTAATGGACATGAAATCGCTGTCTGTTACCACACGTGAAATACAATGATCAGATTTGCGTTATCTACACTAACTCACACGGGTACAGTTGGGCAGCACGGGGGCGCAGTAGTAGAGTTACTGCCTTACTTTGCAAGGTTCAATCCTGACCACGGGTGTTGTCTGTATGGAGTTTGTACGTTCTCCCCGTTCCTCCCGCACTCCAAAGACGTACAGGTTTGTAGGTTAATTGGCTTAGGTAAAACTGTAAAATTGTCCCCAGTGTGTAGGATAGTGTTAGTGTAAGGGGTGATCGCTGGTTGGTGCAGACTCGGTGGGCCGAAGGGCCTGTTTCCACACCGTATCTATAAAGTCTAAAGCCTCTTGTTGATCGAGTTCAGCATCCAACTGGATTTAACTTCAACTCAACAGCAAAAAACTGCAGATGCTGGAAATCTGAAATAGAAACAGAAAATGCTCAAAACACTCAGCAAGTCGGGCAGCATCCGTGGAGAGAGAAGCCGAGAGGAAAGAACCTTTCCAAGTTTAATGAATCTCTGTCCTGAAACTGAGGGTCTGATGAAGGGTCTCGACCCGAAAAGTCACCTATTCCTTTTCTCCAGAGATGCTGACTGACCCGCTGAGTTACCCCAGCCTTTTGTGTCTGTCCTGAAACATTATCTCTGTCTCTCTCTCTCTCTCTCTCTCCACGGCTGCTGGCTGACCTGCTGAGTGTTTTCCACGATTCCTCAATTTTATTACCGACTAGCAGGCTGCATGTTATTGGGTTAATTGCTTGCCGATTTTTTCAGCGACTGCCAGCGGCGACAGAAAAAATGTTGCGACACTTGAAAAAACACCGCGCGTCATATGTCATCACGTCATATAGCCGCGTCCCGCCACGTCCCGCCGCAAATATTTTGGTGACCTGATACATCAGTCAATGACGCCGGCAGTCGCCGGAAAAATCGGCAAGTGGGACAGGCCCTTTAGTCTTTCCACCTTGTTCAGAATGCTTTCGATGGTCTGGTTTGGATCAGGGCCGGATCGCAGACTTGATATTCCCAGTGTTCTTCAACAACGCGCTTGCCTTCCTGCTTTGTGTCCTCGTATCCCGGTCAGGTTTGAAGCCGCCAGCCAGCGGAAACGCGGAGGGTTTCCGCAACAACTTAGCAGCAGGCCTGTGGTTTGGCACGACCCGCCGCGCATCTGTTCGCAGAAGCAAAATGTGCTGCTTTCGTTCGGAGAACATCATTTTTTCCTAGTGTAGCAACTTTGCGAATGTCATGTTTGATTAGTAGCTGGGAACGAGCAATGTGGGATGAATAAGTGGAAGGATGTACGCCTTACTTTGCTGGAGGGAGCCCCCACGTAATAACACATCCCTGGGGATGGTAGGCACACAATCTCCAGCATGTTCTTATTTGTAATAAAAACAGAGTGTGCAGGTCAGGCAACACATGTGGAGAGAAAAACATAACTGGAGTTGATGTTTCACAATCGTTACCTTTTATCAGAATCTACAGGTCCCTTTATGCTTCCATTTCCATGACTTGCTGCCATTTGTCCTGTATCCTGGTGCATACTTCAATAGGCAACAAAATGGGACACAGATATAGAGTCAAGGATAGACACAACATTCTGGAGCAACACAGTGAACCAGACGGCATCTCTGGGGAAAAGGAACAGGTGATGTTTCGGGTCGAGACCCTTCTTCAGATCCCGCTGAGTTACTCCAGCTGTTTGTGAATTCGGTTTAAACCAGCATCTGCAGTACCTTCCTACACATACAGAGGCAAGCACGGAAACTGGCCCTTCGGCCCGACTTGCCCATGCCGAACAAGATGCCCCATCTACAATAGTCTCAGCTGCCCCCGTTTGGCCCATATCCCTCTAAACGCTTCCTATACATGTACCTATAGTTCAGTGTAGTGATACAGCAAGGAAACAGTCCCTTCGGCCCACCGAATCCGCACCGACCAGCGATCCCCGCACATTAACACTATCCCACACACACTAGGGATAATTTACACTTATACCAAGCCAATTAACTGACAAACCTGTACGTCTTTGGAGTGCGGGAGGAAACCAAAGATCTCGGAGAAAACCCACGTGCTGTGAGGCAGCAACTCTACCGCAACGCCACCGTTGCGCCCAGCCATATATTCACATTAGTTACGGATGGAATCCATCTAATTCTCTGATCTTCCCAACACAACCTATGTCTTTACATATTATATCCATTTCACGATGCAGGTATTGCTTTTTAACTCACTGGAATCTTTGTGCCATTCCCTCCATGTTCCAGTGTGCCAAATCTCATAATTTTGCAGCTATTTGATTTTTTTTTAAATATATCACCTGCAGTAGTTAAGTGACCTTCATAAGTTCTAGGAGCAGAACAAGGCCATTCGGCCCATCAAGTCGACTCCACCATTCAATCATGGCTGATCTATCTCCCCAAAAGCCCTGGCACCAGTGATAATATCATTCAATAAGTAAAATAATACTTACTTCGATACAGCATAGAAACAGGCCCTTCACCCCATCTTTCCCACACCAACCAAGATACCCCATCTACACTAGTCCCACGTTTGGCCCTCTCCATGTACCCATCTAAATGTCTCTTAAATGTCCTCTGGCAGCTTGTTTCATATACTCACCACCCTCTGTGTGAAAAAGTTACCCCACAGGTTCCTATTGAATCTTTCCCCTCTCACCTTAAACTTATGTCCCCTGGTTCTTGATTCTGGGTACTCTGGGTAAAAGACCGTGCATTCACTGTATCTATCCTTGTCATGGTTTTATTTACCGCTGTAACATCACCCCTCAGCCTCCTGCTCTCCAAGGAATAAAGTCCTAGCCTGCCCAACCTCTCATGAGGTCATGTGATAGGAGCAGAATTAGGCCATTCGCCCATCAAGTCTACTCTGCCGTTCAATCATGGCGGATCTATCACTCCCTCCTAAACCCATTCTCCTGCCTTTCCCCTATAATACCTGACACCTGTACTAATCAAGAATCTATCTATCTCTGCCTTAAACATATCCATTGATTTGGCCTCCACAGCCGGCTGTGGCAAAGAATTCCACAGATTCACCACCCTCTGACTAAATAAATTCCTCCCCATCTCCTTCCTAAAGGAACGCCCTTCAATTCTGAGGCTATGACTTCTCCCCCTATAGTTTGGGCCCTCGAGTCCAGGCAACATCCTCGTAAATCTTCTCCGCACCCTTTCCAACTTAACGGCACCCTATTTTCACAAGTTAACTCCTTGTACCAATTACTTGCACTGTTACAGGCATCGTAACTTGTGAATTATTGTTTTAAAGTGCTACTTTAAGATTTCTTGGGTCACTATGACCTAAACTAAATGGTGTTACATGGTTGATCGGTGCAATATTTTATGCGCTGTGCTTCAAGGTCAATTACGAGTCAGCTGACATAATAAACAGTCATGTTTCCTTGAATTCATGGGGTTTCTACTACCTTAAGAAACGGTGTCACATATTTAACTTTCACAACATTGAACTTAATCACACGAATCAACTTAAGTCAAGAGCCTGATCTCATAGCTGCAACATTTAGAACAATGAGCAGGTGCCCTTAATGTAGAGAGAGAGCTAGATAGGGCTCTTAAAAACAGCGGAGTCAGGGGATATGGGGAGAAGGCAGGATCCTAAGAAGGCAGGGTACTAATTGGGGATGATCAGCCATAATCACATTGAATGGCGGTGCTGGCTCGAAGGGCCAAATGGCCTACTCCTGCACCTATTGTCTATTGTAAATCTATTGTATCTATTGTAAGTGAGATAAGTCACTTTCTTCGCCTCAGAAGGCTGTGGAGGCCATCAGTGGATATATTTAAGGCAGAGATAGATACATTTTTGATTAGTACTGGCGTCGGAGGTTATGGGGAGAAGGCAGGAGAATGGGGTTAGGAGAGAGAGATATATCAGCAATGATTGAATAGCAGAGTAAACTTGATGGGCCGAATGGCCTAATTCTGCTCCAATCACATGATATTATGATATTATTAAGTCAAATTCCTGTCTACAGTAGAAGAAAATTCCAAATACAACGTGTTCACTGTCAATTCAATGTCCTACTTAGTTTTAGTTTTAAATTTAGTTAATGAGTTTCAGCGTGAAAACAGGCCCTTCGGCCCACCGTGTCCGAGCCGACCAGTGATCACCCATGCACCAGTTCTGTCCTACACGCAAGGGGCAATTTACAGAAGCCAATTAACCCACAAACCTACACGTCTTTGGAATGTGGGAGGAAACCGCAGCCCCCGGGAGAAAACCCACATGGTCACAGGGGGAACGTGCGAACTCCGTACAGACAGCACACATAGTCAGGATCGAACCCGTATCTCTGGCGCAGTAAGGCGGCAACTCTACCACTGCGGTCCCACACGGCTTGGCCAAGCTTGCCAACCGCGAGTCACGGCGCAGGGCGGAAGAGGGCTTTGACCGAGTCAGATGCTTGCCCCTTTTCCGGCGTTACGTCCGCGCCCAGGTGGTGTTAGAGAGGGACATGGTTGTATCGTAGTTATTTAGTATATTTGTAAGGATTGTAACACAGTTGTTTGAAAATGTAGTGTTTAGATAATTTGGTGATTTTGTACTTTGGTGGTGGGTGTGTCAACTCGGGTTAGTGATCTGCACCCCAACTCGGGGATGCTGATCACGAACAGTCTGACCTGGTCAAATAACATCACAACATTAGTTAAGAGAGCGCAGCAGCGTTTGCACTTTCTGCGCCGGATGAGAAGAGCTCACCTCCCCTATCCCGTCCTCACCACTGTCTACAGGGGCACCATAGAGAGTATTCTGACCAGCTGCATCTCTGTCTGGTTTGGGGACTGGAAAGCCTCCGACTGGAAGTCCGTGCAGAGAGTGGTGAGGATGGCTGAAAAAAATCATCGGGACTTCTCTCCCCTCAATCGGGGACATTGCGAGCAAACGTTGCTTGTCTAAGGCCAGCAGTATTATAAAGGACCCCACAGATCTCCATCATGGACTGTTCACTCTGCTGCCCTTGGGCAAAAGATATCGTAGCATAAGAGCAGAACATCAAGGTTTTGCAACAGCTTCTTCCCACGAGCCATCTGACTCTTGAATGCCATGTAATGGGCCGCCACCATTATCTATTTTATCTTTTAACCATTTTGTCTTTTTATCCATTTTGTCCATTTTATCCTTCTGTTTATTTTTGTGTTGCATGGGGAGCCAAATGCAACGGAATTTTGTTTAGAATTGCATATATCGATGTATTTCTAAATGACAATAAAGTTTTGATTGATTGATTGATTGATTTTGTATCGTGATCATAATTAAATAAATTATTCTTGATTTTAAAAAACTGGTGCCACACTTCGTTCCAATTGTGCTTCTAATTATACATTAAATAACTGGTGTAATCAAAACAAGCTTTCTTATGTTGTTTAGAACATGGCACTTGCATTGCTGCTGCAATGGGAACATGGGCAAAGAGAACCAAACAGTAGATGAAGATAGATACAAAACGCTGGAGTAACTCAGCGGGACAGGCAGCATCTCTGGAGAGAAGGAATGGGTGACGTTTCGGGTCGAGACCCTTCTTCAGACAGTATATGAATCCTGCACTGGTTGGTGAGGGAGGAAGTCTTTGTTAGTTCACTCTGACACTGAGGTTGATATGTGCATTCCTTGCAGCGAATTATTGATTGGGGGCCACAACTCGTCACATAATGATCAACGGTCCAGAAAAACCAGTTGAATTTGCATCAGGTACATTGATGAAGAGGGAAGGAGTCTCGTTGAGAAAGTGGTATTGGGGTTGCTTTCTTCAACTTCCATTGGACATACCTTAAACTTGACTACTTCACTTTGGGAGCAATACTTATCACTAAACAGACAATTCTGGCAATGACTGCACTGGGAAAGTAGAGTTGCTTCATTCTCCTAGTTCTTTACGATTATGTGATTACAAGATGGACGTGCTGCCTGCGCTGGTGAGGACTCGGAGAGAGTGCCGTGAGTGCAGTGAGCTTGGTGTTTTGTGGGGACATGACTCCATGAGGACATCCCGGAGTCTAGTGCGAGTGTGGACGGCGTTCTGACTGTTCGGGCGGACAGGGACTGCAGAGAGAGTTACAGCGGTCGGTACAACTCTGGTCACATCACGGTGAAGGAGCGTGTGTGTGGCCCGGACATTGATGGCTGAGGGTCTCTGCTTATGCTGTGTGCCCTGAGGTGGCTGTTTAAATTTATGTTTCATTTTTATGTGGTTATGTATCTTGTTGCTTTTTTGTATGACTGTTGGCCAATCAAATTCCTTGTAGATTTACATACTTGGCTAATAAATTAATTAATTACAATTACATATAGAAGTTTAAAACAATGTACTATTACAGATGGGATGGCACAGTGGTAGAGTTGCTGCCTTACAGCACCAGAGACCTGGGTTCAATCCTGACTACGGTTGCTGTCTGTATGGGGTTTGTGCGTTTGTCCTATGACTGCGTGGGTTTTCCCCGGGTGCTCTGGTTTCCTCCCACACTCCAAAGCCGTACAGGTTTGTAGGTTAATTGGCTTCTGTAAATTGTGGCTTGTGTGTAGTATAGAACTAGGGTGATCGCTGGTCGGCGTGGACTCGGTGGGCCGAAGGGCCTGTTTCCACATTTCCTTACCAGGAGCAAAATAATTATTTTTACATTAAAGATATAAGATGATTATCTTTGACTTACAACAATGGACGTAGCCAAGTAGACAATAAAATACCATTTTCCAGTGTAGGAACAAGTAGACTTTGAAAGGATAAACTGAATCAGGCAAATATCAAGGTGAAAGGCACACGGCCACTCTGTCGACAAAATACAGCTATTGATAAAATGAGGTTGTGTTAAACCAGGACACAAAGTTGTCATGCCAACTGTATTGAGAAGACAAATGTTGTAATAGTTTCACATGGAACATTCTGGTATCGTGAGCATGAGGTAAAGGTCGACGATTTTGTAAATTGAAAATCACAACAAAAATATATCTCCACTGTACCTCAGTACACGTGACAACAAACTGCACATGCTTGAAGGCTAAAATCAAAATAGAAAATGGAGGACATTTTCAGCAGGTCAGGCCGCATCTGTGGGAAGCGAATATGGGTTAGTTTAGTTTATTGTCACGTGTACCGGGGTACAGTGAAAAGCTTTTGTTGCATGTTAATGTTTGAAGGTCAAAGACTTTGTCAGAAGTGGGGAGGAGAGAAAAGAAGACGCAGACACAAGGAACTGCAGATGTTCATCTACAAATAAAAACAAGACACAAGAGTGCTGGAGTAACTCAGCGGGTCAGGAGGCATCTCTGGAGAAGGTGTAAAAGTGACGGTTCGGTCAGGACCCTTCTTCAGTCTGAAGAGGAGAGATAAGATGCTTGTTCAGCTGCAGGACGGTTGATGGAGGAAGATGTTCCCAACTGGGAAGACCAGGCTACTGGGTTGAAGAAAGGTCTTGAAGACCACGAGAAATGCCAAGGAATAGAAGATACCTCTACGGGTTAGAAATGACGAATGACATCTCTCCACTCGTTGATCACAGTGAGAAATGACTGATAAGTTTATTTATTGTTATTTTTGTTAACATTTGTTAACTTTTACTTATTGGTAGTAGAAATAGATCGAGATGAATATAGGTGACACGGTGGCGCAGTGGTAGAGTTGCTGCCTTACAGCGCCAGGGACCTGGGTTCGATCCTGACTACAGGTGCTTGTCTGTACGACGTTTGTACATTCTCCCCGTGAACTGTATACAAATTGATTTTTCACCTGGCATAGTATGTGCTCGATAAAGGCGGCACGGTGGCACACCGGTAGAGTTGCTGCCTTACAGCGCTTGCAGCGCTGGAGACCCAGGTTCTATCCTGACTACGGGCGCTGTCTGTACGGAGTTTGTGCGTTCTCCGCTTGACCTGTGTGGGTTTTCTCCGAGATCTTTGATTTCCTCCCACACTCCAAAAGCGTACAGGTTTGTAGGCTAATTGGCTTGGTGTAAGTGTAAATCGTCCCTAGTGTGTGTAGGATAGTGTTAATGTGCGGGGATCGTTGGTCGGTAAGGAACTGGTGGTCCAAAGGGCCTGTTTGCGCGCTGTATCTCTAAACTAAACTAAACTAAACTACACAGTATTGCTCACAAGAAACAAGGAACCGCAGATGCTTGTTTACAAAAATAGGCACAATGTGCTGGAGTAACTCAGCTGGTCCTAGAGAACAATGGATAGATAGGTGACGTTTCGGGTCGGGACCCTTCTTTTTGATTATGGGGGTGGGAAAGGGAGGGGTGGTGGGGAAGAAAGATGGAAGAGAGGAAGGGCAGAAAAAAGCATGGCAGGTAAAAGGTGAACACTGGCGGGGGGTGGGGGGGGGGGGGGCGCGTTGATAGGTGGATGATTGGACGAAGGCTAGAGATTAAAAAAAAGAAAAGGGTTGAAGAGTTGCGAATTGTGAAGCCAGAGAAAGGAATGTAGGAGGAGGGGGCAGGTGAGGAGAGACATAGGTGTAAGAGGGATGGGAACAAGGAGAGTGCGGAGGAGAAAGGGGAGGGGGCGAAGGGGTTGTAAAAGGTTAAATAAAATTGGAGAATTTAATATTCACATCGTTGGATTGTAAACTAGCCAAGTGTAACACCTCCGCTCAGTCCGCAATAACCTACCTGACCTCCCGGTGGCTCAGCACTTCAACTCCCCCTCCCATTCCCAATCCGACCTCTCTGTCCTGGGTCTCCTCCATTGCCAGAGTGAGCAACAGCGGAAATTGGAGGAACAGCACCTCATATTCCGTCTGGGGTCCTTGCGTCCTTATGGCATTAACATTGAATTCTCCCAATTTGGCTAGCCCGTGCTGTCTCCTCCCCTTCCTTAACCCTCTAGCTGTCTCCTCCCACCCTCCCATCCGCCCGCCCTCGGGCTCCTCCTCCTCCTCCCCTTTTCCTTCTTTCTTTCCCCACCCCCCATCAGTCTGAAGAAGGGTTTCGGCCCGAAACGTCGCCTATTTCCTTCGCTCCATAGATGCTGCTGCACCCGCTGAGTTTCCCCAGCAATTGTGTGTACCTGTAATATGAGGTGCTGCTCCTCCAGTTTGTGTGTGTCAGGCAGTATCCTTGGAGAATATGGCTGGGTGACGTTTCGGGCTGGGACCCTTCTCCAGACTGATGTTGATGGGGGGGTGGAGGGAAGAAAGCTGGGACAGGACAGCCTGGCAAGTAATAGATGGATACAGGTGAGGGTGGAGGGAATGCTTGATAAGCAGATGGTTGGGTAAAGGCTAGAGATGAAAAGACAGAAGATGTGAGACAGAAGGACCTGAAACCTTGCCTATCCATGTTCCCCAGAGATGCCGCTTGACCCTCTGGGTTACTCCGGCACTTCAGGGAGAACGTATAAACTCCGTACAGACAGCACCCGTAGTCAGGGTTGAATTCGGGTCTCCGGCGTTGTAAGGCAGCAACTCTACCGCTGCGCCATCCTTAGTTCCAATGAAGAATCACAGACCTAAAACTCTTTTCGCAGATGCTGCCTGACTCACTGAGTGTTCCTCGTATTTTTTGGGTCTTTATATCCGACGTGAATGCTGGACGGTCTTCATTTCCTGTCTACAAACTCAGTCTCTCCATCAGTCTGACGAGGGGT
This sequence comes from Amblyraja radiata, assembly GCF_010909765.2. Taxonomy (NCBI): domain Eukaryota; kingdom Metazoa; phylum Chordata; class Chondrichthyes; order Rajiformes; family Rajidae; genus Amblyraja; species Amblyraja radiata. Next base: position 68,652,869 of record NC_045963.1, read on the forward strand.
CTCGACCCCCGAAACATCACCCATCCCTTCCGTCCGGAGATGCTGCCTGTCCTGCTGAGTTACTCCAGCTTTTTGTGTCTCTCTCCATCATGTTCACTTTGCAGAGTTTGAAGTGAGTTGGCCCAGATTTAGTTAAATAAAAGCCGCTGTACGCGATAGAGTGATATTGCTACAGAGTTGGCTGCAGATTACAGACACACAGTCATGTGGGATGAAGAGCATCGTGTGTTATCTTGTACTGTGATCCGAGCCAAGAAGAGTCAAAGACTAATGTGGCAACGAAAGATGTACTTCCTTCTGATCTTACGTTTAACACAGTCCACGCGTTAAAGTGAGATCAAATCTATACCCACAGATGGGCATTGAAAGGGAAACCTTCATGCAATATTACAGCTGAAGGGTTGAGTTCTCATTTATTTTTACTTTAGCTTAAACTAATAATTCTCCTTGACAGCTATTGAATCTTAGCTCCTTCATAAGTGCTTTGTTCATCCAGCCCCAGCTTGAGATGAAGTATTATTGATTCTGCAAATGAACAAGTATAGCCGGTGAAAACTGATGTTGACTTGAACACCATCCAGGAGACAGTAACGCCGTCTTTAATTAGATACTAGTTCAAGGAAAAGTTTGAATTTTAGTCTGTCCAGCACAAAGCTTTCACCTTCCATCGATTGGCCACTATAAATGGCTCCCAATGAGGAGGTTTAGATTAGAGACAAAGAGATAACAGTGCGGAAACAGGCCCTTCGGCCCATCGAGTCTGCGTCGACTAGCCCATGGGCCGGGACCGGAACAAATAAATTCTCCCTTTCCGCAGCGTTACGGGCACATTAACGCAGCAACACAAGGCGGTGTTGTTGAACTACATTAAAAATCCTTGCCACAGAAGGCTGTGGAGGCCCAGCCTGTGGATATTTTTAAGGCAGAGATAGATTAGTGCGGGTGTCAGGGGTTATGGGGAGAAGGCAGGAGAATGGGGTTAGGAGGGCGAGATAGATCAGCCATGATTGAATGGCGGAGTAGACTTGATGGGCCGAATGGCCTAATTCTATTCCTATACCTTATGTCCTGCAGGGGGGAGGCTGGGAAGCCGGCGGGTTCGACCCCAAAGGCCGGAGAGCCGAGGGAGAGGGAGAGTGCCAATTTCCTCATGGCTTCCTAGAACATAAAATACGCAAAGTAACATCTGCTGATCATAGCTTCATTATGGAGTGTACTTGCATCCCTCTACAATTAACAGCTCTTCCACATGAAATAAACAGTCATTTTAAATTACTCTGGTATCTCGAAATGTCAATACAAGGAAAGTTTACGTAAGGTACACTTCAGATTCAATTGTTTGCAATGTTGATTCAGACTCTGAGGAGTTTAAATCTTCATTTATGTTTGCAGTGCCCCTGATTTCTTGGAGTTATTAATGATTTCAGGAGCACAGATGGTTGAATAACTCTGATCTATGTGGGCAGAGGAATCGGGAATAGATTCTTTTGATATTGACCTTTGCATTTGATGGAATAATCACACCAGAAAATGTTTAAAGTGGTTTTTTCTCGGGGAGATGAAGACAGTCACCGATCTCCTCATGGAATACTGAGCATTTAAGAGCTACTTTGGATAGAACCAGGATTTGTTACATTCAAGCAAGAGATTTTACAGGAAAGTAATTGTTTAATCTTTGAGCAAATCTTCCTAATATCAATGAATGAAGTATTTCTGTGTATAATGGTTGAGGGGGGGGGGGGTTCTGGCAGAATGTATCAGTCAGAGGAGAGTCAAGAATGAAGAGAGTTTAATTTAGTTTAGTTGAGATTAATTCAGCTTAGTTTAGCTTAGTTTAGTTTAGTTTAGAAATACAGCATGGAAACAGGCCCTTCAGCCCACCGAGTCCACGTTTGTTTTATTCACACCTGTTCTATTCTCTCATCCACTCCCTACACACTAGAGACAATTTACAGAGGCCAATTAATCTACAGACTCCCATGCAGTCACAGGCAAAATGTGCAAACTCCACATGGTCAGCACCGGAAGTCAGGGTTGAACACGGGTACCTGGTGCTGTGAGGCAGCGTTTTTTACCAGCTGAGCCAGTGTGCCGCTAATTTTTATATCGACTAACAGAACAATGAGATTGCCTTGGCTGCACTCACCTGCAAGTACTGCAGTCATCTTGTAGAGTGGTCCTGGGATGTGCCGCTGAGACCATCCCCGCGGGGAGCCGAGAACCAAGAGGAACCCAGCTGGAGACCGCTAAGAATGAGGAGGAGCACAGCAGTGAGGGACCCGGCGGTGGGTGGGGGTCACCAGTGGCCACGTGCAGCGGTGGGCCGGTTTCGCCCTCTGCGAGAAGATAAGACTGTGTTGAGAACTATTGAAACTTGGCCGGTGTCAGAAACGTGGCGACTCTCTGGGTTCTGTCTCAGTGAAGTCTGCTCCATGATTCTGAAACGTAGAAAAATAGGGGCAGGTGTGGCCCATTCGGCCCTTTGAGCCAGCACCGCCATTCAATGTGATCATGACTGATAAAGTATCATTGACTCATTGAATCTTGAGCAATGATTGATGATTAGGCCGGCACGGTGGCGCAGCTGGTAGATCAGCTTCCTCACAGCTCCAGGGACCTGAGCTCAATCCTGACCTCAGGTCAATTTGAAAGTTTATCTTATTTGTGTGCTGCATGGTAACTCAAATTTCACTGCACCAATTGGTGTATGTGACAATAACTGTCCTTTGTCTGTGTGGAATATGCAACTTCTTGACATTTGATGAAAGAATGAGTCGACTGGGCTTGTATTCACTGGAATTTAGAAGGATGAGCAGGGATCTTATAGAAACATATAAAATTCTTAAAGGATTGGACAGGCTAGATGCAGGAAAAATGCTCCCGATGTTGGGGGAGTCCAGAACCAGGGGTCACAGTTTAAGAATAAGGGGACATCAGGGCTAGGGCTAGGGTTAGGGTTATTTCGGACTGAGATGAGGAAAAACTTTTTCACCCAGAGAGTTGTGAATCTGTGGAATTCCCTGCCACAGAAGGCAGTGGAGGCCAATTTACTGGATGTTTTCAAGAGAGAGTTAGATTTAGCTCTTAGAGCTAATGGAATCAAAGGATATGGGGGAAAAAACAGGAATGGGGTACTAATTTTAGATGATCGGCCATGATCATATTGAATGGCGGTGCTGGCTCGAAGGGCTGGTTGGCCTACCCCTGCACCTATTTTCTATGTTTCAATGTTTCTACCAGTGAACAGATAGGATACCATAGGTCTTCTTGCACATCCCACTGACAAGTGGGTTGTAAGGTTAATTGGCTACTATAAATGATCTCTTGTGTGTAGCTGTGTAGCCAGGGGGACAATGTTCATTCCTTCACAATGATGTGATGGACACGGGGTTCTGGACCAATAACTGACAAGTCCCGCCCTCCGGCAACGCCATGTCCGTTATTGGACGTTTCTGTTGAGCGGCAGTCGGTCCTTTGGCCTGTAGGCGACGCCGCCTTTCGGGTAGGTGGCGTTTCCACAGAGCGGCCATTCGGTAAGTTTGCTTTTAGGCGACACAGCTTTTCGGTTCGTTGGCGTTTAGGCGTCCCGCCCTTTCGGTTAGTTTGCATTTAGGCATCCCACCTTTCGGTTAGTAGGCGTTTCGTCTTCGGACTCTTTGGTTTATTGGCGTTTCGGCCTCGATTCCATTCCATTCTTTGGCTTCAACTTCTTTGCTTCGGCGTCTGTTGGTGCCAAGTCCGGGTACCCTCCTCGTGACCTGCGCGGGTTTTCTCCGAGATCTTCGGTTACCTCCCGCATTCCAAGGACGTGCAGGTTTGTAGGTTAATTGGCTTTGGTAAATGTAAAAATTGTCCCGAGTGGGTGTAGGATACTGTTAATGTGCGGGGATCGCTGGTTGGCGCGGACCCGGTGGACCGAAGGGCCTGTTTCCGCGCTGTATCTCTAAACTAAACTAAACCAGCACTGTCCTGCACACAGGGGACAATTTACAATCTTTACCGAAGCCGATTAAGCTGCAAACCTGCACGTCTTTGGAGTGTGGGAGGAAACCGGAGCACCCGGAGGAAACCCAAGCAGGTCACGGGAAGAAGGTGCCAATTACAGACAGCACCCGTCGTCGGGATCGAACCCGGGTCTCTGGCGCTGTAAAGCAGCAACTCTACCGCTTCGCCACCGTGCCGCCCTAGTGGTTCTCTTCCCAGCTGGAAATAGAAGGTGAGTGTGTTTCACACCAATGTATTTGCAGCTGCAAACTATGCTCCACTTGCTAATTTCGGCTCCATCATATCAATGGAACCATATTTTGGACACAGAATTCAACAAGCTACTATATGGCACGGAGACGCAGTGGTAGGTAGAGCTGCTGCCTCACAGCGTCACAGATGCTCCTGACCTCGGCTGCTGTCTGTGTGGAGGTTGCACGTTCGCCCTGTGGCCGCGTGTGTTTACTCCGGGTGTTCCGGTTTCCTCCCACGTCCTAATGATGCTCCGGTGTGGGTTTGTAGGTTAATTGGCCTCTGCGAATTGCCCCTAGTGTGTGGTGAGTGGATGGGAAAATGGGATAATATGGAACTAGTGCTATATTATGCACCTGATGGATGGTCAGCGTGGACATGGTGGGCCGAAGGGCCTGTTTCCACGCTGTATCTTTCAATAAGATTCAGTCGAACTCCCATTTGGCAGAGAATGAATTTCTTCCCCTTGTCCCTTGTTGTACCACTAACTCTCTCTCCATAACATAATCCTCCAAATTCACTGATAGGACCTGGTGAACCAATGTCAATGTTCTCTCCCTTGCCAATGTCCCCAGTACTGAGACTTTAATTGTACATAGTCCAACATCAAGCTCCTAAATCAATGACTGGGGTATTTGTTTATCAAGAGAGTCAGTCCTTGCAACACTAATGTTGGAAGTCAGGGATTTTAGAATATGAGTGTGGCCCAACGATATCCCAACAAGGGTGTTTGATGTTCTTGTCAGTTAACATTTGCTTCCATTGTAAACATGTAATTATATGAAACCATCGGCCCATAACTAAAATATGGAAGCAAACTGCAAATTGTAGCAAATAGGAAGTGTTTTCTGCTTTAGTTTAGTTTAATTTTGAGATACAGTTCGGAAATGTGCCCTTCGGCCCACCGGGTCTGCGTCGACCAGTGATCCCCGTATACTAGCACTATCCGACACAACCTAGGGACAATTTACAAATTTTACCCCAAATGAACCTACAAACCTGCACGTCTTTGGAGTGTGGGAGGAAACCGGAGCATCCGGAGAAAACCCACGCAGGTCACGGGGAGAACGTACAAATTCTGTACAGACAGCACCCGCAGGCAGCATCAAACCCTGGCGCTGGAGCATGCGACCTGCATGCGCAAGCGCGACCAAACCGGAAGCGGGGGCCGCGCGGAGGTCGAGTGAGTGACGTGAAGTTCGAGCGAAGTCCGCGGGAAGTTCGCGCGAGACGTACGCCGTCGAGACGCTGCAGGCCGGCAGGTCAGTTTTTCTGAGCCCCGCGTGATGTCGGGACCAGCTCCGCACAACTCCATATGGCTCCGGCGATCGAAGTGGGACCGGCCCCGCGAGGCCGTACGGCTCAAGCGACCACGTTAGGTCGCGCTTGCCGCATGGAGTCGTATGCTCGTGGGACAGGCCCTTAAGGCAGCAACTCTACCGCTGTGCCACCGTACCCCCCTATTATCTTTATCTTTGTTCTTAAAGGGTATATAAAGGTGATGCATTTTGAGTTTGGAGCCCTGCTTCCAGCCTTTCAAGCTCTGTCAGTTTTGTGCAAGTTTTCATTAGATCTAATTTTTCTAAATGCCAAATATTAGCGCCACATTGATTCAGTTCTGTCCTCTGGCTAAATGGAAGTGAAGGATGCTGATATTCTTTCCACCGCTGCATAGTTATTTTAAAATGGGAATCCAAGAAACTGGTTATTAAATGGGGGAAGACTTGTCTGCAGAATCTTTGTACTAATGACAGTCTCCATTCAAGCTTCTTTCCGTTACTTGATGTAATGATCTAGTTCAGTAATGCGTAAAATGGAAGATTGGCATTGGCAGTGTGTGAGCACTGGTGCTATGTCAGAGGTTTGGCCCCGACATGCAGGACACACTGGATGCACACGTGGTGGACTCGGTGGGCAGAAGGGCTTGTTTCCGCGCTGTATCACTGAACTAAGCTAAACTTAACTAAAGAATCAAATGTTGCAGGGCCACTTGAGCCTCATGATGACCTGACTATTTAAACAGCTCATCACTGCTGGTTTGTGAACCTGGCACAGCTGTTCATGAAATGTTGTCTTTGCACAGATTGCACATTCAATTCAAAGAGGGAATTGGCATTTTACTGAACACTTGCGCTCAGTCCGGCAAGGCCTACCAGATCTCCCGGATGCTAACCATTTTAATTCCCCATCCCATTTCCACACTGACCTTTCTGTCCCGGGTCCCCTCCATTGCCAGACTGAGGCCACATGCAAGCTGGAGGAACAGCACCTCTTGTTCCTCTTGGGCAGCTTACAACAACAGAATGAATACTAAAATCTAAATATTAGGTCATCTCGAACACACCTCCTTCTCTCCCCCCTTTCTCGTACACCTCCCCCCCCCCCCCCCACTCTTTCTTTCCCCCTCACCCCTGTGCCCCCCCCCCCACCACTGGCTCACATCTATTTCTCCCCTCCCCCTTTCCCTCACCCACATTCCTTCCTCTGGCTTCACAATTTGCAACTTCAATCCTTCTATCCCACAACTTGCTGATTTTCATAGATTCAGATTCAGATTCAGATTCAGATTCAGATTCAAACTTTATTGTCATTGTGCAGTGTACAGTACAGAGACAACGAAATACAGTTAGCATCTCCCTAGAAGAGCGACATAGAATATGAGCAATAAATAAATATATTTACGTGCATACAGTCATAGTAGTGCAATTATTATTTTCCTGGTGAAAGGAGTGTCTGGGGGGTGGGGGGGGGGTGATTGGCAGTCACCGAGGTACGGTGTTGAGTAGTGTGACAGCCGCAGGGAAGAAGCTGTTCCTGGACCTGCTGGTCCGGCAACGGAGAGACCTGTAGCGCCTCCCGGATGGTAGGAGGGTGAACAGTCCGTGGTTGGGGTGAGAGCCGCGATTGAATTGCGTGGTAGGCTCGATGGGCTGAATGGCCTAAATCTGCTCCCATGACTAATGAACTTATAAGTCTTTGGGAGGTGGGAGGAAACCATAGCACCCGGTGGGAACCTGGACGGTCACAAGGAGATCATGCAAACCCTACGCGGACAGCACCCGAGGTCAGGAGCGAACCCGGGTCACTGGCGCTGTGAGGCGGCAGCTCTACCAGCTGTGTCAACTGTGCCGAAGATAGACACAAAAAGGTGGAGTAACTCAGCGGGCCAGGCAGCATCTCTGGAGAAGAGGAATAGGTGACGATTTGGGTCGAGACCCTTCTTCAGACTCAACGTCAGTGTCAACTGTGCCACCCCGTGGTCTGAAGTCAGGAATTCAGGTACGGATGTCAGAGGTTACAGGGAGAAGGCAGGAGAATGGGGTTAGGAGGGAGAGATAGATCAGCCATGATTGAATGGCGGAGTAGACTTGCTGGGCCGAATGGCCTAATTCTGCTCCTATCACTGATGATCTTTTGATTCCCACCCAGTATCTTAACCTCTTTCCCGCTACTGCCTTGACGGTGTCTAATTTATAGATTGGTTCAATGAAACTAGGTCACTGGGTATAATTTATGTTAGTTGTTTTCTCATCTGCCAGGAGTCCTACTGTGGTTGCCGCTGTTCCTTGTCATCAGTCAGGAAATTACTCCAGCTCATGTTAAATCCATTTTAATGGAGCCTGCGCCTGCTTGAATTTCCCATGCAGTCATCTTGACAAATTTGCACGCTGCCTCCGTGATTTTTTTTTTTAACTGTTATTGGTTTGCTGCGAAGTAATCTGAAAGATTAAAGGCTTGCGTTACAGTTTGCACCGCGATACGGAGTGGTCACGGTGGCGCAGCGGTAGAGTTGCTGCTTTACAGCGAATGGAGCGCCGGAGACCCTGGTTCGATCCCGACTACGGGTGCTGTCTGTGCGGAGTTTTACGTTCTCCCCGTGACCTGCGTGGGTTTTCTCCGAGATCTTCGGTTTCCTCCCACACTCCAAAGACGTTCAGGTTTGTAGGTTAATTGTCTTGGTAAATGTCAAAAATCATCCCTACTGGGTGTAGGATAGTGTTATGCGGCTTTTTCACGGGGCGACTTGACGCAAGAGTTAACCAGAGTTTAACATCGTGGGAACCTCGTGCGATAACAGTACGGCATTCGTGGACCACCGTGGACCACCGTGGCGCTAACGGCAGGTAATCGTGTAACCTGGTGACTCGGGAGAAAATTCAAGAAAGTTTGAATTTCTCCAAGAGTGACTTGTACACTTGTGGTTGAGCATTGCAACATTATATGAACGTAGTGGCCAGTGCGATATCCATGCGATATCCGTATTAACTCTTGCGGTTACCGTGGGAACTCCTGCGAACGGTGAACCCGGAAGCTGGACAGAGGGGACAGAAGGTGAGTAAAAATTGTCTTCTGTGGGATTGAATTAAAAAAATAAAGATTTGCATCCGCATATGGACATCAACCTATTCATGAGTTATGTTAATGAGATTCAAGAAAATAACTATAATCTTTAAAAGGGACTTTACTGAAAGGTCCCGCATTTTTATGGTCCGTGAGGAATTTTTCACATGTACTTCTTTGAGAGATACAGCTCGGAGTCCTCGCCGACTAGCGATCGATGCCTTTCCGAAGCAGGGTCCGGAACGCTACCAATCAATGTTCTCCAGAGACCCGTGTAAGGAGTGAACTGCACATGCTGGTTTAAACCGAAGACAGACACAAAAAGCTGGAATAACTCAGCGAGTCAAGCAGCATCTCTGGATAAAAATAGCTGATGTTTCGGGACGAGACACATCTTCAGACTCAATTCCGATTAGGCTGTCTGAAGAAGGGTTCCGATTCGAATCGCCACCTATTCTTTTTCTCCAGAGATGCTGCCTGACCCGCTGACTTACTCCAGCTTTTTATGTTTTTCTTCCCAAATCTGACTTACCTGCTGAGTTACACCAACATTTTGTGTCCTTTTGTGCGTATTAACCAGCATCTGCAGTTCCTTTAGACATTACCTAACTTCAGATTTTAGAGATATAGCGCGGAAACAGGCCCTTCGGCCCACCGAGTCCGCGCCGACCACCTATTCTTATCCGGCTTCAGAACGGTTCTTCCTTCCATTCGTTTGGGCACCAACCTACCTCAATGCGGACATTGGACTTTTTCCCCCTGGAACTGTGCTGAAAACATATATTCTGAACTCTGGTATTTTCCTCTTCGCTCTACCTGGTGTTCTTGTGCATGTGTCGGAAGGAACAGCAGATGCCGGTTTAAAGAGAATGCTGGAGTAACTCGACGGTTCAAAATGCTGGAGTAACTCAACGGGACATGCAGCATCTCTAAAGAGAAGGAACGGGTGACGTTTCGGGTCGAGGCCCTTCTTCAGAATGTACGTGGCTTGGTTATATTCATGTATAGCATTATCTGATATGATTGTATAGCACGCAAACAAAAGTTTATTCCCTGCATAGAATCATACAGCGTAGAAACAGGCCCTTCGACCCAACTTGCCCACACCGACCAATATGTCCCATCTACACTAGTCCCACTTGCCCGCGTTTGGCCCATAACCATCTAAACCTATCCTATCCATGCTTCAGTCTAATGCGTCTTAAACATTACGACAGTACCTGCCTCAACTACCTTAACGGATAGCTCATTCCATACACCCACCACCTTTTGCGTAAAATAGTTACTCCTTAGGCCCTCATTAAATCATTCCCCCCGAACCTAAACCTGTATCTGCTGGTTCTCGATATGAGACAATAATAACAAACCAAAGCGAGTTAGGACATCAACGGGGAGATCCTGGATAAACCCAAGGTAGACACAAAATGGAGGAACTCAGCGCAACAGGCAGCATCTCTGGGGAGAAGGAATGGGTAACATTTCGGGTCGAGACCCTTCTGATATGCTGCCTGTCCCGCTGAGCTACATGTTGTGTCTATCTTCGTTTTAATCCAGCATCTGCAGTTCCTTCCTGGCCGAACCCGATTGAAAGATGAGAGGCTGGGCGATAGAGCACTGGGTGTGACCAGGGCCGGTGCTAGGAATTGCGGGGCCCAATTATAAAATTGATGGCGGGGCCCCTACTCTAGAAAAGTAAAAATTTATGTATGTTTATATTTCGTGTAGTATGCTCGTCTTTAACCAAAAAAACCATTAAATGCTTGATATACTAACATTTTGAAAAACTATATGTAAGTGTCACACATCTAATAAAATGAGCGGCACTTTGAAAGATTGAATGTGTGTGTGTGTGTGTGTTTATGAGTGTATGCGATTGTGTCTCTGTGTCTGTGTGACTGAGTGTGTGTGTTTGTGTGTATGCGTCTGTGTGTGTGCGTGCATGGCCGGCCTTAGGGGGTTTAAACGGTTTAGAGATGTTTAGAGGGCTTCAGATGGGTTCAGGTTTGTTTACAATTGTTTAGAGGGGAATAGAGGGAAATAGGGGGGCTAGAGGGGGTTTAGAGGTGTTCAGGGGGTCCCAGAGGGGTTTAGAGACGTTATAAGCCCCCCGTGAGAAATTTATTTCTCTGAAATTGAAGATAGACATAAAGCTGGAGTAACTCAGCAGACAGGCAGCGCAGCGACTCTGGAGAGAAGACCCTTCTTCAGACCGAACTGAACTCGCATCGGTGAGAGTACTTGTGATTGTCTGAAGAAGGGTCTCGACCAGAAACACAACCCTCTCCCCAGAGCCGCTGCTCGTCCCGCTGAGCCACCTTCAACTTCAGAGCCAAACAAAAAACACAGAGTGCTGGAGGAACTCAGCGGGCCAGGCGAATGCCTCACCAGCTGAGTTTCTCCAGCATTTTTGTCTACCGCTAAACATCAATGATTCCGGGAATGCTGAGGGGACAGGGTGATAGAGAGGGAGTAGGAGAGCTAGAGAGAGACGAGACGGGGAGCGGGAGAGAGAGCGCGAGAGAAAGAGGGAGGGAGGGAGAGAGCAAAAGACAGAGAGACACAACGTGGGTCGGTAGGTGAATGACTAACCTGCACACCAGGAAGAAGCCCCTTCTCGCGGTCCGGGGCCCTCACTCATGATGGTGAGTTAAATGAAATTTTCAACGTGTCATCGATCTACATTCCTCAGTAATGTAATTGTGTTTTAAACAAGTATTAATGACGCCGCGTGAATTTTATTCAAAGGAACACGGCGTCATTAAATGAGTCTGAAGAAGGGTTTCGGCCCGAAACGTCGCCTATTTCCTTCGCTCCATAGATGCTGCTGCACCCGCTGAGTTTCCCCAGCAATTTTGTGTACCTTCGATATTCCAGCATCTGCAGTTCCCTTTTGAACACGGCGTCATTAATACTTGTTCAAAACACTAGAACATTTACTGAGGAATGTGGATAGATGCAGATTCATGACATCGCATAACAAGGTGTTAACTACTTACCGTTAAGAAGTGCTAACAGCACTAGTTAACAAATTGTTTGTGTATGATGGCCGTGCAGCGGTTGTTATGCATGTTCGTTTAAAAAAAATCCGGATGGCGAATTTAAAAAAATCTTTATTTAACAAAGAGAATTCGTATTTCCGTACGAAATACTGAACATTAGTGCGGGGCCCCCATTAGGCGCGGGGCCCAATTGGGAGCAATCGGTCAAATCGGCTTAACGCCGGCCCTGGGTGTGACAAGGATCAGGCTTCAGTAAGCAAAGTAAAGAGAGGTGGCAACGTTATGGAAATGAAGCGGGTAATCCGAGTGATGGCGAGACGGTATCCTCTAATGTGTCGGAAAGAACTGTAGATGTTGGTTTGCGCCGATGATAGACACAGTAATACTGGAGACAGACATAAAATACTGGACGGGCAGCATCTGGATAAAAGGAATGGGTGACGTTTCGGGACGAGACTCTGAAGAAGGGTCTCGAACCGAAACGTCACACATTCCTTCTCTCCAGAGATGCTGCCCGTCCCGCTGTGTTACTCCAGCATTTCGTGTCTATCTTCCGTATGCTCTGTGATGGTCATCTCGGAGTCAAGTGGCAACTCTGGTCTGTAGACACGAGGAACTGCAGATGCAGGAATCACGAGCAAAACACAGAGCGTTGGACGAGCCTGACCCTTTGTGTTCCTCCATCACTTTGTGTTGAAGTCAGGTCTGGACATTGCTTGGCTCAGTCTCAGGCGCCGGCTAGCTAGGAAGGTCGAGTCAAAGTCCAGCACTAACACTCAAGAAATAACGTTTGCGGCCTGATGTTCCCAATATTTAATTGAAATCATTAATAAAGTAAATAAATAGATACCGGTCTAATCAGTATCTACGGGATTGGACAGGCTAGATGCAGGAAGAATGTTCCTGATGTTGGGGGAGTCCAGAACCAGGGTCCCAGTTTTACAGTCTACCATGGGAACTCTTTAACTCAGTAAAGTAAAGTAAAGTAAAGTAGCCTTTATTGTCATATCAGCGCACAGGCAGCAGTTGATTGTTGCTCTATTCAGTTTCCCAGGGGGTCGGGACGGGACTGGAGTTGGGAGGGAAAGGTGGGGGAGTCGAGGGAGAGGAGGGGGAGACAGATGGGGGTGTCTTCATTTACTGGCGGCGGGTGTCTGTTACTGAAACAGGCAGATGAGATTTCACATCCACCTTGTGTGTGCCTCTCTCTCTCTCTCCCTCCCTCCCTCTTACACAGGCTGAGAGACTCTGCCTCTGTGAGTGTACGTCTCTTTCTCCCCCTCTCCCACACACAGTAAGACCGAGGTACTGTGCTCAGTCCATCTGTGTCTCCCACATACACAGTAAAACATGTCTCCAAATGAGCCAATTCAACCAAGGGAGGATATTTATAATGTGTGAAAAAAAAGTGACATAATTTGTGCCACGTGATGATTTAACAACACTTCACAATGTTCATTCAAGATTTAACGGGAAAGCTCGGGAGACGGACAAGTCACTCGCACAAATAACAGAAATGCCGAGTACCGTGGGAACTCTTTATCTACCCCACGTTATATCGTGTGATATCGTGCTAGACCACGACCACTTCACTCTGGTTACATCTTGCGTCAAGTCGCCCCGTGAAAAAGCCGCTTGAATGTGCGGGGATCGCTGGTGGGCCGAAGGGCCTGTTTCCACGCTGTATCTCTAAACTAAACATAATCCGTTTTCTCATGATGGTTTGCCTCGGAAATTAATCAGCATTAACTTATTGAAAACTACAGCAGTGTAGGAGGGAACTGCAGATGCTGGTTGACACCGTAGATAGACACAATGTGCTGGAGTAGCTCAGCGGGACAGGCAGCGTCTCTGGAGAGAAGGAATGGGTGACGTTTCTGGTTCGAGACCCCTCTTCAGTCTGAAGGATCTGAAATGTCACCCATTCCTTCTCTACAGAGAAAACTATGGTAGTTTGTGCTTGTCGACCTTGCAATGGATGGCATTACACCACCAATTGGGTAATGTCGGAACAAGGAACTGTTGGCCTCAAATCTTGAGGCTGGGCAACAAATCGCTGGAGTAACTCAGCGGGTCAGGCAGCATCTCAGAGTAAAAGAAGAGGTGATGTTTTTGGGTCGTGACCCTTCAGACTGATGCCTTGATGTCTCACTTGAGGCCTCAAGATATCTTGAGGCCTACCTCTCAGTCTGAAAGTCCCAACCCGAAACGTCACCTTATGCATGATCTCCAGAGATGCTGCCTGACCCGCTGAGTTGCTCCAGCACCTTGTTGCCTGGCCTCAAGATTTGAGGCCAGCAGTTCCTTGTTCCGACTAAACGGGACGAAGCAGTATCACAACGTTTGTGCAAGCGACCTGCAAATATCTTCCAAGTGTCCGGGCATCACAGTGGCACATCCACCAGAGCCACCGTCTCACAGTTCAGTGGTGGCACGGTGGCGCAGCGGTAGAGTTGCTGCCTCACAGCGCCAGAGTCCCGGGTTCGATCCTGACTACGGGTGCTGTCCGTCCGTGCGGAGTTTGTACGTTCTCCCCGTGGCTCTGCGTGGGTTTTCTCCGGGAGCCCCGGTTTCCTCACACGCTACAAAGACGTACGGGTTTGTAGGTTAATTGGCTTCGGTAAAATTGTCATCCCTAGTGTGTGTAGGAGAGTGTAAATGTGCGGGGATCGCTGGTCGGCGGGGTCTCGGTGGGCTGATGGGTCTGTTTCCGCGCTGGTACACAAAAATGCTGGAGAAACTCAGCGGGTGCAGCAGCATCTATGGAGCGAAGGAGATAGGCAACGTTTCGGGCCGAAACCCTTTTTCAGACTGTGTACCTTTTCCAGCATCTGCAGTTCCTTCTTAAACACTGTTTCCGTGCTGTATCTCTAAACTGAACTAAACTAAAACTAAGTTCCAGGAAGCTGGGTTGAATCCCGGCCGCAGGTGCTGTCTGTGTGGAATTTGTGTGCTTTCCCAGTGACCATGCAGGTCTCCTGTGGGTGTTCCGGTTTCCTCCCACATTCCAAAGATGCACAGATTGAAGCAGCCTTCATCTCGGCGGCGGTACGCAAAGAGTCGCCACGTTTCTGGCGCCGACAGAGATTCTCAGTGCAGTCTTATCTTCTCGCAACAGTGAACCCAGACCCGCCGGGTCCTTCTTCGTTCTCCGCGGCCCCCTGTCAGGCCCATCTTGGCAGTCGGCGGCCCCCCATTCACATTGTACTTCATACCCGCTGTGTCCCACTCCACAATCTCTGTTCTGATGCAGGATCTTGACCTGAAACTCCCGTTGGCTCCACAGAATTGTAAATGTGTTTGTTATAAGTTGATTAATGGCCTGAAAGTACATGGTATCTGAACTCTCTCTGGAATTCCCTCCCTAAATTTCTCCACTGTTCTGCAATCCCTGGGATAATGGTTCTGAAACATCTTGGTATCAGGAAATTGTGCTTTCAAGTCTAATTGTTAGTTTGGCTAAGACTGGGATTCCTGTCTACCTGTGTGTTGCAGATGCTGGTTTATACTGAAGACACAGGGGGCACAGCGGCACAGCGGTAGAGTTGCTGCCTTACCCTGGTTCAATCCTGACTACGGGCGCTGTCTGTACAGAGTTTGTACGTCCCCCCCACCCCCCCCCGTGATGGAGAGTATGGGAAAGATGAGTGAGTGGTGGGTAGGGAACGGGGTGGGAGATGAAGGACAATTGAGGGAGGGGAGAAGGTGGAGGGGGGGGGGGGAGGGTTGTGAAGGTGGGAGGAGAGGGGGAGAGGTGCTGCCGGAGAGAATGAGAAGTAAGGAGTAGGGGGCAGATTGGGAAGAGAGGCTTGTTTCTGGAAGGGGACAAAGATTTGGAAGGATTAGGGGAGGAGATTGTTTAGAGAGAAGCTGGGAAGTGTGGAATGCAAGCAGAGGGGTTAAGGTGGAAGAGAGGGTAGGAAGGAAGGGATTGATTGGGAAGGGGAAAAGACTAAGGAGAGGTGGGTAGGGAGGTAAGTGTGGAGATCGAGAAACGTACTGGCTTGCAGTGGAGGCTGAGAGAGCGGGATGGGCAAAACTTGTCCTCTGGCACGTAGATGAATTGGCAAGTTTAGTTTAGTTTAGAGATACAGCGTGGAAACAGGCCCTTGGGTCCACCGTATCCGCGCCAACCAGCGATCCCCGCACAGCTAACACTATCCTACACCCACTAGGGACAATTTTTACATTTACCAAGCCAATTAACCTACAAACCTGTACGTCTTTGGAGTGTGGGAGGAAACCAAGGATCTCGGAGAAAACCCACGCAGGTCACGGGGAGAACGTACAAACTCCGCACAGACAGCACCCTTAGTCGGAATCGAACCCGGGTCCCCGGCGCTGCATTCGCTGTAAGGCAGCAACTACCGCTGGACAATGACAATGAGTCTGAAGAAGGGTCTCGACTCGAAATGTCACCCACTCCTTCTCTCCAGAGATGCTGCCTGGCCCGCTGAGTTACTCCAGCTTTTTTGCGTCTATCTTTGACAAGTGGACAATGTCCTCAAACAAATGCCTAGGGGCTGTGTAACTTTGGTCACTGGGCAATGTTTGCTCCTTCATACTGCGTGACTAACTGCAGGCTCGTTGGAATAGTGTTTGGGGAGTAAGGTTCGGCAAGGAGGCCCTTCAAAAAAAAACCCAGCTGTTCGAATGTCAGATAATTTGGAAACGGTTTCGTGACTGAAGTGCATTTGCTGAAAACACAACAAAATATTGCTGGTATCTTCATAAGTGAATCGGTGATAGACTGAGACGAGATATGGGAATCACTGGTGACCCTGTTTTTTGTCTGTTATTAATTATTTTCTTCCTCTCCCCTTCCCCCCCCCCCCCCCTCAATCCACATCTACCCGCAAATGTGATGAAGAGATCTCGAGTGGAAAGGTAAACTGGTTTCTTTCTCCACAGATTAGGGAGGCACACTGCCTTACAGCTCCAGAAACCCAGGTTCGGTCCTGACTGCAGGTGCTGTCTGTACGGAGTTTGCATAGAAACATAGAAACATAGAAAATAGGTGCAGGAGTAGGCCATTCGGCCCTTCAAGCTTGCACCGCCATTCAATATGATCGTGGCTGATCATCCAACTCAGTATCCTGTGCCTGCCTTCTCTCCATACCCCCTGATCCCTTTAGCCACAAGGGCCACATCTAACTCCCTCTTAAATTTAGCCAATGAACTGGCCTCAACTACCTTCTGTGGCAGAGAATTCCATAGATTCACCACTCTCTGTGTGAAAAATGTTTTCCTCATCTCGGTCCTAAAATATTTCCCCCTAATCCTCCTTGTGACCGAACGGCTTTTCTCCGGATGCTCCTCGGTTTCCTCCCGCATTCCAAAAGACCGTGCAGGTTTGCAGGTTAATTGGCTTCCGTAAATTGTAAATGATCCTAGTGTGTAGGATAGAACTAGTGATCTGGCGATCGCTGGTCGGTGCCGACTCATTCAGTCGAAGGGACTGTTTCCGCGCTGTATCTCTAAACTCTCAAAGTGTAAAGTCTAAAGACGCCACTGGGCAGCCTTTGTTCTTGCAGCATTTCTGTCTTTGCTTCAGATTCCAGCATCCTATACATCTTTGTACTTTTTCCATTCAGCGTGGGAGGAAACCGGAGCACCCGGAGAAAACCCACGCGGTCACAGGGAGAACGTACAAACTCCATGCAAACAGCACCCGTCGTCGGGATCGAACCTGGGTCTCTGCCACCTCCCCCCCCGTCGCAGTTCCCTTTAACGCAAACCAGGGATGTTGTTACGATACTGGTAGCAATGCAAAGCTTCATAGCTAATGATGTGGGTCGTTAATGCCAGAATGCTTAATAAGGCATTGAGATAAAAGAGCATGAAGTGAAGGTGCATATTTTAATTACCCTCACCACATGTCATCCTCTTATTGTGTTTGCTTGCTTGCAATGACTCAGTTCATTTGATTACACTCAATGGACTGTTATTAATTAATGCTTAATGAATGTTTTTAGTTGGAGGAGAAATAATTACAATATTTGTCCGCTTTTTGAACAATGTGCTTACAAAAATAAATTAAATATTTATACGGGGAGAGAAAGAACCTGGAGAAAATAAGTGCCACTTTGAAATTTCCTTTCCCCTGACATGTGCGCATTTTGAAATCATTGAATTAAGTACATTGCCTGCTTCCTGAATCTTTAAATTAGGTCAGCCCTGATCAGCATCTGCTTTCAGACTGAGTTAAGTATTATTTTGGTGCTGGTACCTCAACTGAGAAAACAGCAAGAACTGAGGCCCAGCGTAGACTTGCTGCCTTACAGAGCCTGAGAGCCAGGTTTGATCCTAACTACGGTTGCTGTCTGTACGGAGTTTGTACGTTCTCCCTGTGGTTTTCTCCGAGTGCTCCAGTTTCCTTTGGTGGGCCGAAGGGCCTGTTTCTGCTTTGTATCTCTAAACTAAAACTGAACCGAACTAAACTATTGATTATTGGTAGACACAAAAAGCTGGAGTAACACAGCGGGTCGGGAAGCATCTCTGGAGATGAGGAATGGGTGGCATTTCAGGTCGAGACCCTTCTCGAACCGAAACGTCACCCATTCCTTCGTTCCAGAGATGCTGCCTGTCCCGCAGAGTTACTCGAGCATTTTGTGTCTACATTCGGTTCAAACTAGCGTCTGCAGTTCCTTGCTACACATAGTGACTATTGGTGATGAGGACGTACAATTTTACTTCGGAGTCACGTGAGTGATTCCGTGAAGAACCCGTTCAGCACGCATGCGCGGCATTGCGTCCAGCAGAGCAACAGCGGCACAGCGGGAGTCAGGCGCTCCCGCTATGGAGGTGAAAGGAACGGACCTTCAGGTAAGCTGACATCGGGTTTTTCTTTCACAGGGAGCCTTCTGCTGTCCGGCAGAGAAGAAAGGCTCTGCAACAAACCTGTCCCCCGCTCGACTCCACGGAGGAGCCTTCCATCAGGGGGGGGCAGCAACAAGGCGGCAGGACGCTTACCCGGCGCTCCGCTATCCCGACACCGCGCCGAGCCCAGTCCGCTAGCGCCTGAGTAGCGGGCTGGAAGTAACGCCACGGAGGCGTCCGGCCGGTGGCTCCGACTTATCGGACGGGACGTCTTTCCACCCGCCCGGGGGGAAAGACAGCCGCCTGAACAGACCTGCCCCCGCTCGACTCCACGGAGGAGTGTTCCATCTCGCGGGGGCAGCAACAAGGCGGTAGGACCGCTTACCGGGCGGTCCGCTATACCCCGACACCGCGTCCGAGCCCAGCCCCGCTAGCGCCTGAGCAGCGGGCTGGATGTAAAAGCCAAGGAAGAGGCGTTCCGGCCGGTGGCTCCGAATTGTCGGACGGGGACGTCTCTCCACCCAGGCGGGGGAGAGACAGCCGCATGAGCCGCATGGAGCGGCTCTTGGTGCAGGAGCTCCAGCGAGGTGCACCCCAGGAGGGGCGCTCTCGCAGAGGGGGGTCAGGCACTCCCTCCACAGTGCCTTGTGCACTGTCCATTGCTTCCTCCTTTCCAGAGGATAGCTTTGGTGACCAGGACTGGGCTGGTCAAGAACAGGGGCAATGGCTGAAGATCTCGGGAGTATGCAAGGGGTGCAGGAACAGGAAGAGCTGCTAGGTGTGGTGGACAGCTACGTGGAAACCCCACGTGCAGGAGGCCGTTAAAAGCCTGACGACTCTAAACTATTATATTAAAGAGCTGCCCAAAATCTGCAACAAGAATTGGGCAAATATCTTGCTACTGATATATAATATTTACATTTTAGTACTAATTTCTAACAACTATTAATAATCAAGAATACTAATTAATACTAATTATTGCTAACTGGATCAACTAAGAATTAACTAAAAGTATGAAATATAAGTAAAGTGTGATCCAGGTATTTTATAATTAAAAATGTATAGTGGTTCTCTCTCTGATATTTTTGATTTTGAGTATTCTTTTACAAATGTTTATGTTATACGGGACTAACATTTCAATTTGAGACTAATAATTATATCATTAATGGAATATAACCATTATTTCCTTCCCCCCCCCCCCCCCCATAAATTGCTTGCACTGAATTTGAAACTTTTCTTTTAAGGAAAGTACTGAGCTAGTAATTTTTTTTTTTACCAAAAGCTACGGAAGTCCTTAGATGCTTAGCCACATTAGGGTGGCTATCACTAACTGCACTAATCTTAGCTGTAGATTTTTTCTTTTTCAACCTTTTACACATTACTAATACAATTTTTTATTACCTCTTCTACCTTATAATATATTATATTTTGTATTTGGAGTGGAATTACATATTTTATTTAGGGAGATATGTTCGGATGGAAAACAGACGAGACTTAAAACTCATCTACCTGATGTTCGAGTATAAGGTAGGGTTGAGCGTGCTGAGCCATCTGCTCTAACCACTCTAATCACAAGATGCAAGACGTGAATAGGAAAATTGGGGGTGAAGGAATTAAATTCTGTAGTTGGAATGTTAAGGGAATTAATGAACCTATTAAGAGAGGCAAAGTGTTAGCTCATTTAAAATCATTGAAAACATATAATATTTCTCCAGGAGACACACCTGAAGAAGGAAGCACAACATTGATTGAAAGCAAAATGGATTGCTAAGCGTACCACTCCTCATTCTCACATAAATCTAGAGGGGTTGCAATATTAATTCGTAAAGGTATACCCTTTAAACATATATCAACGATAGAAGATATTGAAGGCAGATATATTGTAATAATAGGGGAGTTATACTCAAAAAAGGTGACTCTCCTTAATGTGTATGGACCAAATTTTGATAGCCCCCTGTTTTTTAAGAGAATATTTAACAATATCCTGGAATGTACACAACAAAACTTAATAATCGGTGGAGACTTAAATTGTACATTGGATGCTTATTTGGATAGATCATCAACTCAAAGAAAACTAAAATCCCAATCAAGTGAATTTCTAAACTCGTATATTAATACTGCCAACATTAAGGATGTTTGGAGAATTGAAAACCCATCGGGTCGAGAATATTCATTTTACTCACCAGCACATAAAACCTACTCAAGGATAAATTATTTTTTAGTAGACTCAAAACTTATCCCATTTACCTATAACTCGCAATATCATAATATCATAATCTCAGACCATGCTCCACTAACAATTATGATTAAACTAAACGGAATGGTAGAGACACAGCCACAATGGAGACTTAATCCCCAAATCTTAAAAGAAAAGGTATGTAATGAATACCTCGTAAAACAGATTAATATGTTTTTTGAGGCTAATGATAGCCCTGAAATCTCTGCTTCCCTTCTTTGGGAAACATTTAAAGCATTTGTGCGAGGAGCATTAATCTCTTCTCAATCATTTCTTAACAAAGAGAATAGGGCCAAACAACAGAAATTGGAAATGGAAATAAGGCAATTAGACATAGAAAATGCAGCAGCACCATCCATGATAAAACACAATAAAATTGCAGTACTGAAATATAAATTGAACAAGATATACTCAGACCAAGTTATAAAACTTTATCAACATACAAAACAATTAAATTTTGAATTTGGTGATAAACCACAAAAACTATTAGCGCGACAACTTCGTAAACTGGACGGGGAAAAAACAATTTACAAAATTAGAACAGACAAGGGAGAAACACTAACACTGCCTAAAGATATTAATGATAGATTTTTACAATACTATCAAAAATTGTACTCATCTAAAATGACAGAACAATCAGCAGGAATGGAAACATTTCTACAGAAATGTAAGCTTGTGGGTTTAGATCAGAAAGAGAGAGAATCACTAGGTGCTGAAATTACGATAAAAGCCATCGAAGAGTCAATTAAATCTTTAAAAAATGGAAAGGCTGCAGGTCCTGATGGTCTAAGTTCTGAATTTTATAAAAAAAATTATGATCTGGTTTCTCCACGCCTACAGACACTGTACAAATATGCTTACACTCAACAGAAACTCCCAGAAACTCTAAATGAATCTACAATCATACTCATACCAAAAACGGGTAAGGATCTTGAAGACCCAGGTTCATATAGAGCAATAGCCCTTTTAAATACTGATCAGAAAATACTAACTAAAATTCTATCTCATAGATTGAGCTTAGTGATTAACAAATTAATACACCCCGACCAAACAGGTTTTATTCCAAAACGTTGTTCATTTTATAATCTGAGAAGACTATTCAATATTATATACTCCAATAGAATTCCTAATGCAGATCTAGCAATTATTTCGTTAGATGCTGAAAAAGCATTTGACCAGGTTGAATGGCCATATTTATTTTCGGTGATGGAAAAATTTCAATTGGGAGAGAAGTACTGTACATGGGTTAAATTGTTATACACTAATCCAACAGCTAGAATATTAACAAACCAAATGTTATCAACTAAATTTAACCTCTCTAGAGGTTGTAGACAAGGATGTTCACTATCCCCACTATTATTTGCTCTTGCAATCGAACCCTTAGCAGAAAGCGTTAGAACCCATACAGGAATATACGGATATAACACTAGAGAAACAAGGAATAAAATTTCCTTATATGCAGATGATGTACTAATATATATTACAAAGTTAGAAACCAGTATTCCAAATCTATTAAATTTAATAACTCAATTTGGTCAGTTCTCAGGATATAGAATTAATTGGAATAAAAGTGAAATCATGCCAATAACAAAACTCAATCTACATACAATACAACAATCCCCTTTTAAAATAGTTAAAGATAAATTTAAATACTTAGGAATCTATGTAACTAAGACATATACCTCTTTATTTAAACTAAATTTTCCACCCTTACTGAATAAACTACACAAGAATATTCAATACTGGAAAACATGAATCTCTGGCTGGAAGAACTGGATCAACAACCAGATTGGTTAAGGATGGAAAAGGAAGACTGTTTACCTTTTGAAATTGGACCGATCATATTTGCTACCACAAAACTGCACAAAAAACCTATAAGGAGAACCCCATAATACATAATGGAATACGAATTTGGAAACAATTAAATAAAGTTTTAAAATTGAATAATATACCACTATGCCTTCCCATTGTAATAATCCCTTATTCAAACCATCCTTTTTGGATAAGGGTTTCACACAATGGAAAAATTATGGAATTAAAAAGATTGGACATCTTTATGGGAAAGGCACTTTTCTTTCATTTCAGGAGTTACAACAGAATCATGGACTGCACTCAAATAATTTCTTCAGATATCTACAAATTAGAGATTATGTTAAATCTAACACACAAGTCTACAGGACTAGGGAACCAGAAATCCTTGATGAATGTTTGAACAAGCATCCTAACACTGAAAAATTAATAGCTTATATTTATAACACCCTCCTAAACAACGAGGTACCACCGACGGAACCATATAGACACACTTGGGAAAATGAATTAGGTCATCCTATAACGAAAGATTTGTGGGACGAAAGTTTACAACATATACATCAATGTTCGTTAAATGCCAGACATGCTTTAATACAATTTAAAGTCTTACATAGATTACACTACTAAAATAAAACTAAATAGAATCTTCCCACAAATCTCTCCTATTTGTGATAAATGTCTACATCTAGATGCTAATTTAACACATACGTTTGCAAATTGTATAAAAGTTAAACATTTCTGGACTGATATTTTTGAAATAATTTCAGAAGTTATTAATACAAAACTGGATCCAAACTCAAAATTAATAATACTTGGAATATCAGAGCAAAGTTTAACACTCACAACAAGCCAAAGAAATTTCCTCGACTACAGTATAATAACCGGAAAAAAATTAATATTAAAATTTTGGAAAGGCCCTACGACCCCCACAATTAAAATGTGGATTGTGGAAATGTCGGAGACCCTATATCTAGAAAGAATTAGACTTGTCTTAATGGACAAACAAGAACTTTTTGATAAAATATGGGCTCCATTCATTAATTATCTGACGGGATAGATTGGCCCAGCACGAAAACCCAACTGAAACTTGAACTCAGGATTAGATGAAAAGTCATACTTTATAATCTACGAACCTATCTCCAATGCCGTATTATAAGTAATCCATTCCACCTTTTTTGTTTTTTTTTGATATTTGTAACTTTTTTCTCTCTTTCTCTCTTTTTCTATATAAAAAAAACACTAGAAGTAGAAGTAATCGTCAATTGAAAATTTTAATAATGTATGACTGATGTATATGAAAAGTTTTTTTACTATAATATGCAACTATACTTTATAATATGTCTACTACTAATAAAAATATTATTAAAACATTTTTTTTTTTAAAAGCCTGACGAAGCCATCACATCATTTTTTCCTCGTTCCATGGACAAATACGGAGATGACCACAACCTTCGTAAACAAGTCATAAGACCTGCCATAAAATCCTACATTGCGGGGTTGTGCATACCCCAGCCACTGAGCCAGACCCACTGCTCTTTGGCAAAAACCTCACAAAGCATATGAAGGACATGCAAGAGGTTTTACAAAACTTTCGGCTCATGAGGGCAGGGCCGGGACGAGTAACCAAAAACAGTAATTCCTACGCAGCAGCACCCCATCGCGTCCATCAGTCAACGTCTACCATATGGGACTGATGAAAGCTCGGGGTCCGCATTTATCACCGAAAGTCTTCTTTAGACCAGGGCCCAGCCCCATGGAAAATGTGCCACCCCCCAACGTCACTGCCACGTCAGACGACGTGCAACACTCGTTGGACCGGCAGGAATACCCATAACCATGGAGGTAGGTGGGTCTGGTTCCTACCAGTATATAGAGTAATACTAACACATGGGAGTCTATCACAAGTGATCAGTATATACTCAATGGCATTAGTGAATACAATTCATACTAGAAAAATTGCCACCAGGTCAACATTCACCCCAGAGGGTATTTTTCCCCTCTCCGTTAAAGAAACAAGAGGGACAAGCTGAACTGGTGAGAATAATTACAAAGGGTATCATTGGAAAACCTGAACCCTTGCAATTCGTATCAAATATATTCACTAAACCAAAAAAAGATGGTGGATGTCGCATCATCATTGACTTAACTTCACTAAATATGTTTGTTAAGTATATACATTTCAAAATGGAACCGGTTGTTACTGCCAAACAACTAAATTCCAAAGGATACTTCACGGCAAGCATTCATCTTAAAGATGTTTACTATTTAGTACCATTCACAAGGATCATCGCAGATACCTGAAATTTACCTGGATGGGGCAGCTATAGCAGTTTAAAGCGTTACCCAATGGGCTCACATCAGCCCAAGAGTGTCACCCAGATACTAAAACCAGCTCTTGCAATATTCAGAAGACAAAAACATATTGTCATGGCATATCTTGATGATATCCTAAATGGTAGGCAAGACCATGAATTTGACTATGTTAGCTGTTCAGCTACCAAACAGTTATTCGAAACCCTGGGGTTGTCTTACATCCAGATAAATCTAAGTTGAAGCCATCCTCTATCATGGACTACTTGGGCTTCACAATTAATTCAGTCTACATGACTGTAACATTGCCAAGAGACAACATAGTTGAATTGGCACAATCATGCAACAATTTAATGGTCAACAAACCACCATCTACTCGACAAGTAACAGAGTAATTGGGAAAATGGTAGCAGCATTTCCGGCTACATAATTCGGACCTTTGTACCAAAAACGACATACAGGTCATTATGATCGTTTCATGAAGTTACCCACTGAAGTAATATCAGAACTACAGTGGTGGGCAAAAAACGTTTGACATAGTTTCAGCCTATTATCATCACTAACCCTACGTCAGTTATCCAAACAGATGCCAGTGTTCAAGACTGGGGAGCAACTAACTCTATATCCAGCACAAGTAGTAGATGGACTAACCCAGAATCATCGTTACCACTTACACTGGGCATTAATTATCTAGAGAAGTTTGGGTGACTTTTATGGTTTAAAAGCATATGCATAAATATGCATCACTTGCATGTACGGTTATAAATAGATAATACTACGGTGGTGGCCTACATTAACCATATGGGTGGCATAAAATCGGTATCATGCGACAAGTTGGTCAACACAATTTGGCAATGGTGTGTCCAAAGACATATTTGGCTATCAGTAACTTACCTGCCAGGTAAGCTAAATACAGTGGCAGACACCAGGTCACGTAAATTTAATGACAACATCGAATGGATGTTAAAAACCCCCCAAAAAACTTTTCACAAAAGTTATCAAGCAATATGGCACGCCAGATATCGATTTATTTGCATCAAGGCTAAATCACCAGGTACCTATGTATGTCGCTTGGGAACCAGACCCTGAGGCAGCAGCGGTAGATGCGTTCGCGCTGGATTGGGGAAATTCTTCTTCTATGCATTTCCTCCCTTCTGCCTCATCAGTCGGGGACTACGCACAGTGCAAATGGACTCTGCTTCAGGTATTTTGATAGTACCCGACTGGCCTACGCAGCCATGGTTCCCAATACTCCATGACATGGTTGTTGAAACTCCGATGGTATTCCCCAGTGACCCAGAGTTATTAACACCCAGTGTTGGGCACAAGCCACCCGTGCCATGAAAAAATCAAACTCCTGGGTTGCAGATTCTGCACAAACCACTTCTGGGACTGGGATTATCATAACAAACCGTCGACACCATGTCAGCATCCCTCCGAACATCCACTAAAAAACAGCACTTGTCCAGCATCAAAAAATGGGAGAAGTACTGCTTGGATACAGGGACCACCTACTCAACCGCTGCAGTTACCAACGTACTGGAATTCCTGGCGAACCTTCACCACGATGAAGGACTCAGCTACAGAGCCATCAACACAGCTAGAATTGCCCTGCCTGTCTATTTAAAACCAGTTCCAGGACAACAGGCCATGGGGTCCCACCAGCTGGTGGTCAAACTAATGAAGGGTATTTACAACTCTAAACCCCTAGACCAAGGTACACCCATATATGGGATGTCAGTGTGGTCCTGACATACCTCAGGGGATGGCCACCAGCCAGATCCCTCAACCTGGAACCATCTATGCTCAAAACACTCATGTTGATGGCACTTGTAGCTGCACAGAGGGTCCAGTCACTACACCTATTGCGACTGGACACCATGCTCACAGCTCCAGACCAGATCTCTGTCGTTATCCAGGGAATGATCAAACAGAGCAGACCAGGAACACCTAATCCAGTCGTGGAATTCCGGGTTTACCCGCCAGAAACACGGTTATGTGCCATGACCCTATTATCCTACATAGACACAACCAAAATACTCGTGGGAGATGAAAAGCCTTGTGGGTCAGTCATAAAAAACCTTATGGTCGGGTGACGAGCCATTTCGAGATGGCTCAAGCAGGTGCTAAAAGCTGCTGGGATAAAAACTAACATGTACAAAGTTCATTCCACCAGGGCAGCATCCACGTCGACGGCTAAAAGAATGGACGTGCCTATAAACCACATCCTGGCTACAGCAGGATGGTGGGGGGAAAGACCGTTCAGAAATTTTATAATAAGCCGTTGGATAAACCTGTTTTATTTGCAGGAAAGATATCACAGACTGCAAATATTTAATTTAAGGCCAGGTGAGCAATTTAATTTCTTTGTTGTTATTGTTAAAAAATACCATTGTGTTTTTCTACAAACAGATTCATTGGTTGGTTACGATAACACACTTCCTCCCTCAAAGACTTCGGCAGTGATGTAGTAATAACTGTTACACGGTTTGAAATCACAGAGCTTTGAAATCTTCACGGAATCACTCACGTGACTCCGAAGTAAAATAGTAAGATTAAACGAGAACTTACCAGTTTGAAGTTTGATCTGTATTTTAGAGGAGTTACGATGAGGGATTACGTGCCCTCCGCTCCCACCCTCAATAATATGGGTCAAATTCATAAACTGATGTCTCCTTATCTTTACTATGTTTACTTCAATAACTGTGTCTATCTGTGATTCCACACCGCTGCTTTGAAGTATGCCGCGCATGCGTGCTGAGCGGGTTCTTCACGTAATCCCTCATCGTAACTCCTCATAAAATACAGATCAAACTTCAAACTGGTAAGTTCTCGTTTAATCTTACTATTATACTCTGTGCATCTCGGTGGGAAGTGATGGCAGTGTGGTGATTTGAGCGTTGCCCTTGGCGGGTGCTGCATTGGCAAGACAAGGTATTTGGAGATGGTTCCATGATCTTGAGTACTTGTGCAGTCAGTGAACTTTTTTGCGTCGTTGAGTACAGATCCTCTGGGCCCCTGTAGTTTACTTTAGTTTAATTTAGAGATACAGCATGGAAACAGGCCCTTCAGCCCACCGAGTCCACACCGACCAGCAATCTTCGCACACTAACACTATCCTCTTTTCACGGGAATGGGAAACGAGAGATGCAGAAGATGATGCAGAGAGATAAAGAACAATGAATGGCAGATATGCAAAAAAGTACCGATGATAAAGGAACCAGGCCATTGTTAGCTATTTGTTGGATCCAGGTGAAGGGTTTTATCACAGATGAGCGGACAAAGGCTAGAGATGAGAAGGGGACAAGAGGGTGTATGATAAGGAGAGGGGTGAAATATGAAGCCAGAGGAAGGGATATCGGTGAAAGAGGACGGTGGGAAGGGAAAAGATTGGCAGGGTAGTGGGAGAAATGGGTGTGTACCTGGGCCAGGAATAGGGAAGAGAGGGAGGAAGATAAGATCATAAGTGATAGGATCAGAATTTGGCCATTCGGCCCATCAAGTCTACTCCACCATTCAATCATGGCTGATCTATCTCTCCCTCCTAACCCCATTCCCCTCCCAATAACCACTGACACCCGTACTAATCAAGAATCTATCTATCTCTGCCTTAAATATATCCACTAACTTTGCCTCCACAGCCTTCTGTGGTAAAGAATTCCACAGATTCACCACCCTCTAACTAAAGAAATTTCTCCTCATCTCCTTCCTAAAAGAACGTCCTTTAAATCTGAGGCTTTGACCTCTAGTCCTAGACTCTCCAACTAGTGGAAACATCCTCTCCTCATCCACTCTATCCAAGCCTTTCGCTATTCTATACTTTTCAATGAGGTTCCCCCTTCATTCTTCTAAACTTTTTTGTTTAAAAAGGGGAAGCAGGTTGCGACCTAAAGTTGAAGAATTCATATTGACGAGTATTAACTGTTCTCACAACAAAATTTGAGCATTAACTGTTATCATAATCATAATTGGATTTTTAAATATAATCATAACATATTTATATGTAAAACAGCTAGCCAGGCATGTTGTGTTTAAAGTTAAAGGAAATATGGAGGAATTGTAGGAATTAAATTTTAATTGTTCGCCTGTGATCCAACATCCACACAGTTTTATTTAAACGATATTACAGATCAGGAAAACCGATGTTACCCAGTTCTGCGCCTGTTCTTATCATTGTTTAATAGGAATCTCATGGGTAGCGTTTTCACACAGAGGGTGGTGGGTGTATGGAACGAGCTGCCAGAGGAGGTAGTTGAGGCTGGGACTATCCTGATGTTTAAGAAACAGCTAGACAGGTACATGGATTGGACAGGTTTGTAGGGATATGGGCCAAACGCATGCAGGTGGGACTAGTGTAGCTGGGACATTGTTGGCCGGTGTGGGCAAGTGGGCCGAAGGGCCTGTTTCCACACTGTATCACTCCATGACTCTAAGAGTAAGCTCCGCCACTGGGGAATGTTTGATTTTCTTTTTTGACTTTGAGTTATTTTGTGCTGCACTCTTTCTCCAAGAGTAAACAGGGCTTGTACACATCAAATAATAGATAAAATACGCAAGGTGAAAGGTTGCCTGAAGGTGAGTGAGTATGACGATGCTCGGCACAGTGAAGTGGCTATCGACAGTGACAGTACTCATCAGCATCAAGACTTAATGCAAGACAGTGGTGAACTTTTTCGTGGTGGCATGTCGTGTAGACTTCGATGCACGTAATGATCACAGAAGTATGAGTCTGTATGTAAAGCTGAACTATTTAAATAGCTGTGATGCAGGGTCATGGTCTAGAGAAATCTGGAATAGTTCAAATAAAATAACAAGAAACATACAGGATAAGGATGTTAAGGACAAGGAGTGTTGAAGAATGAGGAAATCCAAAGTGAATAGGAAGATACAGAGTAAATAAGCAAAAGTCTGCACCTAAGTGCGGTCCAGGTAAGTAAACATGTTGATCAGGAACATAGGGTCATAGCACGGTGGTATAGAATCGGGCGGCACGGTGGCGCAGCGGTAGAATTGCTGACTTACAGCACTTTCAGCGCCAGAGACCCGGGTTCGATCCCGGCCAAGGGTGCTGTCTGTATGGCATTTGTAAGTTCTTCCCATTGACAGTGTGGGTTTTCTCCGAGATCTTCGGTTTCCTCCCACAATCCAAAGACGTGCAGGTATTTAAGTTATAACTGGCTTTGTATAAATGTAAATTGTCCCTAGTGTGTGTAGTCTAGTGTTAATATGCGGGGATCGCTGGTCGGTGCGGACTCGGTGGGCCAAAGGCCTGTTTCTGCGTTGTATCTCTAAACTAAACTCAACTCAACTCAACTAAACTAAACTAAGCACAAGATATTGTTATTATGTTTAAATATGTGAAAAGACTCAAAGTGATAAAGGTAAAACTCGAAGTGCTGATGTAACTCAGCGGGTCAGGCAGCATCTCTGTAGAAGGGTCCTGAACCAAAGTGTTGCCTGTCCATGTCCTCCAGAGATACTGCCCGGTCTATTGAGTTACTCCAGCACTTTCGGTTCAAGTTTTCAGCATTTGCAGTTCTTGGTGTCTACAAATATAAAGGTGCTGCATCTGAATGAATGAATAAGGTCGACAAATTATCAGCGCAGATAGAAATAAATGTAAACAATATAATTACCAACACTACTAGGCTTTTACTTTTAGTTTTACAGATACAGGGTGGAAACAGGCCCTTCGGCCCACCGAGGCTGCACCAACCAATGATCACCCGCATGCTAGTTAGGGACAATTTGTAGAAGCTAATTCACCTGCAAACCTGTACTTTTTTGGAATCTGGGAGGAAACCGGAGCACGGGGAACAAACCCACGCAAGTCAAGTCAAGTCAAGTCACTTTTATTTCTATGGCACGTTTAAAAAACAACTCTCGTTGACCAAAGTGCTTTACATTGGTGGAGGTACTAACGTTATACAACATCCGCTGGTTCATAGATTAAGAACATACATAAATACATACATATAGCCCTCCCTCAGAGGATGTCAAGAAAGGCTTGAGAGTAATGAGGAGTTTTAAGTCTCGACTTAAAGGAGTCGATGAAGGGGGCAGTTCTGATGGGAAGAGTGATGCTGTTCCACAGTCTAGGAGCTGCAACCGCAAAGGCGACTACATCTTTGGAATGTGGGAGGAAACCGGAGATCCCGGAGAAAACCCACGGGGAGAACGTACAAATTCTGCACAGACAGCGCCCATAGTCAGGACTGAACCCGGGTCTCTGATGCTGTAAGGCAGTAACTCTACCGCTGCCCCACCGTGCAGCCCCAAGGTGATTAAGACTGGGAGTAACATTTCCAAAGATACATGATATTTAGGGAAGACGAGAAAAAAGAAAGGCAGGTGGCTTGGTGTTGTCAATAAATGAGAACTTTGGTGAGAAAAGATTATTGTTCAAAATCAAGTTGTAGAATCAGTCTGGGTGGAGCTAAGAAGGACCGAGAGACAGAAGTTTCAATTTCCCTCCTAGGATAAATAAAGTTCTATTGTATCGTATCATATCATATTGTATCGAATGACCTTTGTGGGACTTGCATGTAGACATCCAACAGCAGTGGTAATATAGGGGATAGGATCACAAAGGAAACGGCCAATCTAATAGTGAATAATAGATCGATTAGTGAAAGTCCTGGATAGAGTGGATGCGGAGAAGATGTTTCCACCAGTGGGAGAGTCTAGGACCGGAGGTCACGGCCTCAGAATTAAAGGACGTTCCTTTAGGAAGGAGACGAGGAGGAATATCTTTAGTCAGAGGGTGGTGAATCTGTGGAATTCTTTGCCACAGAAGGCTGTGGAGGCAGTCAATGGATATTTTTAAGGCAAAGATAGATAGATTCTTGATTAATATGGGGGTCAGGGGTTATGGGGAGAAGGCAAGAGAATGGGGTTAGGTGGGAGAGATAGATCAGCCATGATTGAATGGCAGAGTAGACTTAATGGGCCGAATGGCCTAACATTTATGAACCTATGAATGTAAATAATGTATGAGTATGTGAGGTTGAACTGTCCACACAAAGTGATGGTCCAATCTACATTTGTTTTATCCAATGCCGTAGAGACCACGATGTGATCAACAATGGATTGGAAGGGCTGCAAATAAATATGATTGTCCCTGCCGTTCTAACTACTTTTTTTAGTTGAACTTAGCTTAGAGACGCCTTGTGAAAACGGACACTTTGGCCCGGAATGTGGGAGGAAACCGGAGCACCCGCAGAAAACACATGGGGTCATGGGGAGAACGTACTAACTCCGTACAGCAAGCACCCCTAGTCAGGATCGAACCCTGGTCTCTGGCGCTCTAAGGCAGCAACTCTATCGCTGCGCCACCGTGCTGCCCACTTATGCTATTTTAACACATTTGGTCTCATCCTACCAATGATACTCCCTTTGTTCCACCCATGCCTTTCCTTCTCTGAAACAGAAGACTAGCTTGTTTTCTCTCTTTTCCAATTCCAATGAATGATCTTAGACCTGAAATGTTAACTGCTTCTCTTTCTAAACAGAATCTACATAGGTGACACTAAAGTTTGGAGGGATATGGACCAAAAAGCGGGCAGGTGGGACCAGTGTAGCTGGGATATGTTGGCCATTGTAGGCAAGTTGGGCTTCTTCTTCTTTTCGTGTCTTTGAAGCTGGTTGGTTATATGCCGATAAATCCCCAGGGCCAGATAGGCTGCATCCCAGAGTACTTAAGGAAGTAGCTCCAGAAATAGTGGATGCATTAGTAATAATCTTTCAAAACTCTTTAGATTCTGGAGTAGTTCCTGAGGATTGGCGGGTAGCAAACGTAACCCCACTTTTTAAGAAGGGAGGGAGAGAAAAAACGGGGAATTACAGACCAGTTAGTCTAACATCGGTAGTGGGGAAACTGCTAGAGTCAGTTATTAAAGATGGGATAGCAGCACATTTGGAAAGTGGTGGAATCATTGGACAAAGTCAGCATAAATTTACAAAAGGTAAATCATGTCTGACGAATCTTATAGAATTCTTCGAGGATGTAACTAGTAGCGTGGATAGCGGAGAACCAGTGGATGTGGTGTATCTGGACTTCCAGAAGGCTTTCGACAAGGTCCCACATAAGAGATTAGTATACAAACTTAAAGCACACGGCATTGGGGGTTCAGTATTGATGTGGATAGAGAACTGGCTGGCAAACAGGAAGCAAAGAGTAGGAGTAAACGGGTCCTTTTCACAATGGCAGGCAGTGACTAGTGAGGTACCGCAAGGCTCAGTGCTGGGACCCCAGCTATTTACAATATATATTAATGATCTGGATGAGGGAATTGAAGGCAATATCTCCAAGTTTGCGGATGACACTAAGCTGGGGGGCAGGGTTAGCTGTGAGGAGGATGCTAGGAGACTGCAAGGTGACTTGGATAGGCTGGGTGAGTGGGCAAATGTTTGGCTGATGCAGTATAATGTGGATAAATGTGAGGTTATCCATTTTGGTGGCAAAAACAGGAAAGCAGACTATTATCTAAATGGTGGCCGATTAGGAAAAGGGGAGATGCAGCGAGACCTGGGTGTCATGGTACACCAGTCATTGAAAGTAGGCATGCAGGTGCAGCAGGCAGTGAAGAAAGCGAATGGTATGTTAGCTTTCATAGCAAAAGGATTTGAGTATAGGAGCAGGGAGGTTCTACTGCAGTTGTACAGGGTCTTGGTGAGACCACACCTGGAGTATTGCGTACAGTTTTGGTCTCCAAATCTGAGGAAGGACATTATTGCCATAGAGGGAGTGCAGAGAAGGTTCACCAGACTGATTCCTGGGATGTCAGGACTGTCTTATGAAGAAAGACTGGATAGACTTGGTTTATACTCTCTAGAATTTAGGAGATTGAGAGGGGATCTTATAGAAACTTACACAATTCTTAAGGGGTTGGACAGGCTAGATGCAGAAAGATTGCTCCCGATGTTGGGGAAGTCCAGGACAAGGGGTCACAGCTTAAGGATAAGGGGGAAATCCTTTAAAACCGAGATGAGAAGACATTTTTCACACAGAGAGTGGTGAATCTCTGGAACTCTCTGCCACAGAGGGTAGTCGAGGCCAGTTCATTGGCTATATTTAAGAGGGAGTTAGATGTGGCCCTTGTGGCTAAGGGGATCAGAGGGTATGGAGAGAAGGCAGGTGCGGGATACTGAGTTGGATGATCAGCCATGATCATATTGAATGGCGGTGCAGGCTCGAAGGGCCGAATGGCCTACTCCTGCACCTAATTTCTATGTTTCTATGTTTCTATGACAGTTTCCCATTCCTTTACACAGTCCTTTGCGTCTTTATTGAACACTGCAAGATCCTTTGGGCTGCACTGGTTGGGTAGTAGGGGGTAGACAAGGCAGTGCTGCATTGTATGGTCCTCTTCTCCACATTCACAGGCGGTTTGGCCAGTTTCATAGCCCCATCTGGGCATGGCAGCTTTTGATCGCCCTGTTCCTGTTCTCAGGCGGTTGAGCGTCTTCCACTGGACCCATGGTGCTTCTGAGCCCGGAGGGAGGGCTTCAGAAGGAGGGATACCCATGTCAGTAGGAGGGGAGTCGTCCTCAAGCCTTTTTGTCCATAGTTGGAGTCTGGTTTCTTCCCGTGATGCTATTAGGGGCTGGACATGGCTGAGAAAGCTTCTCCTGGACTTCAGCCGTTGGGCCGGGGGTACACGTCCGTACACGTCCGTAGAGGAGGTGGCGTTCATCACTGGTGGCCTTGGTCATCTCTACTCGGCTGGCGACTTCCCGTCTCACATCAACAGGGGCAATGCCAGCGAGGAGGTGCAGGTTGTTTATGTTGGTGAGCTTCAAGCAGCCAGTGATTGAGCGGCAGGTGTTATTCAACGCTGGGTCTAGTTTCTTGGCATGGGATGATCTCTCCCAAACAGGACACACATACTCCAAGTTGGGCTGAAGGGCCTGTTTCCATGCTGTTTCACTCGCTATGACTATGACACTTCTCGTCTGGTTAAAGCAAAACGTCAGATTGTATAAAATTTCTTCCTGCCTGCTACAGGAACTTTGACATGACTTTTACATTGCTGATGGTTTAATCTGACCTTTGGCTGGCTGCCTTCTGTAAACCAATTCACATATTTTACACAAAGGTACACAAAATTGCTGGAGAAACTCAGCAGGTGCAGCAGCATCTATGGAGCGAAGGAAATAGGTGACGTTTCGGGCCAAAACCCTTCTTCAGACTGATGGCCCGAAACGTTGCCTATTTCCTTCGCTCCATAGATGCTGCTGCACACGCTGAGTTTCTCCAGCAATTTTGTGTACCTTCGATCTTCCAGCATCTGCAGTTCCTTCTTGAACACATATTTTACACAGCCTTCTCTGGATTGTCCTCAGATTGATTGCATGTGTGTATAAATGAAGCATTCGAGGTGTAGACACAAGAAACTGCAGATGCTGGTTTACAAAAACAGGACACAGAGTGCTGGAATAACTCAGTGGGCCAGGCAACATCTGTGGAGAAAATGGATAGGCGACATTTCGAGTTGGAACCCTTCTTCAGACTGTAAAGGGGTCCATAATTCATGTTTAGTTTCCCTTAGTTTTACTTCAGAGATACAATGTGGAAACAGGCCCTTCGGCCCACCGAGTCCATGCTGACCAGCGATCACCCCATACACTAGCACTATCCTACATACTAGGGACAATTTACAGAAGCCAATAAACCTACAAACCTGCACGTAAACCGGAGAAACCCACGAGATGGTGGGAAGAACATACAAACTCCGTACAGACAGCGCCCGTGGTCAGGATCGATCCCGGGTCTCTGGCGCAGTAAGGCAGCAATTCTAGCGCTGCGCCACCGTGCCGCCAATGATGGAGTGATAGAAAGGAAAGCAATAACTGGAGAACACACAAGGCATATCCTGGCCGCTGCTCGAGGCAATGACTTCCCAAAGGCATGCGGGTTTGTAGGTTAATTGTTCTCTGCAATTGCCCCCTAGTGTGTAGGCAGTGGAGGAATAACATGGTGAAATAAGTGAAATAACATGGAACTAATGTGAACGGGTGATTAATTGATGGTCGATGTGGACTTGCTGGGCCAAAGGTGCCTGTTTCCACACTGTATCATTCAATCAATCAATCTATCCTTCATAGCAGCAGCGCCAAATGTGAGAAATAAACGGTGTGCCTTCAGCCTCTGACATGAGGTTGATGACTGTTTCAGGCTGAGAGTCTTTCTTTAAGTGAAATTAAGTTATATGCACACAGTGTCGGCACACGACCTTCAATCTCCATTGCGCTACCTATTTGCTCTGCCACTGTGGCATTACATAGAGACATGTCTTGCTGCTGTAAACTCTCTCTCAGTAAAAGCCAAGCTTGCAGGTGCCGCATGATAACACCCTGTGCATTTTGCGCTGTTCTTTGTCACACTGCATTTAACCTATTGACTGCCAACTTTTTTCTCACTCTTGGCCATGATATACTCGGGGGTGGGAGGTTGCACTGATCAGGTTAACGGCTGTCTGTGGGGTCTGGATGGTCTCTGCATCCTAATTACACCAATTCTTAAATCCTTACATTGGCTCCCTGTATGTCAGAGAATTGATTTTAAAATCCTGCTGCTCACCTATAAATCACTACATGGTTTAGGGCCAAAGTATATCACTGACATGCTTCCACTATATAAGCCTTCTAGACCGCTAAGATCTTCTGAAACCAATCTGCTAGTGATTCCCAGAGTAAATACAAAACATGGGAAAGCAGGATTTAGTTACTATGCAACAAATAGCTGGAATAAACTTCCTGAAGATTTAAGACTTGCCTCAACTTTGGCCACTTTTAAAATAAGACTGAAAACTTTTATGTTTACTTTAGCTTTCAGCTAAATCTTAACTACATTGCACTTTTAACTTTTGCACTTTTTATAATGCATTTTTAATTTTGCTTTTCTTTTCTTTTAGTTCTTCTATTTTATTTCATTTTATTATTTCATTTATTGTATGACATGTTTTTATGTGAAGCACTTTGAGTCTGCCTCGTGTATGAAATGTGCTATATAAATAAAGTTGCCTAATGTCCCAGTACTTTGGTCACCTCTGCTCCGCTGCATGACGCCCCCCTTTTCATTGCCCCCTCTTTTATGCCCTGAATCCCACATTCCTGGTAACTTTGCATGAAGAGGTCTGAAAAATGGTCCCCGACCCGAAACTTCACCTATCCATGTTCTCCAGAGATGCTGCCTGAGCCGCTGAGTTACTCCGGCACTTAGTGCTCTTTTGTGTAAA
Organism: Amblyraja radiata; assembly: GCF_010909765.2. NCBI lineage: Eukaryota > Metazoa > Chordata > Chondrichthyes > Rajiformes > Rajidae > Amblyraja > Amblyraja radiata. The sequence continues at coordinate 68,689,858 of NC_045963.1, forward strand.
TCAGCATCTGTTTCTACCATTGCGTTCTTTGTATGCCAAGATAAAGAGTGTTTTATTGTCATATGCCCCGAGACGGATCAATAAAATTCTTAATTGCAGCCAGAATGGGGTACTGATTTTGGATGATCATCCATGATCATATTGAATGGCGGTACCGGCTCGAAGGGCCGAATGGCCTACTCCTGCACCTAATTCCCATGTTTCTATGTTTCTATTATGAACCTTGATGCTATGAGATGGAATTTTACATCCTGTAGTGGATTAGTATCCAGTTCCTCTCTGTTAGCTGGCTGGCCCCTGATCCTGTGTTGTCAGCTTGCCATTGCATGGTGCCACATGTTGTTCCGTTTTTTCTCAATTCAGTTTAATTCTGTTCAGTTCAGTTCAGTCATATAGGCCTGTTTAGCATTTATTGTTGTTCTATCTTCACTACCGATTAGTTTAGTTTAGTTTATAAGTTTATAGGAGTAGAATAGGAGTATAAGTTGTAGGAACAGAATGGGGCCATTCGGCCCACCAAGTCTACTCCGCCATTTAACCATGGCAGATCTATCTCTCCCTCTCAACCCCATTCTCCTGCCTTCTCCCCATAGGCCATGACACCTGTGCTAATCAAGAATCTGTCAATCTCCACCTTAAAAATATCCATTGATTTGGTGTCCACAGCCTTCTGTGGCAATTAATTAGTTTAGTTTAGTTTGGTTTAGTTTACTTTAGTTTAGTTTATTGTCACGTGTACCGAGGTACAGTGAAAATATTTTGTTGCATGCTAACCAGTCAGTGCGAAGACAATACATGATTACAATCGAGCCATCCATAGTGCACAGATACGGGATAAAGGGATTAACGTGAATAATGTTTACTGCAAGATAAAGTCCGATCAAAGATCATGACCAAACAATCAAAATGACAATGGCCAATAATATCTGTGGCAGATATTTTTTCCCTACCATCTTAGTTGTTAATGTGACTGCTCTGAACACCATCACTAAAGTTGTGTTATGATGATATTATCAACATCACATCACCAGACTGATATGTGTAAACAAACAGTTCACGGCTGCAAGCTACAAGCTGTTTCATGATAACATAATCCCATCGGCCAAATTTTATTAACCAAATGGTGCTGCAATGAAGTCAGAAAATGGTGTTAATAGTCAGCAGGTCCTGCAACATCGTTAGTTTAGTTTAATTTATTGTCACGTGGACTGAGGTACAGTGAAAAGCTTTTTTGTTGCAGCCGGCGTTAAGACAATACATGATACCTTAAAACATTTTTTAAATAAACTTTATTCAAAGTATAAAATATATACCAAATATTACAGGCAAAATATTATCTGTATAATATCTATAATATTAAATATTAAATATTAAATCTAAATATAACATATAATAAATAAAATATAAAATATGAAATATGAAATATGAAACATAAATATAAAATATTAAATATAATATATCAAATATTAAATACAAAATATTAAATGTAATATTGGTGCAAAAATTCTTCTGACATTCTCGGAGGCTATACATTCATCCAATTCCATCGTAACATGGTGTTTACAAGGTTTTACCCGACAACCTTATTTGAGGGGCAATACATTAGAGATAGACCGAGGGTCTCCAATTTGGTAGATGGTAAGTCAGGACCACTCTCTAGTTGTTGTTAATTGATGGTACAGTTGCCTGATAACAACTGGGAAGAAACAGTCCCTGAATCTGGAGCTGTGCGTTTTCACACTTCTGTACCTTTTGCCTGAAGGGAGAGGGGAGAATAGGGAGTGGCCAGGGTGCGGCTCGTCCTTGATTATGCTGCTGGCCTTGCCAAGGTAGTGTGAGGTATAAATGGAGTCAATGAAGGGAGGTTGGTTTGTGTGATGGTCTGGGCTGCGTCCACAATTCTCTGCAATTTCTTGCGGTCTTGGATGGAGCTGTTCACAAACAATGCTGTGATGATACACATGGACTTACAAAATTCTTAAGGGGTTGGACAGCCTAGATGCAGGAAGATTATTCCCGATGTTGGGGAAGTCCAGAACTAGGGGTCACAGTTTAAAGATAAGAGGGAAGTCTTTTAGGACCGAGATGAGAAAATCATTTTTTACACAGAGAGTGGTGAATCTGTGGAATTCTCTGCCACAGAAGGTAGTTGAGGCCAGTTCTTTGGCTATATTTAAGAGGGAGTTAGATGTGGCCCTTGTGGCTAAAGGGATCAGGGGGTATGGAGAGAAGGCAGGGATGGGATACTGAGTTGGATGATCAGCCATGATCATATTGAATGGCGGTGCAGGCTCGAAGGGCCGAATGGCCTACTCCTGCACCTATTTTCTATGTTTCTATGTTTCTATGGACCTGTGCGGCCTGCACACGAATTACCACCTGGGTGGCACGCAAGTTGGAAACTCATGAACATGACGGGTCCCTCAATAACTAGAGCTGGTCCCTCCATCAATTGAAGGCCTGGATAGAGTGGATGTGGAGAGGATGTTTCCTAAAGTGGGAGAGTCTAGAGGTAGAGGGCACAGCCTCAGAATAAAAGGGCGTACCTTTAGAAAGGAGATGAGGAGGAATTCCATTAGTCAGAGGGCGGTGAATCTGTAGAATTCATTGCCACAGAAGGTTGTGGAGGCCAAGTCAATGGATATTTTCAAGGCAGATATAGATAGATTCTTGATTAGTACGGGTGTCAGATGCTATGGGGAGAAGGCAGGGGAATGGGGTTGAGAGGGAAAGATAGAGTAGAGTTGATGGGCCGAATGGCCTTATTCTTCTCCTATGACCTATGAATTTATGAAATAGGTGGGAAGCTTGGAATGGCTGCAACAGTACAGCAATTTGCAAAAAGATCCACTTTATACTTAGGAGATCACAATCTATCCATCTATATAATAATATATCCAAAAATGCTTTGCTCACCGCAGTCACATGCTAGAGCACATAGATGCAATGAAACGGCATTTGAATATGAATTATATGTAATTTCTTTTCCTCATTTGCAATGGTAATTACACTTCAAAAGTACATCCTTGACTATAAATTACATCAGGTCTTAGGAATTGCTGTTACAATGCACCTTATTATTTTGTCTAATGCAGGCTTTGAATGTGGAAAGATCCACTTCTATTTTTAACTGCAATTAGCTTAAAATATTTCCAAAAGAATTTAAATATGTTTTTTAGCAACTGAAAGTAACATTTCTTTGGTGCGAGTTATCAGTCATTGTTAAACCCCCTTTTCACGGGGCGAGTTGACGCAAGATGTCACCAGAGTGAAGAGGTCGTGGTCCAGCACGAGTCTCGCACGATATAACGGCAGTAGATAAAGAGTTCCCACGGTACTCGGCATTTATGTTATTCGTGCGAGTTACTTGGCCGTTTCCCGAGCAGTCGCGTTAAATCTTGAATGAACATCGTGAACTACACGTGACACAAATGATGTAACTTTTTTTTTCACACACTATATATATCCTCCCTTGGTTGAATCGGCTCATTTGGAGACATGCCTTTACGAAATAATTTCGAGTACAGGATGTTGGTTTTTTTCATTGTCGCGCTGCATGCAGCTGCCCACTATGTGCATCGAAAACGTTTGCTTGAAGGCAGAAGGGAGAAATTAATTAAAAAGAGAATTAAGAGGAAGTCTCACTGGGTGAAGCCCATCTTTCAACGGAGAGCTCAATTTGGACAATATGAGCAACTGCTTAATGTGCTGTGCGAAGAGGATACAAGTGCATTCAAAAACTTTGTCAGAATTTCACCCGAGCTCTTTAATGAGTTAAAGAATAATTTGGGACCTCTGCTGAAGAAGACTGACAGCTGACCCTGTTTTGGTCCCAAGTGCGGTGACCTTTCCATAGACGGTCCTCTGATTAGTGAACCATTGCATGAGTTGGTCATCTGCATTACAGTAGAGTGGTGGAATTAAATAGAACTTCAAGCATTGGATGTATTCCGTTATATTAAAAGTTCTGAACAGTAAATAGAGCCTGCCCTCCGCATTTAATGTGCTATTTCTTGTGCTTCTTGGATACCTGAGCACAAGTTGGTAAATACAGATGGCCTTTTTAAAGGCAAGCATTACAAGTGAGAATTGCCTGCCCTCATGCATAATTCTTTTTATGGCTCTTTAAACTTCAAACACAGAGGGTGTAAAAGCTGTCTGCGACTTTTTTACTTTGCAGCTGCAGGGCAGACAGACAGACTTATAAGAGAAGTTTAAGTTTACTGCAAACACAGAACTTTTACATCAATAGCAATGTATGTTTTAAAATCTTGGATAACATTAAATGGTTCTCCTCTTGATGAACTTATATATCGTTATATAAACTCACATGAGCACTCGGGAAACTCGGCAGCCTTCGTCTCCAGCAGGTTCCTTTTCCTCTCCCTGTTTCTATAATCCTCTCTGGATTTATCGTACAGAATCTCGTTAAATTGGAACCATTCTACAAGTTCCCCCTCTTGTTCCCTGGTGAAGTTATATGGCTTTACCTTCTGCCATCTTCCCTTTACATAAGCGTCTGTAGAGGCTATTCCTACAACGGCTACTGGGGAGGCAATCTGAATTGCACCTTGCTCACCCTCTCCCTGCTCCAAGGAGCCCACAGGCAGTGTTATCTGTGGCATCTCCTGTTGCCTCTCCACCTGTCTCTCTTGCTGCGTCTCCTCCTCATTCTCCTGCATGGCAAAAACATCTCTGACCCGCTTTTCCCCCTTCCTTTGAGATTTTCTGGGAGCCATCTCTGCAAGTGTTCCTGTTAAAAAGATTATCCAACAATGACAATTAGGTGGGACGTCCTCGAAGGACACATGTTCCCATGTGTCCTTTTGAGACCACCTTTTTTAATCACCTTCTGTCCCCTCTGTCCAGCTTCCGGGTTCACCGTTCGCAGGAGTTCCCACGGTACCCGCAAGAGTTATTACGGATATCGCACGGATATCGCACTGGCCACTACGTTCATATAATGTTGCAATACTCAACCACAAGTGTACAAGTCACTCTTGGAGAAATTCCAATTTTCTTGAATTTTCTCCCGAGTGACCAAGTTACACGATGACCTGCCGTTAGCGCTACGGTGGTCCACGGTGGTCCACGAATGCCGCACTGTTATCGCACGAGGTTCCCACGATGTTGAACTCTGGTTAACTCTTGCGTCAAGTCGCCCCGTGTAAAAGCCGCATTAGGGATCCACCGTCATTTGGATGGAATGGCTTGAATGTCTCTGAATAGGGTTGATTCAATGTTGGTTGACAGTTGCCTCAGGTTCCTGCCCATGGGCAGGTAGGACTTTGGACTCGTCCGGGCCGTCTGCCATCCAGTGGGCAGACCCTGGAACTGCGCCAAACCCTTGGAAGAGACTCAAATTCCAACATGCATGGTATGGTATGGTGTAGGGAGACAACTGCAGATGCTGGTTTAAACCGAAGGTAGACACAAATTGCTGGAGTAACTCAGCGGGACAGGCAGCATCTCCAGAGAGAAGGAATGGGTGATGTTTCAGGGTGAGACCCTTCTTCAGACTGATTGTTTTGGGTCGAGACCCTTCTTCAGACTGGTATGTTTCCACCATGATCCCTGGCAGCACGTTCCAGGCACCCACCAGCCTTTGTGTAAAAAACCTTGCCCTGCCCATCTCATTTAAACTTTGCCTCTTTGATCTTAAAGTTATGATTTCTAGTCTATGACATTTCCACTCTGGGGTTGTATAAATTCATGCACATGTTTGTGACATGTCGAAATCTCCAAAGGAAAAGAGAGAGAGAGAGAGAGAGAGAGAGAGAGAGGAAGGGGGAGAGGGAGAGGGAGAGGGAGTGGGCCGGCACACGGCAGAATGTACGCGCCATGCATTTTAGTCTACCTTGGCATCATTCCAGGCACAGACATCGTGGGCTGAATGGCCTGTTCCTGTGCCGTATTTTAGTTTAGTTTAGTTTTACAGATACAGCGTGGAAACAGGCCCTTCAGCCCACCGGGTCCGCGTCGACCAGCGATCCCCGCAAATTAACATGCATCCCACACCCACGAGGGACCATTTTTACATTTACCAATTAACCTACAAACCTGTACGTCTTTGGAGTGTGGGAGGAAACCGAAGATCTCGGAGAAAACCCACGCAGATCACGGGCAGAACGTACAAACTCCGTACAGATGGCACCCGTAGTCGGGATCGAACCCGGGTCTCCGGCGCTGCGATCGCTGTAAGGCAGCAACTCTACCGCTGCGCCACCGTGACCATATTCTTTTGTGGAACCTAAACATTGTTAGGACTTTATTCTTTGGAGCGCAGGAGGATGTGGAGCGATCTTATAGAGGTGTATAAAGTCATGAGGGAATAGATAATGTAGATGCAGAGTCTTTTGATCACAGCAGGGAGATCAAGAACCTGGGGACATGGGTTTAAGGTGCGAGGGGAAAGATCTAATGGGAACCAAACCAAGGGTAATGGGTATATGGAACGAGCTGCCAGAGGAGAGTTGATGCGGGTACGACCACAACATTTAAAAGACATTCGATTAGGTACATGGGTAGGATAGGTTCCCCTCCCCCATCAGACAAAAGTTTTACACTGGGAAAGACAGTTTCTTCCCAGCTATCCCAGTTTCTTCCCAGTTTCTTAGGCGACGGAATCATCCTACCACAACCAGAGAGCAACTATTATCTACCTCTTTGCTAAAGTACTATCTACCTCTTTGGTGACTCTCGGACTATCCTTGATTGGACTTTGCTGGCGTTACCTTGCTCTAAACGTTATTCCCTTATCATGTATCTATACACTGTAAATGGCTCGATTGTAATCATGTACTGTCTTTCTGCTGACTGGATAGCATGCAGCAAAAGCTTTTCACTGTACCTCGGTACACGTGACAATAAAATAAACTATTGTCTATTGTCATGTGTACTGAGGTGCAGTGAAAAGCTTTTGTTGCGTGCTATCTAGTCAGCAGAAAACCCAAGAAGAATAAGGGCCAAACGCAGGCAGGTAGGACTAGTGTAGATGGGGCATGTTGATCGGCGTGGATACGAAAGTCGGCATTCACCCAGAGAGTTGTGAATCTGTGGAATTCTCTGCCACAGAAGGTGGGGTGGAGGCCAATTCATTGGACGTATTCAAGAGAGAGTTAGATATAGCTCTTAGGGCTAACGGAATCAAGGGATATGGGGAGAAATCAGGAACGGGGTACTGATTTTGGATGATCAGCCATGATCATATTGAATGGCGGTGCTGGCTTGAAGGGCTGAAAGGCCTAATCCTGCACCTACAGTATTTTCTATGTTTGTAAGCGTGGATGAGAGGGGCTTGCTTGCATGCTGTATTCCTCGATGACTCCATCGCTGCGAGTGATTTGGGCAGAAGGGCCTGTTTTTGCTGCCTCAGAATGTGTAACCAGACACCATTGCAGGCAGGGAGGGAACGTTCTCTTCTTTACCAACAACAATAATAAGTGGTCCTCCACTCCACCTCTGCAGCACACAGCAGCCAAAAAGCTTACAACTGACCTCAGATGCAGGCGGCCATTATTTCTATTTATGAAACAGAGTATGCTTTGATGTGTGGTGTCAACAAGGACTACTCCTGGGCACCAGAGGCCCAATGATATTGTGGGAGGTGCATGGACTGCATGGCACGGTGCCATGAAGAGTTTATTTGCAGTAAACCATGGCTTCCCAATGCACACATGTGTTTGTGGAACCTCGGTCTGGCTGACATTTATCCCTGCCTCAGTGCCAGTGTTGAACCATTTGTATAGCAAACAAACCCATGCCTGTGGAAAATAGACAGTTTGAAAATATTTGTGATTGTAATGCCCCTGTCCCACTTAGGAAACCTGAACGGAAACCTCTGGAGACTTTGCGCCCCACCCAAGGTTTCCGTGCGGTTCCCGGAGGTTGCAGGTGGTTGCCGGAGGTTGCAGGTAGTGGAAGCAGGTAGGGAGACTGACAAAAACCTCCGGGAACCGCACGGAAACCTTGGGTGGGGCACAAAGTCTCCAGAGGTTTCCGTTCAGGTTTCTTAAGTGGGACAGGGGCATTATAGTCCTTGCTGTCGTGGAGCCTGAAGGCCCGTTACAACTCCTGCGATATATGTTCACTCTTTTGACGAACTCATCCATTTACTCCGCAGCCGATGAAGAACATCAGGTGGGCAAGCGGTTTCTGCTCTGCTGGGTCCAGTTAAGATGTGGGCTGAAACAGACTGTGCCAGTTTACAGTGTGTGTTGGAGGGAACTGCAGATGCCAGGTTAATCCGCAAGACAGACACAAAAAAGCTGGAGTAATTCGGCGGGACAGACAGCAATCCCTGGTGAAAAGGAGCTGGTGATGTTTCGGGTCGAGATCCTTCTTCAGTGTCTCGGGCCGAAACGTCACCTATTCCTTTTCTCCAGAGATGCTGTCTGACCCGCTGAGTTACTTTTCTGAGAACTTTTCCCCTGCCTTGCAAACTCTAAAGAGTTAATCCCCAGACTTGTTGCCAGGCCGCCTGACCAGAGTTTCCACACAAGGAAGTTTCCATTGCTATTTATACAAGACTAACTGTGTGTGGAGGTGTTGCTGTATCTCTCTCACAGGTAGAGTCGATAAGATAAACAGCGCAAGGTGACTCCATGTCGAGGAAACTCCTGGTTTAAAGCCACAGGTTCAACACCATACCGCATACTCCCCACAAATAGCCGTGGAGATTGTTATACCTTCTGCGTGACAGAGGGGGACCATGCACCGTGTCGAGGACAGATTAATTTGCCACTCCCATTTAATTTCAGGTGACCTTCCTGTAGACGAGGAGGCGTTGCACTAATCCAAAGAATACATTACAAGTGTACACGGTTACCAGAGAGACTGGCTCTGTCTCAAAACACACTGGGACGATTCCAACTCTTTCAGTATTCAGAGGAATGCAATGGGAATGGAACATTTATCTTGCTTAAATGTCCCAGCTGCCATGAAAGATTTTATAAAACACCAGCTGTTCTCATGTTTAAGAAGGAACTGCAGATGCTGGAAAATCGAAGGTAGACAAAAGTGCTTGAGAAACTCATTTCCATGTGCTAGTTCCATCTGGATAGTCCACAGTTGCATACAAACATAGAAACATAGGTGCAGGAGTAGCCCATTCGGCCCTTCGAGCCAGCGCCGTCATTCAATGCGATCACGGCTGATCATCCACACTCAGTACCCCGTCCCTGCTCCCTTTATTCCTTTAGCCCGAAAAGCTACATCTAACTCTCCCTTGAATACATCCTTTGGGGAATGCCCTTGAGGAGGGAGCAGATTATCATAGTAGCATATACAGCAGGAATGATTTTATTATTCACTAAAGTCATTTTGAAGTAGAGTATAAAGACATATAATGGCCATGCGCTGGAATCTGACTTTATCTAGCAAACACGGCGGCGCAGAGGTAGAGTTGCTGCCTCACAGCACCAGAGGCCCAGGTTCGATCCAGACTACGGGTGCTGACTGCACGGAGTTGTCACGTTCTCCCCTGTGACTGCGCGGGTTTTCTCCGGGTGCTCCGGTTTCCTACCGCATTGCGAACACATGCAGTTTTGTCGGTTCATTGGCTTCTGTAACATTGCCCCTGGTATGTAAGTTGCCGAAACTGGGACAACATAGAACTAGTGTGCAGGTGATCGCTGGTTCGGCGTGGACTCTGTGGGCCGAAGAGCCTGTTTCTACGCTGTACCTCTAAACGAGATTACATTTGACCAGCTGTTAGCATGTCTAATTTTAAGTCTCCAGCGCGGTGCGGCAGCAACTCTACCAGTTGTGCCACTGTGCCACCCGACATGCTTAATCCAGTTTACTGGCCAATAATTGTAGTCAAACCAACTCGCAAGCAAGCCCTTTGGTCCATCGAGTCCGTGTTATACATTAACCACCCATTTGAACCAATCCTACATTAATCCCAAGGTCTTTATTGTCCCTCCATTCTCATCAATTCCTCCCCCAGATTCTTCCACTCACCTACATACGATGTAGTTGGTAATTTGACAGTGGCCGAATAACCCACCGAATAACTGCACCATTATGGAATGTGGGAGGCAACTGGAGCATTTGGGGTGAGTTACTTGGACACGGGGAGAACATGCAAACTCCACACAGGCAGCACCCGGATTCAGGATTGAACCATGTTCTCTAGTGCTGTGAGGCAGCAGCTGAAGAAGGGTGTCGACCCGAAACGTCACCCATTAATTATCTCCAGAGATGCTGCCTGTCCCGCTGAGTTACTCCAGCATTTTGTCTCTTCCTTCCTACACATAAAAACTAATATTAATTGTCTATGATTATATTGCGGTTTGCAGGAGCTTGCTGAGAGGAAATTTGCCACAAACCTTTCCCACATCACAATGGTAACTGCACCATGTAAAATCCTAAAAATATTATAAATGCAGGTAAATAACTGTCTTTCTTAGTCAGTAGAGCTCAGATTCAACATTTCCCTTTACACACTATCTGCTGGGCATTCGCTTGACCAGTTTCCAATCATGGGCTGGGATGCTTAGTTTAGTTTAGTTTAGTTTAGGGATACAGCACGGAAACAGGCCCTTCGGCCCACCGGGTCCGCGCCGACCAGTGATCCCCGCACATTAACACTATCCTACACACACTAGGGACAATTTTCACATTTACCAAGCCAATTAACCTACATACCTGTACGTCTTTGGAGCGTGGGAGGAAATCAAAGATCTCGGAGAAAAGCCAAAGATCTCGGAGTACAAACTCCATACAGACAGAACTCCATACTCCATACAGCACCGGTAGTTGGGATTGAACCCGGGTCTCCGGCGCTGCAAGCGTTGTCAGGCAGCAACTCCACCGCTGTGCCATCATGCCGTGTACACGCTGCTGCAATGCAACTTATGTTGGTTCCTCCAAGTTCAAGCAAGGACTGACTTTAAAATCAGGGAGGGTGGGGGAGGGGTAATTACTGCTTTCTGAGCCATTATTGCAGGATATGTTGGATTGGTGAAGTATTGGATGGGGTTTCTGGAGCTTAATTCCTCTACAGTCAAGGGGATATGGGGAGAAGCAGGAACGGGGTACTGATTGTGGATGATCAGCCATGATCACGATGAATGGCGGTGCTGGCTAGAAGTGCCGTATGGCCTACTCCTGCACCTATTGTCCAGCAAGCAAAGAATTTAACTGTGACTTGTCACATGTGACAATAAAGTATTCCATTCCAAAACTAACTTTAAGAACTCAGCTTTTGTGATTCAATGCTCGTATAGCTTTGCCCTGGGCAAAATGTTTCCTAACGCCAGTCATGAACATTACTTTCACGAATATGGCTTTCTAAATCCAGTCGTACACCCCAATCACACTAGTGTTTGATATAGTGTATATATATATATATATATACTAGACTAAGTGGGACCCGTTGGGTCCCATGTTCACACGGGAGGGCTGGTTCCCCATAGCAATATTCCTCCTCTCCACGAATTCCAATATTGGTGGTCAGTGGGGGGGGGGGGGGCTTTCTGGAGCGCAAGTATGGGTGTTGTGGGCCGAAGGGATTGGTTTCCAGAGGGCTAGGATGGACATTGTGGGCCGAATGGATTCTTGGGCTGGCAGCTCATTCACTCTGCTTGAAATGGTATGAAATTGCATTTGAATTTGGTGGCCGGCACTCTGCTTGAAATGGTATGAAATTGCATTTGAATTTGGTGGCCTGCATTCTGCTTGAAATGGAATTTCAAGGAATAGCCGTGAGTGAACTGCCAGCCCACCCAGCCGTGAGTCAATTAACTGCAAGCCCACCAGCCATGACTCAATCAACTGCCAGCCCACCAGCCGTGAGTCAATGAACTGCCAGCCCACCAGCCGTGAGTCAACTGCCAGCCCACCATCCGTGAGTGAGTCAACTGCCAGCCAACCAGCCCTGAGTGACTGAGCTGTCAACCCACCAGTCGTGAGTGAGCTACCAGCTCACTCACGGCTGTGTAGGAAGGAACTGCAGATGCTGGATAAATCGAAGATTGACAAAAAATGCTGGAGTAACTCAGCGGGACAGGCAGCATCTACAAAGCTACCGACAAAGGTACCTACAAACCTTTGAACGGCTGAACCTACAAAGCTGTACGTCTCTGGAGTGTGGGAGGAAACCGGAGCACCCGGGGTAAACCAGTAACTTCAACCTGCAAAATCTTCCAAATCCTCTCCATATGATGTGCCAACCAAATATATCCTGGTTTAAAATGTATTGCAGTGAGCAATGCAAAATTCATGAGTTACAAATCATTCACATTGCAGATGACATTCACTTCAATTCTCTCAAGTACAGGCCCACCAAACTCCGGAACACGTGGCCCAGTCCATCACTGGCGCTGACCTTACCGGAGTCGCTGCCTCAAAAAGGCAGCCAGCATCATCAGAGACCTGCACCATCCTGGCCACACACTCGTTTCACCCCTGCCAAGAAGGTACAGGAGCCTGAAAACTGTAACGTCCAGGTTCAGGAACATCATCTTCCCTACAGCTATTCGGCTATTAAACACTACAACCTCAAATACTGTAAGCTCTGAACTACATTGACTATTATTGTTATTATTGCACTATTATTATTTGTTTTTTGTGTGTACATATTTGTGCGTGTGTGTATCCATATATATATATATATATATATATGATCTATATATATGTGTATTTATGAGTATGTGTATCTATACACACACTGATTTTTTTTTTCTCTCCCATTTATTGTATTGTTTACAGTGTACCATGTTTACATATTCTGTTGAGCTGCTGCAAGTAAGAATGTCATTGTTCTATCTGGGACATATGAAAATAAAACACTCTTGACTCATGAACTGTAGATGCCGGTTTACTCACAAAATGCTGGAGTAACTCAGCAGCATCTCTGGAATTCCCTGAATGGGGGTTGGGTGGGGGGGTCACAGTGAATGCCATCAATTTATCACCACAGCAAATGTGGTTTCACCCCACTGGAGATATCCCCTTTGTCATCTCAGTCACGCCTCTGATTGCATCAATGTATCAGTCTGTAGGCACACGCTCTTCTCCTTTTGTAGCTTCTTCATGTGCACCTGGAGAGATATCCCCTCCAAGTCCACGTCCCTGGGCCTTAACATCTCGAATGATCTATCCCGGGCTCGGCACACCGATGCAATCAGGAGCAAGGCTCGATAGCACTGCTACTTCCTTGGAGGTTGAAAGCCATTCAGCAGGTCAAGCTCGTGTCAAGAGTCATAGAAACATAGAAAATAGGTGCAGGAGTAGGCCATTCGGCCCTTCGAGCCTGCACCGCCATTCAATATGATCATGGCTGATCATCCAACTCAGTATCCTGTACCTGCCTTCTCTCCATACCCCTGATCCCTTTAGCCACAAGGGCCACATCTAACTCCCTCTTAAATATAGCCAATGAACTGGCCTCAACTACCTTCTGCGGCAGAGAATTCCAGAGATTCACCACTCTCTGTGTGAAAAAAGTTTTCCTCATCTCGGTCCTAAAAGATTTCCCCCTTATCCTTAAACTGTGACCCCTTGTTCTGGACTTCCCCAACATCGGGAACAATCTTCCTGCATCTAGCCTGTCCAACCCCTTAAGAATTTTGTAAGTTTCTATAAGACCCCCCCTCAGTCTTCTAAATTCTAGCGAGTACAAGCCGAGTCTATCCAGTCTTTCTTCATATGAAAGTCCTGACATCCCAGGAATCAGTCTGGTGAACCTTCTCTGTACTGCCTCTATGGCAAGTATGTCGTTCCTCAGATTAGGAGACCAAAACTGTACGCAATATTCCAGGTGTGGTCTCACCAAGACCCTGTACAACTGCAGTAGAACCTCCCTGCTCCTATACTCAAATCCTTTTGCTATGAATGCTAACATACCATTCGCCTTCTTCACTGCCTGCTGCACCTGCATGCCTACTTTTAATGACTGGTGTACCATGACACCCAGGTCTCGTTGCATCTCCCCCTTTCCTAATCGGCCACCATTCAGATAATAGTCTACTTTCCTGTTTTTGCCACCATAGAGTCACACAGTGTGGAAACGGGCCCTTCGGCCAAACGCCCACACCGGAGTGTCTGAAGAAGGGTCTCAACCCGAAGGAGGGAGAGATAGATCAGCCATGATTGGATGGCAGAGTAGGCTTGATGGGCCGAATGGACTAAATTCTACTCCTTTCACTTATGATCTTATGAAACGTCACCCATCCATTTTCTCCAGAGATGCTACCTGACCCCGCTGAGTTACTCCAGCACTAGGTGTCTATCTTTGATATAAGCCAGCATCGGTATTTCCTTTTTTATCACGATGAAATTCTTACATGAATAAATAATTGAACAGAGAAAGTCACCGAAAACTCTCGTAAATCACAACAGGTGGAGTGTATCCTGACTGGTTGCATCTTGGGGCCCGGTTTGGCAGTTCCAACACATGGGAATGTGAGGATGGAGAGAGTGGTGGACTCAGAATGCGCCATCTCAGGCATCTCCCCACCACCATCCAAAGTATCTACATGAGTCGCTGCTTCAAGAAGGTGGCATCTATCCTCAAGGAGAGCGGGGCTGTCATATGTTGAAAGAATGGAGCGACTGGGCTTGTATACACTGGAATTTAGAAGGATGAGAGGGGTTCTTATTAAAACATGTAAGATTATTAAGGGATTGGACAGGAGGCAGGAAACGTGTTCCCGATGTTGGGGGAGTGCAGAACCAGGGGCCACAGTTTAAGAATAAGGGGTCGACCATTTAGAACAGAGGCGAGGAAAAACTTTTTCACCCAGAGAGTTGTGAATCTGTGGAATTCTCTGCCTCAGAAGGCAGTGGAGGCCAATTCTCTGGATGCTTTCAAGAGAGAGTTAGATAGAGCTCTTAAAGATAGCGGAGTCAGGGGATATGGGGAGAAGGCAGGAATGGGGTACTGATTGTGGATGATCACAATGAATGGCGGTGCTGGCTTGAAGGGCCGAATGGCCTACTCCTGCACCTATTGTCTATTGTCACTGTCTGGGGTTTTCAATGTAACCGCTCAAAGTCCTACACCATGAGGTGGAGGAACAGCCCCTTCCACCCAGGAAGGAACCGCAGATGCTGGTTTTCACCAAAGATAGACACAAAATGCTGGAGTAACTCAGCAGGTCAGGCAGCATCTCTGGAGAAAAAGAATAGGTGACGTTTCGGGTGGAAAGATTGGTGAAAACAGGGCCGCGACGTGAACGCTCTTTCCTTGACCCCAACTGTAGTTGAGAAAAGGCCAGATCAAATCACGGCAAGCAACAGATTACCTTAGGAAGGGCGGAGCCCACAATGGCCCATTGTTGGCTGGGGAAGGCGTGATAACAAGAGGGATACAAGGATGTGACAAGTGAAATAGGCAGGATGACTAGGGTGGGGGAAGGGAGGAGAGAGGTGAGGAGTTACTTGAACTTATAGAAATCACGTCCATACCACAGGATTGTAAGCTGTCCAAGCAAGATATGAGGTGCTGCTTCACATGTTTTTGAACCAACTACTGCACAACTCTGAAGAAGGGTCTCGAAAGAAGGGCCCATTCATTCTCTCCAGAGATGCTGCCTGTCCCGCTGAGTTACTCCAGCATCTTGCGTCTACACAACTCTAATCCTACCTCGGCAACGGTGCCGTGCGGACTTTATCTTGCAGTACCTTAGATTATGGAAGGACCATTCAGAAGTTACTGAGTCTGGTGGTGCGTGCTTTCAAGCTTCTGTATCTTCTGCTGGATGGGAGCAGGGAGAAGAAGGGTGGCACGGTGGCGCAGCAGTAGAGTTGCTGCCTTACAGCGCTTGCAGCGCCAGAGACCCGGGTTCTTAAAGGGTTGGAAAAGGCTAGATGCAGGAAGATGGAATACACCTCTTCTTGTTTTTGTTGTTTTGGGCAGCACGGTGGCGCAGCAGTAGAGCTGCTGTCTTATGTGTGGGGGCCGCATATCGGTGCGGACTCGGTGGGTCAAAGGGCCTGTTTCTGCGCTGTATCTCTAAACTAAACCAAACTAAACCATATTGACGTTCCTTCATACTCTGGCGAGGTGGCAGAGTGGTACAGCTACTTCCTCGCAGCTCCAGGGACCCAGGTTCAATCCTGACCTACGGTGCTGTCCATGTGGTGTTTGCATGTTCTGTCTGTGACCACACGGGTTGCCCGATGCTCCAGTTTCTATTCACATCCCAAAGGCATGCGGGTTAATAGGTTAACTGGTCACTACAAATCGTTTGAAGGACTGTGGTTGAGGCAAAGACTATCCCAACATTTAAGATGCAGTTTGACAGGTACATGGATAGGACGGTGGAATATGGACCAAACGCGGTCAGGTGGGACTAGTGTAGCTGGGACATGTTGGCCGGTGTGGGCAAGTTGGGCTGAATGGCCTGTTTCCACACTGTATGTCTCTATGGCTCTATGTATAAAGGCCTAGACTATTTTCTAAATGGGGAGAGAATTCAGAAATTGGACAGGCAAAGTGACTTGGGAGTGTTAATGCAGAATTACCAAAAGGTTCATTTGCAGGTTGGCTTGGTAGAAAGAGAGGCAGATGCAATGCTAGGCTTTATTTCAAGAGGACTAGAACTTAAAGGCCTCTGGTCAGACCACAAAGAGTATATTGTGAGCAGTTCTGGCCATCCATATCTGAGGAAGAGCGTGGTGGTGTTGGAGAGGGTCCAGAGGTTTACGAGAAAGACCCCTGAAATGATTGGGTTAACGTATGAAAAGCATTTGATGGCACTGGGCCTGTGCTTGCTGGACTTTAGAAGGATGAGGGTGAATTTTATTGAAACCTACCGAATAATGAAAGGCCTAGATGGAGTGGATGTGGAGATGATGTTTCCACTAGTGGGAGGGTCTCGGACCAGAGAACATCAGAATAATAGGATGTATATTTAGAATGGAGATAAGGAGGAATTATTTTAGCCAGAGAGAGTGGTTGATCTGTGGAGGCCAATTTGTTGGGTATTTTTAAAGCGATGAGTAAAAGGTTCTTGATTAGTTAAGGGGCTGTCCCACTGTACGAGCTCATTCAAGAGCTCTCCCGAGTTTAAAAGAAAATCAAACTCGTGGAAGCACGTAGAATGTACGTTGCGGGTACGTCGGAGCTCGGGAACGTCTCTTAGCGGCTCGTAACGCTAACGGCAGGTACTCAGGTAACGCGATAAGCTCGTGAAGACTGGTGAAGATTTTTCAACATGTTGAAAAAAGTCCACGAGAGCCCCGAGTACCCACGAGCGGCCATTACCGTAAATCTCCGAGTTCGAATCAGGGCAAACTCGGGAGAACTCTTGAAGGAACTCGTACAGTCGGATAGGGCCATAAGTGTGTCAAAGGTAATGTGGAGAAGGCAGGAGATTGGGGATGAGAGGGAAAAATAGATCAGCCATGACCATATGACGGAACAGACTCGATGGGCCGAGTGGCCCAATTCTGCTTCTATATCTTATGATCTTATGTCCCTGGTGTGTAAGGGAGTGGTAACATCTGGGAATGTGGAGAGAAAAATTACAGGGAAAGTTAATGGAGGAATGAGATTGTTCTGATGAGGAGACCTAGAGTTGGTGGCCAAAGCGGCCATATTCTATGTAATATGGAAACATGGTAATATGTGGAGAAGTGAAATTCTATACAGTTGAATGTCAGACTGGATGGAATACACCTCTTCTTGTTTTTGTTGTTTTGGGCAGCACGGTGGCGCAGCAGTAGAGCTGCTGTCTTACAGCGCCAGAGACCCGGGTTCGATCCTGACCACGGGTGCTGTCCGTACAGAGCTTGTACGTTCTCCCCGTGACCTGCGTAGGTTTTCTCCGGGTGCTTCGGTTTCCTCCCACGCTCCAAAGACGTACAGGTTTGCAGGTTAATTGGCTTGGTGTCATTGTAAATTGTCCCCAGTGTGTGTAGGAGAGGGTTAGTGTGCGGGGATCGCTGGTCGGCGCGGACATGGTGGGCCGGCGGGCCTGTTTCTGCGCTGTATCTCCAAACGAAACTAAACTTGACCTAAATTGGATGGCAAAGAGCTTAATTTAAGGTTGATACATAATGAAATGTTTACGCTTTGATAACAGATCAGGTCCTGAGATTGGGGAGGGAGGGGAAGGGGCAAGCGAGCGTGGAGAGTGACTGGCCTTGAATGTATTGATCACGTTGGCTCCTGTCCGCTGGGTGCAAGTGCAGTCTGTGAGCCTTTTAAACTGAATTCAATTAAGCGTGGGTTTTACTTTGAAAGAAAACCAGTGCGCTCTGCACATTTGTTTTAGACATAATATCAGTGCAAATTGATGGTTTGTTTATGGAAAATTACTTTAAAACTCTGAGGAGCGCCTTGAAGGCAAGTTAAGCCATCACAGCAATTCCTGTAAGGCAATCTCTACAGCAGACCAAGAGAAAAGAGCAGTGTCCAGGCATGGAAATGATCAATGGGCTTCAGAGCTAAAAGGGATCATCTGAAACACTGATAAGGAAATGATTTTGTGTGTCGTTTATGATATTTTAAGTGCACACGGTGAATTATTAAAATCCAGTTTAGACGAGAGCAGAGAGCAATTCTTGGTTTAGTTTAGAGATACAGCACAGAAACAAGCCCTTCGGCCCACTGAGTCCACACCAACCAGCGATCCTTGCATAATAACACTACCCTACACACACTAGGGGCAATTTACACCATACACCAAGCTAATTAACCTACATACCTGTACGTCTTTGGAGTGTGGGAGGAAACCGAAGATCTCGGAGAAAACCCACGCGGTCACTTAACTCCATACAGACAGCACCCATAGTCGGGATCGAACCCAGTTCTCCGGCACTGAAAGCGCTGTAAGGCAGCGACTCTACCGCTGCGCCATCGTGCCACCCATTGCCCAAATCTGGAGGATGTGATGATTTGACCTGGGTGTGTGTTTAGCACAGAAGCTATATCGCCACTGCTTAGAGTCATAGAGTCATACAGCGTGGAAACAGGCCCTTCGGCCCAACTTGCCCACGCCGGCCAACATGTCCCATCAACGCTAGTCCCACCTGCCTGCCCAAATGTTTCTTAAATGTTGCGATAGCCCCTCCCTCAACTACCTCCTCCGGCAGCTCGTTTCATGCATGCACCACTGGCTTCCACTGCCAAAGTTGGCAATACTAACCCCACATTCACTGCTGGTTGGGGAGGCTGATGTACTGACGGCATTGTGCAGTTTAATTTAATTTGGTTTATTGTCACGTGTACCGAGGTACAGTGAAAAGCCTTTGTTGCGTGCTAACCAGTCAGCGGAAAGACAATACATGATTACAATCGAGCCATTCCACAATATACATGATAAAGCGAATAACATGAATGATGTTTAGTGCAAGTGAACGTGCAGGGCAAGTGCATGGCGTTCCCGCGGCTCCAGGTTTGATCCTGATCTCCGGTGCTGCCTGCACTGAGCTGGCACATTTTCTACATGACCGTGTGGTTTTACCCCAAAGACTTACGCAATGGCACAGTTAATTGGGCACCGAAGATTGCCTCTAGTTTGTAGGTGAGTGGAAATATTAAAGACTAGAAGGCAGAACCTTAAGGTGAGAGCAGCAACGTTTAAAGGAGATGCGCACGACAAGTTTTTTTACACATCGTGGTTCGTGCCTGGAATGTGCTACCAGAGGTGGTGGTGGAGGCAGATATGACAGTGGTATTTAAGAGGGTTTTACATAGAAACATAGAAAATAGGTGCAGGAGGAGGCCATTCGGCCCTTCGAGCCAGCACCACCATTCATTGTGATCATGGCTGATCGTCCCCAATCAATAACCCGTGCCTGCCTTCTTCCCATATCCCTTGATTCCACTAGACCCTAGAGCTCTATCTAACTCTCTCTTAAATCCATCCAGTGATTTGGCCTCCACTGCCCTCTGTGGCAGGTGATTCCACAAATTCACAACTCTCTGGGTGAAAATATTTTTCTCACCTCAGTCTTAAATGGCCTCACCTTTATTCTAAGACTGTGGCCCCTGGTTCTGGACTCGCCCAACATTAGGAACATTTTTCCTGCATCTAGCTTGTCCCGTCCTTTTATAATTGTATATGTTTCTATAAGATCCCCCCTCACCCTTCTAAACTCCAGTGAATACAAGCCTAGTCTTTTCAATCTTTCCTCATATGACAGTCCTGCCATCCCAGGGATCAATCTTGTGAACCTACGCTGCACTGCCTCAATCACAAGGATGTCCTTCCTCAAATTAGGAGACCAAAACTGTGCACAATACTCCAGATGTGGTCTTACCAGAGCCCTATACAACTGCAGAAGAACCTCTCTACTGCTATACTGAAATCCTCTTGATATGAAGAAGCTTTCTTCACTGCCTGCTGTGCCTGCACGCCAACTTTCAGTGACCGGTGTACAAGGACACCCAGGTCCCGCTGTACCTCCCCCTTACCTAACCTAACCTAACCCCGTTGAGATAATAATCTGCCCCCTTGTTTTTGCCACCAAAGTGGATAACCTCACATTTATCTATATTATATTGCATCTGCCACACATCTGCCCACTCACTCAACATTTCCAGGTAACCCTGCAACCTCCTAACATCCTCTTCACAGTTCACACTTCACAGTTCACAAGCAAAATATGAGGTGCTGCTCCTCCAATTTGCGGTGGGACTCACTCTGGCCATGGAGCAAGCCCAGGACAGAAAGGTCGGATCCGGAATGGGAGGGGGAGTTGAAGTGCTGTGACATGCATTTAAATATAAAGCACTGATTTTATGTTTCATTAATCTAAACATCTTCAAAACAAGAAACACTGTTCAATTAAAAAATATAATTGAATGTTGAATATTGGAAGACTTTGAATCAATCTTCAACAACCATTGATAGAAATATTAAAGATTGGCCCACATTATCTTGGTCTATTTGCATTGACAATTTTAATTGTTTTCCTCTCGTGCAGGAAAATGACTGATTATATTAACCCAACTTTTCCTTTTAATTTGGAAAGTTGACATCCGATGAGCACGGTTTTTGTGTCGATGGAACAGAATCTCAAAGGAGTCCTGTTCTTCATGAAGAACTCATACAATGGTAGGGAGTGTTATGAAGCTGTGTAACGTAATTAGTTTTTCAGTGTTGAATATCAGCTCATCAGTTTGGAAGATTCTGCTGAAGTAAAAGTATTAAGGGAGCTTATCTAATGTCAATATAGATGAAATAATGAGTCTTGGATGAGAGGAAGGCATGAGCTGTTCAAACGAATCAGGCGCAGAATAAACAGTGTCACACTCTACCTCACCATTTACTTTGATGTATTTGACAAACAATCACTGAGCTGCGTGATATTTGCTTTCGGTTTGCTGCGCTCACCTGCATTTTATGTAATGTGTTGCGTAACCGTGATGGTTGCAACACCGCAATGATTTATCTTGCATTAAATGTTATACCCTTCAACCTGCATCTGTACACTGTGGACGGCTTGATTGTAATCACGTATTGTCTTTCCACTCACTGCTTAGCGCGCGACAAAAAATAATGTCACTGTGCCTCGGTGTACGTGGCAATAAACTAATCTAGTTAGCAGAGGGACGATTGCAGAAGTCCTTTTGAATGAAAGCCCTGGGAAGTCTTCTTGTTTCATGTACGTAGGTTTGTTGTGTAGGGTCACCTAGAAATTTGGCCGGCAGCTCAATTGGAGCAAATGTCAGAGAAGCTGAAGTTTGCAGCAGCTTCGAGGGGCCATAGCCCAGCAGAAGAGTGCTAGTTTAGTTTAGTTTAGTTTAGTTTAGTGTTGTTTAGTGATAACTTACCAAATTAAAAGAGGCCCTTCAACCCACTGAGTCTGCACCGACCAGCGATCCCCGCACATTAACACTGTCCTTCACACAATGTGGAAAATTTACACCATACACCAACCCAATACCTGTACGTCTTTGGAGTGTGGGATGAAACCGGAGCACTCGGAGAAAACCCACGCAGTCACGGGGAGAACGTACAAATTCCACACAGACAGCACCCGGGATAGGGATCGAGCCTGAGTCTCTGGAAATGTAAGGCAGCAGCTCTACCAGCTGTGCTAAGGCACAGCCCATAATGTGAACATTTACAATACATATATAATTTAAAAATTATTTTCTACTGATTCAAAACTACAATCCAGATTGTCCACTGCACTTTAACATTGCTCCACCCAACTTGTCAACCAAAAGCCAGAAGTTGCAAGTTTCCTCTACTTAGCCTGTGTAGTTGCTCCCAGAAGTTGCAATTTGCACCCATTTAAGGTGAGAGGAGAAAGATTGAATTCGGAACCTGAGGGGGAACTTTTTCCACACAAAGGGTGGTGGGTATATGGAACAAACTGCGATAGTTATAGTTATAGATACTATACCAACATTTAAAATACATTTGGCCAGGTACATGGATGGGAGAGGTTTAGAGAGATATGGGCCAAATATGGGCATGTGGGATTAGTGTAGATTGGCCACCTTGGATGGCATGGGCAAGTTGGGCCGAAGGGCCTGTTCCTCTGTTATATACTGTAGCTCTATCACAGAACTTTAGCTCCACACGTTTATGTGTTCAAATGACAAAAGCAATCCCTGTCGAAAAAAATCACTCGATACTTCTTATCTTATCGAGTCCACATCACATGCTTAGATATTGTTCAGCCAGAGCTTAGTTTAGTTTAGACATACAACGCAGAAACAGGTCCTTTGGGCCCACCGAGTCCGCGACCAGCGATCCCTGCACATTAACACTATTCTACACACACTAGGGACAATTTACACTTATACCAAGCCAATTAACCTACAATCCTGTACGTCTTTGGAGTGTGGGAGGAAACTGAAGATCTCGGAGAAAACCCACGCGGTCACTGGGAGAATGTACAAACTTAGTAGTCAGGATCGAACCCAGGTCTCCGGCGCTGCATTCGCTGTAAGGCAGCAACTCTACCGCTGCGCTACCATGACCGCCCACTGAATCTTCATTGTAGGCATCTTCATTGTAGGCAGCGAGATCGGCAGCTGTGCATTGGTTTTCCAGTTGAGGGCAGTTCACCAGGTGCTCCATTGTTTGTTGTTCAATACCACATTCGCAGGTGACATCGTTGGAGTTACAACCCCACTTATTTAGAGACACCTTGACTCTTCCAACACCAGTTCTCAATCGATTGAGGCATTTCCATCTGGCCCAACTTGCGTCTGCACCAGGAGGGAATTGCTCACTAGCCGTCAGTCCCATGGTAGTTGAGAGGTAGAGTGGATGTCCTATCACCCCATATGGAGACACGTGCTTCACTCATTGTAATGCCAGCCTCAAGAGGAGTCACACAGTTAAGAAGACTTTTCCTCGACTTTAGGCGGCTTGGAAATGGTGTCTGGCCGAACATTAGATGTGGTTTATCTGGTATCTACCGCTGGCGCACCTTCATGCTGGCTGCTACTCTTCTGATGTCTGGTGGGGCTATGGCTGCCAGGAGGTAGAGGTTGTCAGTACTTGTTAGCTTGAGACAACCTGTGACAAGTCTGCAGGAAGCATTGAGGGCTGGGTCCAGCTTCTTGGCATGCCCTCTCGTCCAAGACTCTCCCACTAGTGGAAACATCCTCTCCACATCCACTCCATCCAAGCCTTTCACTATTCGGTAAGTTTCAATGAGGTCCGCCCCCTCAACCTTCTCAACGCCAGTGAGTGCAGGCCCAGTGGCATCAAACGCTCAACATACCTTAACCCAATCATTCCTGGGATAATTCTCGTAAACCTCTGGACCCTCTCCAACTGCAGCACATCTTTCCACAGATATGGTAGGTATGTTACAAAACTTACCTTCAGCGGCGCTGCAGTTCTGCCACTGCCCGTGTGCACGACTTTGACGCCTTTGAGAGGGGGGCGGGTTTAAAATGCAATTTTTCTGCAGCCTATTCAAATCGATCTCTGTCAGGCTGTTTAGTTGCTAAAGAAATATCGCTTCGACTGCCGTTTTATTAAGTTTATTAAAATTAGCGCTGGATAATTTAATTGTTCGAGTAAAATTAAAATCATCTTCAAATGCCGTCAACCCCGACAACGGGACGGATCTCACGTAGGGGGCAAGGCAAGGTATGTCGTTTATTTTTTCATATAAACTTGCTTCTTAGGATGCCTTTAATCTAAATTTCACGTTGCGAAAATGTGATTATGTAAATATACGAACCGGCAGTGTTTTTCCTGCCGATATGGGGTTTAAATTCACTGCAACTGCAACGTTCCAAACCAGCGCGTCCACAAAATCCCACTCGCAAGATGATTTAAATGCCCATTAATTTACAGGAATTAGACACTAAATTCCTTCCATTTAGCCTATAAATTCATGACACTGAGATTTAAAAATCATGTTATATTGTGAATTCTTGTGTGAATGTTATTTGGACACTCAGGCTTTTTAAAAATGTTAACCTTTTCTTAAGAAATGGATAGATGTTTAGATCTCGTAATTGAATTTTGTAATTAGCTACAATTGGGTAACTAACTAATTATTTGCTTTAATTTCAGGTCATCCAAGTAAGATTGTTTCATATTTGTTTCAGAATGCTTCAATCTACAATAACTGAAAATTTCATTCAGTTCTCTTAATTTTTAAGAAAGTTATGGGCTTTTGACTGTCCTTGATCACAGCTTTTGTGTTAAGTCAATGGAAAAGCAATAGGGAACAAGATGCTAATTTCCGAGTATGAAAATGGCCATAACTTTTTTAATACTGAAGATATGAAAGTGAATTACGTGTCAAATTAAACTTTTTTTTTAATGCTTTATCTGATGGGATAAATTGCAGACTTGATTTTTAAAATCTCAAAATTTTGTAACATTGATAGATATGGGGCCCAAAATTGCCCATAATACTCCAAATGCGGTCTGACCACAAAATAAAAGAAAGCTAGAATGCGGGTGTTCGAAAAGATACTTTGTGTTTCACAGCTTCACTGTCTAAAGTGAGTATATGTTGCGTTAATACTGAACTACTTCCTGATGGAATCGGAACTGGTTTTGCACATGAACTCAAAGTAACCGTCGTAAGTGAGACATGTTCAAAGAAGTGCATTAAATGGAAGCCAAAAGTTTGACAACTTTTTCTGAAACACTTGAGCGATAACCTTGATTTTAAATGATCTGATATATTGAACCTCAAATCTTGGCTAGTGATACAGTATATTGCAGAGACTTCTTTTCTTTGCTTCTGTACATTGCCACATTTCGCCCATGGATAAGGATGTAATGCTGAGGCTCTAACTCTGATCCTATAAGGCACTGGTCAGACTGCATTTGGAGTATTATGAACAGTTTTGGGCCCCATATCTGAGGAGGGATGTGCTGCCGTTGGAGAGGGTCCAGAGGATGTTTATGAGAATGATCCCAGGGATAATTGGTTTAACATATGATGAGCATGGTGAAGAAAGACTGGATAGACTCGCCTTGTACTCGCTAGAATTTAGGAGATTGAGGGGGGATCTTATAGAAACTTACAAAATTCTTAAGGGGTTGGACAGGTTAGATGCAGGAAGATTGTTCCCGATGTTGGGGAAGTCCAGGACAAGGGGTCACAGTTTGAGGATAGAGGGGAAATCCTTTAGGACAGAGATGAGAAAAACATTTTTCACACAGAGAGTGGTGAATCTCTGGAACTCTCTGCCACAGAAGGTAGTTGAGGCCAGTTCATTGGCTAAATTTAAGAGGGAGTTAGATGTGGCCCTTGTGGCTAAAGGGATCAGAGGGTATGGAGAGAAGGCAGGTACAGGATCCTGAGTTGGATGATCAGCCATGATCATATTGTATGGCGGTGCAGGCTCGAAGGGCCGAATGGCCTACTCCTGCACCTATTTTCTATGTTTCTATGAGCGTTTGACGGCACTGAGCCTGTACTCGCTGGAGTTTAGAAGAACAAAGGGGGACATCATTGAAACTTACCAAATAGTGAAAGGGTTGGATAGGGTGGGAACTAGTGGGAGAGTCTATAGTGGGAGAGTCTAGGACTCTCAGAATAAAAGGATGTAGCTTTGGAAAGGAGATGAGGAAGAATTTCTTTAGTCAGAGGGTGGTAAATCTGTGGAATTCATCGCCACAGGAGGCCAAATCAATGGTTGTTTTTAAAGAGGAGATTGACGTCTTCTTGATTAGTACGAGTGTCAGAGGTGATGGGGCGAAGGCAGGAGAATGGAGTTGAGTGGGAGAGATAGATCAGGCATGATTGAACGGCAGAGTAGACTTGATGGGCCGAATGGCCTAACTCTGCTCCTATAATTTATAAACTTAACGTGCAGCTTTTTCACGGTTAAAAAATTGAAAGTAGTTTATTCACGCAGAAGTTCAATATTATTATTAGACCAGAATTGGAACCACTCAGCCGACACAAAGTATTGCTCTGTGTATTGCCAAGTGCAATTTATTTTTGATTGATCAAATGTAAATATTAATCCCAACTTCTCTTTCTCACCAATTTATCTGGCAAACACAGCACACATATAAAGAATGGGGCCTACATTTAAATTGATTTGCGCACAAGTAACGGAAGAATTTTTTCACATGGAATAGATTTCAGGAAGATTTGGTTAATTTGTGATTTGGAATCTGGGCATCGCTGGCAAGAATAGCATTTGCTTGCCCATCCCTATTTATTCTAAGCCCAGAGATTTTCTCAACCATTTTAGAGCATTTTTCAGAGTCGACTACCATTCTGTGGGCTTGAAGCCAAAGTAGTTAAAGTTGGCAAATCTGCTTTCTTGGAAGATATTAGTCAAGCAAATGGGATTTTAAAAACAATGTGATTGCTCCAAGGTGATCAATTACTATGACGAGCAGCTTGTTTCATTTCAGCTCTAGGTTACTAATTAAATTTTGATTCCACAATGTAGCGGTGAACTAACTGGAGCTTCCAGACTGTTGGCTCGGCCTCTGAGTTGCTCGTGCCATAACTAATCACCGCACCCCCTGCTGTGCCTAAAGCAAAGAGACTTTAGAGATACAGCGCGGAAACAGGCCCATCGGCCCACCAAGTTGGAACCGACCAACGATCGCACTGTACACCAACACTATCCTACACACACTGGGGACAATTTACAAGTTACAGAAGCTAATTAGCCTACAGACCTTTATGTCTTTGGAGTGTGGGAGGAAACCGGAGCACCGGAGAAACCCACGTGGTATACGTGATAATAAAGGAGCCATTGAATCATTGAATCACTCTGATGAACTCCACTGAGTGCAGACTCAGTCAGTCCTCAGACAACAGGAAATCACAGGAGTCAATCAAGTGGAACAGCTGTTGCACTTCCTTCATGGCAAGGAGACCAAAATGGCACACAGAACCAGACATGATCTCACCTTGTACGAGGGTTGTCAACTTTCTCACTCCCAAATAAGGGACAAAAGGTCAAAATAAGGGACAAATTCCCGATGGTAATTCGTTGACCGACTCGGCCGTGGCTGGGTGAATGATGAGTTGGCCGGGGTGCTGGACTGCACACAAAGCCCAGCCGGCGGGCCAGCTGAGGAGATTTGGCCCACGCGACGTTGCGCGCAAAGTCCGGCACCCCACCCAACTCATGAACCGATGCTCGGCCATGAGAAGGAGGGGTGGTGGTGTCGGCGGTAAGCGAAGATCCGAAAGTCGGACAGCTGGCCGGGCTGCCGACCGACGGGGCCACGGGCGAGGTGCTGCTGCTGCACTCCATGGGCTGCACTACGACAGTACGGGTGAGGCGGGGCCGGATGCTGCATTCCGACACGACAGTCCCCTCAACCCGAGTAGTAGCAGTCAAATCCGGGACAAGGGCGGTCCAATATGGGACAAACCAATTTAGCCCAATACATGGGATGTCCCGGCTAATACCCGGCAACCCTAGTTTTTACAGTTGGAGTGACCAAAATCAATAAGATCATAAGTGACAGGAACAGAATTAGGCCATTCGGCCCATCAAGGCACCGCCATTCAATCATGGTAGATCTATCCCTCCCTCCTAACCCTATTCTCCTGTCTTCTCCCCATAACCTCTGACACCCGTACTAATCAAGAATCTATCTATCACTGCCTTAAAAATATCAATTGATACATCAGCTTTACAGATTTAGTTGAGTTTAGTTAGAGATACATGGCAGAAACAGGGGCCGTTTGGCCCACTGAGTCTGCGCCGACCAGTGATCCCCGCACACCAACAATTTACAATTATAACAAAGCCAATTAATCCACAAACCTGCATGCCTTTATAGTGTGGAAGGAAACCAGAGCTCCTGGAGAAAACCCACGCAAGCCAGGGGGAGAACGTACAAACTCCCTACAGGCAGTACCCGTAGTCAGGATCAAACCCAGGTTCCTGGCACTGTAAGGCAGCAACTCTACCGCTGCGCCATCGTGCTATCCAGATTTAGCCCAGATCTATTTTCTTTTATTTTCATGTCTAAAATAAAGCCTCAAAACTTGCTTATCTAAAGGGGCATTTTCTAGCTAGCTGGTCCTGAACTCTCCCACTAGTGGAAACATCCTCTCCACATCCACTCTATCTAGGCCTTTCACTACATCATAGAAGCAAAGTGCTTTCTTTATTGCGCTACAATTAAGCTGTTCCAATTTTTACCTTCTGACAAGGTCTCACTGAATTTCAAGTGGAAGGTTCACCACAAACTGACTTCAGCAAAGTCAGAGCACAAATGGGATTAAATTGGGTGAAGTCTCCTAATTACTCATGGTAAAGGCACTCCCAGGGCTGTGATAAACTGGACTGACTCTGAACGTCATTGCTAAACTGAACTCATGCGTGTTTTGCAGAAGATGGCAAACTACCCAACAAAAATCCACGGCATTTCTATTAGTGTGGTTGGTGTCCTGTTGCAATAGATATGTTTTGTTGTCATGATGAAGTACACTCCATTGCAATGACAGCACCGTTGTTTATGGTGTCATGGAGCAGTTCAACGAGTACGTCTCCGTTTCATATTTGTTATTGCACTGGAGCTTGTGAGAGCTGACCACACACAAAAAGGCCGCCATGTTTCGAGCAGGGTACCACTCAAAGATAGCCACTTTTAAGAAACACTGGACTAAGTAGGACCCGTTGGGTCCCATGTTCACACGGCAGGACTGGTCCCCCAACACAATATTCCACCTCTCCGCCAATTCCAATATTGGTGGCCAGTGGGGAGGTTTCTGGAGCGCTAGTATGGGTGTTGTGGGTTGATGGGACAGGTTTCCAGAGGGCTAGCATGGACATTGTGGGCTAAATGGATTCTTGGGGTGGCAGCTCAGTCACTCAAGCCTGATGTGCTGGCAGCTCACTCACGGCTGGTGGGCTGGCAGTTGACTCACGACTATTCCTTGAAATTCCATTTCAAACAGGGTGCAAGGCCGCCAAATTCAAGTAAAGTTTCCTACCACTTCAAGCAGGGTGCAAGGCCACCAAACTCAAGTGCAGTTTCATGCCACTTCAAGCAGGGTGCAAGGCCACCAAACTCAAGTGCAGTTTCAAGCCATTTCAAGCAGCAAGGCCACCAAATTCAAGTGCAGTTTCAAGTCATTTCAAGCAGGGTGCAAGGCCACCAAATTCAAGTGCAGTTTCATACCACTTCAAGCAGGGTGCAAGGCCACCAAATTCAAGTGCAGTTTCATACCACTTCAAGCAGGGTGAAACTACCATAAAACCACCATAAAACCACTCAAAACACCACAAAACGCCATATAAACACTAAACACTAAACACACACTTAGCAGACATTCAGTGTGTTCAGTTGATTCACAGCTCAGACAGTCATGACCTCACCCTCCCCCATCTTGCAGAGACTGAGCCACACCCACATTTCTGGGTTTTATAATCCTCCCCTCCCACTGGAAGGGGCGTGGCCTTAATGGCATGATTGACAGGAGAGAGATTCTCAACATTTTTTAAACACTAATAACACTTTTATTTTTCATTGATGGGAAGAATCCACTGCACCTGATGAGCAGAGGGGGACTGAGTAAGATGGCCAAAATCACAGCCACAAGTGGTAACGTTTTATCTAAAATCAATATAGTGCAAACAGGAAGTTGTCAAGTTTAGACTTTTAATCATTTGCCATTTCAAACCAACCACCACCAACAACTATTTGCTGTGCTTTATTTCAAACCATATAACCATATAACCATATAACAATTACAGCACGGAAACAGGCCATCTCGGCCCTTCTAGTCCGTGCCGAACACGTATTCTCCCCTAGTCCCATATACCTGCGCTCAGACCATAACGCTCCATTCCTTTCCCGTCCATATAACTATCCAATTTATTTTTAAATGATAAAAACGAACCTGCCTCCACCACCTTCACTGGAAGCTCATTCCACACAGCCACCACTCTCTGAGTAAAGAAGTTCCCCCTCATGTTATCCCTAAACTTCTGTCCCTTAATTCTCAAGTCATGTCCCCTTGTTTGAATCTTCCCTACTCTCAGTGGGAAAAGCTTATCCACGTCAACTCTGTCTATCCCTCTCATCATTTTAAAGACCTCTATCAAGTCCCCCCTTAACCTTCTGCACTCCAAAGAATAAAGCCCTAACTTGTTCAACCTTTCTCTGTAACGTAGTTGCTGAAACCCAGGCAACATTCTAGTAAATC
This sequence comes from Amblyraja radiata, assembly GCF_010909765.2. Classification (NCBI taxonomy): domain Eukaryota; kingdom Metazoa; phylum Chordata; class Chondrichthyes; order Rajiformes; family Rajidae; genus Amblyraja; species Amblyraja radiata. Next base: position 68,720,392 of record NC_045963.1, read on the forward strand.
TCCTCTGTACTCTCTCTATTTTGTTGACATCCTTCCTATAATTAGGCGACCAAAATTGTACCCCATACTCCAGAATTGGCACCCCACATTTTAATTTTTAAACCACATTAAGAGCACTCAAGGTCAGAAAAACCACACTCACAGTTTAGTAGAAATGTGTTCAGTGTTATTCACAGCTCAGACTGAGAGACATGACCCTCTCGCTCCCCCCATCTTGCAGAGACTGACTGATGCACTCAACACCTCCGGGTTTTATAGTCCCTCCGGAAGGGGCGTGGCCTTCAGGAGCGAGAATCTCAAAAAAATTTAAACACTAATAACTCTTTTATTTTTCATTGATGGGAAAAATCCTCTTGTCCTGCACTGCGGAGGGGGACTCTGAGTAAGATGGCCAAAAATCACAGCCGTACATGGCAGCGTTTTTTCTAAAATCAATTTACAGAAGAACAGGAATCAGGCTTTTAGTAATATAGATTTAGACAGGTGCATGTATGGGATAGGCATAGAGGGATATGGACCAAATGTAGGCAGGTGAGGGCAATTGGGTAGTTGAGGCAGGTACTATTGCAATGATTACGAAACATTTAGACTGGTAGTTGGATGGGATAGCTACTGATGTTTAGTATAGTTTAGTTTAGAGATACAGCATGGAAACATGAAATTCTGCTATGAAAGCCAAGTTGACTTCCAGGGCCAATATCTGCCCACTTCAAATAGCCACAGGACAATGCTGTAGTTTCAGTTTACTTTAGTTCAATTGAAATTAGAGATACAGCGCAGAAACAGGCCCTTTGGCCCAGCAAGTCTGCTCCGACCAGCGCTCCCTGTACACCAGCACTATCCTACACACAAGGGACAATTTATAATTTTCCCAAAGCCAATTAACCTACAAACCTGTATGCCTTTGGAATGTGGGAGGAAACCGGAAATCCCGGATAAAACCCATGCGGTCATGGGGAGAATGTACAAACTCCGTACAGGCAGCACCCATATGGGATTAAACCCCGGTCCCTGGTGCTGTAAGGCAGCAACTCTACCGCTGCACCACTGTGCCGCCTATGTAATGGGATGACCAATAGACATAGGAGCAGAAATGGGCCATTTGGCCCATCGAGTCAGGTCTATCATTTGATCATGGCCGATCTATTTTTCCCTCTCAACCCCCATTCTCCTGCCTTCTCCCCATAACCTTTGATGCCCTTACTAAGCAAGAACCTGTCAATCTCCGCCTTAAAAATTAACTTTAGTTTTGTTTATTATTATCGTCATGTGTACAGAGATTAAGTGAGAAGCGTGCTATCCAGTCAAAAAATGACAAAACATGAACACAATCAAGCCGTCCACAGTGCAAAGAATATTGAAATATTTGTGGATTGGCTCAATTGCCCCCCTTAAAAATCAAATTGCCCCCCTGTGGGGCGTACGCCCCACGTTGGGAACCACTGGTTTAGTGCAAAGATATAACACTGAATTCGATAAAGTCCGATTAAAGAAAGTTCAAAGGTCACCAAAGAGGTAGATGAGAGGTCAGGACCACCCTCTAGTTGTTGAGAGGACTGTTCAATTGCCTGTTAACATCTGGGAAGAAACTGTCCCTGAATGTGGAGGTATGTGTTTTCAAACCTATCTCCTGCCTGATGGGAGAGGGAAGAAGAGGGAGTGAGTCTGGTCCTTGATACCCATTGACTTGGCCTCCACAGCCGTCCGTGCAAATAATTCCACAGATTCCACTCGGCTTGTACTCGCTAGAATTTAGAAGATTGAAGGGAGATCTTATAGAAACTTACAAAATTCTTAAGGGGTTGGACAGGCTAGATGCAGGAAGATTGTTCCCGATATTGGGGAAGTCCAGAACAAGGGGTCACAGTTTAAGGATAAGGGGGAAATCTTTTAGGACCGAGATGAGAAAAACATTTTTCACACAGAGAGTGGTGAATCTCTGGAATTCTCTGCCACAGAAGGTAGTTGAGGCCAGTTCATTAGCAATATTTAAGAGGGAGTTAGATGTGGCCCTTGTGGCTAAAGGTATTAGGGGGTAGGGAGAGAAGGCAGGTACAGGATACTGAGTTGGATGATCAGCCATGATCATATTGAATGGCGGTGCAGGCTCGAAGGGCCTACTCCTGCACCTATTTTCTATGTTTCTATGTTTATATTCACCACCCTCTGACTAAAGAGATTCCTCCTCATCTGACATGAAGTTATAAAGGGAGCTGCATAAATACGAGTCTTCCTATTTTACCAGTGGACTTAACAATACAAATGGAAACGTCATAGCTTTGTTCCCTTCATCCCTTCACCTTCTCTGCAACGTTCTCCCTATTTTTGTCCAGTGATTGATCGGAATTGTTGGCCTTTTCACTCGGTGGGGGTGGGTAGGGGATGAGGAGATTGAATAAGTGCCTGAGGTGTAACTTTTTCACACAGAGGGTGGTGGGTGTATGGAATGAGCTCCCGGGGAAGGTATTTGAAGCAGGGACTATTGGCTAGTTCAAGCAGTTGTTTAAGAAACATTTAGATAGGTAGATGGCTAGGATGGGTTAAGAGGGATACGGGCAAAATGCAGGCAGGTGGGACTAGCGTAGAAGGGACATGTTGACCGGTGTGGGCACGTTGGGCCAAAGGGCCTGTTTCCATTCTGTAAGACTATTGAAGATGGGACATGTTGGTCGTGTGGGCAAGTTGGGCCGAGGGGCCTGTTTCCACCGTGTGAGACTCTATGACTCTATTTAATTTAGTTCAGTTTAGAGAAACCCGCATGTTAACACTATCCTACACACTAGGGACAATTTTTACATTTACCAAGCCAATTTACCTACATACCTGCATGTCTTTGAGTGTGGGAGGAAACCGAAGATCTTGGAGAAAACCCACGCAGGTCACGGGGAGAACGTTCAAACTCTGTACAGACACCACCCGTAGTCGGGATCGAACCTGGGTCGCTGGCGCTGCAAGCGCTGTAAGGCAGCAACTACTGCTGTGCTACCATGCCGCACAACATGTACATGGGACATGTTGATCAGTGTGGGCAGGCTGGGCTGAAGGGCCTGTTTCCACATTGTAAGACTCTAGGACTATGGTAGATGGGACATGTTGAATGGTGTGGGCAAGTTGGGCTGAAGGGCCTGTCTCCATGTTGTATCACGCTATGACCATGACCCAGAGGGAATTGGATGCGGTTGTGGTTTAAGTTAGAATGTGTTTCTTTTATATCCTGGATCTGGATTTTTAATTTAGCCTAGTTAATGAATGTAGGGCTCCTACCTCCAGCTATTGGGATTAGCTATAAACCATAATATGTTCCAATGAGATTCAGTCACATGCATTGTAAACAATTCAATGTTGTACACACTGTTCTGTGCAGAGGGCAAATGGTGCATCTGCTCCAGAGTCTCGCTTTAATGCCTCATTTGAAAGGAAGGAATCAAGAACCAGAGGACATGGGTTTAAAGTGAAAGGGGAAAGATTTAGTGAGAAATTGAAAGGCAACCTTTTCACACAGAGGTTGGTGGGTGTATTCAACGAGCTGCCAGAGGAAGAAGCTGAGGCAGATACTATGACAACATTTGAAAGACACTTGGCCAGGCACATGGATAGGAAAGGTTTAGGATGTTGGTTCATGGGCTGAGTTGGTCGAGGGTGATGGAGGAGGCCCTGCAGCAGCCTGGTGCTTTCCTGGATCGGGAGCCACTCCAATACATCCAACGCGTGGATCGGACTTCGGACTTTTTGTCAATGGCGACAAAATATGGCGATTCGTGCCAGTGTGATTGATGCAAAAATAATTTCACTGTGCAGTGCATACATAGAAACATAGAAATTAGATGCAGGAGTAGGCCATTCAGCCTTTCGAGCCAGCACCGCCATTCAATATGATCATGGCTGATCAACCAAAATCAGTACCCCGTTCCTGCTTTTTCCCCATGTCCCTTGATTCCCTTAGCCCTAAGAGCTAAATCTAACTCTCTCTTGAAAACATCCAGTGAATTGGCCTCCACTGCCTTTGATGGTAGCGAATTCCACAGATTCACAACTCTCTGGGTGAAAAGTGACAGCCAACAACCATTGAACCATTGATTAATTTGGTATGAGGCAAACAAAGGCAAATGTATCCCTCAAGTCTAAAGTAAAGTTTAAAAATAGAACCAGTGTGAATGGGTGAGTGATGGTCGGCATGGACTTGGTGGGCCGAAGGGCCTGTACCAAACTGTAACTTTCAATCCATTAATTCAGAGTCAGTCTGAAGAAGCATTGCAATGCGAAATGACACCCATTCCTTTTCTCAAGAGATGCTGTTTGTTCAGCTGAGTTACTCCACCTTTTTGTGTCCACCTTTGGTTTAAACCAGCATCTCCAGTTCTTTCCTACACAATTAATTCGGAGTGTCAGGCAGCATCTGTGGAGGGAATGGCTAGGTGACGTTTCAAGTCAGGATTCGCTGCCCATCCATTCACTCCGCAGATGCTGCCCGACCCCCTGAGTTACTCCAGCACTTTGTGGTTTGCCCAAAAATTCCAGCACCTGCGGTTCCTTGTGTCTCCACAACTGTTCCAATAGACAATAAACAATAGACAATAGGTGCAGGAGTAGGCCATTCGGCCCTTCGAGCCAACACCGCCATTCAATGTGATCATGGTTGATCATCCCCAATCAGTACCCCGTTCCTGCCTTCTCCCCATATCCCCTGACTCAGCTATTTTTAAGAGCCCTATCTAGCTCTCTCTTGAAAGCATCCAGAGAACCCACCTCCACCGCCCTCTGAGGCAGAGAATTCCACAGACTCACCACTCTCGGTGAGAAAAAGTGTTTCCTCGTCTCCGTTCTAAATGGCTTACTCCTTATTCTTAAACTGTGGCCCCAGGTTCTGGACTCCCCCAACATCGGGAACATGTTTCCTGCCTCTAGCGTGTCCAAACCCTTAACAATCTAATATGCTCCATTCAGGTGAGGGTCTCACCCCCGTCACTCACCAAAGAAGGGACTCAGTTTATCAGTCGTTCACTAGCAGTCAGAGACAAGAAACAACGCTGTTATTTTCCAGCAATGTCTTGCCTTTCCAGAAAACCGTGATATTGCTTCTTTAATATTTGGCATCCTGTCCTTCCCATGGTTTGACTTTTTAGTATCGTTCCTTTCGCTGACTACAATTCAATCCACTGGTCACCATCCAAGTGCTTTACAGTGGTTTATTGACATTTCAGACTTGGAATTGGCCATCATCTAAAAATATTACAGCTGCTGTCATCTTTCCCCAGGGTCCTGTCGAAAATAATCAAATTCAACAATACTCAATGAAGGCAAAAACCGTTTGACAAAGCTCGCAGATGTTGATATAAATTGCATGCAGAGCTTATTTAGCGTATTTGTAAAAATCGTTGGCAAGACTAAATGCAAGAGAGGAAACTCTCTGGAGGATTGATTAGAGGCACATCGTCACAGAGCATGGAAACAGGCCCTTCGGCCCAACCAGTCCATGCCGACCAAGATGCCTCATCTACACGAGTCCCACCTGCCCACGTTTGGCCCACATCCCTTTAAAGCTTTCCCATCCATGTACCCGTCCAATGGCTTTTAAATGTTGTTGCAGCTCCTGCCTCAACTACCTCCTCTGGCAGCCCGTTCCATTCACCCACCACTCTCTGAGTGAAAAGGTTGTCCCTCAGGTTCCTATTTCATCTTTCTCCTCTCACCTTAAACCAATGTCCTTTGGTTCTTGATTCCCCTACTCTGGGTAAAAGACTATGCATTCACCTTATCTATTCCCCTCAAGATCATGGATTTGTTAGCCTCCGTTTATGCGATATCTTCTCTCCTCCCCGTATCCTCCAACAAGTGCACTGTGGCACATCGGTAGAGCTACTGACTGACAGCGCTAGAGACCCGGGTTCCAACCTGTGACAGCAAGGCAGCAACTCTATTGCTGCGCCACCGTGCCGCCCAGGAAGACAAATGTGATAGGAGAGGATAAAGCATGGAGTAACATAGAAACATAGAAACATAGAAAATAGGTGCAGGAGTAGGCCATTCGGCCCTTCGAGCCTGCACCGCCATTCAATATGATCATGGCTGATCATCCAACTCAGTATCCTGTACCTGCCTTCTCTCCATACCCCCTAATACCTTTAGCCACAAGGGCCACATCTAACTCCCTCTTAAATATAGCCAATGAACTGGCCTCAACTACCTTCTGTGGCAGAGAATTCCAGAGATTCACCACTCTCTGTGTGAAAAATGTTTTCCTCATCTCGGTCCTAAAAGATTTCCCCCTTATCCTTAAACTGTGACCTCTTGTTCTGGACTTCCCCAACATCTGGAACAATCTTCCTGCATCTAGCCTGTCCAACCCCTTAAGAATTTTGTAAGTTTCTATAAGATCCCCCCTCAATCTTCTAAATTCTAGCGAGTACTAACCGAGTCTATCCAGTCTTTCTTCATATGCAAGTCCTGACATCCCAGGAATCAGTCTGGTGAACCTTCTCTGTACTCCCTCTATGGCAAGAATGTCTTTCCTCAGATTATGAGACCAAAACTGTACGCAATACTCCAGGTGTGGTCTCACCAAGACCCTGTACAACTGCAGTAGAACCTCCCTGCTCCTATACTCAAATCCTTTTGCTATGAATGCTAACATACCATTCGCCTTCTTCACTGCCTGCTGCACCTGCATGCCTACTTTTAATGACTGGTGTACCATGACACCCAGGTCTCGTTGCATCTCCCCCTTTCCTAATCGGCCACCATTCAGATAATAGTCTATTTTCCTGTTTTTGCCACCAAAGTGGATAACCTCACATTTATCCACATTATACTGCATCTGCCATGCATTTGCCCACTCACCCAGCCTATCCAAGTCACCTTGCAGCCTCCTAGCATCCTCCTCACAGCTAACACTGCCCCCCAGCTTCGTGTCATCCGCAAACTTGGAGATGTTGCATTCAATTCCCTCGTCCAAATCATTAATATATATCGTAAATAGCTGGGGTCCCAGCACTGAGCCTTGCGGTACCCCACTAGTCGCTGCCTGCCATTGTGAAAAGGACCCGCTTACTCCTACTCTTTGCTTCCTGTCTGCCAGCCAGTTCTCTATCCACATCAATACTGAACCCCCAATGCCGTGTGCTTTAAGTTTGCACAAGAGTTGGGAGGTCATCCATCATCATCGTTGAAAACATTAGCGACGCAGTTGGTTTCCAATGGGAACATTGACGGACGCACCACACATCTCTGTCCTCAAGTTCCTGCGGACGTCCGCCGCTGGAAGTATAGGATTTTGGTGTGTGTGTGCTTTATCATCGTTCCTTACAATGCCGTGTACGACAGTGATCGCAACTTCTACTGAAGTGTGGATGGCCGTTGGCTCGCTAGGAGCTCATCGGCCCTTTGACAGGTCTTGTTTTTGGTCCTGCTGGGGGTCCACAGCCCCCTCCTCACCTGGCAAACCAGGCATGGGAGACGGTTTAGTCACCGACTATCCGACCATGGAGCAGGTAGCATGGGTTACCCGTGGCGGTATGAACTCCCCCCGACCTGACCTTCAATTAAAAAAACATCAGTGGGTGTGCGCAAAAGCTACTGGATGTGATTAAACTTCTGAATTTCACTGAGGGGATCAATAAAGTATTTATTATTATTATTATTATTATTATTATTATTATTATTATTATTATTATTAGTATGAGCATGTAAGAGTGGATGAGGATAGTGACAGTATATCCTCATCTAGACTGATTCCTGGGATGTCAGGACTTTCATATGAAGAAAGACTGGATAGACTCGGCTTGTACTCGCTAGAATTTAGAAGATTGAGGGGGGATCTTATAGAAACTTACAAAATTCTTAAGGGGTTGGACAGGCTAGATGCAGGAAGATTATTCCTGATGTTGGGGAAGTCCAGGGCAAGGGGTCACAGTTTAAGGATAAAGGGGAAATCCTTTAGGACCGAGATGAGAATTTCTTTTTCACACAGAGAGTGGTGAATCTCTGGAACTCTCTGCCACAGAAGGTAGTTGAGGCCAGTTCATTGGCTATATTTAAGACAGAGTTAGATGTGGCCCTTGTGGCTAAGGGGATCTGGGGGTATGGAGAGAAGGCAGGTACAGGATACTGAGTTGGATGATCAGCCATGATCATATTGAATGGCGGTGCAGGCTCAAAGGGCCGAATGGCCTACTCCTGCACCTATTTTCTATGTTTCTATGTTTCTATATGTGAGTGTATGATTATGAGTGAGTGATTGTGTACTGGCCATTATCAGTTCCACTCAAACATAGAATTGTACAGCGCAGGAAGGGGCCCTTTTGCCCACAATGTCCACGCCATACATAAATAGAGTCATGAGAACAGGCCCTTCGGCCCAACTTGCCCACAACGGCCAACATGTCCCACCTTCCCACGTTTGGCCCATATCCCTCTGAACCCGTCCTATCCATGTACCTGTCTAAGTGCTAAGACAAGGAACACTTTTTCTCACAGAGAGTGGTGAGTCTGTGGAATTCTCTGCCTCAGAGTGCAGTGGAGGCAGGTTCTCTGGATGCTTTCAAGAGAGAGCTAGATAGTGCTCTTAAAAATAGCGGAGTCAGGGGATATGGGGAGAAGGCAGGAACGGTGTACTGATTGGGGATGATCAGCCATGATCACATTGAATGGCGGTGCTGGCTTGAAGGGCCGAATGGCCTACTCCTGCACCTATTGTCTATTGTCCTTTTAAATGTTGTGATAGTCCCTGTCTCAACTACCTCCTCTGGCAGCTTGTTCCATACACTCACTACCCTTTGTGTGAAAAAGTTACCCCTCAGATTCCCATTAAATCTTTTCCCCTTCACCTTAAACCTATGCCCTCTGGTCCCCGATTCACCTACTCAGGGAAAGAGACTCTGTGCGTCTACCCGATCTATTCCTCTCATGATTTTACACATGATGCCACGATAAACTGTGCAAGTGATTCATGTCCCTCCAATCCTTGCTAATCCCTGCGCCCATCTAAAAATCACGAGAATGTTCACTGTCGTATCTGCTTCCACCATCACCCCGTGTCAGAGCCTGTGGAACTGTTATTCAGCATCAGCTGCAGAAGTCACCCACACTGAGCCGACTGTCAGGCAAGAGTGGTGCAAAAAAATGTCTGCAGGCATTCATTCACATGAGCTTAATGTCGTTTGGATGAGATATTAAATTGAGCCCCATCTGCCTTCTCAGGTGGGTGCGAAGGATCTCGCTTGGAGAACAGCACCCAACTTCTTCTGGTTTTGTTTTGTTTAGTTTAGAGATACAGGGTGGAAACAGGCCCTTCGGCCCACCAAGTCCGTGCCAACTAACAATCCTACTCTACACTCGAGGGACTATTTACAGGAGCTGATTAACCTACAAAACCGCTCGTCTTTGAAGTGTTATAGGAAAGACGTTGTTAAGCTGGAAAGGGTGCAGAGAAGATTTACGAGGATGCTATCAAGACTCAAGGGCCTGAGCTAAAGGGGGAGGTTGAGCAGGCTAGGACTTTATTGCTTGGAGCACAGGAGGATGAGTGGTGATCTTATAGAGGTGTATATGATCATGAGAGAAATCAATAGGCTACATGCATAGAGTCTTTTACCCAGAGTAGGGAAATCAAGCACCAGAGGACATAGATTTAAGGTGAGGGGGGGGGGAAGATTTAATAGGAAGCTAAGGGGTAACTTTTCTACACAAAGGGTGGTAGGTGTATGGAACAAGCTGCCAGAGGAGGTAGTTGAGAAAGGTACTATTGCAACGTTTAAAAACATTTGGACAGTTAAGGGCCTGTCCCATGATGCGAGTTCACCCAAGAGCTCTCCCGAGTTTAAAAAAAATCAAACTTGTGGCACCTCATCACGAGTATTTTTTTACTCTTGGAAATTTTTCACACTGTTGAAAAAACTTCACGAGTTTCCTCGTTTCCCAAGTACCTGCCGTTAGCATTATGAGCCGCTACGGGACATCCACGAGCTCCGACGTACCCGCTACGCACATTCTACTTACTTACCACGAGTTTGAAATGTTTTAAACTCGCGAGAGCTCTTGGGTGAACTCGCATGGTTGGGCAGGCCCTTTACATGGATCGGACAAGTTTAGAGGGATATGAGCCAAACGCATGCAGGTGGGAATAGTGTAGATGGGGCGTGTTGGTAGGCATGGCCAGGCTGGGCTAAAGTTGGTTCCACGCTGAATGGCTCTTTGACTCCAGTAATGAATGGTGCCAGACAGTTAAATGGTTAATGGGTGGAGGTGCTCAATTACATTTCCATTGAAAAGCTGAAGCCTCTTCCCAAGGTCCCCACTGTCAGAGAAACCAGCCTTCAACCAATTCAGTCAACTCTACGTGAAATGGCTGAGTGGACTGCATTTAGCAAATGCCACATGGTCAGATAATATCTTCTTAGTCTAGTTAGAGATACGGCGCGGAAACAGCCCTTCAGTCCACTGAGTTCACACCGATCAGCGATTCCCGCACACTTACACTGGTCCTACACACACTAATGACCCTGTCCCACGGTGCGAGTTCATTCCAAGAGCTCTCCCGAGTTTAAAAAAAAAATCAAACCCGTGGTCAGCTCGGAGAATTAACGTAGCGGGTACGTCGGAGTTCGGGGACGTCTCTTAGCGGCTCGTAACGCTAACGGCAGGTACTCGGGAAGACTCGCTAACGGCAGGTAAGCTCGGGAAGACTCGTGAAGATTTTGCAACATGTTGAAAAATGTCCACGAGAGCCCCGAGTATCGACGAGCGGCCATTACCGTAAATCTCCGAATTCGAATCAGGGCAAACTCGGGAGAACTCTTGGGATGAACTCGCACCATGGGACAGGGCCATAAGGACAATTTACATTTATATAAGCCAATTAGCCTATAAACATGTACGTCTTTGGAGTGTGGGAGGAAACCGAAGATCACGGAGAAAACCCACGCAGATCACGGGGGGAACGTACAAACTCTGTACAGGCAAGCACCCGTGGTCAGACTCGAACCGGTGGCGCTGTGAGGCAGCAACTCGACCGCTGCACCACCGTGCCTCCGTGTTGGAACTGATGACGGTCATTACACACTCACTCACTCACTCACTCACTCACTCACTCACTCACTCACTCACTCACTCACTCACTCACTCACTCACTCACTCACTCACTCACTCCTACACTGCGATCTCCAGACTGCCATCTAACCAATACATTTTCTTGTGGATTATCTTCATGTAAAGTAGCAGAACAAATCAGATCCTCATCTAATTACTGCTTCATCAGTCACGCTCTGAATCATCAGCAAACTGATGGAAGATATCATTAACGGAGCTGTCAACAGCACTTATACAGTAACCGGTTCACCAAAAGGCAGCAGCTTACCCTCAGATTACGCTTGGGCAACTTACAACCCAGCGGTATGAATATTAGGGTCTCGACCCAAAACGTCACCCATTCCTTCTCACCAGAGATGCTGCCTGTCCCGCTGAGTTACTCCAGCATTTTGTGTCTATCTTCGCCAAAGGACAGTGCGGGTGCAGTGAGGACCACTCTAGACCTCAGTACAGCCTGGCTCCAAACACGTGCCTTACAGAGGTGAGGTGGGAGTGAACACCCTCATCGACAATGTTGGCTTCAAAAATCCTTGGCAAAGTTTAAATCAATGGGTGCCAAGACTGAGGGTAAGGACATCATTTTGCTTTGCAGCAATGCCCCATTCCAACCTCAAATCTGTCCGTGGTATGGACATTGAATTCTTCCATTTTAGGTAACCTCTAACAATCCCCCTCCCCCCCCCCCCAACTCCTACCCCCGCACTCTGCCCACCTGTACCCGCACCTATTTCTTCCCTCCCTCCCCCTCCCGACATTCCTACATCTGGCTTCACAATTTTCAACTCTTTCTGGTTTCATCTCTGGCCTTTGTTCCAACTATGTGCCTATCAACCCTCCCCCTCCTCCTCCCCCTCCCCCTCCCCCCTCTCGCCTGAGTCCACCTGTTACCTGCCATGTTTTGTACCGCCCCTCCTCCTTCCCAGCTTCCCCCCCCGTGACCCAAAACGTCACCGATCCATGTTCTTCGGATGCTGCCTGACCCGCTGAGTTACTCCAGCACTTTGTCTCCTTTTGTGTAAACCAGCATCTGCAGTTCCTTGTTTCTACCTATCCAATTATTGGTTTTCTAAACTATTTGACCATTCGGCCCATCAAGTCTACTCCGCCGTTCAATCTTAGCTGATCTACTTCTCCGTCCTAACCCCATTCTCCTGCCTTCTCCCCATAAGCCCTGATGCCCGTACTAATCAAGAAACTTTGCTGTAAAAAATATCCATTGACTTGGCCTACACAGCCAACTGTGGCATTGAATCCCCCTTCTGAAGTTACAGAGTCATAAAGTACAGAAAAAGGCTCTTTGGCCCAACTTGCCCATGCCGACCAGGATGCCTCTGGCTAGACTCTTTTGTCAACATTTGGTCCATATCTGTCTAAACCTTTCATATCCATGTACCTGTCCAAATGCCTTTTAAACGTTGTTATCGTACCCGCCTCAACCACATAGTCTGGTAATTCATTCCATTTACCCGCCACCCTCTGGGTGAAGATAAATGTTCAATAATTAATTAAATGATCGGTAGTACAAGGTAACCGGACATTTTACCACAAAGAAGCACGGCGGCACGGTGGCGCAGCGGTAGACCCAGGTTCGATCCCGACTACGGATGCTGCCTGTACGGAGTTTGTACGCTCTCCTGGTGACCGTGAGGGTTTTCTCCGAGATCTTCGGCTTCCTCCCACACTCCAAAGACATACAGGTTTGTAGGTGAATTGGCTTGGGGTAAAATGTAAAATTGTCTCTTGTGTGTGTAGGGCAGTGTTAATGTGCAGGGATTGCTGGTCGGCGTACATGTGAGAGGTCATAAGTGATAGTAGTAGAATGAGGCCATTCGGCCCATCAAGTCTACTTCGCCATTCAATCACGGTGGATCCATCTCTCGCTCCTAACCCCATTCTCCTGCCTTCTCCCCATAATCTCTAACACCCATACTAATCAAGAATCCATCTGCCTTAAAAATATTCACTGACTTGGTCTCCACAGCCTTCTGTGGCAAAGAATTCCACAGATTTACCACCCTCTGCTAAAGAAATTTCTCCTCATCTTCCTAAAAGAATGTCGTGTAATTCTGAGGCAATTACCTCTAGTTCTCGACTCGATGGGCCGAAGGGCCTGCTTCCATGTTGTATCTCTAAACTGAACCAAACTCATCGTTGGGGCAAAGAACATAAATATTTATGACCGAAGAAGATACAGGATTACAGTGACGGTGAGATTAGATCTGAACTGCTGTAGCAAAGTACTGTAAAATATCATGCGCGAATTAGTCTTCAGATCCAATGCAGTGTGAATGCCAGCAATCCAAATGATGTTACAGGTAATGCTGGAAGTATTGAGCAGCTTAGATACATTTGTGGAGATTACAAGGAACGTTTACAGGCTCCGAAAGGTCACCGACCTGAAACATTAACTCCGTTCCCTGTTCAACGGCGTGATCAACTCACTGTGTATTTCCGGCGACATCAGTCTAAACAAGCTCTCGTGCTGTAAGCCGTTCATTGCAAACGTAGCCCACAGATTGCATTGTGCATGTCAATGCTCAGCCTGATTGCTCACATCCGCAGCGTGTTAAATAAACCAGCTGCATTCACAGAGTCATAGAGTCACACAGTGTGGAAACAGGCCCTTCGACCCAACTTGCCCACGACGACTTGCCCACCACCCTCTGACTAAATACATTTCTTCTCATCTTCCTTTAATTCTGAGGCTATGGCCTCTAGTCCTAGACTCTGCCACTGGTGGAAACGTCCTCTCCCCATCCATGTATCTGACAGAGGTGTCTCTCAGAGACTCTCTCGATTCCGGGGATGTCAGGACTTTCATATCATTCCTGGGATGTCAGGACTTTCATCAATTCCTGGGATGTCAGGACTTTCATATGAAGAAAGACTGGATAGACTCGGCTTGTACTCGCTAGAATTTAGAAGATTGAGGGGGGATCTTATAGAAACTTACAAAATTCTTAAGGGGTTGGACAGGCTAGATGCAGGAAGATTATTCCCGATGTTGGGGAAGTCCAGGGCCAGGGGTCACAGTTTAAGGATAAAGGGGAAATCCTTTAGGACCGAGATGAGAAAAACATTTTTCACGCAGAGAGTGGTGAATCTCTGGAATTCTCTGCCACAGAAGGTAGTTGAGACCAGTTCATTGGCTATATTTAAGAGGAAGTTAGATGTGGCCCTTGTGGCTAAAGGGATCAGGGGGTATGGAGAGAAGGCAGGTACAGGATACTGAGTTGGATGATCAGCCATGATCATATTGAATGGCTCGAAGGGCCGAATGGCTTACTCCTGCACCTAATTTCTATGTTTCTATGTTTCTGAGCTCGCCATGTGTGGCGGCACGGGCAACTGCTGGGTACCAGCAGGCAGGCACCGAGCGTGCATCTTGCCCCTGGAGATGCCCGCGTACTGTCCTGCGGTCCGCTAATCCCCAATCCTCAGGTTGGCCTCGCGAATCCTGTGGAAAATCTCCCGGTACCAGAAACGGTGCTGGAGGCAAGGGTAAACTAACTGACGTAAAGATAAGGAAGAGCTGTCCAGGGGGGAAGGGGAAGAGAAAAAAAAACCCAACAAAGTTGAGAAATAATAAGCCGAAGTTGCAAAATTTAGGACGGTCACGGTGGTGCAGCGGCAGAGTTACTGCCTTACAGCGAATGCAACGCCGGGGACCCGGGTTCGATCCCGACTACTGGTGCTGTCTGTATGGAGTTTGTACGTTCTCCCCGTGACCTGTGTGAGTTTTCTCTGAGATCTTTGGTTTCCTCCCACAATCCAAAGACGTACAGGTATGTAGGTTAATTGGCTTTGGTAAATGTAAAAATTGTTCCTAGTGGGTATAGGATAGTGTTAATGTGCGGGGATCGCTGGTCGGCGCAGACCTGGTGGGCCGAAAGGGTCTGCTTCCGCCCTGTACCTCTAAAACAAAAACTAAAATCATATTTAACCTACTAAGGAAGAGATAGATAGATTCTTGACTAGTACAGGTATTCAGAGGTTATGGGGAGAAGGCAGGAGAATGGGGTTAGGAGGGAGAGATAGATCAGCCATGATTGAATGGCGGAGTGGACTTGATGGGCTGAATGGCCTAATTCTACTCCTATTTCTCATGACCTTATGACCTTACTAACCTGCAGACACATTAAGTTCTTCCCAGGTTCTTCCCAGCTGTTATCATGCAACTTCTTACCAACAGCTAGAGAACAGTCCTGAGCAACTATCAACCTCATTGGAGACCCTCAGACTATCTTTGATCGGACTTTATCTTGCACGAAACATTATTCACATTATTCCCTTTATCATGTATCTACACACTGTGAACGACTCGATTGTAATCATGCATTGTCTTTCCACTGACTTGTTAGCACGCAACAAAATCTTTTCACAGTATCTCAGTACACGTGACAATAGACTAAAGTCAAACTCAAATTCAGCTTTTTGAACCTCTGTCAGGTCATTGAAACAGCCATTTAATAGTAAGATTTAACGAGAACTTACCAGTTCGAAGTTTGATCGTTATTTTATGAGGAGTACGTTGAGGGAATACCTGAAGAACCCCGCCAGGACGTATGCGTGTCATTCTTCAAAGCAGCGGTGTGAATGACTTAAACATAGTAAGATTAGAGAAGAAATACCAGTTGAGTATATGATCATGGGTGGGAGCGGGGGGCACGTATTTCCTCAACGTGCTCCTCATAAAATAACGATCAAACTTCGAACTGGTAAGTTCTCGTTTAATCTTACTATTTTACTTCGGAGTCACGTGAGTGACTACGTGAAGATTTCAAAGCTCTGTGATTTCATGCCGTGGAAACGAGTCCATGCATCACATCTGCCTTAATGACTGTGGGAGGAATTGTGTCAACATATTTTAGACATGAATCCGACATTGAAATCCATGAATTGATTAACACAAATTATAGCCCCTATTTATGGGGTAATTAAATTACAGAACTTAAATTGTTTCTGCAAATGTTCCAGGTTTAATGACTGGTTTATGATAAAATAGTTGGAATGTTTTTCCCCTGACCTTCCTGCTGCCTTGAGGATTTGGTCCATTGGTACAGCCAACTGCATAGCTGCCGATGTAGCTGCAGCCCTGGTGGAATGAGATTTAAAAATATTAGTATCCATCCCAGCCTGTATTAGAACCTGTTTCAGCCATCTTGAGATGGTCTGGACCGTCACTCTTTTGTGTGGTTGCTTATGGCTGACTAAAAGTGCCTTCTCATTGCCTCTGATGATTTTCGTTCTCCATGTATAACGACAAATGTCTTACTATACAGAGACGATCATCTGTTGGGTAAGACCTAATTTCTATATTGAGGCCTGCTGATCCCTGTCTGTTCTGCTTTACTAATTCATAAATATGAAACGTAATATTTTCAGATGAAGAAGTCATGTGTCCAGTCTTAATTTATGTAATGACTGTACCCTTTGTGCCGTGACCAATGCCATTAGCATGACTGTTTTTAATGTCAGTCTATGTAGGGACAGAGCTGTTGCTGGAGACCAATTCCTGAGCATCTTCAGGACAATACTCACATCCCATATTTGGGAGTACCTGGTTCTTGGGGGATTGGTATTAAAAATTCCCCTCATAAGTTTTGTTACCAGTGGGTGAGTCCCAGCAGAGTGACGCTCTGTTCCTTGCCATAGATAAGTTGATAGGGCACTTCTGGCGCAGTTGATGGCACTATAACTGAGCCCCTCATCATAATGGAGGCCTGCCAGGTATTCCAGAACAGACGGGATGTTCATATCTCTGTAGGTTATGCTGTTTTTGTGACAATATATCTCCCACTTCCTGATATAGACCAGATACTGTTTTTTGGTGGACTGTCTGTGGCCCGCCGAAATCATGTTCACTGTTCGGTCCGTCAGTCCCAGCTGTAGTAGTGGTATTTTTAAACTCTACAAATTAATAAATTCAAATAGTTATGGCATGGGTGGCTATCCCTTGTTACGGGATGAACCAATAAGTCTGGTCTATTCGGGATGGTGATACATGGTTCTAATACCATGTTCAGTATCACTGGGAACCATGGTTGAGTAGGCCAATCGGGTACTACCAAAATACCAGACGCAGAGTCTTGCTGTATTTTCCTTAATACCCGACTGATGAGGCAGAAAGGAGGGAATGCATAAATAAACAATTTCCCCCCCCCCAATGCAGCGAAAATGCATCTGTCGCCGCTGCCCCAGGGTCTGGTTCCCACGAAACATAGTTTGATAACTGGTGATTAAGCCTGGATGCGAATAGATCGATATCTGGTGTTCCATATCATGCTGTAATATCAGCAAATACTTTTTATTCAACATCCATTCAGTGTTTTCATTAAATTTGCGTGACCTGATGTCTGCCACTAAATTTAGTTTACCTGGTAGGTAAGTAGCTGATATCCAAATATCTCTCTGGATACACCACTGCCAAATTGTATTAGCCAGATTGTCACATGATGTCGATTTGTTTCCACCCATGTGGTTGATATATGCTACCACGGTGGTATTGTCAATCTGTAGTCTAAAATGCTGGTGATATGACCCAGTACAATATGACTTTAGGCCATAGAATGCACCCAACATTTCCAGGTAGTTTATGCCCAGTGTTAGTAATAATGATGCCTCCTGAGCAGTCCATCTACCTCCACAGCTGGAGATGGAATTGGTGGCACCCCAACCAAGTGCACTGGCATCAGTTTGTAGCACCATAGAAGGGTTGCTGATAATGATTGGATTGAAACAAAGCCAAATGTTATCTATCCACCATTTTAGTTCCATTATAGCTTCGATTGGTAGCTTTATTGGTCTGTCAAAATGACCAGCATTGATTTTGAGTGCTTGTAATTTTGCTCTCTGTAAATTTTGGTAATGTAAAGGTCCAAATTGTGTGGCTGGAAAGGCAGCCACCATTTTGCCAATTACTTTTGCTACCAATCTGATGGACGGTTACTGATGTCAATGAGGTTATTGCAAGCCTCTATTAAGTCTATAGCCTTTCCCTTTGGCAAAGTCACCGACATGTGAACTGAGTCAATGGTGAACCCCAAATAGTCCATAGTAGTGGAAGGCGTTAATTTAGATTTAACTGGATGGATAATAAACCCCAGTTTTTCAAATAACTGTTTTGTGGCTGTTACAGTTTGTTTGGCCAATTCCAAAGTTTTGCCCACAATAAGTATGTCATCTAGATATGCCATGACCATGTGTTTTCGTTTCCGTAGAAACGCTAGGGCTGGTTTCAAAATTTTAGTGAACAGCCTGGGGGCTGATGTTGACCCATTTGGCAGCGCTCTATACTGCCAAGGCTGTCCCATCCAGTTGAATTTTAAGTAACATCTGTGGTCACCTCGTATAGGCATTGAATAGTAAGCATTTTTTAATCAATGCTAGCCATGAAGTAACCTTTGGAAATCAATTGTTTAGCAGTAACAAAGGTTTCCATTTTAAAATGAATATATTGTACAAATGTATTCAATTTGGTCAGATCTATGATGATGCGACAACCACCATCTTTTTTGTTTTTGGTAAAGATATTGGACACGAATTCTAGCGGTTCGTGTTGGGATTTTTCAATTACCCCTTTTGCGTAAAGCCACTCCAGTTCAGCATGCGCTTCTGATTTTTCTTTACCGGAAAGTACGAACATTCGGTTCGGTATATGTTGAACTGGAGGGCTGTACTTGCGTATAATTCTATTGTATATCCCTGGATACTGCTTAAAATATAAGTATCGGTAGTTAACATACTCCATGCATCCAGAAAGGAGAGTAATCTCCCCCCAACCTCCATGCTCCCTGCAATTTGTAGGGAACCAGACCCACCTACCTCCATAGTTACCAGTGGCAGGTTTACTTCTTTTTGTAAATCCTTCGTTGATGTTGAGGCGTCGGTGTCTGGGTTTGTGGTTTGGTTGATGTTGGAGGTTTGCGTATCTTCCAAGAAGGCCGGTCTGGGCCATGGCCTAAGAAAGACTCATGTTTGGTGTACCGGACCTTCGAGCTTTCACCAGTCGGTCTTGTTCTACTGGTGGGTGCGTAAGGGTGCTGTCTATGGCCGTGTGTTGCAAAGCAGTGCCAGTGCATCCTGTTGGACCTGCGACATGTCCTTCTCATCCACTGTGCGGGTGAAAGCTGTTATCCCCGCTGTTTTTAGGAGTTTCCATATACAATTATTTACTACAGGAACATTCAGGGATATACAGTTACCCGGTGTCAGGTGTCCTCCAGGTTTTTGCCAGTCTGGTCTGGCTGTATGAAGTTGGACACCATGTCCAGTAGATTTTCACGTTCCTGCACCCCCTGCACACTTGATTTCTGTTCTGCAAACCCCTCTTCAGGATCAGCCCAGAACTGACCCCCAGTACTTCCCTCTGACGAGGGAGAAGCACTGTGCAGCCCTACAAGAGGTGCTGCTGTGGGTTTTACATAGAGCCCACAGTGACTCGACTCCATCTCCCGAGCCTGTCACGTTGGAGCAAATGCTCTACACACCGCTCCATCCGGCTCCAGCGCTCACGGTCGCTGGCCGCCCGCGGCTGCTCAAAGTCGGACTCCTCTGAGTCCACGACTTTGATGGTTTTTTGTTTTGCCTTACCGCCCGGCCGCGGAGTGGATCTGGCCGGTGCGGAGGCGACATCAGGAACAGCTGATCCCATTATAGGTGATTCAAGTGCCGCTGGCCGCTGCTGGCCCACCAGCTTTGTCGCAGCCCTCGTTGGTTTCTCCACCTGTAATCAGCATGGGAAAACACAAAAAGACCGCAGAGTACTCTTACCTGCAGGTCCTGGTTTAAATTGTCGCTACGGGGGAACGTCGTTCCACCCCGCCTCCTGCCGTTTTCGACTTGTCAAAGTCGACGGCCCCATCTGAATAGTCTCCCGCCCGACCGTGGTGTTCTGGCCGGCGTGGGACCAAAAGTCGGCACAGCTGATCCCACTTATGGGGCTTGTGCCTTCAGCTGCTGCTGGATCCCGCAACTTCGCCGTCCTCCCCAGCCAGCTTCACTCGCAGCACTTGTGGACACTATTTTGTCCAGCTTCCCCCCCTGTGTAAAAACAGCGCGGGGACAAAAACTACCGCAGAGTAAATCACTTACCTGCAGGTCGCGGTTTCAAACTTACCTCTGCGGGGGAACGCTCCACCCCGCCTGGCGTTTCGCAAGCGTGAAAGCGATATGACACGCATGCGTCCTGGCGGGGTTCTTCACGTAGTCACTCACGTGACTCCGAAGTAAAATAAGATAGGTGCAAGTGCTGGAGTAACACAGCGGGTCAGGCAGCATCTCTGGAGAACATGAATAGGTGACATTTTGGGTCGGGACCCTTCTTCAAATTGATGCAGCCTGTTCTGCTGAGTATGTTCACTATTTTGTGTCTATCTTTGGTATAAACCAGCATCTGCAGTTCCATTTTATGGCATATACTGTAGCCATGTAATAAGGTTCAATTCACCTGCCCAATCTCCCATCTCCGCATTTTCTTCCTCAGGCACTTAACCAATTACATTTTAAAAGTAGTAATGGAATCTTCCCTCACCATTCTCCCACAATGCAGTGCAGTCCCCATTATTGTCCAATGGGTGTTTTCCATGGATGTTCAACAAGGTCCAACAGGAAGATTTTGGGTGTATTTAGTACCTTCTGAAGCGGTTCTTCTTCAAGAATCCCAACAGGGCAGAAACCTGGACATTTAAAAGAAAGAACGTTTTAAAAAAAAGACTTTGTAGATACAGCGCGGAAACAGGCCTTACGGCCCACCCAGTCCGCGCCGACCAGTGATCTACACGACACTATCCAACACATTAAGGACAATTTACAATTTTTACTGAAGCCAATTAACCGAAAAACCTGTGCCTCTTTGGACTGTGGGAGAAAACTGGAGCACCCGGAGAAAACCCACGTGGTCACAGGGCGAACGTACAAACTCTGTACAGAAAGCTCCAGTAGTCAGGATCGATCCCAGATCGCTGGCACTGTGAGGCAGCAACACTACCCCTGCACCACTGTGCCACCATCATGGTTCTTAATTGATCGTATTACTGCCTATTACATATTTATCGGTGTGTTATTACGTTAACTGGGGTGGAAGATTGAAACCTTCACGTGGTCCGCCCTGTTTCAACGAATGCAATCAACCTGGCGTGCACAATCAAATAAGATCAAATAGAACAAGTTGTCCTACAACTTTAGGCTGTGCACGCCATATGCAAGAAGAAGAACTGGTCTGTTAAGCTGCAGCAAGTAAGGATTTCATCGTTCCGTAGCTGATACATATCACAATTAAACACTTTTGACTCCTGCCTCTAGAACTTGGAGTAGAACGTGGAACGCACCCAAACTTACATATCGGGCGCCCTGTACCTCCTGAATCGTACTCTCTCTGGAGACATTTGTTTTGTTTACCCGTCTATATAATTTCTTCGTCATTTCGGTTATTTCCGCACTAATGAGCAAACAGCAGCAGCAAGGGGTGCCAGGGGTTTTACACCATGGTGCTGTCAATATTTATCCCCCGAGCTGTGTATTTTTCTTTCTGAACCCAGACATCTGGCGAGCTTTCATCGAGCCCAGGGCAACATGTGAGCAGTGACAAGCAGCTCGCTCTGATCACCGGCAGTGGCTCTGATTCTCAATCGGAAGCAGGGTGTCCCTTGTTAAAATAGTTAACCTTCTCATAACGACTCTGGCATCCCAGGGGGAGAAAGTGCCTGGCAGCCCCTCGCTTCGACTGGGGAGAGAGTCTAAATTAATGGAGCACTTGATGTTGCCATTGTGGGTGTCGGAAACGCAGGGGGCTCTCTGTTACCCACATTGACAGCTGTCTTCCAGGAATGAGAAACAAAATCTGCATATCACGAGGATGTTGCCAGGACTAGAGGGTCTGAGCTACAGGGAAAGGTTGAGTAGGCTGGGTCTCTATTCCTTGGAGCGCAGGAGGATGAGGGGTGATTTTACAGAGGTGTATAAAATCATGAGAGAAATAGATCGGGTAGATGCTCAGAGTTTCTTGCTCAGAGGCTGGGACGATCCCAACGTTTAAGAAACAGTTAGACAGGTAGACAATAGGTGCAGGAATAGGCTATTCGGCCCTTCAAGTCAGCACCGCCATTCAATGTGATCATGGCTGATCATCCACAATCAGTACCCCGTTCCTGCCTTCTCCCCCTATCCCCTGACTCAGCTTCAAGAGCCCTAGCTAGCTCTCTATTGAAAGTATCTAGAGAACCGGCCTCCACCGCCCTCTGAGGCAGAGAATTCCACAGACTCACAACTCTTGGTGAAAATGTTTTTCCTCATCTCAGTTCTAAATGGCTTACCCCTTATTCTTAAACTGTGGCCCCTGTTTCTGGACTCCCCCAACATCGGGAATATGTTTCCTGCCTCTAGCGTCCAAACCCTTAATAATCTTATATGTTTCAATAAGATCCCCTCCCATGATTTTAAATTCCAGAGTGTACAAGCCCAGCTGCTCCATTCTCTCAGCATATGACAGTCCCGCCATCCCTGGAATTAACCTTGTGAACTTATGCTGCTATTCCTCAATAAGATAATAATCTTCTTTCCCGTTTTTGCTACATGGATGTACATGGATAGGAAAAGTTTGGAGGAATATGGACCAAGCGCAGGCAGGTGGGCCTGTGTAGCTGACCCACCTGCTACATGTTGGGCCGAAGGGTCTGTTTCCATACTGTATCAGTCTACAATTCTATGACTCTATGACTTTAAAATGGAACCAAGGCAGGATAAAACTGAATCCCCAAAGAATTGCGTCAGAATAAAAATATACTGTAACACGCTGGAGATACTCGGCAGGTCAGGCAGCATCTGTGGAGAGAGAAAGACCGCAAATCTTTTTTAGGTTGAAGACATTTCATCTGAACTGGCAAAAAAATATTCACCTGAAACACACAAGGCTATGGAGGCCAAGTCAATGGATATTTTTAAGGCAGAGATAGATAGATTCTTGATTAGTATGGGTGTCAAGGGTTATGGGGAGAAGGCAGGAGAATGGGGTTGAGAGGTAAAGAGAGATCAGCCATGATTGGATGGCGGAGTAGGCTTGATGGGCCGAATAGCCTAATCCTGCTCCTTCGGGTCCTATAACTTATGAACTTTAAGAAATATTGGCTCCGTTTCTCACTCCATTGGCTCCGTTTCTCACTCCATGCTGAGTAACTCCAGCACTTCAATGCATTCTTTTAGATTTACAGTGATGCTAAGGTTTCAAAGGTCTAACATATGGTTGAGAGACTAAGGTTGGTCTCAGGTTGATCAGGTACACCCTGTATCATTGTGGATGTCGTGCAGTGAGATGAGGAACATTCTAGAAAGTGAAACGAAGAGCAATTTAGTTTGGTTTAGTTTAGTTCAGAGTCATAGAATGATACAGTGTGGAAACAGGCCCTTTGGCCCAACATGCCCACATCGGCCATCATGTCCCAGCTACACTTGGCCCACCTGCCCGGGCTTGGTCCATATCCCTCCAAACTTTAGTTTAGGGATACAGCATGGAAATAGGCCCTTCGGCGCACCGGGTCTGCGCCAACCAATGATCACCCGCATACTAGTTCTATGTAATCCTAGTTTTGCATCCTACACAATAGGGGCAATTTTACAGAAGCCTATGAACCTGCACGTTTTTGGAATATGGGGGGGGAACTGGAACATATGGTTAATTGACTTTGGTAAAATTGTAAATTGTCCCTAGTGTGTGTAGGATAGAATTGTGGGGATCGCTGGTCGGCACGGACCCGGCGAGCTGAAGGGCCTATTTCCGCCCTGGATCTCTAAACACTAAACTAACAAAAGACAATGGAAGCAAGACCAAGCTGTGGAACAAACAGTAAGCTTCATAGCAAATGAGAAATTAGTTCTGAAACAAATCAGAGATTGGTTCTGGACAAGCCAGAATCTTCCACTATCAATTAAATCTATAAATTGTGCGATGATTCGGTGAGTGATTTAATTTTGTCATAGAGGTATACAACGGGGAAACAGGCCCTTCGGCCCAACTTGCCCATGCTGACCAAAGTGCCCCTTCTACATTCTTCCCACCTGCCTGCGTTTAGCCTACATCCCTCTAAACCTGTCCTATCCATGTACCTGTCCAAATGTTTATTAAACGATAGTTCCTGCACCTTGTTCAAGGAAAGGGGAGGACAGCGAGTCTGATATTGGTTGTGATCAAACATCACAACTCGGGAAAGAAAAGTTAGCGTCGATTAGCAGTGAATGCGTTAATTAAATATAGCCAACAGAGACCTGTTTACGGCACACCGTGTCTGACAGGTTCAACAGCATTTATGAGGGTTATTTATTATACAATAGATGTAGTACGCTTTTTCAGAAGGCGTGAGAAGTGGAGTTTTATCATGAAGTGAAAATCAAAAGAACTGCAGATGCTGGGAATCTAAAACAAAACCAGAAATGTTGGATATACTCGACAGATCACGTTGCATACGTAGGGAGAGATGTAAAGAAACTGTCTATGTGTGTCTGACTCACTTTCTCTTCCCACAGTTGTGGTGTGACATTGAATTTTGCACAGTATAGTGCAGGAAGAGGCCCTTCGGCCCACAATGTTCGTGCTGAATATGATGAAATATTCATCTAATCTCTTCTTCTGCACGTGATCCATATCCTTCCATTCCCTGCATATACATGTGCCTATCTAAAAGCCTCTAAAATGCCTTTACCATATCTGCGCCCACTACCACCCCTGGCAGCGCGCGTTCCAGGCACCCACCACTCTCTGTGTAAAAAGTTTGCCCCGCACATCTTTAAACTTTGCTCCTCTCACTTTAACGATGTGTCCCCTAATCTTCACCACTTCCACCTTGACCTGCTGAGTATTTCCAGCACATCCTATTTTTTGTTTTTGAATACCACCAGACTTGTTAAACTGACTCATATGGTGTACAGATCAGGTTGAACAGAGTACGCAACAAAAAAGCTTTTCACTGTACGTGACAATAATCTAAACTAAAATAAAATAAAATAATTAGGAATGTGGAATTTTAGAAACATAGAAAATAGGTGCAGGAGTAGGCCCTTCGAGCCAGCATCGCCATTCAATATAATCATGGCTAATCATCCAAAATCAGTACCCCGTTCCTGCTTTCTCCCCATATCCCTTGATTATGTTAGCCCTAAGAGCTATATCTAACTCTCTCTTAGTTTAGTTTAGTTTAATTTAGTTTAGTTTAGGGGAAACAGGCCCTTCGGCCCACCGGGTCCGCGCCGACCAGCGATCCCTGCACATTAACACTATCTGACACACACTAGGGACAATCTTTTACATTTACCAAGCCAATTAACCTACAAACCTGTACGTCTTTGAAGTGTGGGACGAAACCGAAGATCTCGGAGAAAACCCACTCAGGTCACGGGGAGAATGTGCAAACTCCGTACAGTCAGCACATGTAGTCGGGATCGAACCCGGGTCTGCTCTCTCTTGAAAATAAGAAAACCATTTCTCCTGTCGAATGGGATTTAAACTTGAGACTGGCAGCATTTTGCCAGGTAGAAAGCTTTGGGGAGCGACACAATTAAATAGAGGTGAGACTTTCCCGGACTAACTTGAATGTTGAAGCAGATTTGGTGGACAGAGTGGCCTCTCATCTTCCTTTGTTAATTTAAGGTTATACAAAATGCGTCTGGGGTTTTGGAAATAAGGAAGTTGAGCTCAAGGGTCAGGAAATACAAATCCCCTTATCTGAAAGCCAGATCTGTCCACAACTGGAGTATTTTGTGAAATTCATGATCGCCCCTTCAAGAAAGTAGTCCATATTCAGTCAGAGGATGGTGAATCTGTGGAATTCATTGCCACAGAAGGCTGTGGAGGCCAAGTCAATGGATGTTTTTAAGGCAAAGGTTGATAGATTCCTGATTAGTACGGGTGTCAGGGGTTATGGAGAGAAGGCAGGAGAATGGGGTTGAGAAGGAAAGACAGATCAGCATGATAGAATGACGGAGTAGACGATGGGCTGAATGGCCTAAATCTGCTCCTATCCCTTATGAACTTATGAAGTACATCCCGGACCTATAAAATCACATGGCATAGGAATCAGGACAAGGCAAGGAATGGGATAAATATATAATTTTGATGAGAGAACTAATACATTTAAGATTGTAAAAATAGGTGCAGGAGTAGGCCATTCGGCCCTTCGAGCCAGCACCGCCATTCAATATAATCATGACTGATCATCTATAATGTATCCCGTTCCTGCTTTTTCCCCATATTCCTTGATCCCTTTAGCCCGAAGAGCTACATCTAACTCTCTCTTCATTATTTTCCATGTTGCAGCATGAAGTGAAAATCATTTTAATGAAGATTTTAAAGCTGGTGCGCAGAGATTTGAGGGATTGTGCAATTCTTTCAACGTGGAATGCTTGAGACGTTGCACCTTTTAAAAGTATGTTGTTATTTGATTGTATGAAGCTAAAATACTTGTCTACATGGGGAGTTTGTGTTAGCGGGAAACAAGCTGCGGGAGGAACCCAGTGGGTCAGCATCTGCAGTCTCTTGTGTCCTCTATTGTGCTTGCAGGGTTAGTTTGTTTTTATTATCCCCCTTCTAGAATAGAATGCAATTTATTGTCATTCAAACCTAGGTTTGAACGAAATATCATTTCTACAGTTTTTTACATTACAAAACAATCCAAGACCCACACTTAACACAGTTTACATAAACATCCATCACAGTGAGTCTCCAACATCTCCTCACTGTGATGGAAGGCAAAGTCTTTATCTCTTCCCTTTGTTCCTTCTCCCGTGGTCCCGTCCACCGGGTCTGCGGCCGGTGCCTCCGAACTCCAAATGTCGGGTCGCAGCCGCGCGCCACCGCAGCTCTTCCCGCTCCGAAGTTGGCCAGCTCCGCGATGTCAGTTCCGCAGGCTCTGCAACTGGAGCCCTCAGGTTAGTCCCGGCCGGAGGTTGCCGCCGGCTCCACGATGTTAGGCCCAACGACATCCGAGACCCGACAGGGAATAGTCGGGTCTCCGCACAGGGAAGAGATTTAAAACGGTTTCCCCCACAGCCTCCCCACCACCCCCCACATATACACAGCTAAAAAATAAAATAAAAACTAACTCAAGACATACATTTAACAAGACAAAAATAAAAAAAGACAGACGACTGTAGTCGAGCCGCTGCCGTTAGGCGCCGCCACATTCTGTGGTCCAAATTGTTATCTTCTTTGATTCTTATATAGTCAGAGAGTCCTACAGCATGGAAACAGGCCCTTCGGCCCCATGCTGACCAACATGCCCCATCTACACTAGTCCCACCTGCCTGCGTTTGGCCCCTATCCCTCCAAACCTGCTCTATCCATGTACCTGTCTAAATGCTTCTTAAATGCTGAGATCATACCTGCCTCAACTACCTCTGCCGACAGCTCATTCCATACACCCTTTGACAATAGACAATAGACAATAGGTGCAGGAGTAGGCCATTCGGCCCTTCGAGCCAGCACCGCCATTCAATGTGATCATGGCTGATCATCCTCAATCAGTACCCCGTTCCTGCCTTCTCCCCATATCCCCTGACTCTGCTATTTTTAAGAGCCCTATCTAGCCCTCTCTTGAAAACATCCAGAGAACCTGCCTCCACCGCCCTCTGAGGCAGAGAATTCCACAGACATGTTTGCATAAAATATATATTTAAACAGGTTCCCATTACATCTTTCCCCCCCCTCACCTTAAACGTATGACCTCTGGTTCACGATTCCTCTACTCTGGGCAAGAGACTGTGCGTTTATACGATCTATTCCTCTCATGGTTTTGTACACCTCTAGAAGGTGTAGAGGTTTACGAAATCCTCCTGCACTTCAAGAATAAAGTTCTCCTGCTCAACCTCTCCCTATAGCTCAGGCCCTCGAGACCTGGCAACATCCAGGTAAATCTTCTTTGCACCCTTTTAAGCTTGACAACGTCTTTCCCACAACATGGTGACAAAAACTGGACACAATACCCTAAATATGGCCTCACCAGCGTCTTGTATAACTGGAACAACTACTATACTCTTCCTTTCTGAGACTTGAGTTCTAATCTAACACAGAGTGCACAAGGTGAAAAGCACCAACTGCCAGCTTGCAAGGGTTTTGCATTCAATGTTTTTGGACTGTCTCGGTGAGTGATGTCTTGCAAATTAACCAAACAGTCAACCAATGTTAGTCAATGTGAAAATATCATACTGGTGATCAGAACTAGCATTTTTCTGGCCAAAAAATTGTCACGTGGATTGATGCCGACACTGGAACTGTTCCATTTATCTGCAGTAACCTCATTTATTTTGATAAACAAACAAACCTATAACAAATCTTGGTACGTTCTCGTACAGAGATCACTCAAACTGCACATGGCGCAGCGGTAGAGTTCCTGCCTTTACAGGTTTGATCCTGACTACGGGTGCTGTCTGTACGGAGTTTGTATGTTCTCCCCGTGACCCGAGTGGGTTTTTTCCGAGATCTTCGGTTTCCTCACACACTCCAAGGAGTTTGCAGGTTAATTGGTTTGGTATAAGTGTAAAATTGTCCCTAGTGCATGTAGGATAGTGTTAATGTGCGGGGATTGTTGGTTGGCACGGACTCGGTGGGCCGAAGGGCCTGTTTCCGTGCTGTATCCCTAAACTAAACTAAACTAAACTAAACTAAACTAAACTAAACTAAACTAAACTAAACTAAACTAAACTGTATAAGAAAGAACTGTAGATGCTGGTTAAATCGAAGGGAGACATAAAATGCTGGAGTAACTCAGTGGGTGAGACAGCATCTCTGGAGAGAAGGAATGGGCGACAGATCAGTCTGAAGAAGGGTCTCCACCCGAAACGTCGCCCATTCCTCCAGCATTTCATGTCTACCTTCGATTTTAACCAGCATCTGCAGTTCTTCCTTACACAATGTTTATAACGCGATATTCGTAAAAAATTGTCCATTAAGCTTACCTTAAGTGCTATTTCATAAAGATCAGGTACCACGGCAACAGTGCACCATGGCAACAGTGCACCATGGCAACAGTGCACCATGGCAACAGTGCACCATGGCAACAGTGCACCACGACAACAGTAGACCATGGCAACAGTGCACCATGGCAACAGTGCACCATGGCAACAGTGCACCATGACAACAGTGCACCATGGCAACAGTGCACCTTGGCAACAGTGCACAAAGGCAGTGCACCATGACAACAGTCCACCATGGCAACAGTGCACCTTGGCAACCGTGCACAAAGGCAGTGCACCATGAAAACAGTCCACCATGGCAACAGTGCACCTTGGCAACAGTGCACAAAGGCAGTGCACCTTGGCAACAGTGCACAAAGGCAGTGCACCATGACAACAGTCCACCATGGCAACAGTGCACCATGGCAACAGTGCACAAAGGCAGTGCACCATGACAACAGTCCACCATGACAACAGTGCACCATGGCAACAGTGCACCATGGCAACAGTGCACCATGGCAACAGTGCACCATGGCAACAGTGCTCAAAGGCAGTGCACCATGACAACAGTGCACCATGGCAATAGTGCACCATGGCAACAGTGCACCACGAAACAGTGGACCATGGCAACAGTGCACCATGGCAACAGTGCACCACGACAACAGTGAACCATGGCAACAGTGCACCATGGCAACAGTGCACCTAGGCAACAGTGCACCATAGCAACAGTGCACCTTGGCAACAGTGCACCATAGCAACAGTGCACCTTGGCAACAGTGCACCATAGCAACAGTGGACCATGGCAACAGTGCACCTTGGCACCAGTGCACCATGGCAACAGTGCACCATGGCAACAGTGCACCATGGCAACAGTGCAACATAGCAACAGTGTACCATGACAACAGTGTACCATGGCAACAGTGCACCATGGCAACAGTGTACCATGACAACAGTGTACCATGGAAACAGTGTACCATGGCAACAGTGCACCAGGACAATATTACACCCTTGCCATAGGGATAATGTCTAGGCTATCCCTTTGACCTGTGTAGGAAGGAACTGCAGATGCTGGTTTAAACCAAAGCTGGAATAACTCAGCGGGTCAGACAGCATCTCTGGAGAAATGGAATAGGTGACGTTTCAGGCAGAACTCTCGTTGGAGAGAGGAGGAGAACTTCTTCAAAGTAGACACACCTTCAGGAGATTATGCCACCTATTCCTGTTCTCCAGAGATGCTGTCTGACTCGTCTGTCTGAGTTATTCCAATTTTTTGTGTCTACCCCTTTAACTTGCCTGGGTGCGAACAATGCAAGTTGATTATGCCCTTAATTAGTGCGGGTGTCAGGGGTTATGGAGAGAAGGCTGGAGAATGGGATTTGGAGCGAGAGAAAGACCACCCATGATTGAATGGTGAAGTAGACTTGATGGGCCGAATGGCCTAATTCTGCTTCTATCAATTATGATCTTATAATGCACATCACCTACTACCCCCACTGTATGTGATCAGAAGCAGGCAAGTGCAGTCTGGTTAAACGCTGTAGTTTCATCACTCGGCATTGCTAATTCTGCCATGCAAAGGACTACCAGGAACTTGGCACTGTTAGATCCTTAGCATCATCTATCTTGAAACATGGGCACATTGTTCTCTCTCTATCCAAGTGTGTGTTCATATGATGGACAGGAAAATGATATGGTTTGTTTGCCCTGCAAAGAATATAACATTATCACGGAAACATTTGGACTACACACAACTTAAAGTTTCAATAAACGAATACGATAAGTGTGGTGTCTTGAACAATAAACAACAATTTATTGGATTTATACAACAATATTACAACAATATTTTATTACATGTCATTTGAACCTCAGTGAGGCTCAAACGAAACTCTGTTTCCACAGCCATACAAACAAAGACAACTCCTACAAGACATACAAACAATTCAATTTATACAAACATCCATCACAGTGAATCTTCTCCTCACTGTGATGGAAGGCAAAGTCTTTTCTCTCCCCTGCACCATTTCTCTCCCGATGTCGAAGCCCCAGGCCGCGCCGGACGATGTACGGCCCCGCTCCAGGCCCAAAAGTCACAAAGTTGGAGCCCCCGGCGGGCGTTGGAATGTCCCGCGGCCATTAAAGCCGCGCCGGGCGATGTACGGCCCCGCTCCGGGTTGGGATACATGCATGATACACCTTGCATATCATGAAACTCAGTGCACTTTTGAAGATATTATAACTTAACAACAAGGGGAACAATTTTCTTTGGGATTACTTGACTCGCTAAGCAAGATTCACGGTGGGAAGTCTGATTTATCACATTTTTTTCTGGCTAGACTGAGGCCCCTAAGGGTTGTGACAACAGCACTGGCTTATCATCCCACCAGTGCCCTGGAATTGGGCATCCCATCAGCTCCAGGTGAGAACCTTGGCAATGGTAACCAAACTTTTGAATGAATTGGCTTGAATGAATCAGGATGAATTACGGGTGGCGCGGTGGCACAGCAGCAGAGTTGCTGTCTTGCAACGCCAGAGACCTAGGCTCAATCCAGACTACAGGTGCTGTCTGTACGGAGTTTGTACATTCTCCCTTTGACCACATGGGTTTTCTCTGGGTGCTCCGGTTTCCTCCCACCCTCCAAAGATGTGCAGGTTTGTTGGTTAATTGGTTTCGGCAAGTTGTAAAATTGTTCCTAGTGTGGGTAGGTTAGTGTATGGGGTGATGGCTGGTCGTTGCAGATTCGGTGGGCCAAAGGGCCTGTTTCCTCTTGGTATCTAACGTCTAAAGTAAAGGTTCTACATTAAATGAATGGTCACTTTCTTTAAAGTGTGCATTCACAAACTACGAACTGTCTTGGTTGCTCTCGGGGACTTTGGGATTTTTTTGCACTGATATTGTTTTTTTTTAATTTATTGAACTGTTTTTGTTTATTATGTTACCTATGAGTGCTTTGTTTGCACACTTATTATGCTGCTGCAAGTAAGAAATTCATATTTTCATTTTCGGTACATTAAACACTCTTTACAAAAATAACTTTTTTTACACCCAAATCCAAGGGCGTCACAGTGGTGCAGCAGTAGAGCTGCTGCCTTAAAGCGCTTACAGCACCAGAGACCCAGGTTCGATCCTGACTACGGGTGCGGTCTGTACAGAATTTGTACTTTCTCTCCCTGTGACCTGCGTGGGTTTTCTCTGAGAATTTTGGTTTCCTCCCACACTCCAAAGACGTGCAGGTTTGTAGGTTAATTGGCTTCAGTAATATTGTGAATTATCCCTAGTGTGTAGGATAGTGTTAGTGTATAGGGTGATAGCTGGTCGTCACGGACTTGGTGGGCCGAAGGGCCTGTTTCCATGCTAAATCTCTAAAGTCGGTTTCCTCCCACACTCCAAAGACATACAGGTTTGTAGGTTAATTGGCTTGGTGTAAATGTAAAGTTTAGTCCCTAGTGTAGGATGGTGTTAATGTGCGGGGATCGCTGGTTGGTGCGGACTCGATGGCCAGTAGGGCCTGTTTCCATGCTGTATCTCTAAACTAAACTAAAATAGACTAAACTAAACTAAACTAAACTATTTCAAGAATGGATTCAGCACCAAAACCTGCACCACGATCTGGCATGAAGCATATTATTTCATCAAGTGAACAAAGGCTTTGTGAAAGGAATCGTTAAAGAACTATCTTCGAGGAGGAGCAAGAGGTTGAGAGCAAGCGATATACTAGGAGGCTTCATTAAATTGTTTTTAAAAATCCATAATCACCGCACGGATTATTATTTATCTTTACAAATGTTTGTCTCAGCTATGCTCTAAAATATTACTAAGGCAAGTGGCATTAAAGTAACTTATGAAGACTTTGGCCCAGTGGTGCAGAGGTAGAGCTGACTACAGGTGCTGTCTGTCTGGAGTTTTATACGTTCTCCCTGCGACCGCATGGGTTTCCTCCGGGTGCTCTGGTTTCCTCCCGCATCCCAAAGAGGTACTGGTTTGTAGGTTAATTGACTTCTGTAAATTGTCCCTAGGGAACTGGTGTACGGTTGATCATTGTTGAGCACGGGCATTGTTTTAATGCAGTTTATTTTATTGTCACGTACCAAGCACAGGCAAATCACTTTTTTTCCCAGTGGGCCGAAGAGCCTGTTTCCACACTGTATTGCACAATGCAATTTGCACTGGTTCTGTCTGAAGAAGAGTCCCGACCCGAAACGTCACCTGTCCCTGTTCTCCAGAGATGCTGTCTGACCCGCTCTGTTACTCTGGCACTATTCTACATTACACTGTGATTGACAGTTGGAAACCTTCGGTTATTTGATGTATTCAAGAGAGAGTTAGATTTTGCTCTTAGGGCTAATGGAGTCAAGGGATATGGGGAGAAAGCAGGAACGGGGTACTGATTTTGGATGATCAGCCATGATCATATTGAATGGCGGTGCTGGCTCGAAGGGCCAAATGGCTTACACCTGCTTCTATGCTTACATGTTATGCTATAAAGTGTCAACATGCAAATTTAAGGACCGTTGGGATTCTCCAACAGCTTTTATTTGGGATAAATATAAGACTGCTGTTTTTTCAAAAGAAACTATCACCACCATGTCTTATTGCATTCCTGAACTATCCTATCATCGTCGAGAGAGTAGCCCTGACCTACCATCTACCTCATTGGAGACCCTCGGACTACCTTTAATCGGACTTTACTGGACATTACCTTGCACTAAGCATTATTCCCTTTATCCTGTATCTGTACACTGTGGACGGCTCGATTGTAATCGTGTACAGTGTTTTCGCTGACTGGAAATAACCCGACAGAAAAGGGTTTCACTGTACCTCGGTACACGTGACACTAAACGGAACTAAACTAAACTAATGCCTGAAGATAGAACAGGGCAGCAAAACCAGCCGCTGCTCATTTTAAGGGACACAGCAACGGAAAATAACAAAAACACAAGAGTAAGACACAGGGTGCTGGAGGAACTCAGCGGGCCAGGCAACATCTGCGGAGGAATGGACAGGCAACATTTCAGGTTGGATCAGTCTGAAGAAGGGTCCCAGAAAGGTTCTGAAGTGCTGGAGTTACTCAGCGGGTCAGGCAGCATCTCTGGAGAACATGGGATAGATAGGTGGTGTTTTGAGACCCTTCTTCAGACTCGACCCGAAATGTCACCTATCCATGTTCTCCAGAGATTCTACCTGACCAGTTGAGTTATTCCCGCACTTTTATTGTTGTAAATCAGCACTTGCAGTTCCTTGTTTCTAGGATCAGTGGTTGTATTTTTACAAGAAAAGGGTTTAGACCATTGTTGGAGTGTAGGTATACAAGGCTACCAGAGATAATGTACCAGTAGATTCACAAGGATAAGAGTGACGTGAAATAATGAGAGATGATGGGATTATTTCTACTCATACAAGAGCAGGATAAAAGACAGTCTAATTAAAAAATTAAAAGTTCTAAATATTTATTTTGTTTAAGTAAATAAGGAAACATTATTTCATTTGTTCTGGAGACAATGATGAAAGGTCATCAATGTAAAATTATCTGAAGTTTGGAGATATAACTTTACACATAATTATTGGACCATGAGATCCTTTGAATAGAGATTAGTCAAACAAGAGACTTTGAGAGACTCCAATGGTGCAGTTGGTAGAGCTGCTGCCTCACAGCGCCAGAGACCTGAATTTGATCCTGACCGTGGGTGCTGTCTGTGTGGAGTCTGCATGTTTTCCCTGTGACCGCGTGGTTTTCCTCCCGGTGCTCCAGTTTCCTCCCACATCCCAATGGCATGTGTTATTTGTAGGTTAATTGGCTTCCGTAATACTTCCCCTAATATGTAGAGAATGAATGAGAAAGTGGGATAACACATAGAACAACCAGTGATCAATGGTTGGCGCAGACTCATAAGGAATAGGAGTAGAATTAGGCCATTCGGCCCATCGAGTATACCCAGCCATTCAATCATGGCTGATCTATCTCTCCCTCCGAACCCCATTCTCCTGCCTTCTCCCCATAATCTCTGACACTCGTACTAATCCAGAATCTGCCTGTCTCTGCCTTAAAAATATTCACTGACTTGGTCTCCACAGCCTTCTGTGGCAAAGAATTCCACAGATTCACCAACCTCTGACTAAAGAAATTTCTCCTCATCTCCTTCCTAAAAGAATGTCCTTTAATTCTGAGGCAATGACCTCTCGTTCTAGATTCGATGGGCCGAAGGGCCTGGTTCCATGTTGTATCTCTAAACTGAACCAAACTCATCGTTGGGGCAAAGAAAATAAATATTTGTGACAGAAGAAGATACAGGGTTACAGTGACGGTGAGATTAGAACTGAACTGCTGTAGCAAAGTACTGTAAAATATCATGCGCGAATTAGTCTTCGGATCCAATGCAGTGTGAATGCCAGCAATCCAAATGATGTTACAGGTAATATGGAAGTATTGAGCAGCTTAGATACATTTGTGGAGATTACAAGGAACGTTTACAGGCTCTGAAAGGTCACCGACCTGAAACATTAACTCCGTTCCCTGTTCAACGGCGTGATCAACTCACTGTGTATTTCCGGCGACATCAGTCTAAACAAGCTCTCGTGCTGTAAGCCGTTCATTGCAAACGTAGCCCACAGATTGCATTGTGCATGTCAATGCTCAGCCTGATTGCTCACATCCGCAGCGCGTTAAATAAACCAGCTGCATTCACAGAGTCATAGAGTTACACAGTGTGGAAACAGGCCCTTCGACCCAACTTGCCCACGCCGACCAGCATGCCCCGTCCACACCAGTCCCACTTGCCTGCGTTTGGCCTGTATCTTAAAGCTATCCTATGCTTGTAACTGTCCAAATGTTTTTAAAAGGTCATAATAGTACGTATCTCGACTACCTCCTCCATCAGCTCGTTCCATATACCTATCACCATTTGTGTAAAAATGTTACCCTGCAGTTTCCTGTTATATTTTTCCTCCCCTCACTTGAACCCTTGTCCTCTAGTTCTTGATTCCCCCCCCCCCCAAAGCATTCACTCTAGTAGCTTATAATGTATTATCCTGTATCCTGTATCTGTACACTGTCGACGGCTTCATTGGAATCATGTACAGTCTTTCCGCTGACTGGATAGCACGCAACAAAAAAGCTTTTCACTGTACCTCAGTACACATGGCAATGAACTAAAACTAAAATTAGAAGACATTGGCCCAATACCTCACATATCGATGTCCTCCAGACCTACTGAGTTACTCCAGTGCTTTGTATCTTTTTGTTTATAAGCCACCATCTGCAGTTCCTTGTTCCTGCAGAAGAAGACACAAGTTGCATGTGCACACACACCAACCAAGCATTTCCAGTTGTTGATATGGATTTAGGGTGGCACAGCGGAAGAGTTGTTGCCTTACAGCTCCAGAGATCCGGGTTCGACTACGGGTGCTCTCTGTACGGAGTTTGTACGTTTTCCTCATGACCACGTGGGTTTTGTCCAGGTTCTTCAGTTTCCTCCCACACTCCAAAGATGTACAGGTTTGGAAGTAATTGGCTTGAGTAAGTTGTAAAATTGTCCCTGGCGTGTGTAGGTTATTGTACGGGATGATCGCTGGTCGGCGCAGACTCGGTGGGCCAAAGTCCCTGTTTGCGCACTTTATCTCCAAAGGTTAAAGATAAAGGGTGAACAAAAAGAAAGGGAAGTTTTCATTTCTGACTACAAATAGGAATTACCGCCTCATGTGGTGAATCAAGAAGCCCAGCGACCATCTGATTTAACTTTGACCTTGTGGCAAGGATTAGTGTAAGTCTGCTACAGACCCCACGCTGCTGAAACCACGGATGGTAATCGGATGAAAAGACCAGGAGCCGTGAAGGGGAAAAGATTTAATCGTAATCTGAGGGGTAACTTTTTCACAGAAAGGGTGGTGGGTGTATGGAACAAGCTGCCAGAGGAGGCAGTTAAGGCTGGGACTATCCAAACATTTATGCCTCTGTCCCACTTAGGAAACTTGAACGGAAACCTCTGGAGACTTTGCGCCCCACCAAAGGTTTCCGTGCGGTTCCCGGAGGTTGCAGGTGGTTGCCGGAGGTTGCAGGTAGTGGAAGCAGGTAGGGAGACTGACAAAAACCTCCGGGAACCGCACGGAAACCTTGGGTGGGGCGCAAAGTCTCCAGAGGTTTCCGTTCAGGTTTCCTAAGTGGGACAGGGGCATAAGGGACAGGGGCATTAAGAAACAGTTGGACAGGTACATGGATAGGGCAGGTTTGGAGGGATATGGGCGAACCGCAGGCAGGTGGGACTAGTGTAGCTGGGACATTTTGGCCGGTGTGGGCAAGTTGGGCCGAAGGGCCTGTTTCCATATGGTATCACTCTATGACTCCATAAGACGTGGTGATGTGGTGCATAATAGTCCTTGAGCAGAAACTGTGTCACTGCAGAAGTGGGAACAAGACCAAAAATAGCAACTCCAGCCTCATGCGTGTCGCAGTGGAAACTGCGGTGCAGATGCTGCAACCCCTCAATCGACATGGGGAACTGCAGGGAAATTGAGATGCAATAAACTGCTGATGTCGGAATCTTGAGCAAAACACAAAGTGCTGGAGGAACTCAGCGGGTCAGGCAGCATCTGTTGAGGGAATGGACAGATGATCTTTTGGGTCTTCAGACTGATTGGGGTAGCTGGGAGAATGCTGGCGAAGTGAGGTGGTTGCGGATTAGGGTGGCAAGTGATAGGTGGATACAGGTGAGATGGCGGGGGGGGGTTTAATTAACAGATGGGTAGAGTGTGTGACAAAGATGAAAGGGGGAAAAGTAGAGAATAGGGTGTCAGCAAAGTGAAATCTAAAGCTAGAAGGAGAGATATGAGTAAAAGGCAATGGAGGTGGGGGAAAAGCACTCAAATAAATGCTTTTTAGTAAATGGAGACACAAGGAATTGCAAACGCCGGTGAATTAAAAAAAGACACAAAGTGGTGGAGTAAATCAAAATCTCTGGAGAATATGGATAGGTGACTTTTCGGGGCAGGTCCCTTCTTGAGACTGATTGGATTGGGACGGGGGGGGGGGGGGGGGGGTGAGGGGGAGGGTGAAGGCTGACAAGTGATAGGTGGATTCAGGTGAGGGTTTTTTTTTTTATAGGCTGATGGTTGGACAAAGGCCAGAGATGAAAAGAGAAATAAGTGAGATGAGGTGTGAATTGTAAAGCCGGAGAAAGGAAGTGAGGTGAAAGGGGAATGGGAAGAGGAGGAAGGGGATAATGGGTGTAGATCCGTGGCACAGGGGAGGGACAAAAGTGTGAGGGGGGGGGGGGGGTGGGAGTAGAAATGGGGACTGTTATCCAAGGCTTGGTCTTCCGTTAGGCTGTGGAAATGGAGATCCTCAATAGTATAATAATACTATAATAATACTATAATAACAATAGTATAATAATAATATTATTGTAGTACTGTGCCCAAATGATGCAGCCCAGAGGCGCAGCGGTCGAGTTGCAGCCTTGGAGCGCCAGAGGCCCGGGTTTGACCCAGACTACGGTCTGCATGGAGTTTGAATGTTCATGTAAGCCGCTAAATTCCAGGAACATACAGGATATATATACAAGAGAATAGCAGAGAGCAGGAATTTGAAACGGTTTAGACTGATGGGGGAAGCAACGCAGAATTGTACCGAATTGAGCCAAGTGGTGATGACCTTCCTCAAATCAAGAAGTGAACATGATGCTGACCACACATTCCTTAGAGATCGAGGTGACCCAGAAAGACTGCGAATAGGTTAAAATTACAAATAATGTTCTTCAATCAATCAATATCCCTTTTCAAGGACGGGGAGAAAGAGTAGCAAACGTAAATGTTTAGTCTAGTTTTAGTTTTGGAGGCACAGCGCGAAAACAGGCCCTTCGGCCCACCGAGTCTGCACCGACCAGCGATCCCCGCACATTAACACTATCCTACACACACTAGGGACAATTTACGCAGACACCAAGCCAATTAACCTACAAACCTGTACGTCTTTGGAGCGTGGGAGGAAACCGAAGATCCCGGAGAAAACCCACGCGGTCACGGGGTGAACGTACAAACTCCGTACAGACAGCACCCGTAGTCAGGATCGAACACGGGTCTCTGGCGCTGCAAGCGGTGCAAGGCAGCAACTCCACCGCTGAGCCACCGTGGCCGCCCTTATTGTGTTTCACCTAGAGTGCAATTAAATATGAACAAACCATTTGCTCCGTGTTTATTCACAAACTTTGCACGCTTGAAATGGAAGTCAGAGACAGCTACCAATGCAATACACAAACTAACCTGTTGTATAGGGTCATGTCCAAATCCACCTTGGAAAGAGATAGACACAAAATGCTGGAGTAACTCAGCGGGTCAGGAGGCATCTCTTGAGAAAAGGAATAGGTGATGTTTCGGGTCGGGGCCCTTCTTCAGACCTGAAACGTCACATACTGTATTCCTTTTCTCCAGAGATGACGCCCGACCCGTTGACTTACTCCAGCTTTTTGTGTCTATCTTCAGTGGAATCCAGAATCTTCGGTTCCCACCTTCACCTTGAAAATACTTTTTAGTGTTGTTCTGACGTTATAGCAATCGTTCCAAACAATTTTATTTGTTTTTAATATAAATTTAAAAATATATATAAAACAAGATTTTATAGTTTGAAATCTGGACAACATCTGGGTGTCAGGAGATATGGGGAGAAGGCAGGAGATTCAGATTCAGATTCAGAATGGAGTTAAGAGGGAAAGATAGATCAGCCTCAATTGAATGGCGGAGTAGATTTGTTGGGCTGAATGGCCTAATTCTGCTCCTATCACTTATGAACTCATGAACATCTATCTTCCAAATGTAATATCATGTAAAATCCTTTTGGGATTGGTACTACCATGAAGTGTATTAGGCTGTATGGTACCTGATCCTGAATGCAGAAATTACATTTAATGACCAGCTCATGTAGATTCAGTAGGACAATTGTCATACAGTCAGCTCCTGTTAATTGAACTTTTTTTTAACCCAGAATAGTGGTTTCTGATTGATGGGGGTTTGTGATTTATTTATTTATTGTCACCTGTACCAGGTTGTCATTCACCTCTGCGTCTGCGATTATGAGACCTTTTGGCTTATTGCTTGCTGTGGTTGGCTATCACGTTTGGTTCTTCTTCTTGCATGTGGCGTGCACTACCTAAAGTTGTAGAACAACTTATTCTATTTGATCTTATTTGATTGTGCACACCAGGTTGATTGCATTCATCGAAACAGGGCAGACCACGTGAGGGTTGCAATCTCCCACACCTCTCGTTTGGTTGAGAGTCACATTCAGGATCTGATCCTTTTGGATTGACACAACAAGCTGGAGTAAAGGGCCTGTCCCACTTTCACGACCTAATTCACGACCTCCCCTTGACTCATACTCGCAGCATGGTCGGTACGAGGTAGTAGGAGGTCGTAGGTAGGTCGTGATGCTAGTCGTAGGTACTCGTGGCATCAAGTAGGTCGGGGCATTTTTCTAGCCTGATGAAAAATGTCCATGAGTAAAAAAGGTCGTGAATTAGGTCGTGAAAGTGGGACAGGCCCTTAGCTCAGCAGGTCAGGCAGCATCTCTGGAGAAAAGGAATGAACAGGTGACATTTCAGGTCCAGACCCTTCTTCAGACGGATAGTCGGGGGTAAACGGGACGGTGATATAGACATAGAGCAAATGAATAAAAGATATGCAAAAAAAGTAACATTGATCAAGGAAACAGGCCACTGTTAGCAGGAGGAATCACAGCGGGGGAGCAGCGAGAGAGGATGTTGCAGGACTCTGGTCAGAGAGAGGAGGAGAACTTCTTCACAGTGGGCATACCTTGAGGAGATCTCGCAGTGGAGCAGACGGGATGTGTAGGAAGGAACCGCAGATGCTGGTTTACACCGAGGATAGACACAAAAAGCTGGAGTAACTGAGCGGGCGATTTCGATTGTTTCAGGAGGTAACTCAGCCTTTCACTTAAATAAACGTGGCACTTATTTCTGGCAGAATGGTGGCAAGGAAAAATAAATGAATGGGAAGAAGACACGAGGAACTGCAGATGCTGGAGTCTTGCGAAGATTTTTATCAGATGTTGTGGCTCGGAGATAGAAGGGCGGTCTTCCATAGAAACAAACATGAACCATACCTAGAAACATACATAGAAACATACATGGAACATACACAAAAACATACATGAAACATATGCAGAAACACACATGAAACATACATGAAAACATACATGAAACGTACATAGAAACATACATAGAAACAGAAACATAGAACATCGGTGCAAGAATAGGCCTTCCGAGCCAGCACCGCCATTCAATATGATCATGGCTGATCATCCAAGATCAGTACTCCATTCCTGCTTTCTCCCTGTATCTCCTGATTCCATTAGCCCTAAGAGCTAAATCTAACTCTCTCTTGAAAACATCCAACATGAATTGGCCAACACTGCCTTCTGTGGCAAAGAATTCCACAGATTCACAACTCTCTGGGCGAAAAAGTTTTTCCTCGCCTCAGTCCTAAATGGCCTACCTCTTATTCTTAAACTGTGACCCCTGGATCTGGACTCCCCCAACATCGGGAACATTTTCCCTGCATCTAGCCTGTCCAGTCCTTTTAAGAATTTTATAAATTCTCCCCGGCGATCTCTCAAATGAAAACGCCGCACTCAAGAGGAACCGTCTGTGAGGGATGGCGTGCGGATAATTAAGTTCACGACGCCTTGCCTGAAGAAACATGCCAGTATCTTGCAGTGATCTCTCAATAAGTGAAATGAGAACATGTGCAGGAAAGCAGGCCACAGTTGTGGTACACTGTGTAACGTACAGGATCATCCAGTCTTGTTAACATTGTTACCATATAATTACCATATAACAATTACAGCACGGAAACAGGCCATCTCGACCCTTCTAGTCCGTGCCGAACACATAATCTCCCCTAGTCCCATATACCTGCGCTCAGACCATAACCCTCCATTCCTTTCCCATCCATATAACTATCCAATTTATTTTTAAATGATAAAAACGAACCTGCCTCCACCACCTTCACTGGAAGCTCATTCCACACAGCTACCACTCTCTGAGTAAAGAAGTTCCCCCTCATGTTACCCCTAAACTTCAGTCCCTTAATTCTCAAGTCAATTGTTGCAATGTAAAAAGCACCAAACACCCCTCTCCCTCCCTCCTTTCTCTGCCTAATCACGCAATCAATTCAGGGAACGATATAT
Organism: Amblyraja radiata; assembly: GCF_010909765.2. NCBI lineage: Eukaryota > Metazoa > Chordata > Chondrichthyes > Rajiformes > Rajidae > Amblyraja > Amblyraja radiata. The sequence continues at coordinate 68,762,598 of NC_045963.1, forward strand.
ATTTTAATTAAATCATTTGAGCATCCCCTGATAATGTGAATGTGAACTTTTCCTCTTTCAGCATCAGTTCGGGCGATGTAATTTTACGGTGCAATAGATGTAGAGCCCTTATATTTTCCACTTCATTTAACCCGTGATTTCCATTGAGACAGTACCTGGAAATGAAGAGATTTAGATCAAATTTGGGCTGTTTAATCTTCCAACAGAACATATCCAACTGTTGGTGTATGTAACATCGAATGTATTGACCAAAGAAGATTGTGTAGGAAGGAACTGCAGATGCTGGTTTAAATCAAAGACAGACACACAATGCTGGAGTAACTCAATGGGACAGGCAGCATCGCTGGAGGGAAGGGAAGGGTGTCGTTTCGGGTCGAGACCCTTCTTCAGACTATCTTCGACCAAAGGAGATTGTTAACTTGGAGACTCAGGAGACTTCAGATGCTGGAATCTAGAGGAAAAAATCAAATCGAGGATTGTGCAGGAAGGAACTGCAGATAAGACACAATTGCTGGGGGGGGGGGTAACTCAGCGGGACAGGCAGCATCTCTGCAAAGAAGGAATGGGTGACGTTTCAGGTCGGGACCATTCATCAGACCCTTCTGACCCAACACAAGGAACTGCAGATGCGAATTTACACTGAAGACAGTCACAAAGCGCTGGAGTAACTCAGCGGGCCAGGCAGCATCGCTAGAGAAAAGGAATAGGTGACGTTTTGGGTCTGAAGAAGGGTCTCAACCTGAAATGTCACCTGTTCCTTTTCTCCAGGGATGCTGCCTGACTCGTTGAGTTACTCCAGCATTTTGTGTCTGAGTTACTCCAGCATTTTGTGTCTGAGTTACTCCAGCAATTTGTGTCTGAGTTACTCCAGCATTTTGTGTCTGTGTTACTCCAGCAATTTGTGTCTGAGTTACTCCAGCATTATGTGTCTGAGTTACTCCAGCATTTTGTGTCTGTGTTACTCCAGCAATTTGTGTCTGAGTTACTCCAGCAATTTGTGTCTGAGTTACTCCAGCATTTTGTGTCTGAGTTACTCCAGCATTTTGTGTTTGAGTTACTCCAGCATTTTGTGTCTGAGTTACTCCAGCATTTTGTGTCTAACTCTGACGGATTAAGTTATTTACTCCACACTGACCATTTTTCTGTTTTGTTACATCTTACCTCCCCCACAAATTGAAGATGCTGTTCAAATGCAACTTCTTTTAAACAAGCCATCAGTCATCTCCACTATCACTGCCACTGGGATGCTCACGTATCTCTGCCAGTATATTTTAGTGTATTTATGTACAACATCATTCCATGGTGAATTAACTACATTTCCCATCTCCCCTTGCAACAGCAGCACAAAAAAGAAATGAGGTGAGAATGGCTTTGAGCGGCACATTTAATTAAATTTAAGGTGGTCATTATTACTATGTGGTCCTGGTTAGGTTGAAGCTGGACATGTTGTGAGATTGCCATCTTTTTGAGGAGAGCTCACCCCACTTGCCCAAATGTGATTTGTTTAGTTTAGTTCAGGTGAGTTTAGTTTAGAGATACAGCGCAGACACAGGCCCTTCGTCCCACTGAGTCCGCGCCGACCAGCGATCCCCGCACACAATTAACCGACAAACATGTACGTCTTTGGAGTGCGGGAGGAAACCGGAACACCCGGAGGAAACCCATGCCGGTCACAGGGAGAACGTTCAAACTCCGAACAGATAGCACCCGCAGTCAGGATCGAATCAGGGTCTCTGACGCTGTAAGGCATCAGCTGTACCTGTTCTTCCTCTCTTCCAGCCTTCCCCCCCCCACCGTAAACAATATGAAGAAGGGTCCCGACGTGAACCGTTGTCTATCCAGATGCTGCCTGACCGGCTGAGCACTCTGTGTCCTTTATTCAGCATCTTCAGTTCCTCGTTTCAACACTAAGATCATGTTCTCCTGCGAATGTAGTAGGGTGGGTGTCTCCAGGACTTAAACCCCTGTCCCACGGTACGAGTTCATTCCAAGAGCTCTCCCAAGTTTGCCCTGATTCGAACTCGGAGATTTACGGTATTGGCCGCTCGTCGGTACTCGGGGCTCTCGTGGACATTTTTCAACGTTGAAAAATCTTCGCGAGTCTTGCCGAGCTTACCTGCCGTTAGCGAGTCTTCCCGAGTACCTGCCGTTAGCGTTACGAGCCGCTAAGAGACGTCCCCGAGCTCCGACGTACCCGTTATGTGTTCATTCTCCGTGCTTACCCCAAGTTAGATTTTTTTTTAAACTTGGGAAGGCTCTTGGAATGAACTCGTACCGTGGGACTGGGCCATTAAGTCCCTTGGAAAAGCTTGGCACAGGAAACAATGTCAACGGTTCAAAGCAAGTCCTTTCCATTTGCAAGTCCTTGCTGTTAAACTGGCATGTGACTAAACTAAACTAAACTAAACTAAATTAAACTGAATTAAATTAAATTAAACTCAACTAAATGAAATGATATTAAACTAAACTAAATAAAATAAAATAAAATAAAACTAAACTAAACTAAACTAAATTAAGGAGGAAGAGAGTTATTCCAAGATATTTATTCCTCGATCACATCATCTAAACAAAAAGCAGATTACTTGGCCATTGGCCTTTACTGGTCACCATTTTATCATTATCACGTTGCTATTGTGGGAGTTTGTGCGTTCACATTTGAGCCACTGCATTTCCTATGTTACCACAGCATTTCATTGCCTTTAACATAATTTGGACATTCTGAGGTTGTGCGCGGTGCCATATAGATTCATCTTTGTTTCCTTTACTTCACCCCAGCATTTTCCTGTGGATTATGGATTTCCAACAAGTAGCAACGCTTGAAGTACACACAGAACTAAATCTTGTACAATGAGTGAGTGGAGGAGATGAACTCAGTGACAGTGTTGAGCCAGCCAGCTGTGACAAAGAACAGACAGTGCCGGAAATGCCCAGCAGGTCAGGCAGCATCTGTGGAGTGTTCCCTGCACTTGCTGTTTATGTTTCAGATGTACAGCACTTACAGTATTTTTTTTACTTCAAGTTTGTAGCTGCCATTTAGCTGATTAAACTTCTTCCTCTGAACAAGGCAGCTTCTGTGGTGCTTTATTTATCACATATGCAACTGCACAGTGAAATTCTTTATTGCCAATTTACATATGCAGACGCATCCATGTTTTGGCACCATTTCCAGAGTCCGCTCTGCCCGCTCGCTCGGCCTACAGGAGCGGTTCACGACCCAAGGCCTGCTGGGCCTTCCTCCGTCACCTTCGACCGGATCGTCCCGCGAAACGACGTCCCTCTCCTCTCCTCGCCCGGACATCTTTGTGCCCCGGGGCACCTCCTGCAGCCGACCTTGAAGGCACTGGAGACATTACCCCAGTTCACACTCCTACCGGCCTACTCTTCACATCCGACGTCTCCAGCAGTTCTCCGCCAAGCCTTTGTGTCCTCAGGCCAGTTCCTGGAGTTCCGCCTTCAAATGACAAAATTGGAGAATGAAGCCCTGGGATCTTGTTCGAGGTCTCAGACTCTGGTAGAAGAAGCTGTGGAGAAGCGGAAGAGCCTTCTGCTCTCCAAGGTGGCTGTGTGGATCCAAACCTCAATACTAAAAGCAGGCTGCCACCTACGGGGGTCTTGTTGACTGCACCTCACTTCACAGTTCTTACAGAAGTGTATGATCTTATAGAAGTGTACAAAATCATGAGGGGCAGTAGATTGGGTGAATGCACAGTGGCTTTTACCCAGAGTAGGGGAATGAAGAACCAGAGAATATAGATTTAATATAGATAGAGGTGAAAGATTTAATTTAGGAAGCTGCGGGGAACCTTTTCACACAAAGAGTGGTGGATGTATGGAACGAGCTGCCAGAGGAGGTAGGTGAGACAGATACTATAACAACATTTGAAAGATATTTGGACAGGTACATGGAAAGGTTTAGAGGGAATTTGGCCAAACGTGGGACTACCGTGGATGGGGCATCTTGGTCGGCATGGAGAGGTTGGGCCGAAGAGGCTGTGCTGTAAGACTCTATGATTCTATATTTAAAAAGCAGGCATGTGGGACTAGCGTAGATGGGGCACTTTGGGCGGCATGGACAAGTTTGGCTGAAGGGGCTGTTTCGATATTTAAGACTCTATGTTTCCATATTTAAACAGCGGGCATGCGGGACTAATGTAGTTGGGGCATCTTGAAGGCATGGGCAAGGTGGGCCGAAGGGTCTGTTTCTTGTGCTATATGACACTATATTTGAATATGTGGTCAGGTGGGACTAGCGTGGATGGGGCATCTTGAAGGCATGGGCATTTGGGCTATTTCTGTGCTGTATGACTCTACGATTTACTACATGACACTATATTTAAAAAGCGGGCAGATGGGACTAGCATAGATGAGGCATCTTGGTTGCAGGGGTAAGTTGGGCAGAAGGGGCTGTTTGGTGCTGTATGTCTCTATGATTCTATATTTAGAGTCATAGAGTGATACAGTGTGGAAACAGGCCCCCCCCGCCCAACTTGCCCACGCCACCCAACATGTCCCATCTACACTAGTCCCACCTGCCTGCGTTTGGTCCATATCCCTCAAAACCTGTCCTATCCATGAACCTGTCATAATAAGAGAACAGGTGGGACTAGGTGGATGGGGCATATTGGTCGGCATGCTGTATTTTTCATAGCTGGAAGCCAGCAGTGGGCTCAAAAATCAATGCAGTGGAGAGATGCCCGACACATATAGTGGCATGTAGCGAAGCGTAGAGTTTTACAGCGCAGAAACAGCACCTTTGACCCAAATGCCCATGCCAATGCCCATGCCAATGCCCATGCCCATGCCCATGCCCATGCCCATGCCCATGCCCATGCCCATGCCCATGCCAAACTAGATGCAGAGTACTGCCCTGCCGACTACAAATTCAGAAGATGCCCCATCCACGCTAGTCCCCCACATGCCCACATTTTCAAATGTAGTGGAGAGATGCAAAACATTGTAATATTTAACAAAGAGGCGAGAGTTGCATTAGGTGCTTGGGACCCGAAGAGGGCGCAGCGGGCAAGCCTGCCCCGGCGGCGGACCCTCCCCTCCCCTCCCCTCCCCTTGCATTGCATTGCATTGCTTTGCACACTCCCTGACTCTGCCAGCTCCGGAGCTCGGAGTGAGTTGCAAGGCTGTGGGCGCCCCTGCCTCTCCCTGTCCCCTCGTTCATGGATCAAGCCGGCGCCACAACAGCAGCAGCAGCAGCAGCAGCAGCAAGAAGCCGCCAGCTTGCACCCTCTCTCCTCTCCTCACCGCGGCTCATGGAGTGATAGCCCACCCTCTCTCTCTCTCTCTCTTCTCCCCCTCTCTTGTCCCCATTTACCTCTCCCCTTCCCTCCCCCTCTCTGTCCCTCTCCCTCCCTACCCCCTTTCTCTCTACCCCTCCTCTCTCTAACTTCCCCCCCTTTCTCTCCCCTCCCTTGCCCCCAATTACCTCCCTATTCTCCCTCTCCCTCCTTCTCTCCCCCCTCTCTTTCTCCCTTTTCTCTTCCCCCTCCCCTCTCTCTATCTCCCTCCCCTCTCCCCTCTATCTACCTCTCTCCCCTCTCCCTATCTCTCTCCCCTATCCCTTCTGCCTCTATATCTCTCTCCCCTCTCCCTATCTCTCACCCCTCTCCCTATCTCTCTCCCCTCTCCCTATCCCTTCTGCCTCTCTATATCTCTCTCCCCTCTCTATCTCTCTCCCCTCTCTCTCTCTCCCCTCTCTCTATCTCTCTCCCCTCTCTATATCTCTCTCCCCTCTCTCTATCTCTCTCCTCTCTCCCTATCCCTTCTGCCTCTCCCTATCCCTTCTGCCTCTCCCTATCCCTTCTGCCTCTCTATATCTCTCTCCCCTCTCTATATCTCTCTCCCCTCTCTCTATCTCTCTCCCCTCTCTCTATCTCTCTCCCCAATTCCTTTCCCTCCCCCTCACACCCCTCCTCTCACCCACCACTGTCCACCCCCACCTCCCTCTGTGTGTGCTCTGTCGGCTGTACAAGTGTAGCTGTGTCCGTGGAGCGGGGAACAGCAGCGCTACGATGGGTCTCCAGCGCTGCCCGAAGCCCAGCAAAGTGCGGGGCAAGAGACGGGACGTGGTGTGGTGGCAGATCTGCTGGTTGGCCGGAGTAATGTTGGTGGTCCTAGCTGTCTGCAGCTTGGTGAAGAAGGCAGGTAAGGGGGTTGATTCACCGGGACGAGGGCACATTGACCCTCTTTTCTTGCTTGTAAGAGACTGCTCCGACCAGCCCCCCCCCTTGTTGTTTGATGAATTCACCTTGGGTGCAACTTTAGTGAAGCCAACTTGTCAAAACCAAACCCACCCCCCCCCAAAAGACAACAACAATGCGCTTTGCTCTTGCTGGGCAGAGCAACAATTGTGTTAGTGGACTTGTGTTTGGGGATGGAGTGGAAAAATGTTGGCACAAAGTTACCCCCCCTGTTAATAAAAATAAATATTCAGTTCAGGAGGTGAAAATATTACAGGTGTCCAGTTATATATTTAAAATATTCGGGGCCAGAGAGTTGGAAATGTTATGTTTGTCTGTGTCACTGCAATAAAAAAAACCACTGGTCGACAGGCAGGTTGATCAGGTGAAAGCCCTAAGTAAAAAAATAAACAAAATAAAGGTGAAAGCCCTAAGTAAAAATAAATAAAATAAAATACTGGAGATGCTCAGCAAGTCTGAAGTGTTAACCCTGTCCCGTCACCATGTACACTGCCTGCTCCACCATGTTCAGATTACTTTCTTTCAGATTTCTAGCATCTGTTGATGTTGGATGCAGAGTGATTGTAGTGGTATGGAGCAAGTTTGCTCTGGTATCTCTCGGCATGCTCCTGGGTGGGTCCTGTATCCTCTGAGGGGCATCAGCTTGATTTCCTCCCCTCACACCCTCTCCATCCCCCTCGCTCTCCCTCCCTCCCCTCCCCCCACTCCCTCCCCTCCCCTCCCCTCCCCTCATTTCCTCCCTCCCCTCCCCTCCCCTCGCCCGAAAATGTTACTGCCAGTTCTATGAGCGGATTGAATGGTTCATCATCAGCATCATTGGGCAAAGGCATCGGTCGCTTGTGGTCTATTGTGAGGCAGAACTGGGGTTGTGTCAGCATTAAATGGACCAAACAGGTCCTCTTGTGTAAGAAAGAACTGCAGATGCTGGATAAATTCGTAGGTAGACACAAAATGCTGGAGTAACTCAGCGGGTGAGGCGGCATCTATGGAGAGAAGGAATGGGTGATGTTTTGGGTCGAGACCCTTCTACAGGTCCTCTTGCCTGGTCTTGTATTCTTCTCTTGAAAAGGGTCCCGACCCCAAACGCCACCTAAATTATGCTAAGTATGTGCATTTGTAGGCTGTAGATTTGATAAATCAGCGCTGAATTCTTCTGCTCCCCCTCCCCCTCTCCCCCTCTCCCCCTGAACAATCAGTCTGGATGATGGTCACGATCTGAAACGTTACCGATCCATTTCCATTTGGAAGTTTAAGTGATTTTATTAATTGAATCTGCCAAGCGTACGTAATGTGTAGGAAAGAACAGCAGATGTTGGTTTAAATCGAAGATAGACACAAAATGCTGGAGTAACAAAGCGGGTCAGACAGCATCTCTGGAGTTGAGGCTGGGACCATCCCTACGCTTAAGGGACAGTTAGACAGGTACATGGATAGGAAAGGTTTGGTGAGATTTGAACCGAACGCAGGCAGGTGGGACTAATGTAGCTGGGACATGGTGTGAGCAAGTTGGCCCAAAGGGCCTGTTTCCACACTGTATCATTCTATGATTCCATGACTCTACTGCAGAAGTGCGATATCCTTCAAAAGTAGGATATCCTCAGCTCGAGGTTCTCAATGCCTCTCAACTCCTTCCTAAAGGAACGTCCTTTAATTCAGAGGCAGAATTGGCCGCATACCTGGTCTATTTCCAGCAACATACTTGCCCTGTGGAATGGTTGCCCTGATAGTCTTCAGTGTGTAAAGTGGGGAGATGGGCGGACACGGTGGCGCAGCGGTAGAGTTGCTGCCTTACAGCGAATGCAGCACCGGAGACCCGGGTTCGATCCCAACTACGGGTGCTTATCTGTACGGAGTTTGTACCTTCTCCCCGTAACCTGCGTGGATTTACTCAGAGATATTCAATTTCCTCCCACACTCCAAAGACATACAGGTTTGTAGGTTAATTGGCTTGGTAAATGTAAAAATGGTCCCTAGTGGGTGTAGGATGGTGTTAATATGTGGGGATCGCTGGTCGGCACGGACCTGGTGGGCCGAAGGGCTTGTTTCCACGTTGTATCTCTAAACTAAACTAAAGTGAAACTAAATGCTGACAACAGTCTTTCATGGTTCTGAAAGGCAGCAGGTATTTCAAGTATATTTTCTTGACGTTTTGGGGCCCAGGTCAACTAAGGGCTCCAACCTGTCTCGGTCATCTGTTGTCGGCCCTGATTTTGTTCCGGCATTTTCCCACCTCCACAGGCCCTTCGGCCCATCCAGTCGATGCCGACCTTTGATCACCTGTTCACACATGTGCCCTACATTATTTCCACTTTCTCATCCACACTAAGGGGAATTTTGCGGAGGCTATTTAACCTACAAACCCGCGTGCCTTTGGGCTGAGGGTGGAAAACCACATGGTGATAGGGAGAACGTGCAAAGACTCACTCAGGCAGCACCCGTGGTCAGGATAGATGTTTCCTCTGGCTGAGGAGTTAAGAACTGGCGTCACAGCCTCAGTATAAATGTGGGCCGCAAATGAGGACCGAGATGAAGAGAGATGTCTTTGTTCAGCATGTGATAAATCTTTGGGTTTCTTTACCTCAGGCAGCGGAGTCTCAGCTATTGATTGTGGATAATACTGCGATGAGTGGGTTTGAGGTTTGTGGGGAGGGGGCAGGAAGATGATGTTGAGGTAAAAGTTGGAGTTTAGTTTAGAGATACAGCGCGGAAACAGGTCCTTCGGCCCACTGAGACTGCGCTAACAGTATCCTGCATCCGAGGGACAATTTACAATTTTACATAAGCCATTTGAAGTGCAGGTTTGTAGGTTGAATGGCTTATGTAAAATTGTAAATTGCCCCCCGGGTGCAGGATAGTGTTAGCGCAGGCTCAGTAGGCCTAAGGGCCTGTTTCCGCATTCCAAAGGCGGGGGAAAAGGGAGCACCTGGAGAAAACCCACGCAAGTCACGGGGAGAACGTACAAACTTCATACTGACTGCACCCGCAGTCAGGATCGAACCTGGGTCTCTGGTGTTGTAAGGCAGCAACTCTACCGCTGCGCCACCATGCCAGCCCTGCCGTTTTTGGTCTGTCTTTGGAGGTACATATCAGCCATCGTGAGACTCGAGCAGCAGCAGAGCCCTAACCAGAACCCTGCCAGTGGTCCAGGCTTGAACCCGACTCACCATGCTGTTTCTGCGGAGTTTGCAGGCTCTCCTGGTGACCGGGAGGGATTCCCTAGCTTTCTCCGGTTTCTTGCCACGTGCCAAAGGTGCACTGTCGGTCGTTTAATTGACAACTGTAAGTTACTGACACAAAGTGCTGCAGAATCTCAGCAGGTCAGCCAGTGTCTCTTGAGAACACGGATAGGCGACGTTTCGGGTCTGGACCACTTGACTCCCCTGCTCTTAGGCGGCACAGTGGCTCAGCCGGTCGAGCCGTTGCCCCTCAGTGCAAGAGACCCCAGGTTCGATCCTGACCTAGGGAGCTGACTGTGTGGCGTTTGCACGTTCTCCCTGTGATCGCGTGGCTTTGCTCCGGGTGCTCCGGTTTCCTTTCCAGTCCCAAAGACTTGCTGGTTTGTAGGTTAATTGGCTCTCTGTACATTGCCCCCCCCGAGTGTGTTTGGGAAATGGATGAGAAAGTGGGATAACATCGAATCTGTGTGAACGGGTGATCAATGGTTGGCGTGGGCTCAGTGTCCTGTTTCAATGTTGTATTTATCTAAAACATCTCTAAATCTCTCCCAGCCCCCCCCCCCCCCATGTTGCTGTCCAGGCTCCTGGATATGAGGATGTCATTTTCACCCCATTGATGTAATGACAGGTTTCTGCAAGTTATAGGTCCTTGCAATGTTAGAGCTTGAAATACTGCAGTGTTTTTGTGGCCTTAGCTCGTCTGACTATTTCAACACCAGCCACTTCTTCCCATCAACCAAAGTTAAGGACTCATACAAAGTATAAGGGCTGAACAAGCTAGATGCAGGAAACATGTTCCCATTATTGGGGGACATCAGTCTGAAGAAGGGTTTTGGGCCTTCGCTCCATAGATGCTGCTGCACCTGTTGAGTTTCTCCAGCACTTTTGTCTACCTTCGATTTTCCAGCATCTGCAGTTCCTTCTTAAACATTCCCATTATTGGGGGAGTTCAGAACCGGGGGTCACAGTCTAAGAATAATGGGGAGGCCATTTAAAACTGAGATGATAAAAAACTTTTTCACCCAGAGAGTTGTGAATTTGTGGAATTCTCTGCCACAGAAGGCAGTGGAGACCAATTCACTGGATGCATTTAAAAGAGAGTGAGATAGAGCTCTTAGGGTTAGCGGAATCAAGGGATATGGGGAGGAGGCAGCAAGGATTACTGATCGTGGATGATCAGCCATGATCACAGTGAATGGCGGTGCTGGCTCGAAGGGCCAAATGGCCTCCGCCTGCTATTTTCTATGTTTCTATGTCTGTTTCTATTCAATTATACTTTATTGTCACATACACTTGGGTACGGTGAAATTCTTTGCTTTGCATACAATCCTGTAAAATCAAACTCTAGATGAACACAAGCACAGATCAGTATAAAAGTGCGACGATTTCAAGGGAAGTTTCAAGGGATATGGGGAAAAAGCCGGAACGGGTGCTCCGGTTTCCTCCCACATTCCAAAGAGGTACAGGTTTGTAGGAAAATTGTAAATTTTCTCTAGTGTGTAGGACGATGCTTGTGAGCGGGGATCGCTGGGCGGTGCGGACTCGGTGGGAGGAAGGGCCTGTTTTTGCACTGTATGTTTAAACTAAGCTAAACAAACCTCCGCACGTTTGTTTTCATGACTGTGAATTGTTCTACTAAGCACACTCTGAGGGAGCATAGCTCAGCTATAAGCTGTCAGACGTAATGTGCAGGATGGAACTGCACAGATGCTGGCTTACACCGAAGATAGATGCAATATGCTGGAGTAACTCAGTGGGACAGACAGAATCTCTGGAGAGAAGGAACCAAAACGTCACCCATTCCTTCTCTCCAGAGGTGCTGCCTGTCTCGCTGAGTTTCTCCAGCATTTTGTCTGGATCTTAGTTGTCAGACGTAGTTTCACTCTCTGATTTTACTGATTCTATGCCACCTTCTCACCTTTCCCTCAGCTAACATTGAACATTCTACATCTCCTTCACATTGTCTTATTTGATCTGTGGTTTTCACATCGTACCCTTCCATATCTCTGGACTCCCTGACTCCCAGTCTGAAGAAGGGTTTACCCTTCCATGTCTCTGGACTTCCTGACTCTCCGTCTGAAGAAGGGTCTCGACCCGAAACATCCCCCTTTCCTTCTCTCCAGGGATGTCGCCTGTCCCGCTGAGCTACTCCAGCATCTTGCGTCGATCTTAGCTGTCAGACGTACATCCTAAACCGTGAATGAATAAGCAATGTAAAGTAATCACGCGCTGGCCTTGGGATCAGGGCAATGTTACACACAATCCCCTCTCTGAAGCCAACACGCCATGTTAAACTGTGGTGTGATATTGGGTCAGGTTTCAGGTTGCTGAAATATAACTTTTCCGCGGCAGTTTGAATGTGCACGATCTTCTCTATTAGAAAGAGACAAGCAGAGAATCCTTTAGAAATCTGATCCAGGAAGAAGTCTTTTGGCTTTGGCTCAGTGGCTGATTCTCTCACCTTTGAATCCCATGCAGGATGCTTGACACCAAAACTCACCCCTCGTTAGCAGGGTAGTGTTGGGGGGGGGGGGGAGGGGGGTGATGGTGGTGGTGGTGGTGGTGAACGGCTGAAGTCTCGGAAGTCTCGGGTAAGAGTGTTTTGGGAATGTATTCTTCAGACTTTAGAGATACAGCGCGGAATCAGGCCCTTCGGCCCACCGAGTCCGTGCCGCCCGGCGATAACCTCGTACACTAGCATTATCCTGCACGCTGGGAGTACAATTTACAATGCTACTCCAAGCCAGTTAACCTACAAACCTGCATGTCTTTGGAGTGTGGGAGGAAACCGGAGCACCCGGAGAAAACCCACGCAGTCACGGGGAGAACGTACAAACTCCGTAGAGTCAGTGCCCGTAGTCAGGATCAAACCCGGGTCTCTGTCGCTTCAAGGCAGCAACTCTACCACTGCGCCACCGTGTTGCTTCAAGAGAACATGCAAACTCCACGCTGGGAGCACTGGATACTCCCCCACGTCCTTGACACTGTTGAGATCATTAGATGTGAATCATTATCCACGGGGGTACACAAAAAAGCTGGAGAAACTGAGCGGGTGCAGCAGCATCTATGGAGCAAAGGAAATAGGCAACGATTCGGGCCGAAACCCTTCCTATCCACGGGTCTATTCTGTTGAGAGGCGAGATTGAAGGGGGGCTTATCAAGGCAGTCAGCAATGACTGGAAGGGCTGTCTCAAGCCAACCATAACCTATCTGGACGCAAGATCCCAATGCCTGATCCCGCAGCCAATACATCCGTTCCAGTCTTTCTGCATCCCTGACGGGCAAGAAAGAGAAAGGACATACGGCACATGCCAACCAAGAAACCAAGACCACCAAGAACCCTTGGGAGCAGATGGTATCTCCGCCAAATGTTAAAGGAGAGGAATTCCAGACACAACCTTCACAGCCTGACTCCCACATCTGGGAAGAGGAAGGTGTGTGCAGTATTTATGACCATCTTCAAGGAAGAGGGTGAGCCTGTATGTGGCAACTCGACATGGGTTCCTTGCTGACTACCACAGGGAAGTCCACTGTTGTGCAACGGGCCAAACGGCTTCTCTCAAAATCACTGGGTGGATTCTGTCCATTGAACGGCAACTTGAGCACAATTCACGCCACACGGGTGTCATGGGGTAACGGGGAGAAGGCAGGAGAATGGGGTTAGGAGGGAGAGATAGATCAGCCATGATTGAATGGCGGAGTAGACTTGATGGGCCGAATGGCCTAATTCTGCTCCCATCACTTATGAACATGAGCTCCATGGGAACTCCGCTGCACAGGGCATTTTCCTTTTTCTTTTTTGTTGTTGACACACAGAAAGCCGTTGTCTCTGTCAGTCAGTGTAACCTTCTCCAGCTTGGCTGCCCTCAGATGTTTGTGTCATGTTATGTCCGGAACTTGGCGGCGTGCAAGCTGTGAATTTAAACGGTGGTTGAACTCAGCCACAGATCCCAGTCTCAGTGCGGACTGGTGCCAAACAGGGCTGCTTCCTTGCCCCCAACACTCTCTTCCATCCTGGCAGCAAGACACGACCAAGCAACCTTCCCTGGGAGTAAACGCCGTTTAATTGTCACACGTTCTGTCAGCGGAACAGTGAAATCCTTACTTGACGCACCATTGCAGGCTTGCAATAACAAAGCAAATAACATGCAATAACAAAGGCTTTTAAAAAATGACACACAAAGTGCTTGGAGTAACTCAACAGGTCTTGCAGTATCTCTGGGGAACATGATTATGTGACGTTTCGGGTCAGGATCCTTGTGCATTGTAAGGCCGGGGGGGGGGGGGGAGGAGGGAAGCTCGGAGAGGAGGGAAATAGATAAATATAGGCCGGGGGGGGGGGGGGGGGGGGGGGGGGAGGGAGAATACGGGTTTTGACAAAGGCCGGAGAAGAAAAAGAAGGCATGAGACAAAATGGTGAAGCCAGATGAAGGAATCTAGGTGGATGGGAGAAATAGGTGCGAGACCAGGTGGGGTACAGGGAAGGGAGGGGGAAGAAGGATGGGGGCATTTTTAGAGGTTACCCAAAATTGGAGAAATTCTCCAATTTTTAGGTAACTTCCAACGCGACTGCGAACATTGAATTTTCCAATTTTAGGTCATCTCAAACAATCACCCCCCCCCCCCGCCTCCCCTCCCCTTTCTCAATGCAAAACCAGAATCTATAGATCAATCTAAGGCACGGCCCATAGAAGATCATAGTTGCTGAGGTTGTGGTTTGTACTGTGCAGTTATCAATGGGAGGGGAGCTAATCGACAGAGTGAATGGAAAACGGTTCAACCCTAGTCGTTACTGCTCTAGAACCAAGGTCATCTTGACCTCGTTCATCAGGCGGCAGTGTACAGATGACATGTGTGTGTGTGTGTGTGTGTGTGTGTGTGTGTGTGTGTGTGTGTGTGTGTGTGTGTGTGTGTGTATGTTTGGAGGTGGAGCAACAGGTCGTTTCTGACTCGTTCTCTTGTGCGGACAGAGAACTGTGCCTTGCCCCTACACATCTGCGAAGTAACCTGGCCAGCTCCACAGCGCTGCACCCGGTCACTCCCCTCCCAGTATTCCAGGATGACTGGGGGAGACTGGAAAACATGGAGCTCTTCCCACAACTCCGGAAGCCGACACTTGGCAAAGATGGGCAGTGATGGTGATATTTCACCAAACCCCCTTCAGCCAAGGTAGAACCTCAACACCTCAAACCCAGCACAAAGCCAAGAACTAAGGGGGACCCGGCTTGTGTGGGGGGGGCCGTCGAGACCTTGGGTGGACCCAGCGGGGCAAACGGGACGGAGAAGGGATGAGTACGTTTTGTAGCTTTGTCAGCGCCTTTGTGGCTTCTGTTTTGTGCACTTTGCATGCAAAAGCAAAGAATTTCACCGCAATTCAGTTCCGTTTAGATTACGGTCACATGTACAGTGAAAAGCTTTTGTTGCGTGCTAGCCTGTCAGCGGAAAGACAATACCTGTTACAATCGAGCAATCACAGTGTGTAGATACATTGTAATGTGTCTCGCTAAGCGTGTACCAAGCTAGGTACAAGTGACAATACAATTCATCAGCATCAGCCATTTAGAACCGGAGATGTGGACAAACCTTTTCACCCAGAGAGTTGTGAATCTGTGGATTTCTCTGCCTCAGGAGGCAGTGGAGGCCAATTCTCTGGATGCTTTCAAGAGAGAGTTAGATAGAGCTCTTCAAGATAGGGATATGGGGAGAAGGCAGGAACGGGGCACTGATTGTGGATGATCAGCCATGATCACAGTGAATGACGGTGCTGGCTCGAAGGGCTGAATGGCCTACTCCTGCACCTATTGTCTATTGTGTATTGTGAAACCTAAGGGCTATTGGCTTGTAGTGCTCATGGCTCTGCTTCATGTTTCTGATACATGGACCTCCTACAGCCGGTGGCTCAGAGCACTGGGGAGATGCCACCAAGTTATCTCCATGAAGTCCTCCAAACCTACTGGCTGGGTAAGCAAACAAAGGTTGGCTTCTTCTCCCAAAGCAACGTTGCCAGCATTGAGTGTCTCGCTGCGCAGTGCAGCGCTGTAGGAGTTCGCTCCGCATAGTCCGTTGCATGTCCGACACCAAACTGATTCGTCAGGGTGTCAGAGATTATGGGGAGAAGGCAGGAGAATGGGGTTGAGGGGAAAAGATGGATCAGTTATGATCGAATGGCGGAGTAGGCTCGGTGGGCCGAATGGCCTTAGACTGCTCCTATGACTTATGAACTGATGAAACTGATAATAAAGGCAAAGATAGACACAAAGTGCTGGAGTAACTCAGCGGGTCAGGCAGCATCTCTGGGTGGGTGACGTTTTGGGTTGGGACCCTTCTTCAGACAATCCTCCTTCAAGAAGGGTCCCGAACCGAAACGTCACCCTTCCTTTTTCTCCAGAGATGCTGCCGGACCCGCTGAGTTACTCCGGCACTTTGTGTCTACTATTTGGTGTAAACCAGCATCTGTAGTTCCAAATTTCAGCATTCTGATAATAAAGGCACTCTACTCCCGTCTCTTTCACAAGGGACCACCAAGAGGGTAGGAATGAATTCACGGATGTTCTCAAACCCCCCTGACAGAATTTGTTACGTCCCCCAGGTCTTCTGGGAAACCCTGGCCCTCAACCTCTCAAAATGGAGACCAGGAGCATTTCGAACAACATTGTAAGCCAGAAGCACATGGAAGTTCAGAGTGACAGTGGAAGGAATGCACCCTTTCCCAGTCCACTCCCTCTCCTGAAGATAGACACAAAATGCTGGAGTAACTCAGCGGAACAGGCAGCATCGATGGGTAGAAGATGCTACCTGTTGCACTGAGTTACTCCAGCATTTTGTGTCTATCTTCGGTGTAAACCAGCATCTGGCGTTCCTTCCTACGCACACCCTCTCGTGCCTCACTCGTGGCAGAGTTTGTGGCTCCTGCATCGGCACTCTCCGGACTGGAGTGGATCCACCCAACCTTTAGTCAGAGGGTGGTGAATCTGTGGAACTCATTGCCACAGAAGGCTGTGGAGGCCAAGTCAATGGACGTTTTTAAGGCAGAGATAGATAGATTCTTGATTAGTACGGTTGTCAGAGGTTACGGGGAGAAGGCAGGAGAATGGGGGTAGGAGGGAGTGATCGATCAGCTCTGATTGATTGGCGGAGTGGACTTGATGGGCCGAATGGCCTAATTCTGCTCTTATGACCTTATGATCAACCTCAATCCTAAGGAAAGAGAATACGGAAGTCTTTAGTGTTTACACTTTAGAGACGTTCGAGATACAGTGGTCAAAGGCCCTTCGGCCCACCGAGTCTGTGCCAACCAGCAATCGCTCGTATGCTAGCACTATCCTACACACTAGGGACAATTTTACATAAGCCAATTAACCTACAAACCTGCACGTCTTCGGAATGTGGGAGGAGACTGCAGCACCCGGAGAAAATCCGCGCTGTCACAGGGAGAACGTACAAACTCCACATAGACAGTAGCCATAGTCAGGATCGAATCTGGCGCTGTAAGGCAGCAATTCTGCTGCGCCACCGTGCCGCCATAAATTGCAGCATTATTTCACTTTGTCTGAAGAAGGGTCTCGACCCAAAAAGTCACCCATTCATTCCTTCTCTCCAGAGATGCTGCCTGTCCCGTTGAGTTACTCCGGCATTTTGTGTCGATTTAAACCAGCATCTGCAGTTCTTTCCGACACACATTATTTCATTTTAGTTTGTGGAATCTTTTTGGCATGTGGACTCTTATATTTTCCACATTACCAGCGTTCAATTTATTGTGAATTATTATTGGCCAAACTGAAGGCATGGACAATGTTATAGAAATGCCAGTGTTTCCATTTAAAATATATTTACTCCTTGGAAGGAGTTGTCAGACCAGCGTATATTGAAATAGAAGAGACAGGATGTTTACGAGTTAATTCAGTGGTTTGATCTTTCTCTTTCACCTGCTGTTATCTGTCAAGTTACAGGGTCAGAATCTGCCCTCCGAGCGCTCGGATCAGTGAGACGTTTTTCTTGTTTTAATCACTTTTCAGGATCAGCAGTTATTAGGGGGAGTTGTTATGAGTGCAATGAAGCCGACAGAACAATGAGCTGTAAGTGAATGGTGAGAGCAATCACTGCCTGGCACATTGATAGGAAATGTTTAGCAGGGATATGGGCCAAACACGGGCAGGTGGGCCTAGTAGACAATAGACAATAGGTGCAGGAGTGGGCCATTTGGCCCTTCGAGCCAGCACCGCCATTCAATGTGATCATGGCTGATCATCCCCAATCAGTACCCCGTTCCTGCTTCTTCCCATATCCCCTAAATCCGCTATCTTTAAGAGCCCTATCTAGCTCTCTCTTGAAAGCATCCAGAGAACCTGCCTCCACCGCCCTCTGAGGCAGAGAAATCCACAGACTCACCACTCTCTGTGAGAAAAAGTGTTTCCTCGTCTTCGTTCTAAATGGCTTGCTCCTTATTCTCAAACTGTGGCCCCTGGTTCTGGACTCCCCCAATATCGGGAACATGTTTCCTGCATCTAGTGTGTCCAAGCCCTTAACAATCTTATATGTTTCAATGAGATTCCCTCTCATTCTTCTAAACTCCAGAGTGTACAAGCCCAGCTGCTCCACTCTCTCAGCATATGACAGTCCCGCCATCCCGGGAATTAACCTTGTATGTATGGGGCTTCTTGGTCGGCATGGGCAAGTTGGGCCGAAGGGCCTGTCTCCGTATATTGCAGTTGTTAGTGAGGTTGTGTAACTGAGAAAACTACAGAGTTGCAATGAGAAATGAGGCTCAAGAGAGCAATAAAGATAATAATATTTTAAGAGTGACCCGACAGTACAGTGGAACTGCAGATGCTGGAATCTTGCATCGAACACAAAGTCTGAAGAAGGGCATTGACCCGAAACGTCACCCATTCCTTTACTCCAGAGATGCTGCCTGTCCCACGGAGTTACTCCAGCATTTGGCGTCTATCTTCGGTGTAAACCAACATCTGCAGTCCCTTCCAACACATTTCGCCTAGAACACAGAGTGCTGGAGGACATGGATAGGTGACATCTTAGGTTGGGACCCTCCTTCAGGACCCTTTCTTCTTAAAAATTCTTCATTCACCACATGACAGAATTGTTTTCATTACTAGATGAATGGGCAGAGTAGTGGACTAAAGTCTAAAGTTGTGGACTTGGGATGAATGGTTCAACCACGGAAGCTGAACAATTGAACATTCATGTAATTAGATATTAGAATTGTTTTTAAAGCGTGCTTGTCCCAGTATCAGTGATCATGAAGACATTGTAAACAGCAGTCTGGATCATTAATGTCTTTCAGGCAGGGATATCTTCCATCCTTGCCATACCTTGCCCAAATGTAGCCCCAGAGCAACAGGTGTCATAGAGTTACAGTATATTGCATGCAAACAGGCTCTTTGGCCCAACTTGCCCATGCCAGCCAAAATGCCCCATCTACGCTAGTCCTACCTGCCTGCGTTTGGCCAATATCCCTCTAAACCTATCAATATACCTGCTCAAATTTTTTTTAAATGTGGTTATAGTACCTGCCTCAACTACATCCTCTGGCAGCTCGTTCCACATACCCACCACCCTCCTCTGTGTGAAAAAGAATTGTCCCTCAGGTTCTTATTGAATGTTTCTCCTCTCACCTTAAACCTATGTCCTCTGGTTTTTGATTCCCCTACACTGGGTAAAAGACTCGGTGGAGCTACCCGATCTATTCCCCTCATGATTTTGTACACCTCTATAAGATCATCTCTGTCTGCAGCGCTCCAAGGAATAAAGCCCTGACCTGCCCAACCTCTCCCTATAGCTCAGGGCCTCCAGTCCTGGCAACATCCTTGTAAATCGTCTCTGCACCCTTACCAGCTTCAATGAAGGTCCTTCCCCCTTCTGGATCAACTAACAGTGGATAGTCAACAATAATGAAGGAAGAGTCATAACTTCATTCACTCCAGAACCAGGGGCCACAGTCTTAGAATAAAGGGGAGGTCATTTAAGACAGAGGTGAGAAAAAACTTTTTCACCCAGAGAATGGTGAATTTATGGAATTCCCTGCCACAGAGGCAGTGGAGGCCAAATCACTGGATGGATTTAAGAGAGAGTTAGATAGAGCTCTAGGGGCTAGTGGAGTCAAGGGATATGTGGAGAAGGCAGACACGGGTTATTGATAGAGGACGATCAGCCATGATCACAATGAATGGCGGTGCTGGCTCGAAGGGCCGAATGGCCTCCTCCTGCACCTATTTTCTATGTTTCTATGTAACTAAAGCTGGAATTAAAAATTCTCCATTGGCTAGAATTGTTACGTTTATGTGTAAGTGACGTTGGCCAACATTGTGTAACAACACTGGGGGGGAAAAAACATTGTCACGTTAATTCAAACTGTCCTTCCCTGGTGAATTTAATGGTCATTTAATGTGAAAGTCCAGCATGTTCTTAAAAAAACGTAATGGGGCATTAAGAGTTGCTGCTTCTGTGGGAAAAAAGAATCCCTCAACTCCTTTCTTAATCCACTGAAGCTGCTGACTTGTTTGAAGCATTAATGATGTTGGGTGTCGTTCACTCGAGGTTATTTTGCCAGCAAGTTCCAGCTCATGACGTTTTTGTATCTGGGTGCATTGTGTATCAAAATAAACAAACTGCGGCATTTTCTGTGTTTGAACCGGGCTTTTAACCCATGGTGTGCCATTTCAGTCATGAAAGAAGTGAATTGCAGGGCTGCCAACTCTCACGCATTGAGCGTGAGAATCACGCATTTGGCCAAATTCTCACGCTCTCACGCTGATCACAAATTTCTCACGCTCTGTCGTGTGAAATTCTGTGATCAACGAAAATTTCAAAACTCATATCAAGCGCATGGGCCGCGGGTGTTTGGGAGCCGGGGCTGAGGGAGGGACGGAAGCAGAAGCAGCGGCGGGGGCAGATGCGGATGGGGAGCCGGGCTGGCAAGTGTTTGCCGGGCTGGCAAGTGTTTGCCGGGCTGGCGAGAGTTTGCCGGGCTGGCGAGTCGCTCGCTGCAGCTCCGGCCATGGAGCAGCCTCAGTGCAAGAGTCCCGGGCCGTCGGAAGCTTTGCGCCGCTGGCGTTAGTCTCTGTGCCGCATTTGCCCAGGCGACCGGCAAGGATCAGGCTGCGACTTGGTGCATCCTGGAGGACTGGGCAGTGAATGAGTGTCACCCAGTGCAACAAGTAAGGCCATGTCCTGCTCCCAGCGGCAGTCGCAATTTAAGGATTTGCGGGAAGCGGCTGGCATGAGCGAGGCCGGCGAGCGGCAGGAGAGAGATGTTCACATGGGCTGCAGAGCCGTGAGAGCTGCAGCCGCCCCACTTTTTTGGCTGGACATGTTTCAATATCTCCGGCTTTGGACGAGGCGCTGCTGTGCTCTGAGCAACCTGGTCGTGGGTCTTGGAGAGCCGGGACAGAGGGAGGGAGGGAGGGATGCAAACAGAAGCAGCAGCGGGAGCAGATGCGGATGGGGAACCGGGGCTGGCGAGTGTTTGCCGGGCTGGAGAGTCGCTCGCTGCAGCTCCGGCCACGGAGCAGCCTCAGTGTATGAGTCCCGGGCCGTCGGAGGCGTCGGAAGCGTTGCTTCGCTGCCAGTTAGAGACTGCAGGAAAAATGTTCCCGATGTTGGGGGTGTCCAGAACCAGGGGTCACAGTTTAAGAATAAGGGGTCGGCCATTTAGGACTGAGATGATGACAAACTTTCTTCACCCAGAGAGTTGTGAATCTGTGGAATTCTCTGCCACAGAAGGCAGTGGAGGCCAATTCGCTGGATATTTTCAAGAGAGAGTTACATTTTGCTCTTGGGGCATGCAAAATCATGGGATATGGGGAAATAACAGGAAAGAGGTACTGATTTTAGATGAACAGCCATGATCATATTGAATGGCAGTGCTGGCTCGAAGGGCCGAATGGCCTATTCCTGCACCTATTTTCTATGTTTCTATGCTTGAGTATATTGCAATAAAACTCGACCACTTGATTTTGAAGTATTCATGCATGGTGGAGGTATAATGTAGTCATAGAGTGATACAGTGTGAAAACAGGCCCTTGGGCGCAACTTGCCCACACCCGCCAACATGTCCCAGCTACACTGCCTGCTTTTCGTCCATATCCCACCAAACCTGTTCTATCCATGTATCAGTCTAAATGTTTCATAAATGTTGGGATAGTTCCTGCCTCAACTACGGCATCTGGCAGCTTGTTCCATACACCCATCACCCTTTGTGTGGAAAAAGTTACCCCTTAAAAAGTTACCTCTTAAAAATACTTTAAACAAAAAGCATTGAAATCTGACTTCTACAATGCCCAAAAACATGATTTTAATACTTCAAATTTTAAAAAGTACCCCCCCTCCCACACCCTCCCCCCACTCGGTCGCTCCGCTGCCTCGTCGGGGACCCCCCCCCCCAAGGCCAGTGATCAATGATCGCTCAGCCGCCCCACTTTCAAAAAAGCTCCGTGGCCCCTGGTTCAGACAGAGCACTGCCAGATGTGAGCGGGGAACTGAGGCCAGTTGTCCATGATGCCTGGATCCCAATGCTCAGCGCTTCGTGTTTCGGAGTTGGCTAATGCTATTGATTTGTAATTAGCCTGATTTGTAATTAGTTGACAAAACCTCAATTTATTAATCCGGAATATCCAGGAGGAAGGGATAATTGTAATATTAAAATGACATGCAAGGTGTCAGGCTGTCTGTCACAACATGTAGCCCCGATAACCCATTATTTCCTTCAGTTAAATATTGGGAAGGTAACACTATTGTCATTTGCCACTCAACTATTATGTTTGTTTACCTCACTATTTCAAACCCCCCCCCCCAAATACCTTTGACAGGTTGAATAAAAATATTGTTGTTTTATTATTTGAACATGTAGATGAACATCCTCAAGGAGTCTAATCAGATGGAAACTGATTCAGATACGATGTTTAAGAGCTTGTTCAAAGAAGGGGCATATTTTAAAGGAGTGACAGAGATACTTGCAGCAGAATGTGTGAGGAGGTTATTATTTGCCTTTAGTTTTAGCTTGAACCAGGACATCTGAAGATTCAAAGTTTAATACAGTAATTGTGCTGATACTGACTCTAACCAAACACATAATGAATATCATACATTCTGGAGGTTTTATTTGTCTGATGCCTTTTAAACTTCACTTGGATCACTTCAATGTAAGAGTAATTGGGAATGGGGAGCATTGGGTTGGTCAACATGGGCCAAGTGCTTGATTATAATCTGCTTTCCATACATGAATACAATAAGATCATTCATGTGCTGCACCTGTTGATCAGAGCCTGGCTCTACTGTGGGATGTAATTAGAAATGTAATGTAGCCTAACCGTATTCATAGCTAATCCAATTTAAAGCATAAATATTGCATTCAAGTGTAAGTTAAAAGACTCGCTACAGTATGCCCCAGATTGCACAATTTCAAGCTGAAAAATCCAAAAGCTCCGTACCAATGGGAGGGGTGCACCCCCCTCCAACACCCTCCCCCCCTCCGACACCCTCCCCCCCCCCACCCCACGGTCGCTGCACTCACTCAGGCTTGGTCTTTCGCAGTTTCTCACTCCCAACTCTCACCCAAAGTTGGCAGCCCTGGAATTGCAATGCCGCCCATCTAAAACTGGTTTATTTTTTGTGTTATCGATTGTACAAAATGATTGTTGGTTTGATTCTAAATAGTGGTCACCCAGGGTCCTCCATTAAGTTCAGAAGTGATTGGAGCACAATTAAGCCATTCGGCCCATCAAATCTACTCCGCCTTTCAATCATGGTTAATCTATATCTCCCTCCTAACCCCATTCTCCTGCTCCCCATAAACCCTGACACCCGTACTATTCAAGAATCTCGCTATCCCTGCCTTATAAATATCCATTGACTTGGCCTCCACTGCCTTCTGAGCCAATGAATTCCACAGATTCACCACCATCCAAGCAGGGTTTGCTTTCCAAAATGTGACCAATGTTTTTGTTAGTGTTGGATGAGGGACATAGAATGATCGTAGTCTTGTTTTCCAATTAAATCCTCAGCATCAACAAACCGCACTTGCTCGGTGCCTCACCTACTAGTAGATAAGCTTCCACTCTGCCTAAACTGCCCACATCATGTGCTCAAGACCTATAATGAGGTGTACACCTTTAGTTTCTAGAGATTGTGACTGCACGGCCTGGGTGGCATTTTGATTTGTACATTGGGGTGAGATTCTCATTTTGGTTACAAAAGCTATTGGAGTTCATAGTAGCTGTGCTGATATTTTACAATCCCAGATGCCATTTTTATGAGCATGATCCCAGGGATGAATGGGTTAACATATATGTAGAGCGTTTTATGGCACTGGGGCCTGTATTCGCTGGAGGAGGGGGAACCTCATTGAAACTCACCGAATAGTGAAAGGCCTGGTTAGAGTGGATGCGAAGAGGGTATTTTCACTAGTGGGAGAGTCTAGGACTAGAGGTCATAGCCTCAGAATTAAAGGACAATAGACAATAGGTGCAGGTGTAGGCCATTCGGCTCTTCGAGCCAGCACCGCCATTCAGTGTGATCATGGCTGATCATCCCCAATCAGTACCCCGTTCCTGCCTTTTCCCCATATCCCCTGACTCCGCTATTTTTAAGAGCCCTATCCAGCTCTCTCTTGAAACATCCAGAGAACTTGCCTCCACCGCCCTCTGAGGCAGAGAATTCCACAGACTCACAACTCTCTGTGAGAAAAAGTGTTTCCTCGTCTCTGTTCTAAATGGCTTACTCCTTATACTTAAACTGTGGCCCTGGTTCTGGACTCCCCCAACGTCGGGAACATGTTTTCTGCCTCCAGCGTGTCCAAACCCTTAACAATCTTATATGTTTCAATAAGATCCCCTCTCATCCTTCTAAACTCCAGAGTGTACAAGCCCAGCTGCTTCATACAAACTGTACAACTGCAGAAGGACCTATTTGCTCCTATACTCGACTCGATACTCGATATACTCGATAAGTCAGTGGATATATTTAAGGCAGAGATAGATAGATTCTTAATTAGTACGGGTGTCAGAGGTTATGGGGAGAAGTCAGGAGAATGGGGTTAGGAGGGAAAGATAGATCAGCCATGATTGAATGGTGGAGTAGACTTGATGGGCCGAATGGCCTAATTCTCTTATTACTTATGACATGGAAGGTTGAAACACAAACTTTCGTGAGAAGAACTCAGCGGGTCAGCATCATCTGTGCAAAGAGAAACGGTTAATGTTTTAATTTCAGTTTAGAAATGCAGCGCGGAAACAGGCCCTTTTGGCCCACCAGGTCCGCGCCGACCAGCGATCCCCTCACACTAACTAACAGTATCCTACACACACTAAGGACAATTTTCAATTTTACCGAAACCAATTAACCTACCAACCTTTAAGTTTTTGGAGTGTCGGAGGAAACCGGAGCACCCGGAGAAAACCCACATGGTTTCAGGGAGAACGTACAAACTCTGTACAGACAGCACCTGTAGTCAGGATCGAACCCGGGTCTCTGGCGCTGTAAGGCAGCAGCTCTACCAGCTGCCCCACCGTGCTGCCCTAAAGGTTTTTGACCCTTAATCTGGGAAAGGGAGGAAACAAGTCGGCGTTCAAATCAGTAGCAGAAGGAGAGGGCTGGGTAGAACAAAGCGATTATCTCTGTTACGGTGAGACCCATTTAATTGCGGTGGCCATTTGAGTGGGAATCAGATTCACTTGCATTCTATTAAAAGGGAACTGCAGATGTTGATTCATACCAAAGATAGACTCAAAATGCTGGAGTATCTCTGTAGAAAAGTGTCTGAATAAGGGTCCTGACCCAAAACGTCACTTCTTGTACGGGGTGATCGTGGGTCATCATGGACTCGGTGTTCCCAAGCTGTAACTTGAGACGAGACTAAACTAAACTAACCTTCTTTAGACTGACGAAGAAAGGTGTCGACCCAAATCATCGCCTTTTCCTTTTCTCCAGAGATGCTGCCTGACCCGCTGAGTTACTCCAGCATTTGTGTCTATCTCTGAGCACAATTGTATGATGTGTGAATATGCAAGTTCCTACATTTTGTATGAGTTTTCACCCAAGCAGAAATTATGATGTGATCTTTGGATTTCATCCGCTACAAAGCTTCCCATTTTTTTCAATCACTGGGTTCTTTAACCTGACCTTTTTTCTTACATGGTAACACAAGTAGGCCATTTGGCCCTTTGATCCATTGCTGCCACTCACTGTCAGATCATGGCGGATATACACTTTCACTTTGTCTCAAGTCAAGTCAAGTCAAGTCACTTTTATTTCTATAGCACATTTAAAAAACAACTCGCGTTGGCCAAAGTGCTTTACATTTGTCTATCCACCTTTAAGCCACAACAAAAATGATGGTCGTCTGATAGCCATCTGTGGAATCATAGTTGAATAAGTTCCAGCTTTCATCACGGCACTGTGACACAGCGATAGAGTTGCTGCCTTGCAGTGCCGGAGACCCGGGTTCAATCCTGATTACGGGCATTGTCTGTACGGAGTTTGTACGTTCACCCTGTGACCGCGTGGTTTTTCTCCGGGTGCTCCGATTTCCTCCCACACTCCAAAGACATGCAGGGTAATTGTCTTCTGTAAATTGTCCCTAGTGTGTGGGATAGAACTAGTGTACGGGTAATCGTTGGTCGGCGCAGACGCAGTGTGCCGAAGGGGTTGGCCACACGCTGCATCCCTAAACTAAACTATACTCTTTGAGAGAAAGGTTGCAGTATAATATAGACAAATGTGAGGTTATCCACTTTGGCGGCAAAAACAAGGGGGCAGATTTATTATCTCAATGGGGTTAGGTTAGGTAAGGGGGAGGTGCAGCGAGACCTGGGTGTCATTGTACACCAGTCACTGAAAGTTGGCGTGCAGGTACAGCAGGCAGTGAAGAAAGCTAATGGAATGTTGGCCTTCATAACAAGAGGATTTCAGTATAGGAGTAAAGAGTTCTTCTGCAGTTGTATAGGGCTCTGGTGAGACCACATCTGGAGTATTGTGTACAGTTTTGGTCTCCTAATTTGAGGATGGACATCCTTGTGATTGAGGCAGTGCAGCGTAGGTTCAAGAGATTGATCCTTGGGATGGCGGGACTGCCATATGAGAAAAGATTGAAAAGACTAGGCTTGTATTCACTGGAGAATATTATAAAAGGACTGGACAAGCTAGATGCAGTCCAGGCGAGTCCAGAACCAGGGGCCACAGTCTTAGAATAAAGGGGAGGCCATTTAAGACTGAGGTGAGAAAAAACTTTTTCACCCAGAGAGTTGTGAATTTGTGGAATTCCCTGCCACAGAGGGCAGTGGAGGCCAAATCACTGGATGGATTTAAGAAAGAGTTAGATAGAGCTCTAGGGGCTAGTGGAATCAAGGGATATGGGGAGAAGGCAGGCACGAGTTATTGATTGGGAACGATCAGCCATGATCACAATGAATGGTGGTGCTGGCTAGGAGGGCCGAATGGCCTCCTCCTGCACCTATTTTCTATGTTTCTATGTTGTGTCCCATGAAATGGTTGCAACATTTATCTCGGCGGCTCCCTGTGCTTTGATTGTTACGGGATAGATGTGAATCAGTTCTATATCATGGCACCTGAGTTTACTTTAGAGATACAACGTTTAATGGTCGGCATGGACTTGGTGGGCGGAAGGATCTCTTCCTGTGCTGTCTATCTAAACTAAAACTAAACTGCACCTTGCAGTCGGTTGGACTCTTTTAATATAGACATATTATCGGATGGCCGCGCTTGCAACTGTTTTGGTTTAAAACAGTTCTCAGAAACCCTGTGGTGACCTAGAAGGGCCTGTACAGTATGTGAGTCATTTCACCTGTCATGTGATGAGGCGCTTGTGCTTGTGTGTGCATGTAATCTCCATTGATTCTGCAGAGATGCAGAGGCCAATCTATATGCAATGCATCAGTGTTGAACACTGGGCTCCCTGCCTTAAACTGAGGCACAGGGCACAGTCACCAGAAATGAGCCCTTCATACCAGTGTTATTTAAGGGTGAACTCCGCTTCTGTCAGCTTCGTTGCTGGTTGATGCTGACAAGTCTGTCAGGCCTTCACTCTGAGGTGTGTAATGAGTAGGGTGGAGGTTCTCAACAGGATGCCTTACCGTATTACAACTGGTTGTTTAGTATTAGGGACACTATGTGGAATCGGACCCTTCGGCCCACCGAGTCCACGTCGACCACCATATGTTTCAATGAGATGCCCTCTCATCCTTCTAACCCATTCACTAGTTCTGTGTTATCCCACTTTCGCATCCTACATACCAGGGGCTTTTTTTTCCCTGCAGAAGCCAATTAACCTACAAACCTGCAAGTCATTAGGATGTGCGAGGAAGCTGTGGTCGACTTGATTGTAATTATGTATAGTTTTTCCATTGACTGGATAGCGCGCAACAAACAACTTTTCAATGTACCTCAGCACCTAATTTGAAGAAGGACATTCTTGCTATTGAGGGAGTGCAGCGTAGGTTTACAAGGTTAATTCCTGGG
Source organism: Amblyraja radiata (assembly GCF_010909765.2). Lineage (NCBI taxonomy): Eukaryota > Metazoa > Chordata > Chondrichthyes > Rajiformes > Rajidae > Amblyraja > Amblyraja radiata. The sequence continues at coordinate 68,790,475 of NC_045963.1, forward strand.
ATGGCGGGACTGTCATATGCTGGGAGAATGGAGCAGCTGGGCTTGTACACTCTAGTTTAGGAGGATGAGAGGATATCTCATTGAAACATATAAGATTGTTAAGGGCTTGGAAACACTAGAGGCAGGAAACATGTTCCCGATGTTGGGGGAGTCCAGAACCAGGGGGCACAGTTTCAGAATAAGGAGTAAGCCATTTAGAACGGAGACGAGTTGTGAGTCTGTGGAATTATCTGCCTCAGAGGGCGGTGGAGGTAGGTTCTCTGGATGATTTCAAGAGAGAGCTAGATAAGGATCTTAGAAATAGCGGAGTCAGGGGATATGGGGAGAAGGCAGGAATGGGGTACTGATTGGGGATGATCAGCCATGATCACATTGAATGGCGGTGCTGGCTCGAAGGGCCAAATGGCCTACTCCTGCACCTACTGTCTACACGTTCGTAAATTCATAAGTGACGGGAGAAGAATTAGGCCATTCAGCCCATCAAGTCTACTCCGCCATTCAACCATGGTTGATCTATCTCCCTCTCCTAATCCTGCCTTCTCCCCATAACCTCTGACACCCGTGTTAATCAAGAATATATCTATCTCTGCCTTAAAAATATCCATTGATTTGGCCTCCACAGCCTTCTGTGACAAAGAATTCCACAGATTCACCACCCTCTGACTAAAGAAATTCCTCCTTGTCCCTTTTCGAAAGGAACATCCTTTAATTCTGAGGCTGTGACCTCTAGTCCTAGACTCTCCCACTGGTGGAAACCTCCTCTCCGCATCCACTCTATCCAGGCCTTTCACGTGACTAATTTAAACCAAACTCCATGCAGAGAAATTGAGGTTAGGTCAGGGTCGAACGCTGGCACCGTGAGGCAGTGGGTCTACCAGCTGCGCCACAGTGCCGTCCAAGGATGGTGAAGGAAAGCTTCCTTTCACTTCCTCCTCACACATTGGTGCTATCTGAACGGATTGGGTAAAGAAGTACGAAATACGGAGAATTTTCAGCATAAGTTATCTGTATCCAAAAAGCCTTGTATCTATTCTTTGACCATTTTGATGCATTGGTGCCGAGATTCAGGAGGCGTGAATCAAATCTGCCCTCACCCCGGAATACTGGCTCAGAATCTCAAATTGTGACGCGCTTGATTAATCAGCTACTCGACAAGTAGTATTCGCCAATGAAACTGGTAAGAGATGCGGCACGATTTAGTTTGAAAATCTTTTCAAATGGTTTTTAAGTTTAAGTTTAAGGTAGACACAAAATGCTGGAGTATCTCAGCGGGACAGGCAGCATCTTTGGAGAGAAGGAATGGGTGATGTTTTCGGTCGAGATTCTTCTTCAGACTGATGTCAGGGGAGTGGGCGGTACAGAGATAGAATGTTTTACTGTAGCATTTTGTGTCTACCTTTGGTTTAAACCAGCATCTGCAGTTCTTTCCTACACATTTTAAGTAATTTAATTTGAAACGAGAGGTCTGGGGGGAATTGTATGTTTCCATGCTATTATCTTTCATTCAATTCAATCAATTTAGTTATCTTATCAATGCTGTAAAATTATTGTTAGTCTATCATCTTGCATCATATGATCTATAATAGTAAGATTAAACGAGAACTTACCAGTTTGAAGTTTGATCTGTATTTTATGAGGAGTTACGATGAGGGATTACGTGAAGAGCCCGCTCAGCACGCATGCGCGGCATACTTCCAAGCAGCGGTGTGGAATCACAGATAGACACAGTTATTGAAATAAACATAGTAAAGAAAAGGAGACATCAGTTATCAGTTTGACCCATATTATTGAGGGTGGGAGCGGAGGGCACGTAATCCCTCATCGTAACTCCTCATAAAATACAGATCAAACTTCAAACTGGTAAGTTCTTGTTTAATCTTACTATTTTACTTCGGAGTCACGTGAGTGACTACGTGAAGATTTTAAAGCTCTGTGATTTCAAACCGTGTAACAGCTATTACTTCACTCACTGCCGAAGTCCTTGAGGGAGGAAGTGTGTTATCGTAATCAACCAATGAATCTGTTTGTAGAAAAACACAACGGTATTTTTTAACAATAACAACAAAGAAATTAAATTGCTCCCCTGGGCTTAAATTAAATATTTGTAGTCTGTAAATTTTTTTCTGCAAATAAAGCAGGTTTTGCCAACGGCTTATTATAAAAAGTTCTGAACGTTCTTTCCCCCCGACCATCCTGCTGTAGCCAGGATGTGGTCTATAGGCACGTCCATTCTTTTGGCCGTCGACGTGGATGCTGCCTTGGTGGAGTGAGATTTGTACATGTTAGTGTTTATCCCAGCAGCTTATAGCACCTGCTTGAGCCATCTCGAAATGGTTTGGCTCGTCACCCGACCATAAGGTTTTTTATGACTGATCCATAAGGCTTTTTCACTCCCTCGAATATTTTTGGTTGTGTCTATGTAGGACAGTAGGTGGGTCATGCCACATAACCATGGTTCTGGTGGGTAAGCCCGGAATTCCACGACTGGATTAGGTGTTCCTGGTCTATTCTGTTTGATCAGTCCCTGGATAATGAAAGAGATCTGGTCTAGAGCTGTGATCATGTTGTCCAGGCAATAGGTGTAGTGACTGGACCCTTATGGGTCAAGTGCCATCAACATGAGTGTTTTGAGCGTAGATTGTTCCAGGTTGAGGAATTTGGCTGGTGGCCATCCCCTGAGGTATGTCAGGACCACACTGACATCCCATATATGGGTGTACCTTGGTCTAGGGGGGTTAGAGTTGTAAATACCCTTCATTAGTTTGACCACCAGCGGGTGGGATCCCATGACCTGTTGTCCTGGAGCTTGTTTTAAATAGACAGACAGGGCACTTCTAGCTGTGTTGATGGCACTGTAGCTGAGTCCTTCCAGTACGTTGGTAACTGTAGCAGTTGAGTAGGTGGTCCCTGTATCCAAGCAGTACTTCTCCCACTTTTTGATGCTGGACAAGTACTGTTTTCTTGTGGATGTTCGGAGGGATGTCGTGGAGTAATGGGAACCATGGCTGTGTAGGCCAGTCGGGTATTATCAAAATACCTGAAGCAGAGTCCATTTGTATTTTGCGTAGTACACGGCTGATGAGGCAGAAGGGAGGAAATGCATAGAAGAAGAAATTTCCCCAATCCAGCGCGAACGCATTTACCGCTGCTGCCTCAGGGTCTGGTTCCCAAGCGACATACATAGGTACCTGGTGATTTAGCCTTGATGCAAATAAGTCGATATCTGGCGTGCCATATTGCTTAATAATCTTTGCAAACACTTTGAGGTTTAACATCCATTCGGTGTTGTCATTAAATTTGCATGACCTGGTGTCTGCCACTGTATTTAGCTTACCTGGCAGGTAAGTTGCTGATAGCCAAATATGTCTTTCGACACACCATTGCCAAATTGTGTTGACCAATTTGTTGCATGATATCGATTTTATGCCGCCCATATGGTTAATGTAGGCCACCACCGTAGTATTGTCTATTTGTAACCGTACATGCAAGTGATGCATATTGAATGCATATGCTTTTAAACCATAAAAGGCACCCAACATCTCTAGATAGTTAATGCCCAGTGTAAGTAGTAATGATGACTCTAGGTTAGTCCATCTACCACCTGTGCTGGAAATGGAGTTAGTCGCTCCCCAGCCTTGAGCACTGGCATCTGTTTGGATAACTAAAGTAGGGTTAATGATGATGATAGGGCTGAAACTATGCCAAACGTTTTCTGCCCACCACTGTAGTTCTGATATTGCTTCAGTGGGTAATTTCATGATACGATCATAATGACCTGCATGTCGTTTTAGTGTCTGTACCCTTGCTCTTTGTAAGTTTTGATAGTGCAAAGGTCCAAATTGTGTAGCCGGAAATGCTGCTACCATTTCCCCAATTACTCTTGCTACTTGTCGAATAGTTGGTCGCTCGTTGACCATTAAATTGTTGCATGATTGTGCCAATTCAGTTGTTTTGTCTTTTGGCAAAGTTACAGACATGTGGGCTGAGTTAATTGTGAAGCCCAAGTAGTCCATGGTTGTGGATGGCTTCAACTTAGATTTATCTGGATGTAAGACAAATCCCAAGGTTTCGAACAACTGTTTGGTAGCTGACACAGCTGATATGCCAATTCCATGGTCTTGCCTACTATTAAGATATCATCAAGATATGCCATGACCATATGTTTTTGTCTTCTTAATATTGCCAGGGCTGGTTTTAGTATCTTGGTGAATAATCTTGGGGCTGATGTTAACTCATTGGGTAATGCTTTAAACTGCCATAGCTGCCCCATCCAGGTAAATTTCAGGTATCTGCGATGATCCTTGTGAATGGGTACTGAATAGTAAGCATCTTTGAGGTCAATGCTTGCCATGAAGTATCCTTTGGAAATCAGTTGTTTGGCAGTAACAAACGTTTCCATTTTGAAATGTACATACTTAACAAACATATTTAGTGAAGTTAAGTCAATGATGATGCGATACCCACCATCTTTTTTAGTTTTAGTGAATATATTTGACACAAATTCCAAGGGTTCATGTTTTGTTTTTTCCCATGATACCCTTAGTGATTAGTCTCACCAGTTCAGCTTGTCCCTCTCGTTTCTCTTTAACTGAGAGGGAAAAGACCCTCTGGGGTGAATGTTGAACTGGTGGCAATTTTTCTAGTATAAATTGTATTTTGTATCCACTAATGCTATTGAGTATATACTTGTCACTCGTGATAGACTCCCATGCTTCCTTAAACAGGTGTAATCTCCCCCCTGTTAGTATTGCGCCCCTACTTTCTATATGCTGGTAGGAACCAGACCCACCTACCTCCATGGTTATGGGTGTTTCTTCTGTCTCTTCCCAGACCAGTGAGTCTTGCGCGTTGTCTGACGTGGCGTTGATGTTTGGGGGTGGCGCATTTTCCATGGGGTCCGCTCTGGGCCTTGGTCTAAAAAAGACTTCAGGTGGTGATATGCGGACCCCGAGCTTTCACCAGTCCATAGGATAGACGTCGACTGGTGGACGCGATGGGGTGCTGCCGCTTGGGTATTGTTGTTTTGGGTTTGCTCGTCCTGGGGCCGGCCCTCATGAGACCGAAAGTTTTTTAGAGGCCTCTTCCATATCCTTTACTTTTTTCGTGAGGTCTTTGCCAAAGAGCAGTGTGTCTGGCTCAGTGGCTGGGGTTTTGCACAACCCCGGGAATTTTGGATTTAGGGCAGGTCTTATAATTTCTTTACGGAGGTTATTTATCTCGAACTGCGTGTTGCACAACAGCGCGAGAGTTGGTTTGTGGTCATCTCCGTATTGTCCACAGAACGAGCAAATGATGTGATGGCTGACGTCAGGAGCCTGAGGATCCGCTGCAGTTTCAGCTCCTGGTTCCGAATATTTGTCCCGACGTGCCCCCAGATTTGGCTGTTGACAGCCGGCACTTTGAGAGACTCACAATTTTCTGGAGCTGTGTACAATTCTAAGGCCTCATTAACCACCTGCTCCTGTAGGGGCCTGTTGGAGAGGTGGTTAATGCTGGCTGCTAGTTTAGGCTCTAATGGCCTTCCTGCACGTGGGGCTGCCACGTAGCGGTCCACCACACCCAGCAGCTCTTCCTGGTCCTGCACCCCTAGCATACTCCCGACTTCTTCAGCCTCTTCCTGACCAGCCCAGTCCTGGTTGCCAAAGCTGCCCTCGGGTGAGGAGGAAGCGATGGCCAGTGTTGCCGCGCATGCGTGCTGAGCGGGCTCTTCACGTAGTCACTCACGCGACTCCGAAGTAAAATCTATAATTTTATTGGCACCAATATTGTGAAATATTTCTGGCAATGTCACAAAACTCAGAAATATTTTCTTCAAAATAAACTATTTTCTCATTTAAAAGTTACACATGACCGCAAACACCGTTGCAATAAATGCAACATGTTCCTTTCTCTGTGTTTCTGAGACCTGGACTACCTACAATAGGCATCTCAAAAGAATTAGACAAATATTATCAATGTTGCCTCAGCAAAATTCTTCAAAGTCACTGGAAGGGTGAGTTGTCGTCATACAGTGTGAAAGCAGGCCCTTCGGCCCAACTTGCCCACGCTGACCAACGTGCCCCGTCTATTCTTTGCATCACTTCCCTCTGGAAGGCGACTCCGGATTGTCAAAGCTGCCACGGCCAGACATAAAAACAGTTTTTATCCACGAGTAGTTGCTCTACTCAACAGCCAAAAATCTGTAGCCTCCCTTTGATCAGGCATTTTGTTGGTTCACATGCTTGATCAATGGTGTTTTATCATTAATGTTTTATTATTATTAATGTTTAGTGTTTTCTGAGTCATTTGTAACTGTCACTGTATGTCATGTTGTTACTTGTTAAGCGGAGCACCAAGGCAAATTCCTTGTATGTGAATACTTGGCCAATAAACTTACTTACTTACTTACACTTGTCCCACCCGTCTGTGTTGGCCCATATCGCTCCAAACCTGTCCTATCCATGTACAGTCTAAAAGCTTCTTAAACGTTGCGATAGTACCTGCCTCAACTACCTCCTCCGGCAGCATGTTCCATACACCCACTACCCTTTGTGTGAAATAAAAGATTATCCCTCGTGTACCTATTAAATCTTTCCCCCCTCACTTTAAGCTTATGTCCTCTGGTTTTTTTTATTCCCCTGCTCTGGGCAAAAGACTATGCATTTGCCTAATCTATTCCCCTCATGATTTTGTACAGCTGAAGTCATCGATTGTCAACATCCTATCCCAGGCCAAGTGTGGTGGCCATGGTTACTCTTGGTCAGCTACATTGGACAGGCCTTGGACTCGACCCGAAGCGTCACCCATTCCTTCTCTCCGGAGATGCTGCCTGTTCCGCCGAATTACTCCAGCACTCCAGTCTATCTTAGGCTTTGGTGTTTGCATGCCTGAGAACTTAAGATGAGGAATGGAGTGTCAGACAGAGAAAATAATTCAAAGAATGCTCCAAGCCTCTACGGGATAAATCATATCCATTGCCTGGGGAAAATCTCTGACCCATACTGGTCAAAGTGGAGAAGGAGGATTTGGGATGATAGTGCGAAAGTCAAGATTATATCGGGAGCACACAAATGCCCGACACAGTAGTGGAAGCACTTCAAGAACTACATTCCCGTGCATCCCCTCAGTTACCACGGGTGCTGTCTGTACGGAGTTTGTACGTTCTCCCTGTGCGTGGGTTTTCTCCAGGCGGTCCCGTTTCCTCCCACACTCCGAAGACATGCAGGTTTGTAGGTTAATCGGCATCGGTAAAATTGTAAATTGTCCCTAGTGTGTAGGATAGTGTTAGTGTACGGGGTGATCGCTGATAGACGCGGACTCGGTGGGCCGAAGGGCCTGTTTCCGCGCTGTAGCTCTAAACTAAACTAAACGAACACTTCAGCACAGACGACAAACAGTCTTGTATTGCAAAAGAATTGGACAAATTGTCTTACACAATAGCATTTCCCCAGATGTCCTTTACAAAGATAGATATAGATATGCCATTTATTGTCACTATACATGTACAATGAGATTAAAAGCATCTCGTACTCAGTGCATACATATAATTTAGTACAAAAAACAAGAAACAGAAAACAAAACAAGGGGGGGGGGGGGGGGATAGGTGCACAATTCTGCGGCACTATATACATATCTATAAAGGCAAAATGGTGAAGGATGAATAGGTAGTATTCTTAGGCAGATTTTTAAAGTTATATTAAAATATTAAAAATTATTTTAAAAATATTAAAAATTACAATTACAATACATATTACAGTTCCAAATTTCAGTACGTGGATGGAGTAGATGGAAGTCCGGGTGTTGGGCATGAAGTCAGTGCATGTGTGAGTTAAGAGTAGTTATGACTTTCGGAAAACAACTGTTCCTGAGTCTATTTGTCCTAGTTTTGATGCACCTATAGCGCCTTCCAGAGGGCAGCAGGTCGAACAGTCCAAACACAGGATGGGAGCTGTCCTTGATGATATTCTTTGCCCTGCTAAGGCAACGGGATGCACCTCACTGTAGGGAATCTTGCACCAAAACTCCCAGTCTGTGGATTAGCCCTGGTTTGCAACACGCGTTTGTAGGCAGCTCCCTCAACTGAACGTCCAGAAGATTTTGAGTGGATCATGTAGGTTTTCTGGATGGAAGTGCTGCTGTTTTTGCTTTGGTCCATCTCCTTCTGCTTCTGCACCTTCTGTATTTGCCTTTTCTTCCTCCGTCGGGGAAGCATTTAGAAGCGACAGCTGCTCCGACCACGGGTGAACAAAGAGGAAGATGACTGAACTTTGGTGCCTTCACTCACAGTGGGAAACTTTGATGCCGCTGTGTGGGGATGTTTATGTTAAAGTCTATCATGTACTGTGTTTTTTTTTATTTGTCTGGCTGTATGGTGACCACAAATTTCACTGTACCAATTGGTGCATGTGACAATACATGTCTCTTGTCTCCTCAGCACTTTGAATGAGTAGTTATATTTTATTTTCTGTTCATTGTTAATTGTATGTATAACATAGGGATGGATCATAACCTCATACTCATTGTGCCCAATTAAAAGAAAACGTCAAAACATAGGCGTTACTGATTTTCTTAATTATTATTAGTTGAAAATAGCATGCTGAGCCCAAATCTGGTATTGAACTGTGTAGGAAGAAACTGCAGATACTGGTTAAAACCGAAGATAGACACAAAAAGCTGGAGTAACTCAGCGAGACAGGCAGCATCTCTGGAGAGAAGGAATGGGTGACGTTTTGGGTCAAGTCCCTTCTTCAGAAGGGTCTCGACCCGAAATGTCACCCATTCCTTCTCTCCAGAGATGCTGCGTGGTATTGAACTAGCGTGTTCAAATGTGTATGGCAGGTCCAAGTCGCCAGCCTTAAACTTCCTTTTGGTAATGAGCTTTGTTAGATTTATAGAAGATGCAAGGAACTGCAGATGCTGGTATACTTTAAAAAAACACACAAAGTGCTGGAGTAACATACAAGGTCAGGCAGCATCTCTGGAGAACATGGATAGGTGACATTTTGGTTCGGGGACCCATCTTCAGACAAAGAAGGGCCTCAACTCGAAACGTCGCCTTTCCATGGTCTCCAGAGTGCTGCTTGACCTGCTGAGTAACTCCAGCACTTTATTTCTTTTTTAGATTTATTGAAACTCTTCTAAATGTCATAATTGGTTGTAAAGCACTTCAAAAATGATGTTAATAAAAACACCTATATTTCTGAGTTATCGGACTGCTAAGTCAAGAATACATTCATATTTTGGTTAATAAGTGCAGCTGAACTACAATATATCTTAAAATAAATTGACAATGGTCTGAGTGCAGGTAGATGGGACTAGGGGAAAATAAGTGTTCGGCACGGACTTGAAGGGCCGAGATGGCCTGTTTTCCGTGCTGTAATTGTTATATGGTTATATGGTTAAGTGTACAATGTCCTGTAGTCACAGGGCGACAGGGAGGAGCAGCGGCAGAGTTGTTGCCATACCGCGCCAGAGACCCGCGTTCGATCCTGACTACGGGTGCTGTCTGTGCTGGGTTTGTACGTTACACGTTCTCCCCCGTGACCTGCGTGAATTTCATCCTCCGGGTGCTCCGGTTTCCTCCCACACTCCCATGACGTACGAGTTAGTAGGTTAATTGACTTCAGTAAATATTGTACATTGCCCCTGGTGTGTAGGATGGTGCCAATGTCTGGGGTGATCGCTGGTTGGCGCCGGCTCTGTGGGCCACTGTGTCGCCCTGAGTAGATAATAAAGGCATGTGGTACGATCGCCTTGTCAGACGGGGCATTGAACATAATCATCAGAAAGTCAATTGCAACTTTATAAGATTTTGGTCGGAGTGTTGTCTAGGACCTGTCCCTGTGTTAACTGTTGATAAGTTCACAAGTGATAGGAACAAAATAGGCCATTCGGCCCATCAAGTCTACTCCGCCTTTCAATAATTGCTGATCTATCTCTCGCTCCTAACTGCCTTTTCCCCATAACCCCTGACACCCAAACTAATCAAGAATCTTATCTATCTCTGCCTTAAACATTTCCATTGACTTGGCCTCCACAGCCTTCTGTGGCAATGAATTCCACAGATTCACCACCCTCTGACTAAAGAAATTCCTCCTCGTCTCCTTTCCAAAGGAACGTCCTTTAATTCTGAGGCACTGGCCTTTGGTCCAAGATTCTCCCATTAGTGGAAACATCTTTTCCACATCCATTCTATCCAGGCCTTTCACTATTCGGTGAGATTCAATGAGGTTCCCCCTCATCCTTCTAAACTCCAGCGAGTAGAGGCCAGCTCCGTCAAATGCTCAAATGTTCTATGTAAAGTGGAGATTGGGAAGGCAGCTTCAATTGGGTTTTTTTATAACTATCCCTGAATATTTTCCCTGACCATGAGCTTCCCCTCTCCCTCCTTCCCCTCGCCTCTCCCCCTTCTCGTTCTCTCTTCCTTCCCCAGCACAAATTTCAGCCGGCCAGCTGTGTTTAAAGAGTTCACTTTTACCATAAATAAAGCTGCTGGTTTTGAAATCATGTCGTTCCTCACCTGTGGAAAAAGAGACTATTTTCAGCACGCCAGTTTGTTTCTCGTATAATCAAACTGAAGAACTGAAGTCAGAAACTACTTAGAAATCAGAAATAGGCCATTCGAGCCAGCACTGCCATCATTCATTGTGATCACGGCTGATCATCCACAATCAATACCCTGTTCCTGCCTTCTCCTGATATTCCTTGACCCCACTATCTTTAAGAGCTCTATCTAACTCTCTCTTGAAAGCATCCAGAGAATTGGCCTCCACTGCCTTCTGAGGCAGAGAATTCCACATATTCACAACTCTCTGGGTGAAAAAATGTTTCCTCATCTCCGCTCTAAATGGTCTACCCCTTATTCTTAAAGTGTGCCCCTGGTTCTGGACTCCCCCAACATCGGCAACATGTTTCCTGCATATATCTCAGAAAGAACTGCTTCAGTCAAACCATTCCCTTCACACTATGAACTGCTGGGGTTGGTCTTGTGCTCAGTCATGTTTCCTGCTTAAGTTTCCTGATTCTTCTTCTTCCAACCTTTAAAAGCATTGATTTTAAAACATTTTGCTCAGCCTTGGCCCTGGCAGCCCCTGTGTGTGGGGGGAAAAAAAATAAAGTTTGCCGAAATGTTTTCAAAGGTGTGCCTGGAAACAATTATCATGATGTTATTGTGGGACTGGCCTTTGCCACTGACGGGAGGGAGGGATTTAATATGAGTACATTCGGACTGTGCACAACTCTGAATGTGCGACACACAGTGCCCTCCATAATGTTTGGGACAAAGACCCATCATTTATTTATTTGCCTCTGCTCCACAATTTGAGATTTGTAATAGAAAAAAAATCACATGTGGTTAAAGTGTCCATTGTCAGATTTTATTAAAGGCCATTTTTATACATTTTGGTTTCACCATGCAGAAATAACAGCTGTGTTTGTACATAGTCCTCCCATTTCAGGGCACCATAATGTTTGGGACACATGGCTTCACAGGTGTTTGTAATTGCTCAGCTGTGTTTAAATGCCTCCTTAATGGAGGTATAAGAGAGAAAGCTATAGAGGCCAATTAACCTACAAACCCACACGTCCAAGATTAATTTGATTGTTGGGTGGTGTGCATTAAACTTCTTGCCTTTAGTTTAGAGATACAGTGCGGAAACAGGCCCATCGGCCTACCAAGTCCACACCGACCAGTGATCCACGCGCATTAACACTACCCTACCCAATTTTACATTTATACCAAGCCAATTAACCTACAAACCTGTACGTCTTTGGAGTGTGGGAGGAAACCGAAGATCTCAGTGAAAACCCAGGCAGGTCACGGGGAGAACGTACAAACTCTGTCTAGATGACACCGGTAGTCGGGATCGAACCCGGTAAGGCAGCAACTCTACTGCTGTGTCACCGTGCCGCCCTTTGTTTAGTACTACAGACCAATGGGGCATTTCATCCACTGAAGTCTTTCATCTGCTCTCCTGTAGTAATTTCATCTTGGCTTCTAGAAACATAGAAAATAGGTGCAGGAGTAGGCCATTCGGCCCTTCGAGCCTGCACTTCCATTCAATATGATCATGGCTGATCATCCAATTGAGTATCCTGTACCTAATCTGATCTTAGTTGATGGCCTCAGTGACAATTTTTCTTCATATGTAAACAGCAAGTATTCCAAAACAATGTTTGGTACTGCAGCTGAGGTAATTATACCTTTGCTGCACTGTGTATGCTGTATGTGCGGGAAATCTTCAAACACAAAGCACGTTGGTGCGTTTGTTATGCATCACCCATAGCATGAGCTTTGAGCTCGATAACAAAGTAGCAGTTTAGTTTAGACATACAGCGCAGAAACAGGCCTTTTGGCCCACCGAGTCCACACCGACCAGTGATCCCCGCATATTAACACTATCCTACACCCACTAGGGACAATTTACAATTATACCAAGCCAATTAACCTACAAACCCGTACGTCTTTGGAGTGTGGGAGGAAATCGAAGATCTCGGAAAAAACCCACGCGGGTCACGGGGAGAACGTACAAACTCCGGACAGGCAGCACCCGTGGTCGGGATCGAATCCGCGGCTCTGGAGCTGTGAGGCAGCAACTCTACCGCTGCGCAGCTGTACCGTAGAATAACATAGATCGTAGCGTTGATCTCCTGGCTTTGAGAATGTGTGAGAAAAGTGAGATCAGTCTGGAAAATATCCATGAACCTTTGAGGAATGTTCCCTTGGGAACGCTGTGGTTTGGAGATCAGGATTTACCCGACTACGGGTGCTGTCTGTACGGAGTTTGTATGTTCTCCGCGTGACTGCGTGGGTTTCCTCAGAGATCTTCGGTTTCCTCCCACACTCCAAAGACGTACGGGTTTGTAGGTTAATTGGCTTGGTGTATGGTGTAAATTGTTCCTAGTGTGTGTAGGATACTGTTAATGTGCGGGGATCGCTGGTCGAGGCGGACACGATGGGCCAAAGGGCCTGTTTCCGCGCTGTATCTCTAAACTAAACTAAACCAAACCACATTATCATCTGTGGATGTGGGCTGATGAGTGAATAAAAACAATGAATAGTATGTATCGCGCGCGTTATGATCTGGGCTAGATCTTAACTTTGAGAGTGAAAAATGTGTGACTGTCACCTTGTTGTACCTATCCAGTTTTGATTTTATCGATTAAATTCAATGTAGTAGAATCCAGAAAGGTAATAAAACAATGCATCTTTTTACACTTTTTCACATGAAACGGACACAGTGCAATCTGTAAATTGTGCACTGGTCAACAAAACTGAAGTTAACCACAAGAAAAGGGAACAGGAAACAAAAATGCAAACTTTGTATTTTTTTAAAACGAAAACATTTTTAGTTTTTATTACAATGGATAGTATAATTGCACTTTTTCAATACCGTGACCTTGGGAGGTTCTGTTTGCCAGTTTGGATTAAATGCTGGCTGTAGAAAAATAAACCCACTGCTTTTCCCTTGCAATGCAATTGTTAAACAGGCAGCTGAAGCCTTCGGTTTGTGTCTCATTTGCAACAAGCCACCTGTGACAGTGAAGCGCAGGTTGACACATGATGAAAGTGGAATTCTCTGTAATTGAGAAGGATGAGGAGGGATGTTATAGAAACATATAAAAAGGGATTGGACAGGATAGATGCAGGAAAAATGTTCCCGATGTTGGAGGAGTCCAGAACCAGGGGTCACAGATTAAGAATAAGGGGTAGGCCATTTAGGACTGAGATGAGGCAAATCTTTTTCACCCAGTGAGTTGCGAATCTGTGGAATTCTCTGCCACACAAGGTAGTGGAGGTCAATTCACTGGATGTTTTCAAGAGAGAGTTAGATTTAGCTCTTAGGGCTAACAGAATCAAGGGATATGGGGAGAAAGCAGGAACGGGGTACTGATTTTGGATGATCAGCCATGATCATATTGAATGGTGGTGCTGGCTCGAAGGGCTGAATGGCCTACTCCTGCACCTATTTTCTCTGTTTCTTTGTAACACAAAGTTCTTTAGGATCTCTGCGGCTCTGGCAGCATTTGTGGAGGGAATGGAGAAGCGACGTTTCAGATCGGGACCCTTCTTCAGAAGTCTGAAGTGAATTGAGTCTGAAGTGAGTCTAAGTTTAGAGTTTAGCGAAAGGTCGTGGAGAAGTTGTTTCCATTAGTGGGAGAGTCTAAGACTAAAGGTCATAGCCTCAGAATTAAAGGACGTTCCTGTAAGGAGGAGATGAGGAGGAATTTCTTTAGTCAGAGGGTGGTGAATCTGTGGAATTAATTGCCACAGAAAGCTATGGAGGCAAAGTCAATGGATATTTTTAAGCTGGAGATCGACAGATTCTTGATTAGTACGGGTGCCAGGAGTTATGGGGAGAAAGCAGGTGAATGGGGTTGGGAAGGAAAGATAGATCAGCTACGATTGAATGGCGGAGTAGATGCGATCTTATTTAAGAATAAGGGGTAAGCCATTTAGAACGGAGACGAGGAAACTTTTTCACACAGAGAGTTGTGAGTCTGTGGAATTCTCTGCCTCAGAGAGCAGTGGAGGCCGGTTCTCAGGATACTTTCAAGAGAGAGCTAGATAGGGCTCTTGAAGATAGCAGAGTCAGGGGATATGGGGAGAGGGTACTTTGGAACGGGGTACTTTGTGGATGAACCTATGACTGAGATTGAGGTGTGTTGTGAATTCTGGGCATACCATGGTGCTGTATCCGGGAAAGACTAATGCCCCTGTCCCACTTAGGAAACCTGAACAGAAATCTCTGGAGACTTTGCGCACCACCCAAGGTTTCCGTGCGGTTCCCGGAGGTTGCAGGTGGTTGCCGGAGGTTGCAGGTAGTGGAAGCAGGTAGGGAGACTGACAAAAACCTCCGGGAACCTCCGGGAACCGCACGGAAACCTTGGGTGGGGCGCAAAGTCTCCAGAGGTTTCCGTTCAGGTTTCCTAAGTGGGACAGGGGCATGAATCCAAGTGAAGGAACTCCTCGGGATAATCTTTGAGGGATCAAAAATTCAATTTGGGTTTTTCTGACTTGAGTGAATATTATCTCTGAGCCTCGAAAGGCGAATTACTTCAAGGCTCATTGACGATGAGAAGACTTAATCCAATTTGAGCTGCTTCCTGGCATTAAAGTGTGCAAAGTCTCTGTCGTAAACGTTTGCCGCTGTTTGTGAATATATTCCTTGTTCTGCTGTTTAATTGTTTGGATTAATTATCCACTAAAATGGATAACATTAACTTGTCTTCCAGGGCTGCTGAGGTTGCTGCTTTTTTGTTCAAAGAGAAAGCAAATGCTTAATCTCACTTTTGCTGGGTTTCCTGAGGTCCGTTATTAAATTTATATTGTCCTCACGAATACACTGTGTTGGGGGTTGGGGCTGTGTTCGGGGGGGGGGGGTTTACAACTCCACCATGCCGACCCACTGGCCTTCATGAATGGGTGAGGTTATTTAAACACAGAGGCACCACTTTTCCATACAGTCCATTGTACGTAATAAGTTTGTAAGATATAGGAACAGAATTAGGCCGTTCGGCCCATCGGGTCCTCTCCACCATTCGATTATGGCGGGATCTATTGTTCCCGCTCAACTCCATTCTCCACCCCTCTCCCGTAACCTTTGACATCATTAATAATCAAAACCCTGCATTAAAGCCCAAAATAACCCCCTCCTTACAAAATTAGCCTTGCATTCACGCAAAGTTCCGAATAACCTTTAGACTTTAGAGATACAGCAAGGAAACAGGCCCTTCGGCCCACCGAGTACGTGCCGACCAGCGATCTTACAGCGCCAGAGACCCGGGTTCAATCCTGGCTCTGGGTGCTGTCTGTAAAGGGTTTTTACGTTCTCCCTGTGACCTCGTGGATTTTCTCCGGGTGCACCAGGTTCCTCCCACGCTCCAAATACGTGCAGGTTTTTGACGTCTGTAAATTGTCCCTCGTGTGTAGGATAGAACTGGTGTATGGCTAATCGCTGGTCAGTGTTGGGCCGAAGGATCACTTTCCACTCAGAATCTCTGAATCACTTCAAAGATAATTTTACCTTGCATTCATTATGAACAGTGAACTAGAAGTAATCCTGTAATAATGATCATCTATCCACGTCTGCAACTGAAAAACAGGAAAGGGTGCAGCAAAGATTTTTAAGGCAGAGATCAATAGTCAATAGGTGCAGGAGTAGGCCATTCGGCCCTTCGAACCAGCACCGCCATTCACTGTGATCATGGCTGAACATCCACCATCAGTACCCCGTTCCTGCCTCCTCCCCATATCCCCTGACTCTGCTATCTTTAAGAGCTCTATTTAACTCTCTTGAAAGCATCCAGAGAATCGGCCTCCACTGCCTTCTGAGGCAGAGAATTCCACAGATTCAGAACTCTCTGGGTGAAAAAGCTTCTCCTCATCTCCGTTCTAAATGGCCGACCCCTTATTCTTAAACTGTGGCCCCTGGTTCTGCACTCCCCCAACATCGGGAACAATCTTCTATGTTTCAGTAAGATATCCTCTCATCCTTTTAAATTCCAGTGTATACAAGCCCAGCCGCTCCATTCTTTCAACATATGACAGTCCAGCCATCCCAGGAATTAACCTTGTGAACCTACGCTGCATTCCCTCAATAGCAAGAATGTCCTTCCTCAAATTTGGAGACCAAAACTGCTCACAATACTCCAGGTGTGGTCTCTCCAGGGCCTTGTACAACTGCAGAAGGACCTCTTTGCTCCTATACTCAACTCCTCTTGTTATGAAGGGCAACATGGCATTAGCTTTCTTCACTACCTGCTGTACCTGCATGCTTATGCCCCTGTCCCACTTAGGAAACCTGAACGGAAACCTCTGGAGACTTTGCGCCCCACCCAAGGTTTCCGTGCGGTTCCCGGAGGTTGCAGGTAGTGGAAACAGGTTGGGAGACTGACAAAAACCTCCGGGAACTGCATGGAAACGTTGGGTGGGGCGCAAAGTCTCCAGAGGTTTCCGTTCAGGTTTCCTACTTGGGACAGGGGCATAACTTTAATCGATAGATCAATAGATTTTTGATTAGTACGGGTGTCAGGGGTTACTGGGAGAGGGCAGGAGAATGGGGTTGAAAGGGAAAGATATATCATATATCAGCCATGATTGAATGGCAGAGTAGACTTGATGGGCCGAATGGCCTAATTCTGCTCCTATCCCATGAATTTATGTAGTTATGACAGAGGGCAACCACTTACATTACATTGGAAGGATGTGGGGAAAGGGACCTGTGAGTCTGGAATGGTGATGAAAATGCCTGTGGATGTATCTGAACCATGTGAGTTTGAAGAGGGTTCATCATGGATACTGCAGTCGGTACACTGTGACAGCAGTGTTCAATAATTCTGGTGTGTTAACAAATGCATCCCAATCTAGGAAAAGGCAAAAAAATAACCAGCCCCTTGTTGTTCCACTTGTTCAATTTAATTCTGAATTGAATAACTTCATTGGAAGTGCAGTACGCTGGGAAAACCCCCAATACGTTGGAGAAACAGTACCTCATAGTTTGCTTGGGCAGCTTACAACCCAGCGGTATGAACGATGATTTCTCTCACTTCAAGTAACTCCTGCATTTCTTTTCCCTTCGCTTCCCCCACCCTAGTCGTTCTACTAGTTCCACTGCTCGCATCCTTGTGTCCCTGTCGTTAGCACGCCTTCCCCAGCCAACAATGGGCCATTGTGCGCTCCACCCGTCCTGAGGACAATTTTTGCCGGCAATGTTTTCTCCTGGTCTTCTCTATCTTTCAGTCTGAAGAAGGGTTCCGATAGAGCTCTTGGGGCTAGCGGGATCAAGGGATATGGGGAGAAGGCAGGCACGGGTTACAGATTGTGGATGATCAACCATGATCACAAGGAATGGCGGTGCTGGCTCGAAGGGCCAAATGGCCTACTCCTGCACCTATTTTCTATGTTTCTGTGACCCGAAACGCCACCTGTTCCTTTTCTTTAGAGATGCTGCCTGACCCGCTGAATGACTCCAGCAATTTGTGTCTGTCTTTGGTGTAAACCAGCATCAGCAGCTTGTTCTTACACAATGTATAACATGAATGCAGCATAACGTTGGATTAGTTTGATTTGTGTATCCTTCTTGAACAAATATGTGTGTTTCAAATGAACTCTTTCGATTGCACTAGGGAATCCGTGCATTTATTTTGCACTAATATTGGTTTAAATGTATTGAACTTTCTTCTGTTTATTGTGTTATCCATGAGTACAGCGTTTACACACCTATTATGCTGTTGCAAGTAAGAATTTAATTGTTCAATTCTTGCTACATATGATAGAGCCATAGAGTGATACATTGTGGAAACAGGCCCTTCGGCCCAACTTGCCCACACTGGCCAACATGTCCCAGATACACTACTTCCATCTGCCCGCATCCCTCCAAACTTGTCCAATGATGTACCTGTCTAACTGTTTCTTAAATGTCGGGATAGTCCCAGCCTCAACTACCTCCTCTGGCAGCTTGTTCCATGCACCCACCACCCTTTGTGTGAAAAAGTTATCCCTCAGATTCCTGTTAAACCTTTTCCCCTGGTCCTCAATTCCCCCACTCTGGGCAAGAGATTCTGTGCATCTTCCCGATTTTTCCCTCTCAGGATTTTATACACCACTATAAGATCACCCCTTACCCGCCTGCGCACCTAGGAATGGTTAAACGCTCTTGGCTCTTGACTTGCAATTTAATGGAACTTGGGTTTTTTTGGAAGGGTGAGATAGCTGGGATGAAGAGTCACTCATCCATGCAAACTCTTCCAGCTCTGCAGAGAGCCCTAACTATAAACGGAGGAAGCTGGAGATGACCTCTTCTCTTTGGACTTGCGTGTTTTTGCTGGTCGTAAGAAGGCACAGGGCTGGGCACTTCAACTGATCAACCAGGGAAAGCAAATGTTTAGTTTAGTTTAGCGATACAGCGTGGAAACGGGCCCTTCGGCCCACCGAGTCCGCACCGAGCAACGATCCCCGTACACTAGCATGATCCTACACACACTCAGGACAATTTACAATTTTGACCATAGGCAATTAACGTAGGAATCTGCACGTCTTTGGTGTGGGAGGAAAGCAGAGCACCCAGAGACAACCCACGCAGTCAAAGGGAGAACGTACAAACTCAATACAGACAGTGCCCGTAGTCAGGATCGAACCCGGTCTCTAGTGGTGTAAGGCAGCAACTCTACCGCTGCGCCACCGTGCCATCCTCATTTCAAACCTTGTTTCTGAAAAGTCAAGGCTCGGTTTATTCCTCTCCAAAAGAATCAAACCAAGCGTTTGTTGACATTTTCCAATTTACCCTTTCTTCCGTTGTTCCTAGGCTACTATGTGACGAGTTATACCTTGGAGATGCATGACCGGAGGCTTGGCCGGAGACTGATGGAGCAGATCGATGAGAACACCACCGATACTGGAGCAACGTCACACCATTTCAAGAACTGTACAGAACCAGGTAAGGGACCTGCAACCTCATCTGCTCCATCCAAGAGCCGGAGAATTGCCTGGACAATATTGAACATTTACATGGTCTTTGATATTAATTCTGTTGTTTTGTACTTTACCAACATGGGTTCTTGCAATAGGTCCATGCCTGCTGGATTGCTAAGCTTTTGACGGCACTGGGCCTGTACTCGCTGGATAGAAGGACGAGGGGACACCTCATTGAAACTTACCCAATACTGAAAGGCCTGGATAGTGTGAATGTGGAGAAGGTGTTTCCAATAGTTGGGAGAGTCTAGGACCAGAGGCCATAGCCTCAAAATAAAAGGACGTACCTTTAGAAAGGAGATGAGGAAGCATTTCTTCAGTCAGAGGGTGGTGAATCTGTGGAATTCGTTGCTGTGGAGGCCAAGTCAATTTGGAATAACACTTCAAGCTGATAGTCAGATGTTAGCAAAATATTTTTTTCAATAGGACTCTTAATTTTTGATTACAATATTTGTCAATAATTTCATTCTTACTGTTGGATAACTGCTACCTGTATCAGCGGGTATCAGCTACAGGGGGAGGTTGGACAGACTTCCATTGCTCTCTCTGAAACGTCAGAGATTGAGGGGAGACTTGATAGAAATATGTAACGTTTTGAGAGGCATAGACAGGGGAGACGCTTTCTCCCAGGGTGGAAATGCCCAACACTAGAGGGCAAAGCTATAAGGTTGGAGGGGGAATGTTTAATGGGGATGCGTGGGGCAAGGGTGGTGGGGGCCTGGAGCACGTTGCCGGGGTGGTTGGTGGAGGCAGATACGATAGTTACGTTTAAGAGGCTTTTGGATGGGCCCATGGAAGTACAGGGCATGGAGGGATATGGATCATGTACAGGCAGCTGAGATCAGTTTCACTAGGCATTGTGTTCAGCAGGGTCCGTTCCTGCACTGTATTCTATGTTCCATGTTACGGAAAAGACGCATCTTCTATTGCTATCTTTCTGTCAATTAAAAACATCTCCTTATCTGCTATGTACCAAGGACCCAACCTTGGAGTTAGATTGGAGTTCAAATGTGTCAGCATTTCAAAACCTTGTTTCCCTGTACGTCTTTCAACCAAAAGTTCCACCTTATCTGTCTCCATTTTCCAGTTACAAGATTTTATCTCGAAGATTTTATCTTGCCCTCTCGCTCCTAAGATACTTTAAATTAATAATTGCCAATGTGATTCTGTGATCATTCAGTTATGTGGACATTGTCAACTTGTAAAAACAAAACAGCTCTCTCTCCCCATCCCCGCACTCGCAACAAGGGCAGAGTCCCCCTAGTCCTCACCTTTCACCCCACCAGCCGGCAAATACAACAAATAATCCTCCGCCATTTCCGCCACCTCCAACGTGACCCCACCACTCGCCACATCTTCCCATCTCCCCTTCCGCAAAGACCGCTCCCTCCGCAACTCCCTTGTCAATTCTTCCCTTCCCTCCCGTACCACCCCCTCCCCGGGCACTTTCCGTTGCAACCGCAAGAAATGCAACACCTGTCCCTTCACCTCCCCCCTCGACTCCATTCAAGGACCCTAGCAGTCGTTCCAGGTGCAACAAAGGTTCACCTGTATCTCCTCCAAACTCATCTACTGCATCCGCTGCTCTAGATGTCAGCTGATTTACATCGGGGAGACTAAGCGGAGGTTGGGCGATCGTTTCGCCGAACACCTCCGCTCAGTCCGCAATAACCTACCTGAACCCCCGGTGGCTCAGCACTTCAATTCCCCCTCCCATTCCCAATCCGACCTCTCTGCCCTGGGTCTCCTCCATTGCCAGAGTGAGCAACACCGGAAATAGGAGGAACAGCACCTCATATTCCGCCTGGGTTGCTTGCGTCCGGATGACATGAACGTTGAATTCTCCCAGTTTTGCTAGCCCTTGCTGTCTCCTCCCCTTCCTTAACCCTCGAGCTGTCTCCTCCCATCCCCCCGCCCTCGGGCTCCTCCTCCTCCCTTTTTCCTTCCTTCTCTCCCCCCACCCCCCATCAGTCTGAAGAAGGGTTTCGGCCCGAAACGTCGCCTATTTCCTTTGCTCCATAGATGCTGCTGCACCCGCTGAGTTTCTCCAGCATTTTTGTGTACCTTCGATCTTCCAGCATCTGCAGTTCCTTCTTGAACAGTTCATAGATGTATTGGTTTCTCTGGTTGTAAATTGGAGGTAGACACAAAACGCTGGAGTAACTCAGTGGGACGGGCAGCATCTCTGGAGAGAAGGAATGAGTGACGTTTCGGGTCGAGACCCTTCTTCAGACTGTAAATGGGAATGTAAATGTAAATGGGAGGGATGGTGACATACTGGTTAATTCCTTGATTAACAATCCAGGGACTGGAGTTCAAATCCCACCTTGGCAATGGTGGAATCTATTTAATAATCTTGAATTTGATTCTATAAAAGACTAGTAATGGTGGTGAGGTCGCTGTGAAGGATACCTATGTGGCCTGCGCTGAGGTAGTTCGTGTTGGATGTGTTTCAAGTACCTCAGTGGTGCTCCATTTAATTTTGTGAAATGTAAATCTTTTTCCGTGACTGATTTTCCTGATTGGTTTTATTTATGGTGGTTTGTGTCTGCTATGCAAGCAAAATGGCTGCTTTCCCAGCAATGCCTTTCCATAGGTGGGCGGGAGTGGAAGGGAGATTTTGGGGGGGCACCTTTGTTGCTTTTCAGCAAATGAGCTGCAGCATAAAAATGTTGCAATAAACCAAATATCGTTGTAAATGGGTGACGTTGTTCAGGGTCAGTTTTACTGTGGCTGCAGATGTGATTCAGACACATGGATGCTGGAATCCTTCACAAAAGATCCAAAGTGCTGAAGAACTCGGCGGGTCAGGCAGCATCTGTGGAGAATGTTTTTTCAGGACGGGACACTTCTCCTGAAGAAGGAACCCCCCACCCCCCCACCTGAAATGTCGCCTATCCATGTCCTCCAGAGATGCTGCCTGACCCGCTGAGTTATTCAGGAACTTTTTGATGTTGTTGCAGAAGTCGTTTGACCATTTGAATCCTCTTTCCGTCTTTTATTCTCACCAGTTTTTTCCCAAACAAAACATCTCTGGAGCCCCTCTGACAGCAGTCGGGGATGAGTGCTGTGCTATGCCTTGTTGTGGAGAAGAGAAAGCATCCATCTTACAAATGTGTCCACTGCCCACAAAACCACAGAGCACCCATCCTCGGTTAATGGATGTCATTTGAGAAATCTGGAGCTATCAGAACAATTGCAATGACTTTTCTTGAAGAAGATTGACTACTTTATGTTTTGTGGTGTTTGTTACCGCTTCTTGTACAGCTGTTCTAAAGGGGCTGACAGGGTAGTTTAGTTTAGGTTAGAGATACTTCACTGAAACAGGCCCTTCAGCCCACCAAGTCTGTGCTGACCAGTGATCCCCGTAGACTAACATTATTTGAACACTGTCCTACGCACTAGGGATAATTTACTTTTTTTTTTAACCAAAATTTAGCTAAATTAACCTACAAACCTGTACCGTCTTTGGAGACGTACCAACACAATAATCCACCACTCACCCGTTTCCCCCAACGCAACCAGTTTCCACCACTCACCCATTCCCCCAACACAATATTCCACCACTCACCCATAGCCCCGGTGGGAGGCCGGGCCCCCCAACGCAATCCGTTCCCCAACGTAAGATTCCACCACCCCCCTGACTCCCCCAGCACTGGACTTTAAAAAAAAATCAATCTGCACTTCTCCTGCCTCTCCCAGCACTTCCAATTTCAATTCCACTTCCCCTGGCCCCTCCCCCTCCTGTTCAATCACTTGCTGCCAGGACCATGACCAAGTGTTCTATGATGGCAACATTGTTGCAAATGTCGGGTGGAGGACTGTGAGATCCCATTGTGATGTCATAGCTGCAACTGCCAGCACTGAAGTGTTGAAGTGGTTATCAAAGTGGATTTAGTAAACTTAAAACATGTGATAACTTGTGAAATATAACATAAATCTGAACGAAACTTGATACAAACAATCTCAGGTCAACGGTGAGTAAGGTGGTCCAAACCTTTTTGTGCTATTGTGTATTGTTTTGATGTAGTTACTTGAGATCGCATGCACGTAGACAGACAGACGTCCAAACAAGACAAGACTTCCAGTAATATATAGATAGATTTATGTACATTGTGCTTACAGGCCCGTTATGCTGCTGCAGCAAGTAAAAATCTAATTGTCCGTCGTCTGTACATATGACAATTAAACGCTCTTGGCTCTTGACGATAAAATCATGGGAGGAATAGATTTGGTAGATGCACAGAGTCTCTTGCCCAGAGGAGGGGAATCGAGAACCAGAGGACATAGGTTAATGTGAAGGGAGAAAGATTTAATAGGAATCTGAGGGCTAACCTTTTCACACAAAGAGTGGTGGGTGTATGGAACAAGCTGCTGGAGGAGATAGTTGCGGCTGGGACTATGCAACATTTAAGAAACAATTAGACAGGTACATGGATAGGATGGGTTTAGAGGGATACTGCCCAAACTCCGAAGGGCCTGTTTCCACGTTGTATCACTCTATGACACACTTGCCTGGGCACTGCCGGTCCCATTCATCATAACCTTAGAAACCGGTTGACAAAAGTGAAATCCAAAGCCTTGTCTGGGTAAACACATCTTACCCAAATTCATATGGGAATAGACCGATGGTGAAATTCCTTTCCAATTTTTTATTCATAGGAGCTAATAGCATTGCAACAAGTTCATTTGTATTTATGTTTGAACGGAAATAATATTTGAACTGAAACTGGGATACAGGAGGACGGAGAAGGGGTGGGCGGAGAGGTGGGGGGTTGTTAGTGGCTGCCTAAAATTGGCGACGTCAATGTTCATACCGTGGATTTGTAAACCACTGAGTTACTCCAGCATTGTGTGTCCTTTGTTGTAAACCAGCATCTGCAGTTTCTCGTTTCCATCCTCTAATATAGCGTGTAAAATATACTGTTCCTTGGTACTTGAGCTTGAGCAAACCAAAGTCGGCACAACAGATGTAAGGAGGTGTCTATAACCAGTCTTTCTGCTGAGTGGTTAGCATGCAACTAAACATTTTGTGGCAATAAGTAAATAAACTAAACTGAAGCTGGAAGGAAGGCCTGGAGTATTTTGGAATGTTTTAAGGGCATGGAACTGGGGTGGAAGAGGTTGGGCGAGCGAACTGCACGAATTGGCAGCTGAAGTCATCGCTCCAGAGGCGGAGAGGTTGAATTAAGGAATGTAATGCTGAGGCTCTTATAAGGCGCTGGCCAGGCAGCATTTGGAGTAGAGCGAGCAATGTTGTGCCTCAAATCTGAGGAAGGATGTGCTGGCTCTGGAGAAGGTCCAGAGGAGGTTTATGAGAATGATCCAAGGAATGAGTGGGTTAACATATGACGAGCGCTTGAGGCCTCTACTCGCTGGAGTTTAGAAGGATGGGGGGGGGGAGAAACACCCCATTGAAACTTACCGAATAGTGAAAGGCCTGTTGATGTGGAGAGGATGTTTCCACTTGTGGGAGAGTCTAGGACCACCAGTCATGGCCTCGTAATTAAAGAACTTTCTTTTAGGAGTGAGATGAGGGGGGATTTCTTTAGTCAGAGGGTGGTAACTCAGTGGAATTCATTGCCATATATGATTGAATATGTGGCATTATTTTCGTCTTGTTTCTATATTCAAAAGGGTAAGGTTGAAACCGTCTGAAGAAGGGTTTCGGCCCGAAACGTTGCCCATTTCCTTTACTCCATAGATGCTGCCGCACCCGCTGAGTTTCTCCAGCAATTTTGTCTACCTTCGATTCTCCAGCATCTGCAGTTCCTTCTTGAACAAGGTTGATTGATTTATTTGTGCAGAACAATGATGGAAGTCTTTTGCTTTGTTTCTCTGAGTTTTTCTCTATATATATGCAGAACAGCATGAATATAATCTGATTTCCAGACATGAATATAGTCATTCATGTGCTGCACCTGTTGATCAGAGCCTGGCTCTATTGTGGAATGTAATTAGAAATGTAATTTAGCCTTACCTTATTCATACCTAATCCAATTTAAAGCATATTCCAATTTAAAGCATAAATGTTGCATTCAAATGCAAGTTAAAAGACTCGCTACAGTATGCACCAGATTGCACAATTTCAAGCTGAAAAATGCAAAAGCTCCCCCCCCCCCCCCCCCCCCCCCCCCCCCCGGTCGCTACGCTCCCTCGCAATTTCTCACTCTCAACTCTCACCCAATGTTGGCAGCCCTGGTTAGCCCTAAGAGCTATATCTAACTCTCTCTTGAAAACATCCAGTGAATTGGCCTCCACTGCCTTCTGTGGCTGTGAATTCCACAGATTCACAACTCACTGAGTGAAAAAGTTTTTTCTCACCTCAGTCCTAAATGGCTGACCCCTTATTCTTAAACTGTGATCCCTGGTTTTGGCTTCCCCCAACATCGAAAACATTTTTCCTGCACCTAGCCTGTCCAATTCCTTAAGAATTTTGTGTGTTTCTATAAGATATCCTCTCATCCTTCTAAATTCCAGTGAATATACGCCGAGTTGACCCATTCTTGTGCTTGCTCGCGGTTGGGTGGTCTTGCAAACACTTGGCCTTCATGTAATAACGGTCAATAGACAATAGACAATAGGTGCAGGAGTAGGCCATTTGGCCCTTTGAGCCAGCACCGCCATTCAATGTGATCATGGCTGATCATCCCCAATCAGTACCCCGTTCCTGCCTTCTCCCCATATCCTCTGACTCTGCTATTTTTAAGAGGCCTATCTAGCTCTCTCTTGAAAGCATCCAGAGAACCTGCCTTTACCGCCCTCTGAGGCAGAGAATTCCACAGACTCACTACTCTCTGTGAGAAAAAGTGTTTCCTCGTCTCCGTTCTAAATGGCTTACTCCTTATTCTTAAACTGTGGCCCCTGGTTCTGGACTCCCCCAACATCGGGAACATGTTTCCTGCCTCCAGCGTGTCCATGCCCTTAATCTATATTATATGTTTCAAAGTTGATGAAGATGGAAAGTCTCCCATTAGAAAGAAAACCTCATAAATTCTCGCGTTTAATATCTCTCTGAGCGAACTAATCCAAAGCTACAACTTCATTCACACCTACTTTTTGGATTTAGCTATCTGCGTGAGAGGAAATGTGACCTCAAAGTGAAACTGCTGCTAAAACTTCCTGTTTGCCATGTCCGCTTCTCGCTAACCTTCAGTGTTGTAACTATTGTTAAATTCAGGTTAAAGTATCTTTTTTCCCCCTATTTCGTTGTCAGTATTCACTTTCAGCAGTCTGCATTTACACCCCCC
This sequence comes from Amblyraja radiata, assembly GCF_010909765.2. Classification (NCBI taxonomy): domain Eukaryota; kingdom Metazoa; phylum Chordata; class Chondrichthyes; order Rajiformes; family Rajidae; genus Amblyraja; species Amblyraja radiata. Next base: position 68,817,175 of record NC_045963.1, read on the forward strand.
CCCCCCCCCCCCCTCCCCCCTGTGTGTTTAGCCCCACTTTCAATTGAATTGATTTTGAGGGAGGGAAAAATATGCTGTTCCCTGGCACTTCAAACCTATCAGTTAACCGGAAGCAACAGAAGCAACCATTGAACGTTTATCACACCGCAGGCCATTTGGCCCATTGTATCTGTACTGATTAAAACAAAAAACCTTACCCAGTGTAATCCACCTTCCAATGGAGGCGTTGAAAGTGGCAGATAGATCGGGTGGTCAAAAAGGCTGATCAGGACTTTGGCCTTCATCAGCCAGAGTATTGAGTACAGAAGTTGGGGAGGTCATGTTGCAGTTGTATAAGATGTTGGTGAGGCCGCATTCAGAGTATTGTGTTCAGTCCTGGGCACCGTGTAATATGAAAGATGTTGTCAAGCCGGAAAGGATACAGAGAAGATTTACGAAGATGTTGCCAGGACTTGAGCTGGCAGATCCATTCCCATAGCCAACTTGTGAAGCCAACTTTGTAGGCCGGTATCTCGGCCTAGGTGGACTGTTCCGGTACCGTTGGACTCGTTTCAGAGGCCGTGACCACTGTTGGTCTGGCAAAACGTGTAATCCACAAAGGCTCTGGAACCAAGGGTGCCGGAAAATCAATGGTGGACCTGCACATGTCTTCGTGCTTAACTCTGTTTCATAAGGGTCTGAAGTAGTTGGAAATGTTCTGTTGCTAAACCAATTGTCAAATCCATAGTTGCATCCTAAAGTGTTGGTGCTGTTTTGTGCATATTATCTATTTTGTATTTAGTTCAGTTTCCATGTTTAATTCTCTTTCCAGCGTTATGGTAGACACATTACATAGATGGATTCTTAAGTGCCCATATAAAAACAATGAAGTAATGACACATATGTAATATATTTTATGCTGACTATCTAAAATACAAGGAATACCATATGGAAGTTCAAATATTAACGTACGTGCTGCTTTTTAGCTGCATATCATTGGATTAAAACCTAATTAAAGGCTGTCAATTAATAGGATTTCCAATCTGCAAGAGTCATTTGGGTTCCAAGCGGGATCGACTTCAGTCAATGGAAACACAAGCAGCAGGTGAAGAATTTGCAGCTGCACACTTCAACACATTATGTGTTCAACCTGGCCTGTACTTTATAATTATAATAATAATACATTTTATTTATGGGCGCCTTTCAAGAGTCTCAAGGACACCTTACAAAAATTTAGCAGGTAGAGGAAAAACATGTAAGGGGAATGAAATAAATAGTAGAGACATGACTAGTACACAAAGTAAAGACAGAATTCAATTCAAAACACAATATGAGGCAATTAATGCACAGATGAAAAGGGAGGGGGACGTGGGGCTAAGGATAGGCAGAAGTGAAGAGATGGGTCTTGAGGCGGGACTGGAAGATGGTGAGGGACACGGAATTGCGGATCAGTTGGGGGAGGGAGTTCCAGAGCCTGGGAGCTGCCCTGGAGAAGGCTCTGTCCCCAAAACTGCGGAGGTTGGACTTGTGGATGGAGAGGAGACCGGCTGATGTGGATCTGAGGGACCGTGAGGGTTGGTAGGGGGAGAGGAGGTCAGTGAGATATGGGGGGGCCAGATGGTGGAGGGCTTTGTAGGTGAGGATCAGGATTTTGTAGGTGATCCGGTGGGAGATGGGAAGCCAGTGAAGTTGTTTGAGGACTGGAGTGATGTGATGCCAGGATTTGGTGTGGGTGATGAGTCGGGCGGCTGAGTTCTGTTGACTTTGCACTTGTCTCTCATGGGGCGGCACGGTGGTGCAGCGGTAGAGCTGCTGTCTTACATGGCCAGAGACCCGGGCTGAAATCTGTTTAGAGCTTGTACGTTCTCCCTGTGACCGAGTGCGTTTTCCTGGGTGTCCCGGTTTCCTCCCACACTCCAAACACATACAGGTTTGTAGGCTAATCGGCTTTGGTAAAATTGTAAATTGTCCCTAGTCTGTCGGATAGTGATCGCTGGTCGGCACGGAACTTTGTCCCTAGTCTGTACAGGGTGATCGCTTGTCGGCACGGACTTGGTGGGCTGGAGGGTTGTTTCCGTGGTGTTACTCTAAAGTCTGAAGAAATGCCCAGGGTCATATTTAACCCTTCTGTGCCTGAAGAGATCCTAATCTCCAGGCAGCTTGGGTAGTACTGCTTGGCAGAACAGCCTGCAAGTTTAATTTAGTTCAGAAATACAGCGCGGAAACAGGCCTTTTGGCCCACCAAGTCCGCGCCGACCAGCGATCCCCGTACACTAGCACTATCCCACACACACACTCGGGACAATTTACAGTAATACCAAGCCAATTAACTTACAAACCTGTACATCTTTGGAACGTGGGAGGGAATCACAGATCCCGGAGAAAACCCACGCAGGTCACAGAGAGAACGTACAAACTCCGCACAGACAGCACCAGTAGTCATGATTGAAGCTGGGTCTCTGGCGCTGTAAGGCAGCAACTCTATCACTGTGCCATCGTGCTGCCCCAAGTGGTGACCTGGCTATGGGCAATGTGAGCTAAAGCCCCTAGCCAAAGAGCACCTCAATAGCCTTTGGACATTGTATTAGTATATACATTAGTATAGCTGCTAAAGGTAGTGGCTTACTTATCTTCATTGATGATACAACTGCTGATGGTAGTAGCATAATGAATCCTGAAGTGTATAGACTCATCCTATCTGTTCAAGTTCAAACAAATGCCTCAAAACTCATTGGCCGGCGGTTCATTCTACAGCAAGACAATGATCCCAAACATACTGCTAAAGCAACAAAGGAGTTTTTCAAAGCTAAAAAATGGTCACTTCTTGAGTGGCCAAGTCAATCACCTGATCTGAACCCAATTGAGCATGCCTTTTATATGCTGAAGAGAACTGAAGGGAACTAGCCCCCAAAACAAGCATAAGCTAAAGATGGCTGCAATACAGGCCTAGCAGAGCATCACCAGAGAAGACACCCAGCAACTGGTGATGTCCATGAATCGCAGACTTTGAGCAGTCATTGCATGCAAAGGATATGCAACAAAATACTGAACATGACTACTTTCATTTACATGACATTGTTGTGCCCCAAACATTATGGTGCCCTGAAATGTGGGGATTATGTATAAACACAGCTGTAATTTCTACATGGTGAAACCAAAATGTATAAAAATGGCCTTTATTAAAATCTGACAATGTGCACTTTAACCACATGTGACTTTTTTTCTATTACAAATCTCAAATTGTGAAGTACAGGGGCAAATAAATAAATGATGGGTCTTTGTCCCAAACCTTATGGAGGGCACTGTATTTAATGTCAGTGTTTGTTGCAGAGGAAGTGATGAAGCAAGAACTGGAATTGAATAAGGAGAAGTGTGAAAGAGAAATATCCACATGTAGACTTTACCAATTTACCAATGTTTACCAATTATCTAATGGCTTCCATCTTGTGGGTTTGAAGCAAGTGATCGAGGTCATTGCAAAGACACTTCTTACAAAATCTTGTTCAAGTTTGCTTTCTTCAGAACTTGATCCTTGCGACTGAAACATTGCAAAATGTGACATTGCTATTGAGGAGACCTGATGGGAATAAATGGATTAGTTAGCCTGGTACTTGTTTTTGGGGAAGTTACCGGAGTCTGTAAATGTGTGGGGACCAGCAACATTTGAGGTGAATGGTGAGAACTAACATGGGATTGTGAAGGATAGGTCAAGTCAGACACACAGCATGGTAACAGGCCCTTCGGCCCTACTTGTCCTCACCGACCAACATGTCCCATAGACACTATTCCTGCATTTGGCCCATACATGGAGGGGGCGCTGCTCTGGCAGCAGCCATGTCATGCAGCTCGTCAGTTTTTCAACTTTTTAAATTTTTTTTAGTATGTTTTAAAGTCTGTATTTAATGTTTCTTTGTGTGTTTTGTGTGGGGGGTGGTGTGGGGGGTAAGGGGGAAACCGCTTCGGTCGCCTCCTCCACGGAGAGGCGAGTTTTTCCAGGTCTACGGTGCTTCTGGCTGCGGCGGGGACTTAAATCTTGACCGCCGGTCTGCGGCCTACAACAACTTAAAGCCGCGGTCTCCGGTGAGGAAGAGCCGATCCTGGACTGACTCTGGACTCTGGTCCTGACCACGGGGGGGAAATGGAGGAGGACTGGCCAAATGTTGTGCCTTCCACCACAGTGATGAATGCTGTGGTGGATGTTTGTGTTACAGTTTTATTGTGGTTGTGTGTTCTTTATTATTGTATCGCTGCAGACAACCCAAATTTCCACCAGCCTGGCTGTGTGGCAATAAATTATATCTAATCTAATACCCCTCTATACCTGTCCTATCCATATACCTGTACTAATGTTTTGCAAACATTGCGATAGTACCTGCCTCGTCTACCTCCTTTGGCAGCTCGTTCCATGCTGTTTCTTTAAGCTAAACTTTATATACAGCTCAGCTTTTGAGGAGAAAGTTTCACATAACGTGTTGGGTTTGGGACAAAATGTCCGCACTCTAATATTGTTGGATTTTGAGGTTAATTAGGGAGTTGGAACCAAGGCGGAGGGATGAAGGTACAGCGTGTAGGGTGGAACTGCAGGTGCTGGCTGAAACCGAGGACAAGCACAAAGTGCTGGAGTAACTCAAAGTCAGGCAGCATCTCTGGAGCATAGGAATAGGTCTATTCCTTTCCTTTAGCTGTTCCTTTCCTCCAGAGGTGCTGCCTGACCCGCTGAGTTACTCCAGAGTTTTAGTTTAGTTTAGGTTTAGTTTAGAGATACAACCTGGAAACCGGCCCTTCGGCCCACCAAGCCCGCGCCAACCAGCGATCCCCGCACACTAACACTATCTACACACACTGGGGGCAATTTTACATTTATACCAAGCAAATTAACCTTCCAACCCGTATGTCTTTGAAGTGTGGGAGGAATCCGAAGATCTCGGAGAAAACCCACGCGGGTCACGGGAAGAACGTACTGACAAGCACCTGTGGTCAGGATCGAACTAGGGTCCCTGGCGCTGTAAGGTAGCAACTCTACCGCTGCGCCACCGTGCCTGCCCTGCTGTTTTTGGTCTGTCTTTGGAGGTGCATATCAGTCATAAAGAGACTCGAGCAGCAGCAGAGCCCTGACCTTCCCACCCACGCTGACTTGAATAATCTGCCCAACATGCGCCTGAAGTCCCGCAAACCCTTCTGGTCTTCCGTTAAATCCCTGGAAGACTTTGACTCCAAGACTGAGTGGCGCAGAGCCTGGAAAGATGCCAACACCAACAACGGAGATGTCATCACTGACCCCACAGTGAAACCACCAGGTTTTGACCTCCATCGCAAGCAACGGCTAACCCTGAACAGAATCCGCACCCTCCATGCAAGAACAGCCCATCACATGCCTAAGTGGGGGATGACAGACAGCTTGTGACTGCGGACATCCAGACCAGATCATCCCACACATCGTGAACGACACTGCCCACTGAGGCTTTTCCCTGGTGGCATCAAAGCCCATCCACCCAGTAACTGATGCTGTCCTGGCCTGGATGGCTACCCTTGATCTACAACTTTAGGCTGTGCACGCCACACACACGCAAGAAGAAGAAGGAGCCGAATGCTCCACTCCGGTTTCTGTGCGGTTTGTTGGGTTTTTGATGTTGAACATCTGCCTTTCTTAAAAAGAAATTGCCACTTCCTCTGAGGAAATTGCAACTGCAAACATTCCACACGTGAAAAACATCTGCCGGCACTCTTCCAGCAGAGCCGTGGCTCCTCGCAAACCGTCCAGCACGGTGAATCTCACTCAAACACTCCGCAATCCACATGTGGGCCTATTTTCACAGACTGGGACTTTAAAAAAAAAAAACGACTTCCGTTATGAAGGTGAGGTTTTGCCATTTTCATGGGCCATGATTCCCCGCACTCCAGCCCCTCTTTTTTTTTCTGCAGGAAGGAACTGCAGGTGTTGGTTTATAACCCAAAGATAGACACAAAGTGCTGAAGTAATTCAGCAGCTCTGGAGAAAAGGAGTAGGTGACGTTTGGGGGTGGAGAGACTGAGAGTCAGGGGACCTCGGCCGAGTCTGAAGAAGTGTCTCGGACAGAAACGTCACCTATTCCTTTTCTCCTTAGGTCGGTCTGGTCCTTTTCTCCTTATGTGTCTGGTCTGCAGTATTTCCCATCAGCAAGCTGACATTAGCAACATAGCAACATTGATGGTGGCCATTTTATTCCCTCAAGCCTATTCCACCATTCATTTCAGGCAGATCTATGACCATCCACTCGTACTTTCCTTACTTCACTTTAGACCAGTGGTTCTTAATCTTTTTGGCACCAGTACGCGCATACGCGAACAAAATACTGTATGTGGTATGTACCGTTGTTAGGTTCCTAAACATGGGCTCAACAAATTGATATGTTATTTGTGTCCCCTTCATGACCCCCGGCAAAGCCCCAAACGACCCCCCATAGGGGGTCGCGGCCCCCAGGTTAAGAACCACTGCTTTAGACTTTAGAGGTGCAGCGTTGAAACAGGCCCTCTATTCCACATGGTCCACACCAACCAGCGATCTCCGCGTGCACTAGTTCTATCCTGCGCATTAGGGACAATGGCGACACGGTGGTGCAGCGGTAGAGTCGTTGCCTTATAGCGCCAGAGATCTGCGTTACAGCTCCAGAGACTACGGGCGCTTCCGTACGGAGTTTGTTCGTTCTCCCTGTGACCGCGTGGGTTTTCTCCGGGTGCTCCGGGTTCGCCCCACATTCTAAAGATGTGCTGGTTTGTAGATTACTTGGCTTCTGTAAATTGTCCCCAGTGTGTAGGATGGGTGATCGTTGGTCAACGTGGGCCGAAGGGCCCATTTCCATGCTGTGTCTCTTAAAGAGAAAACTAATGACCCAGAAGAGGATTCAGGGGGGCATAAGAAACAGTGCAATTTTAAGAAACATCTTTGAATCCTTGGTTAATACATATGAATATCAGGACATGGGAAAACTTGCTCTTTGATTAACGGCACAAAATTCTTTCCATGAGTAAAAAAAAATGTTTATTCGTATTTTGATTGGCACTGTTAGTATAGAGTCGTGATGGAAACAAGGAACTGCAGATGCTGGTTTATTAATGAAATAAATTATAAATAAAGCCAACACCACCAGACTCAGGAACAGCTTCTTCCCGAAGATAGACACGAAAGGTTGGAGCAACTCAGCGGGACAGGCAGCATCTCTGGGGAGAAGGAATGGGTGACCTTCCTTCTCTCCAGAGATGCTGTCTGTCTCACTGAGTTACTCCAGCTTTTTGTGTCTATCTTCGGTTTAAACCAACATCTGCAGTTTCTTCCTACACAACAGCTTCTTCCCCTCTGTTATCGGTCTTCTGAACGGCCACTCCACAAGCTAGAGTACTGTTCAATTCATCTCTACCCCATTCGGGACATTGGACTTTGTCTATGGAACTGATGCGCTACAATACTATATGATATGATACGATAGAACTTTATTTATCCCAGGAGCGGAATTGGTCGGCCAACAGTCATAAAGCACAAGTTACCTGAAGTTAAAGGGCCGAGTGGAAAGGATTGGGGATGTGCAAAGATAGCCACAGGGGAAAAGGATCTCCTGTGGCATCCTTTACTGCATCGTGGTGGAACCAGGCCGTTGCTGAAGGTCATTTTCAGGTTGACCAGTGTGTCATGGAGAAACATAGGAACAGAAAAATAGGTGCAGGAGTAGGCCATTTGGCCCTTCGGACCAGCACCACCATTCAATATGATCAGGGCTGATCATCTAAAATCAGTACCCCGTTCCTGCTTTTTCCCCATATCCCTCGATTCCTTTAGCCTTAAGAGCTAAATCTAACTGGAGGGGGTGAGCTGTATTGTCCAAGGGGACAATGCTGGGACCTATATTCTGCACTCTGTATCTGCCCCATTGCTCCCTATTTGAACCTATACATGGCAATATCTCATCTGTTTACAGTACGGTCACAGTTTAAGGATAAGAGGGAAATCTTTTAGGACCGAGATGAGAAAATCATTTTTTACACAGAGAGTGGTGAATCTGTGGAATTCTCTGCCACAGAAAGTAGTTGAGGCCAGTTCATTGGCTGGATTTAAGAGGGAGTTAGATGTGGCCCTTGTGGCTAAAGGGATCAGGGGGTATGGAGAGAAGGCAGGTATGGGATATTGATTTGGATGATCAGCCATGATCATATTGAATGGCGGTGCAGGCTCGAAGGGCCGAATGGCCTACTCCTGCACCTATTTTCTATGTTTCTATGTTTTGGGAGCAGCAAAGCTATTTTTTTTCTGTAGTATTCGATACATGTGACCATGATAAACCTAAACGTAATGTTCATAAGATCATAAGTGATAGGTACAGATTTCGCCCATCAAGTCTACTCTGCCGTTCAATCGTGGCTGATCTAAATTTCCCTCTTCACCCCATTCTCCTGCCTTCTCCCCGTAACAGAGACCTGGGAATTGTCCCTGTAAACTCAACGGTAAAATGACGCACAACTGTAATGCATTTCTGTAGAGTGACGGTTTAAAAGCTGGCCTGTTCCAGCACTCTGTGTTCAATCTACATTTACGGTAAGCATGGGGATTATTACCAGTTAACTGTCAAAACATTCCAGTGAAATATAATTTGCCGCTGATGGAACAGTGTTTTTTGCTGTATGGAATAAAACTCCCATTAATCTGCTGAAGAGGCCCATAAATGGCAATTGTTGGTGGTAGCTGACATATCTGAATTTGCAGTTAGTCTAAGACTGTTCTCCGAGCTCTTTTTTTCTTCTGGGAATTTATGTGATTGGCACAAAATGCCGGAGTAACTCAGCGGGACAGGGAGCGTCTCTGGAGAGAAGGAAGTGACTGGGCCTCTTCTCGAAAGGCCTCGACCCGAAACGTCGCCCATTCCTTCTCTCCAGACACGCTGCCTGTCCTGCTGAGTTACTCCAGCATTTTGTGTCCACATCTTCGGTGTCAACCAGCATCTGCTGTTCCTTCCAACACATGAAGATCTTGTGAGGGCGCTCTTTTAGAAAGGAGGCAAGGAGGAGCGTCTTTATTCAGAGGGTGGCGAATCTGTGGAGCTCATTGTCACAGAGGGCTGTGGAGGACAAGTCAGTGGGTATTTTTAAGGCAGAGATAGACAGATAGATTCTTGATTGGAACTGGTGTCAAGGGTTATGGGGAGAAGGCAGGAATTGTGATCAGCCATGATCATAATGAATGGCGATGCAGGCTCGATGAGCCGAATGGCCTCCTCCTGCACCTATTTTCTATATTTCTATGAAAATGGGATTAGGAGGCAGAGATCTGGCATGATTGAATGGCGGAATAGACTGGATGGGCTGCATGGCGTAATTCTACTCCTATAACTTGTGAACTTGTGAGTTCCAACAAGGCAAGGCAACTTTATTTATATAGCACATTTCATACACGAGGCAGACTCAAAGTGCTTCACATAAAAACATGTCATACAATAAAATGAAATAATAAAATGAAATAAAATAGAAGAATTAAAAGAAAATAAAGCAAAATTAAAAATGCATTATAAAAGGTGCAAAAGTTAAAAGTGTAATGTAGTTAAGATTTAGCTGAAAGCAAAAGTAAACATAAAGGTTTTCAGTCTTGTGGTCAAAGTCTTAAATCTTCAGGAAGTTTATTCCAGCTATTTGTTGCATAGTAACTAAATCCTGCTTTCCCATGTTTTGTATTTACTCTGGGAATCACTAACAGATTGGTTTCAGAAGATCTTAGCGGTCTAGAAGGCTTATATAGTGGAAGCATGTCAGTGATATACTTTGGCCCTAAACCATGTAGTGATTTATAGGTGAGCAGCATGAGATTGGCTCCCAATTTGGTGGCCACGGTGGCGCAGCGGTACAGTTGCTGCCTTAGAGCGCTTGCGGCACCAGAGACCCGGGTTCGATCCCGACCAGGGGCGCTGTCTGTACGGAGTTTGTACATTCTCCCCGTGACCACGTGGGTTTTCTCCAGGATCTTCAGTTTCCTCCCACACTCCAAAACTCCAAATAGATGAGACATTAGCTTGGTGTATGTGCAAAAGTGTCCCTAGTGTGTGTAGGATAGTGTTAGTGTGCAGGGATCACTGGTCGGCGAGGACCTGGTGGGCCAAAGGACCTGTTTCCGCGCTGTATCTCTAAACTAAACTAAAATTAGACTAATGAAGAGTCTTGACTCAAAGCATCACCTACGCGGGGTACTGATTGAGGATGATCAGCCATGATCACATTGAATGGCGGTACTAGCTCGAAGGGCTGAATGGCCTACTCCTGCACCTATTGTCTATTGTCTATTTCTTTTCTTCAGAGATGCTGCCTGTCCCGCTGAGTAACTCGAGCATTTTGTGCCCATCTTCGGTGTAAACCAGCATCTGCAGTTCCTTCTTGCACATTGTATTTACTGTGGATGTTTATATTGGGAATTTGCAGCTTGTTCTCAACCGCTGTTACCCGCAGGCAGGCTTCATTTCGAGTGACACATACTTCCGATGCATCTGGAATTTTTATAAACAAATTCATGCCTTTCTTTACATTGTTTGACGGCACCAATGGAAAAGGAGTGTGCTGGATTTAATTTGCTGTTGTGAGTTTTTAAGTTCAGCTCCTGCACTGTATGTTGCCCGTCTGGGACCTTTAAGAGCTTTTAAAGTAGTTGCCCTAGGGCTGAAGCTGCCTGCAGAACTGAGAGGAGCGTGAGAAAGGAACCGTCTTATAAAAGCAAATCTGGAGGAAAGAGTTGGAAGAAATCTAATTGAGATGTGCACCAACTCTAAATTCTTGCACTGTCGTTAAGTGAACCCTTTTCTAACTCCTGCAGTTTAGTTTAGAGGTACAGTGTGGACGCAGGCCCTTCGGCCTACCGAGTCCGCGCCGACCAGCGATCCTTGTACACCAACACCATCCTACACACCAGGGGGCAATTTGCAATCTCAGCCGAAGCCAATTAACCTGCAAACCTGTACGGCTTTGGAATGCGGGAGGAAGGCGGAATTCCCGGAGAAAACCCACGCGGTGACAGGGAGAACGTGCCAACTCCTGCATCGGTAGTCGGGATCGATCCCGGGTCTCTGGCGCTGTGTGGCAGCAACTCTACCACTGCGACACTGTGCCACCCCTACTGCTGAGCCACCGTGCAGTTCGCCGCAGTGTAATCCAGCTGCATTTATCACAGCTGAAGCTATTGTTCAAACTTACTGGGATCGGTTAGCATGCGAGTTGATGCGCCCAGCAATTTATCTGGGAGCGGACTGTCCACTTTTCACATTTTCTGCTCCATTGATTAGCATTCAGGGCTTTGTTCCGCTCACTGTGATCATTTCACCAAAGCTGAACTTCGCTGACACTTTCGAACGCAAACTTGAATCGTACTTTCCGCTTGTCTGGGAATAGCCAAGAGTATTTTATTGTCGTATATCCCGAAATGGAATAATGACATTCTTACTTGCAGCAGCACAACAGATATGTAAACACAGTACTCTGTAAAACCCATACTAAACAACAAAACAGCTTCATAGAGTGATACAGTGGAGAAACTGGCCCTTCTGCCCAACCTGCCCACACTGACCAACATGTCCCATCAACAATAATCCCACCTGCCCATATTTGGCCCATATACCTTTGAAACTATCCTATCCATGTACCTGTCCTAAATGTTATAATAGTACCTGCCTCAACCACCTCCTCCGACAGGTTGTTATATATATATATATATATATATATATAATAATAATAATAATAAATTTTATTTAATGGGCGCCTTTCAGACATCTCAAGGACACCTTACATAGTAATCGGAATAAAAACATATAATCGGAATAGAACAGGTAAAAAAGACATCACAGAGACACAAATTAAAAACAGAATTCAAAACAAAAAATCAAAAACACACACCCACCATCCTTTGTGTAAAAAAAAAAGTTGATACTCATGTTCCTATTAAATCTTTCCTCCCACATCTTAAACCTATGTTTTAAAAAATCCAATACTTGTGCAAAGACAATGTTACAGTTTTCAGGCTCTTCTACTTTCATCCCAATGGCAGGAGTGTGGGCAGGATGGTGTGGGTCTCTGATGATGCTGGCTGCCTTTTTGAGGCAGCAGCTCCTGTAGATCCCTTAGATGGTGGTGAGGTCAGTACCCGTGATGGACTGGGCCACTTTTTGCAGTCTTCTTCGCTCTTGGGCGTTCGAGCTGCCGAACTAGGCCGTGATGCAACCGGTCAATACCCTCTCTACTGTACACCTGTAGAAATGTGAGAGTATTTGTCGACATCCCAAATCTCCTCAATCTTCTAAGAAAAAAGTAGAGGCGTTGATGGGCTTTCTTCATGAGTGCATCAACAGTGCTGGGTCCAGGACAGATCGTCAGAGATCTGCATGCCCAGGAATTTGATGTTTTTGACTCTCTCCACCACTGTCCTGTCGATAAAGACATTTTAGTGGATCCTCGAGCTTCATCTTCCAAAGATAACGATCAGTTCCATGGTTTTACTGGTGGTGAGAGCAAGGTTGTTGTTTTGGCACCATTCTAACAGTCGGTCGATCTCTTCCCCCCCCCCCCCCCCCCCCCATACTCTAATTCGTTATTATCCGTAATTTATCCAACAATGGTGGTGTCGTTGGTGAGTTTGAAGATGGTTGGAACTGTGAGTATAGAATGAGTAAAGCAGGGGGCTGAGCACACAGCCCTGAGGTGCTCCTGCGCTGATTTTAATTTAGTTTAGTTTAGAGATAAAGCGCGGAAACAGGCACTTCATCCCACCAAGTCCGCGCCGACCAGCAATCCCCGCACATTAATACTACCCTACACACACTAGGGACAATGTTTACACTTATAACAAGCTAATTAACCTACAAACCTGTACGTCTTTGGGATGTGATAGGAAACCGAAAATCTCGGAGAAAACCCTCGCAGTCACCGGGAGAACGTACAAACTCCGTACATACAGTGCCCGTAGTCGGGATCGAACCCGGGTCTCTGGCGGCACAAGCGCTGTAAAGCAGCAACTCTACCGCTGCGCCACCGTGCCGCCCTATATCATGAGGTGTTGCTGTTCATTCGTACGTCTACCATGGTTGGGGGTGGTAATTGGAGGCCGTAACAGTGTGCAGGGCAAAGCAAGGTTCACACTTCCTCTAGAAGCATGGCTTGTGGGGCAAAGGCAACCCACTCTCTTTGAAAGATGACCACGTGTGAATTGGAATAGCAGTGTGTCAACTGAAAAAAAGCAAGAGTCTTTGAAGCATGCAAGATGCTCAAGGGGGACATGACTGTTGCGCGATCATGGGAGCAACATTTAAAGCAGATGTTCTGAGGATTTTCTTCTTGAGGAGGGAGGTGAATCTTTGGAATTCTCAACCCTGAAGGCTAGATCAGTAGAAGTATTTAAAGCGGAGGCAGACACATTATTGACAGATCGATGAATTTGAGGTCTATGCGGAACTAAGTTTTGGAAGCAGGGAGATATCATCCATAATTGTACTGATTGAGAAGACAGGCTAGAGGGGGCCAGATGACCTATTCCTGCTCTCATTTTTGTTGTGTTCACATTGCCTGAAGGCCCGCCATGATGGGTGGACAAGAATAACGAAGGAGAGTTGGAATTCACAGAGTACCAGAGAGAAGATTGATTTTCACAGAAGGCTGTGGAGGCCAAGTCATTGGGTATTTTTAAGGCGGAGATTGACAGATTCTTGATTGGTAAGGATGTCGGGGATATGTGGAGAAGGCAGGAGAATGGGGTTAGGAAGAAGAGAAGGAGCAGCCATTTTTGAATGGCAGAGTAGAGTCGATGGGCCCAGAGCCTACTTCTCCTCCAATAACTTTTCCCAGGCCGACATTACCCAGCTTTGAGATCCAATTGCACATCAAGAACGGGTCTCACACCGGTCCCTCCCCTTACTCCCCTCTCTCATCAGGCAAGCGGAACAGAAGTTTGAAAACGCACACCTCCAGATTCAGGGACAGCTTTTTTCCAGCTGTTACCAGGCAACTGAACCATGCTATCAACAACTAGAGGCAGTCCTGACCTACCAACTACTTCTTTGGAGACATTCAAACGATCTTGAATCGGACTTTAACTTGCACTAAATGTTATTCCCTTTATCCTGTATCTGTAAACTGTGGACGGCTTGATTGCTTTCATGTGCGTGTTGGAAGGAACTCCAGATGCTGGTTTAAACCGAAGATCAACACAAAAAGCTGGAGTAACTCAGCGGGTCAGGCAGAGAGAAGGAATAGGTGACATTTCGGGTCAATACCCTTCAGACCTAATCATGTATTGTCAAGTCTCGTGTGTTTGTTGTCAGGATAGCACGCAGCGAATAAGCTTTCCTCTGTATCTCAGTACACGTGACAATAATAATATCTCTAAAGCCTAAAGCCCACCTAAACATCCCTTGCATCATGAAGTCACAATGTATTTGCAAACAATACAAGTCTTTAAATTGAAATCAAATCCTGGACTACATGTTTTTAAAATGAGCTCCCAGTATAGCTGCCTGCAGCCACAGATGAAGTGAATCTTTGTACCTGAAGCACTCCGATAAGCTGGAAGCCTTTCATTCAGTCAATGTTCCCAGTATGTCACTGATGGACTGATTCTATGTTTAAGAAAGAACTGCAGATGCTGGAAAAATCGAAGGTGGACAAAAATGCTGGAGAAACTCAGCGGGTGAGGCAGCATCTATGAAGCGAAGGAATGGGTGACGTTTCAAGTCGAGACCCTTCTTCAGACTGATTCTATGTGCTCTCGATCCCATTTTATTGCACCTGGTCCGAGCAAGGGGAAGCTCGCTGGTGCTTAATGGAGTGATTTCTTTTAATGCTGCAAGCTATTTATGAGGGAGCTGCGTTACATAAAGCTTCTCCACAGCGTGCGTACGAATCCTTGAGACGGGCATCTCGGGTTCCCAGGAGCTGCCATTGATTATTTTCAATGCGTTTGACGGATTAACAAAAAAAGTTATCAATCATACAGTGAAGAGATCGTTCACCGTCCAGAGTTTCCCGTCTCTGACTACATGGTATTGCCGTGTTTAACTGCACCACCGTTGGAGTTATTTTTAACCATTTACTTTTTCCCAACCTCTGTCACCCGTACATTAGTAGACACAAAATGCTGGAGTAACTCAGCGGCTGAGGCAGCATCTCAGGAGAGAAGGAATTTAAACCAGCATCTGCAGTTCTTTCTTAGACCCGTGCATGAGTTCTATCCTACACACTGGGGACAATTTACAGAAGCCAATTATGTGTGACCGGAATGTGTGAGAAAAGATTTTGTTTACAAGAATGATCCCAGGAATTCGGCCATTCGGCCCATCAAATCTACTCCATCATTCGATCATGGCTGATCTATCTCTCCCTCCTAACCCCATTCTCCTGCCTTCTCCCCATAACCTCTGGCACCCGTACTAATTAAGAATCTATCTATCTCTCTGCCTTAAATATATCCACTGACGGCCTCCACGGCCTTCTGCGGCAAAGAATCCCACAGATTCACCACCCTCTGACTAAAGACATTCCTCCTCATCTCCTTCCTTTAATTCTGAGGCTATGACCTCTAGTCCTAGACTCTCCCATCAGTGGAAGCATCAGCTCCACATCCACTCTATCCAAGCCTTTCACTATTCTGTATGTTTCAAGCACAGCAGATGCCTGGTTTGAGGTTTCAGGCAACTCTGCAGAGCTTGAATCTTTGAAAATAACTTTTTCACACAGAGAGTGGTGAATCTGTGGAACTCTCTGCCACAGAAGGTAGTTGAGGCCAGTTCATTGGCTATATTTAAGAGGGAGTTAGATGTGGCCCTTGTGGCTAAAGGGATCAGGGGGTATGGAGAGAAGGCAGGTACAGGATACTGAGTTGGATGATCAGCCATGATCATATCGAATGGCGGTGCAGGCTCGAAGGGCCGAATGGCCTACTCCTGCACCTATTTTCTATGTTTCTATGTTTCTATGTAACTCAATTATGGCCACAAACCATAACTACCCCACCGCTGCAACCCCCAGACAATGCATTGGGGGCTTTAATACAATTGATGCAATTTATATTCTGAGATCGAGTTTGAATTAGAATTAATGGATTCATAGCACATGGATAGGACGGGTTTAGAGGGATATGGGCCAAACTCAGGCAAATGGGACATGTCGATGGGACATGTTGGCCGGTGTGGACAAGTTGGGCCGAAGGGCCTGTTTCCATGCTGTATCACTCTATGAACCTATGACTGCCTTGCCTTTCTGCCTTCCAAAAGGCCAACAGGCAATTTTAAACAGACTTCCTTCATCCTCCACTCCACAGACCTTGATGACTCTAAATAAACGGTGGAGAGGTTTGTTTCAAGAGTTAGTTTTCAAGAGAGAGTTAGATTTAGCTCTTGGGGCTAAAGGAATCAAGGGATATGGGGGGAAAAGCAGGAACGGGGTACTGATTTTAGATGATCAGTCATGATCAGATTGAATGGCGGTGCTGGCTCGAAGGGCCGAATGGCCGAATGGCCTACTCCTGCACCTATTTTTCTATGTCTCTATGTTTCATTGGCCCTGTGGTTGGTGGTTCCAACAGTCTATGCTGAATGTCATGACAACGACCCACCTTGAAGTTTTCCAATCCAAGGTTGGTTTATGCGGTGGTCGTGTGGCTTTAGCACCTGGGGTTCACTTTGTGATCGTACAGATTACTCTCCCTACCTTGTACCAGAGTGATTTGCACCAGGCACTGCAGGCGATGGAACAAGTGCTGCCCTCTTGTGGCAGTGTCCCCTCTCACTGAAAGGATTGGCATCTGAGTCGCCAGAGATTGTGGTTGTGCGCGCACTGAGTGGCGGCGCTTGCACTGTCTGCAGAGTTCATAAGTGATAGTACAGAATTAGGCCATTCGGCCCATCAAGTCTACTCCGCCATTAAGTCATTGGCTGATCTATCTCTCCCTCCTGACCTCATTCCCCTGCCTTCTCCCCAAAACGCCGGACACCCGTACTAATCAAGAATCTATCTATCTCTGCCTTAAAAATATCCATTGACTTGGCCTCCACAGCCTTCTGTGCTCTATGCTGCCTGCAAGGGTGAGTAATGGAGGAAGGATCATTGGCAGCACAATGGATACTGAAGGCAGAATTCTCTCTGTGGGTCAGTCTCTCAGCTTTGAGGATGACTCGCTTCCACTCCTGATGAGACTGATGTGGCTGAAGTAACGAATGTAGGACTCACAGACTCTGCCGTTGTTGGGGCAGGTGATGCTCAATGGGACAGGGGGGTTTGCGAGGTGGTGTACTATCGACTTTCGGAGAGACAGCATGGAAACAGGCCCTTCAGCCCACCGAGTCCATGCCAACCAGCGATCACCCCGTACACTAACACTACCTATACACTGAAGGGCCTGTTTCCATGCTCTATCTCTAAACTAAAGAAGATGGCAAGATGGCGCCTGCCTGCGGCGACATTTGCGGAGCTCCGGAAAATAAAAGGCTCAACTGCAACTTCCAACAACTTACCTGGATTTGTAGTAAATGCCTACTATTTTCTGTGTGCTTAAGCAAAGCAAGAATTTCATTGTCCTATACAGGGACACATGACAATAAACTCACTTGAACTACAGCAGTGCCTTTGGAACAACTGTGTCTAATTGGTCTCTCCAAATTGCCCCCTAGTGTGTAGCGAGATGAGAAAGTAGGATAACATAAAACTAGTGTGAACTGGCCATAGATGGTCAGCATGGACTCGGTGGGCCGAAGGGCCTGTTTCTATGCTGTATCTCTTAAAGTCGATAGTGATCTAAGCTACAGATCTATCTTTGGAACAACTATGACAGCGCAATGTACAAATTGAAGCTTGCTTCGAGAATTACAATTGGGTATGAATTTCCATTGTTTATAACAGAACTGAGAAGCAGCCAGCTCCCATTGACCAAGGGTGGTGACTTCTGCCGTTTAGTTTAGAGATACAGCTGGGAAACAGGCCCTTCGGCCCACCGAGTCTGCGCCGACCAGCAATCCCAACAACTTAAGGGGCTGTCCCACTCCGGCGACCTAATTGGCGAGTTTAGAAGAGTTTAGGAGAGTTTGAAAAAATGTCATGTAGAAAACCTCCTTCGAATATGATGAATAGCTTTGACTAGCTGCGACTAACATTGGGAAAATTGGACACCGAATAGTGGAGAGTGAAGACGACCTCCTTCGATATCCTTCGACCTCCCTTCGACTATGATGAAGACTATCTACGACTACCTTCGACTACCTTCGATTACCTACGACTAACATGCCGACCTACTACGACCTACAACGACTAAACCTACGAGTACAAAAAGTATCAATTTTTTCCATGGCGACCTGTGTCTACTCGCGGGCATTTTTCAACATGTTGAAAAATACGCCGCGACCTAGCTGAGGCCTCGAGTACACGGGGATTACTCTTGAGCATGAAGGAGAGTTACAAAGACCTCCTACGACCTCGTGCCGACCATGCTGCGAGTATGAGTCGAGGGCAAACTCGCCAGAACTCGCGGATTAGGTTGCCCAAGTGGGACAGCCCCTTTATGCTATCCTCCACACACTCGGGACAATTTTCATTTGACAGAAGCCAATGAAACTACAAACCTGTACGTCTTTGGAGTGTGTAACGATGTCCCTCAAGTCTCCTTCCGCAACAAGATTGACCTTGTCAAACCCTAGCCTTTTCCAATCCGGATGTGATTATGCTCCAAGGAAGAATAAATACGCTATAAATTTTCTGGGATATAAAGTCTAGAGCATTATGAAGTAACTGTGATTTTCTAGTGATTTGTTGGCCCAGAGAAGATTACTACTGGTTGGGAGTTTAATAGTTTAGAGATACGGTGCAAAGACACGCCCTTCGATCACTCTGTACACTAGCACTATCCTACACACAAAATGGTCAGTTTACAATTTTACCAAAGCCAAGTAACGTACAAACCTGTATGTCTTTAGAGTGCGGGAGGATCCCGGAGCACCCGGAGAAAACCCACGCGGGTCATGAGGAGAATGTTCAAACTCCGTACAAACTCCGTACAAACAGCACCCGTAGTGAGGATTGAACCCGGGTCTCTTGCGCTGTAAGGCAGCAACTCTACCACTGCGCCACTGTGCCGCCTCTAATAAGTATGAAAGCCAACTTGCTTCACATTGTGGTCGTTGCTGGAAATCATTCACCCGACCATGAAATAGATTGAAACTAGTCACGAGTATCCACCTCTCTCTGCCTCACATTATATTTGGGCTCCTTTGGACCAAGCCCATTTGATGACCGCCATTGAGGTACGGTAATGAGAGGCGGAGAAGAGTGGGAGTGGGGTCTGGGCCTGGAGAGTAGCAGCAGACCCCTGTAGTCAACACCATTGCAGTGCTCGATGGGGCACCATTGCCAGGAGAAGTTAGAAGCACTTGGACCACTGCCATGATCCCCCTGCCGGCTGTAATGCCTCCAGCATCACCGTTGCCATGACAGCCCTGTCGGCCTGCAATGCTGTACAGCCTCCCGTTATTACATGAGAATGCACGTCCTGTCTGGCCTGAAGTTCGCACTAAGTGGTCCATGGCTTGCAATGTGTAGGAAGGAACTGCAGATGCTGGTTTAAACCGAAGATAGACACAAAAAGCTGGAGTAACTCAGCGGGACAGGCAGCATCTCTGGCGAGAAGGAATGGGTGACGTTTCGGGTCGAGGCTCTTCTTCAGGGTCCCCAGTGCTTTCAATAGTGAGTGACTACATTGGTGCTTTCACCACATGTACTGCAGCACCTACTGTGCTAACCACCATCTGCTTCAAGCAGTCCAGAACTACTATCTACCTCATTGGAACGTTGCCTATTTCCTTCGCTCCATAGATGCAGCTACACCCGCTGAGTTTCTCCAGCACTTTTGTCTACCTTCGATTTTCCAGCATCTGCAGTTCCTTCATAAACACACTACCTCATTGATGTCCCTCGGACTATCCGTGACCGGACTTTGCTGGCTTTACCTTGCACTAAACGTTATTCCCTTATCATGTGTCTATACACTGTCAATGGAATGATTGTAATCGCGTGTTGTCTTTCTGCTGACTGGTTAGCACGCAACAAAAAAGCTTTTCACTGTACCTCGGTACACGTGACAATAAACTAAACTGAACTACCATGGCTATGCTTTCCAATGCATAGTCGCTCCTGAAGGATCCAGAACCGAGAAGTCACCGATCCAGTTTCCCCCAGAGATGCTGCCTGACCTGCTGAGTTACTCCAGCACTTTGTGTCTATCTTTGAGCTAGCATCTGATGGGGGGGGGAGGGGAGGGGAAGCGACTCCAATAGTAAAGCACTCCTGCAGTGCTACTCAAAGTTGCGTTTCACACTTATTAGGGGCAGCATGGTGGAGTTGCGGCCTTACAGCTTAGGAAGATCGGGACCAAGCGCAAAGGGTACAGGGATGAATAAATCACATTGTTCCAATATCCAGTCAAAATCAGCAAACTGCATCCAGAGGAAATATTGAGACATGGCAGACACAAAATGCTGGACCTACATAACATTACATAGCAAACTCCTTGTGTGCTGAATGGACAGTCAGTCATTAGGAGAATCCGGACAGTTTTGCTCCCTCAAAGCTGTTCAGGCCGTGGACATAAAAACACCTTTTTGGCCCTGCATTAGCCACCCATTCCTCAACAACAATAAAAATCCTAACCATTTGTCATGGTTCCGTTTATTGTCACGTCTTCCGAGGTACAGTGAAAAGCTTTTGTTGCTTGTTAAAGGGCCTGTCCCACTTAGGAGACCTCCACAGCAACCTCTGGTGACCTTGCCCGCCACCCATGGTCGCTGCGAGGTCTCCACGAGGTCACCGGAGGTGTTGGTCACTCTCCCTAATGGTCGAAAGTGGTTTCCGCGTGGTCGAGGCTTCATCTAGGTTGCTGCTTTTTTTTCATCATGATTAAAACCGGTCTGGACTAAAAATAGGTCACCGTTTGGTCGAAGCCAGTGGAGTGGGGTCACTATTTAATTACAGGCAGACAAAGGCCATCGCTGACTGGCCATTTTGATTGGCTCATTGGAGTTTCATGACCTGGAAGACCCACCGGTAGGTAAAATGCCCGCTAACTTCATTATACTTCTTAAAACTGTCTCCACTCCTTCTCCCCCCTCCCCTTCTCACCCCTTCTCACCCCTTCTCACCCCTTCTGTCTCCCTTCTGTCTCCCTTCTCTCTCTCCTTCTCTCCCCTTCTCTCCCTTCTCTCCTTCTCTCCTTCTCTCCCCTTCTGTCTCCCTTCTCTCTCCCTTATCTTTCTCCTTCTCTCGCCTTCTCTCCCTCCCCCCCCCGCGCTCTCTATAGAACTTACCATACTCTGTGGCAGCCGTTTACCTTCATCTTCATTGTGCAGACAGCACTACTAGGCTCTCCATGGCCCCCACCTTCACGATGTGTGTGTGTGTGCTGCCTGTAGGTACAGCTCGCGCTTCGGTCGATCCAGCTCGCGGTTTCAACGCGGCCAGTCGATCCAGCTCGAGGCTTTCCAGGCGAGTGCCCTCGAGCTTGAAAGTCGAAGGCACTCTTCTGGACACGCGGATTAGGTTGCCCAAGTGGGACAGCCCCTTAACCAGCCAGCAGGAAGACAATACATGATTACAATCGAGCCATTTACAATGTACAGATACATGATAAGGGAATAACACTTAGTGTAAGGTAAAGCCAGTAAATTCCGATCAAAGATAGTCCGAGGGTCCCTGCTGAGGTAGAGAGTAGTTCAGAACTGCTCGCTGGCTGTGGTTGGATGATTCAGTTGCCCTATAACAGCTGGGAAGAAACTCGTCTTTCATCTTAGAAAGTTACAATTGAGTCAGCCTTTAAAGGGAGTGAATTATTTGTTCTCCTCATGTTTTAGATGATTCAGCGAATCCCACATTCACCGCTGGTGCTAATTTTAAGATGGAGCCGTGTGTATTTTGGGATTCCCCCGTAACGGGAAATAATGTCTCTTTTTTACATACACTCTTGCCTTGCATTGTCCACCGGAATGCTTTTATAGTGCAGCCAGCGTTATTTTTAGAGCCACAATGGAAGCCATTATGTTCACAGCATCTCGCAGAGACAGCTGGGAAGTGGATCGGCCTGTTCGTGGGGCCTTTGTGTTGTGGGAAGCAAAGATCCTATAGCAAGCAAGATAGATCATTCGATGAAAAAGACGTAGTACGATCATGGGCAGATTCATGGGTAATTTTCGGCCCCATTTCCGTAACCGGCTTCCATCACCGCACCAAAGATCCCATAAGATTCTAGTGCGGAGACGGAAGCCGGTTATGGAAACATCCTCGTAAAAATAAAAGTTATTTGGTAAAAATCTTCTAATTTTCAGAATTTTAATTTATTAACACAAACTGTTCCCCCGCAACGTTGATTACACTGTGAGTCGGGTCGAGTCCGGTTACGGAAATAGATGAAAAAAGGCCCACGTTCTGTTCCGTTGCGTACTACACGTCAGCCCATTGCATTTAGAAGGAGTGGTCTATCTTGCTCCGATATAGGATCTTTGGTGGGAAGGTCTGGCTGTGAATGGGGATGAGTGGCAGCTGTCAACTCGACCAACACAGTTAAGTTACTCCAGCATTTTGTGTCTATCTTCGGTTTAAACCAGCATTTGCAGTGCCTTCCTGTATAAAATCATGACACAAATAAATCGGGAGATGCACAGAATCTCTCGCCCAGAGGAGGGGAATCGAGGACCAGAGGACATAGGTTCAAGGTGAAGGGGAAAAGATTTAATAGGAATCTGAGGGGTAATCTTTCACACAATGGGTGTTAGGTGTATGGAACAAGCTGCCAGAGGGGGTAATTGAGGCTGGGACTGCCCTAACGTTTAAGAAACAGTTAGACAAGTACATGGATAGGACAAGTTTGGAGGGATATGGACCAAATGCAGGCAGGTGGGACAAGTGTAGCTGGGACATGTTGGCCGGTGTGGGCAAGTTGGGTTGAAGGGCCTGTTTCCACACTGTATCGCTATGACTCTACACAGTACCGGCATCTATCAGTACTCCTGTAGATGATCCCTTCGATCGTGGGAAAAAATCCTAGAGTTTTAGCTGAAATAAATTATTTTTGGAATTATATTTGGGAATTATATTTGGAAAGGGCAATGGAAAATTGCCTTGAGATAGTGAGAAATAATATCACTTATAACCATATAACCATATAACAATTACAGCACGGAAACAGGCCATCTCGACCCCTCTAGTCCGTGCCGAACACATAATCTCCCCTAGTCCCATATACCTGCGCTCAGACCATAACCCTCCATTCCTTTCCCATCCATATAACTATCCAATTTATTTTTAAGAAGGTGGAAGAATCTCGAACCAGTGGACACAGTTTCAAGGTAAGAGGCCGGACACTTAAAAGTGAAGTGCGTGCGTGCTGATTTTTCTCACAATGGGCAATAAATCGTAGAAAGGTTGACACAAAAAGCTGGAGTAACTCAGCGGGTCAGACAACATCTCTGGAGGGAAGAAATAGGTGACGTTTCAGGCCGAGTCCCTCCTTCACCGAAACGTCACCTATTTCTCTGCTCCAGAGTTGCTGTCTGACCCGCTGAGTTACTCCAGCTTTTTGTGTCAACCTTCCTACGATTTAACTTCGATGGCGTGGGGTGTGGGGATTTGGTGGCAGGGGGAAGAGGGAGTGAGCAGATGGAGGCAGTGAGTTTAACTATGAGAGGAATGCAGCAAAAGTTAATAAAGGCACGAGCCTAGAGTATTCTACTGTCATCTGTACCAAAACAGAACAATGATATTCTTAGTTGTAGCTGCACCACAAGTTGTATACACTGGACTCAATAGATAACCTGATAAACAAACAAACAAAATACATGTTCAATAAATAAAATTAATGCCAGGAATAGATCGGGTAGACGCACAGAGTCTCTTGCCCAGAGGACCAGAGGGCATAGGTTTAAGGTGAGGTGGGAAAGATTTTATTGGAACCCGAGGGGTAATGTTTTCACACACAAGGTGGTGGGTGTATGGAACGGGCTGCCAGATGAGGTAGTTGAGGCAGGGGCTTTATAAAGGCAACTACCTTTATAACAAGAGGAATCGAATATAGGAGCAAAGAGGCCCTTCTGCAGTTGTACAGAGCCCTAGTGAGATTACACCTGTAGTATTGTGTGCAGTTTTGGTCCCCTAATTTGAGGAAGGACATTCTTGCTATTGAGGGAGTGCAGCGTAGGTTTACAAGGTTAATTCCCGGGATGGCGGGATTGTCATATGCTGAGAGAATGGAGCAGCTGGGCTTGTACACTCTGGAGTTTAGAAGGATGAGAGGGGATCTCATTGAAACATATGAGATTGTTAAGGGCTTGGACACGCTAGAGGCAGAAAACATGTTCCCGATGTTGGGGGAGTCCAGAATCAGGGGCCACAGTTTAATAATAAGGAGTAAGCCATTTAGAACGGAGACGAGGAAACACTTTTTCTCACAGAGAGTGGTGAGTCTATGGAATTATCTGCCTCAGAGGGCGGTGGAGGCAGGCTCTCTGGATGCTTTCAAGAGAGAGCTAAAAATAGCGGAGTCAGGGGATATGGGGAGAAGGCAGGAACGGGGTACTGATTGGCGATGATCAGCCATGATCACATTGAATGGCGGTGCTGGTTCGAAGGGCCAGATGCCCTACTCCTGCACCTATTGTCTATTGTCTATTGTCTATTGGCTATGGCAATGTTTAAGAAACAGTTAGACAGGTACATAGATAGGACAGGTTTAGAAGGATATGGGCCAAACGCAGGCAAGTGTGACTAATGTAAATGGGACAACTTGGGCTGAAGGGCCTGTTTCCACACTACAGGACTGGGGCAAGCATTTGTCTAACTGTGAGATCAGGAACAGCATATATTCATCTGGGAAATCGACATTTCCCAGTCTGTTTTCCCAGGATTGGGTTGTTCTTGGGCCATTGTAAAGTTCAGCTTCCCACGGTTCCATATGAAGCGATTTATGGATACACGGGGATACTCCTAGTTACTCTTGTCATCCAAAGGGTTTGGTATAGATCAGAATTCTATCGAGGGTTCCCAGGTCGGTAAGATCATTGTCTCTTTGGGATGACACAGCAGCGCAGCGGTAGAGTTGCTGCCTTCCCGCGCCAGAGACACGGGTTCGATCCTGACTGCGGGTGCCGTCTGCACGGAGTTTGTATGTTCACCCTGTGACCACGTGGGTTTTCTCTGTGTGCTCTGGTCTCCCACACTCCGAAGGCGTACAGGTTTGCAGGTTAATTAGCTTCAGTAAAAATTGTAAATTGTCCCGAGTGTGCATGATAGTGCCAGTGTGCGGGACGATCGCTGGTGGGCGTGGACTCAGTGGGCCGAAGGGCCTATTTCCATGCTGTGTCTCTAAACAAAACTAAACTAAGTCTTTCCGTGTGTCAAGAGTGCCTGAAGGATTTTGCCCTGCAGGTTCTAATGTGAGCAGTGACCTGTGTAATGAATTCATCTGAAGATGA
Source organism: Amblyraja radiata (assembly GCF_010909765.2). Lineage (NCBI taxonomy): Eukaryota > Metazoa > Chordata > Chondrichthyes > Rajiformes > Rajidae > Amblyraja > Amblyraja radiata. Next base: position 68,842,638 of record NC_045963.1, read on the forward strand.
ATGCAGAGTCAGGGCAGAGTCAGGGAATCAAAAACCAGGGGACATCAGTTTAAGGTGAGAGGGGCAAGATTTAATAGGAACCTGAAGGGCAACATTTACACACAAATGGAGGCGGGCACGTGGAACAACAAGCTGCCAGAGGAGGTAGTTGAGGCAGGTGCGATCACAACATTTAAAAGACATTTGCACAGGGACACAAATGGAGAACTGCAGATGCTGGTTGACACAAAAGACACAAAGTGCTGGAGTAACTCTGGGTCAGGCAGCTTCTCTGGAAATGTGGATAGGTGACGTTTCGGATCGGGACCCTTCTTCAGTCTGAAGAAGGGTCCCGACCTTGTACATATATGGGATAGGTTCACAGGGACATGGGTCAAATGCTGGCAAATGGGGCTCACTAAAATTGTGCGGCACTGTGGCACAGCGGTAGAGTTGCTGCCTTAAGGGCCTGTCCCACGTTCACGGCGTAATTCACGACCTTTTTTACTCGTGGACATTTTTCATCATGCTAGAAAAAACGCCCCGACCTACTTGATGCCACGAGTACCTACAACTAGCATCACGGCCTGCTACGACCTCGTGACGACCATGCTGCGACTATGAGTCAAGGGCAAACTCGGCAGAGGTCGTGAAAGGCCCTTTACAGCACCAGAGACGCGGGTTCGATCCTGACTACGGGTGCTGTCTGTATGAAGTATGAATGTGCTCCCCATGATCTGCGTGGGTTTTCTCCAGGAACTCCGGTTTCCTCCCACACTCCAAAGACGTACAGGTTTGTAGGTTAATTGGCTTCGGTAAAATTGTATCCCACCTCGGGAATTAACATGAACCTACGCTGCACTCCCTCAATAGTTTGGAGACCAAAACTGCACACAATACTCCAGGTGTTGTCTCACTCGGGCCCCGTACAACTGCAGAAGGACCGCTTTGCTCCTATACTCAACTCCTCTTGTTATGAAGGCCAACAGGCCATTATGTGCTGCTCTGCGCCACCATGCCGCACTAATGTCAGACCCTATCCCAACTCATAGCAATATTGACATTGTGTTAAGCAGGAAAAATGAAGTCAATTTAAAGAGACACTGACCTGGCTCTGACCTTAAAACAATGATTAATTAATTGAACCTCATTAAGAGACATGCCAAGAAATGCTTGCTGATTCATGATTTCTGTGAGTGTTAATTGAATGATGACCAGTCAAGGATAAGTGATTAAATGAAGGCAGGGAAAGGATCTGTTTTGGCTCATATGCAATGGTGTTGAATCGGATAAACAGTAAAAATTCTGTTAATCCTGCACACTTGGGAATTTTGCACTGGATGAACAGATTTTCCAAACTGCTGCGTGCTGTTCCAATTAATATTCCAAGGAGTTTTCAATTAGTTTACTTCTAGATGCTACGCAGTGGTATACTAGATTTCCCATTCATAGTGGTATATTTATCGTGAGCTAGAGGTTATTTCTTGCCTTGCCCTTACCTTGATATTTTATAGATGTTTGCAAATAGATACTTAAGGGCGGCACAGTGGCGCAGCGGTAGAGTTGCTGCCTCACAGCGCCAGAGACCCGGGTTCGATCCTAACTACCTTGTAACTTCCGAAGAGTCCACCGGGACTATACTGGAAGCTGGACAATTTTTATACTGGATAATTTTTTTGTTTTTTTACATTTATCAAGCCAATTAATTAAACCAATGAACCTACAAACCTGTACGTCTTTGGAATGTGGGAGAAAACCGAAGATTTCGGAGAAAACCCACGCAGGTCACCGGGAGAACGTACAAACTCCGTACAGACATGGCCCGTAGTCGGGATCGAACCCATGTCTCCGGCGCTGCATTTTGCTGTAAGGCAACAACTCTACCTCTGCGCCACCGGAACTGCATGGGTTTTCTCCGGGAAGCTCCGGTTTCCTCCCGCACTCCAAAGACGTACAGGTTTGCAGGTTAATTGGCTTGGTGTAAGTGTAAATTGTCCCTAGTGTGTGTAGGATAGTGCTAATGTGCGGGGATTGCTGGTCAGCGTGGACTCGGTGGTCTGAAGGGCCTGTTCCCTTGCTGTACCTCTAAACTAAACCGCATAAAACAAAATAAATAATGTTTCATTTGGCGGGATGCATCCAATTTTGAGGAGAATATGTAATGAATGAATCTAGATGTAGCTTTTGAGAAATTCCGGTGCATCCACAGGTTATACAGCAGAGAAACATGGACAATAGGTGCAGGAGTAGGCCATTCAGCCCTTCAGGCCAGCCATTCAATATGATCATGGCTGATCATCCAAAATCAGTACCCCGTTCCTGCTTCCTCCCCATATCCTTTGATTCCGTTAACCCTAAGAGCCATATCTATCTCTTTCTTGAAAAAATCCAATGAATTGGCCTCCACTGCCTTTCTGTGGCAGAGATTTCCACAGATTCACAACTCTCTGGGTGAAAAAGGTTTTCCTCATCTCAGCCCTAAATGGCTTACCCCATAATTCTTTAACTGTGACCCCTGGTTCTGGACTCCCCCAACATCGAGAAAATGTTTCCTGCATCTCGCCTGTCCAATCCCTTAAGAATTTTATATGTTTCTATTAGATACCCACTCATCCTTCTAAATTCCAGTGAATACAAGCACAGTCCCCATGGGCCACCAAGTCAGCCTTAAGGGCCTGTCCCACGAGCATGCGACTGCATGCGGCAAGCGCGACCTAACGTGGTCGCTTGAGCCGTACGGCCTCGCGGGGCCGGTCCCACTTCAATCGCCGGAGCCGTATGGAGTTGAGCGGGGCTGGTCCTGACATCGCGCGGGGTCCGAAAAACTGACACTGTTCAAAAATTCTGCGCGGCAACGACCTGCCGGCCCGCAGCTGCATTGAGGCCGTACGCATCGCCTCGACGGGCGTACGCACCGTCTTGACGCCGTACGCAGCGTCTTGACGGCGTACGCCTAGCGCGAACTTCCCGCGGACTTCGCTCGAACTTCACGTCAACTCGTACGGGATCACTCGACCTCCGTGCGGCCCTCGCTTCCGGTTTGGTCGCGCTTGCCGCATGCAGTCGCATGCTCGTGGGACCCATTTCTGCCCAATTCTAATTAGTTCTCCCACATGCGGCAGTGGCACTTTGATGGCTGTTTTGGCCATTGGCCTGAGGTCCAGGTTTAGATGGAGAGAGGGCTTGGGGGCTATGGCAAGGGGTCAGATCAGTGATTGAAATCAGTGGCCGTGGTGATGTGAGAGAAGGCTGTGCTCAGAGAGATGTCTGCCAGAGGGATTGGGTTTAGGATTTGGTAGGGGAGGGGGGGGTAGAGGATGAAGTTGGAAATTGGATAAATGTTGGGGGATGAGGAACCTGTTGCAAGGGGGATCTCGACGCAAGCCCACGTGTGATGAAAATCGCATTGAGGTGCAAGGGTGGATTTCTCTAGGAATTGGGAGAAGATGACACACAAGGCCGCCAGAGACCAGGGTTCGAACCTGACCTCGGATGCTGTCTGTGTGGAGTTTGCACGCTCTCCCGGTGACTGCGTGGGTTTACTCCGGGTGCTCCCGTTTCCTCCCACATCCCAAAGGTGTGCGGGTTTGCAGGTTAATTGTCCTCTGTAAATTGTCCATAGTGTGCAAGGAGTGGACGAGAAAGTGTGACGGGGTCGGCATGGACTCGGCGGGCCGAAGGGCCTGTTTCCATGGTGTATCATACAATCAATCAATCAGCACTTTCTTACTCCAGACAATGTCACTGTTGAATTGCAACTCACTAGAAAGCAAGCACACGTTTAGTTCATCTTTTGTTTTACCTTTAAAACTTGTCTCTCAAAGGTGTTATCTACAGAACTAAGATTAAAACTGTCCAATTCTGATTGCTGTGGTGAAGGTGGTTTCTGCCTAGAGGTGTCAGTCTAACGATAGGATGGTAGCGAATAATAAATCAACTTTCCTGCAGCAATGCCTGATAGACTAGCAGCCACGAACAAGCTAACTTGTCTGAAGAAGGGTCTCGACCCGAATTGTCACCCATTCCTTCTCGCTAGTGATGCTGCGTGTCCTTCAGAGTTACTCCAGCATTTTGTGTCTCTCTTCGATTTATACCAGCATCTGCAATTCTTTCCTAAAAGAACAAGCTAACTCTGCTCCCCTTCATTCCCTTTCTCTCCTGTCAGTCACTGCCCTACAATTCATCGCTCTGTTAACCTAACACTACAGATTTCCAAATATAAAATCCTCTGCCTGTTCTAACTGGTATTTTTTTTTTTTAAACTCTGCAAAGTTTCCACTTCATTAAGTGAAGCATCAATTGTTTAGTTTCGAGATTAAGATTCCGAGGTGCAGTGCTGAAACAGGACCTTCGGCCCACCGAGTCCGAGCCTACCGGCGACCTCCCCCGGTCCACCAGCGCTATCCTGCACACACTAGGGACAATTTACAATCTCTACCCAAGTCAGTTAACCTATACAATCTTGTACGTCTTTGGCGTGTGGGAGGAAACTGGAGCACCCGGGGAAAACGTACAAACTCCATACCGACAGCACCCGTCATCTGGATCAAACCCGGGTCTCTGGCGCCGTGAGGCAGCAACTCCTCCACTGCACCACCGTGCCGTTCCAATTCTCAAATTGCTTGAACTAAAGGGGACCACGAATGGATTGCGCTAAAAATGGGTTGTGTTTATACTTTGGGACTTAGTCGCGCCCTTTATGTGGCGACTCTTTGCATACCTTGGCTACGCAAAACAAGGAATATCACTGTGACTTGTCACATGTGACAATAAAGTGTCATTCATTCATGCAAATATGTCAGTATATTTATGTTAGTTTGAGGCTTGATGGTGAACAAATTAAGAATGTAGGCTCCCGGAGTGAAAACTAATCTGCTGGTGATACCCGGAGGGTCAGGCAGCATCTGTGGAGGGAAATAGATAGTCGACCTTTTGGGTCAAGACCCTTCGAAAGTGTGCAAGAGATATGGCCAGAGTGTAAATTGGTGAAGGGATGGGTTGGGCAAGAGCTGGGAAGTGTTAGGTGGACCTAAGTGCAGAGGGGTTGCTTGGCAGATGGAGTTAGGTGGGGAAGAGAAGGGTGGGGACAGTAACAGAGATCGGGAGGTGATATGTGGAGACAACAAAGGGCTGCGGGTTATGGGATCCGATCGGAAAGAGTGGAACTAAATGTCATCAGAATCATACTTTATTAGCCAAGTATGTTTTGCAACATACTAGGAATTTCATTTGCCATACATTCATACCAATAAAAAGCAACAGAACACACAAAATACGTTTTAACATAAACATCCACCTCAGTGACTCCTCCACATTCCTCGCTGTGATGGAAGGAGAAAAAAAGTTCAAATCTCTTCCCTTCTTTGTTCTCTTGCGATCGGGGGGTCTCGAGCCTTCCGTTGACGGGATGATCTTGGCTCTCGTAGCCGGCGGCGTTTGGGGCCCCCCACGTCAAGCTCCCGCATCTGAGGGGGGAGGGGGGGGGCGGCGGGGGGAAATCTCAGCTCTCACGCGCCGGGCTATCTGACCCCGGGCCGGGACTGGTTGAAACCTTCTTCGTCATTTGGAGCTTCCCGACATCGGTCTCTACCCGAGACTGCGAGCTCCTCGATGGTGAAATGCGCAGGCCGCGTTTGGAGCGTTGATCCCAGGCAAGTGATCGGCTCCGATGGTAAGGGAGTGTTGTAGGCAGATGGGAACGGTGGAAGGAGAGGATGGGGGACTTACTCATTGGCAGGGTTCTGTGGGTGATGAGCAGATGGGGTAGGTGAGGGGAAAGATACTGGGTAATTGGAGGGGGGTGGGGGGTGAAAAGACCGTGATGAAGACTTTGGTAGATCAGAAGGAGAGAGCACCAGGTTCTTCCCAATTATCATCAGGCTCTTCAACTCCACACAGCACGAACCCTAACTCCATCTGCCTGAAGAATGGTCCCAACCCAAAACATTACCCATCCTTTTTCACCAGAGATGCAGCCTGACCTGCTGAGTTACTCCAGCATTTGTACTCATGCAAGCTAATGTTGGCATATTATATTATTTGGTCTCGATATTTCTAGCAGTGTTATTTTGGACACTTGAGGGGGGGGGCATTTGATGCACAGAGAGGCTTGACATATGAGTTTATTGGACAGGGAGTGATTCAGACCAGGCACAGGAGGTGGAGGTTACACAGTTCTCATCAGACCGGGAAGAACAGAAAGCTGCAACTTGTATGAGAATGAGGAGGACCTGGTACGTTCATCTCTTTCTTTGTACAACGGCAAGTACACGATTGCGATCCAGCCATCCATGGTGCACAGATAGAAGTTTAAAAGAGTGGAGCGATGGTAATGCGTGGTTGCAGGTCCACTTCTGTGACCGGCTCACAAAGAGCCGCCTGCCTTGGCCGCCAACTTGGAGTTTTATTTGAATCTCGGCGACTGTAATGAGCAAGATTTTGTTTGCATTTGGTTCTGTGTATCAGGGTTAAGAGATGAGATGTACGATACGGAACGATAGAACCTTATTTACCCCAGGAGGGAAATTGATCTGCCAACAGTCATAACAACGCTAAATTCATGAAACATGAAATGAAAGTGACGAGTGGAAAGGATTGGGGATGTGCAAAGATCGGGGGGGGGAGGGGGGGGGGTCAGTCTACCCCACGACAGAAGGGGAAGGAGATGTACAGTTGGATGGCCATAGGGAAGAAGGATCTCCTGTGGCGATCGGTGCTGCATCTTGGTGGAACCAGTCTGTAGTTAAAGGTGCTCCTCAGGTTGACCAGTGTGTCATGGAGGGGGCGAGTGGTATTGTCCAAGATGCTACGCAGTTTGAGGAGCATCCTCCCCATCAGGACCACCTCCCATGAATCCAACTCCACCCCCAGGACGGGGCCAGCCTTGCTGTTGAGTTTGTTATTCCTGTTGGGGTCCGCGGCCTTCGCCCTGCTGCCCCAGCACACCACAGTGAAGAAGGTGGCACTGGTTACCACCGATGGGTAGAACATCTGCGGAACCTCCTCAGACATTACAGCCGGCTCTGTGGTGAGAGGGTTATTTTATGTCTACATTTACATTGGCAATTTCATTATTTTCCTTTGGTTGCTTGAAATTGGATGGTTATAGCACCATTTAAACCTAAAAATCGACCTGCTTAAAACATTGATCTATAAAATAAATAATTGGAAGTCATAGTTGGACTGGGTCAAGTGCTGTGTTAACAGAAACTTTGCTCTTCAGATGAGGCCTTTCTGGCAATGGTAGACATGACAATGACTTCTCAACTCTTGGCCAAAATTTATCTTGCATCTGAAATTGTTAAAAAAAATGAATGACCGTTGGGAACATCATGACGTTGCAGTTTTTATAAGCTTGCGCTGGGCAAATTGGCTGTTGTTTTTCCAAATCACGACACTTGACCTCACTTCTAAAGTGCTCATTTGGTTGTAATGTCCTTTGGGACAACCAGTGTGCTGCGTAAATGGAAGACTTTCTCTCTCCATGCCCTGTGTTTCTTCTTCTTTCCAAATTAATCCCAGTTCATAAGTGATAGGAGCAGAGTTAGGCCATTTACTGAAAGTAAGCATGCAGGTACAGCAGGCAGTGAAGAAAGTTGGCCTTCATTGCGAGAGGATTTGCGTTTGGAAGCAAGGAGGTCCTACTGCAGTTGTACAGGGTTCTGGTGATACTGCACCTGGAGTGTTCAAGAAGGAACTGCAGATGCTGGAAGATCGAAGGTACACAAAATTGCTGGAGAAACTCAGCGGGTGCAGCAACATCTATGGAGCGAAGGAAATAGGCGACGTTTCGGCCCGAAACGTTGCCTATTTCCTTCGCTCCATAGATGCTGCTGCACCCGCTGAGTTTCTCCAGCAATTTTGTGTACCTGCACCTGGAGTATTGTGTGCAGTTTTGATCTCCTAATTTGAGGAAGGACATTATTGCTAATGAGGGAGTGCAGCGTAGGTTCACCAGGTTAATTCCCGGGATGGCGGCACTGACATATGATGAAAGAATGGGTCGACTTGGCTTGTATTCACTGGACTTTAGAGGGATGAGAGGGTATCTTATAGAAACATACAAAATTCTTAAAGGATTACAATAGACAATAGGTGCAGGAGTAGGCCATTTGGCCCTTCGAGCCAGCACCGCCATTCAATGCGATCATGGCTGATCATCGCTATTCAGTACCCCGTTCCTGCCTTCTCCCCATAATCCTCTGACTCCGCTATTTTTAAGAGCCTTATCTAGCTCTCTCTTGATTGGACAGGCTAGATGCAGGAAAATTGTTCCCGATGTTGGGGGTCCAGAACCAGGGGTCACAGTTTAAGAAAAACGGGTAGGCCATTTAGGACTGAGATGAGGAAAAACATTTTCACCCAGAGCGTTGTGAATCTGTGGAATTCTCAGCCACAGAAGGCAGTGGAGGCCAATTCACTTGATGTTTTCAAGAGAGAGTAAGACACAGCTCTTAGGGCTAACAGAATCAAGGGATATGGGGAACAAAAAGGAACGGGGTACTGATTTTAGATGATCAGCCATGATCATATTGAATGGCGGTGCTGGCTCGAAGGGCTGAATGGCCTACGCCTGCACTTATTTTCAATGTTTCTACAGTATGTTTCTTTTTGGCCCATTAAGTCTACTCCACCATTCAATCATGGCAAAAGGAACTTCTGTTGTGATTATACATAATCTTTAGTTCCCTTTAGGTTAGAATAAAAGCAAGGCTGTAATTGTGAGCGTAAAATAGTACTTTGGATTTTAGGAAGCATTTTTATTGTGCTATAATGTGCAATAAATGCTTGCAGAGATACACATGGCCACAATTCTTCGTGCCGACACCACAAGGCGCGAGCATCATTAAGTGTAGGAAGGAACTGCAGGTGCTGGTTTACACCGAATATAGACACAAAATGCTGGAGTAACTCAGCGGGACAGGCAGCATCCCTAGAGAAAGGAATTAGGTGAGGTTTTGAGTCGAGAGCCTTCTTCAGGGGAGAGGGAGTTGAGAGATTCCTAAAGGGTCGAAGGGCTTGTTTCCGCACTGTATCTGAAAGAAAAGGGTCTGCACGGTGGGGCAGCTGTAACATTTCTGCCTTGCAGCACCAGAGACCTGGGTTCAATCCTAACCATGGGTGCTGACTGTGTGGAGTTTGTACGTTCTCCCCGTGACCCACCTGGGTTTCCTCCAGGTGCTCCGGTTTACTCCCACACTCCAAAGACGTACAGATTTGTAGGCTAATTGGCGAGGTAAAATAGTGTTAGTGTGCGGGGATTGCTGGACGGCGCGGGCTCGGTGGGCCGAAGGGCCTGATTCCAATACAATACAATACGGTTTTATTCCTCACATCGCACATAAAGTGCAAGTGAAATGAATTTGCCAGCAGCGGTACAATGATAAAGAACACACAATACACAATAAAAAATTTAACACAAACATCCACCACAGCATTCATCACTGTGGTGGAAGGCACAAAGTTTGGCCGGTCCTCCTCCATTTTCCCCCGTGGTCGGGACCTCAACCCTCCGCAGCCGTCGCTGCGGGCGTCCAGATGTGCAGACAAGGTAAAAACGGCCTCACTGTATCACAAAAACTAAACTTAAACAAATGAATGAAAGGTGGACAAATCTACGTTCTCCAATCCACAAGGCTCCCTGTAATCCCTCTCATGTCATCCAGAGACCAGTGCTAAATTACTGCCTCTACCTACATTGGTGACCCTCGGATTATCCTTGATTGGGCTTTGCTGGATTTACCTTGCACTAAACGTTATTCCCTCATCATGCATTTGTACACTGTAAATGGCTTGATTGTAAATATGCATTGTCTTTCTGCTGACTGGTTAGCATGCAACAAAAGCTTTTCACTGTACCTCTGTTCACGCGACAATAAACTAAACTGCCCAACTGTTATTGTCATCCATTTCAAATAACATCGTGCTCTCTACTGACATCCCTTCAGATTCAGTACTCTGACATTAAATAGGAAAACGCTTCAATTATGCAACTCTTCCCCTTTTTATAATTGGGCACTTCATCTCTGTTTTGTCCTGACAGGACAATAATAGTGCAGCATTAATAAATGAGCTAATTTATTATCATGATCCTCATTGAAATAAGAAGTGCTGATCTGAGTGTTTAGACCAAAAGCTGATAATGTACCTGTGTGAAAATGCTTTGATGGTGAGTGCATTGATGGGGACTCTGGCCTTTTAAATTGGTTCAATTCGAACTCGACCAAACGATGCAGGTTAATTTACCAACTAACAAAGGCAACCAAACATATAAGGGGGCAAGTATATCCACTTGAATAGAATGGATGTGGAGAGGATGTTTCCACCAAAGATTATAGAGGAGCTCCTCTATAATCTTTGGTTTCCACTTGTTGGAGAGTCTAGGACCAGAGGTCATTGCCTCAGAATAAAAGGATGTTCCTTTAGGAAGGAGATGAGGAGGAGGGATTTCTTTAGACAGAGGGTGGTGAATCTGTAGAATTAATTGCCACAGTTGGCTGTGGAGGCCGTCAATGAATATTTGTAAAGTAAAGATAGATAGATTCTTGATTAAGGTGTCAGGGGTTATGAGGAGAAGGCAGGGGAATGGGATTAGGAGGGAGAGATGGATCAGCAGTGTTTGAATGACGGAGTGGGCTTGATGGGCCGAATGGCCTCATTCTGCTCCTATCACATGAACTTATGAAGTACTGGTGTGAATGGTGAAGGACAGATATAATTGCCACTAAGGCGAGGTCATAGAGTTGTGCAGCACCAAGACAGTCCCTTTGGCCCATCACATCAATACTGACCACTATGCCTATCTGTACTGATCTCTCTCTGGAATCTTCAGCATTACTGTTCTGATTGGGGAGAGAACAAAATACGAGTTTTTCTAATTGCATTGTTCATATGCTCATAGGTTATAGGAGCAGAATTAGGCCATTCGGCCCGTCAAGTCCACTCCACCATTCGATCATGGCTGATAACTCTATTAATCCCTCCATTAACGCCATTTATCCCTCTTAACCCCATTCTCTCGCCTTCTCCCCATAACCCTTGACACCTTTACTAGTCAAGAATCTGTCAATCTCTGTCTTAAAAATATCCCCCCCCCCACCCCCCTAAAAAAAATCAATGATTGATCCCACTGACTATGTTCAGCAAGCAGTGACTGGCCTCTTGACATGGTCCATATGAACTTCTTTCCTTGGAGTAGTCTCCTTCCTGGCTGAAATCGTTCAATCGTACAATGACCAATTGTACGGTGCACCTCAGATACACAAATGTTAAAGGTGAGGAAATAAGTTGGTTTGACTGAGGATCAAACATGTCCAGTGGCTTTCAGATTGGTGAGAGAAGGTCATAAGTGATAGACCCATCAAGTCTGCTCCGCCATTCAATCATGGCTGATCTATCTCTCCCTCCTCACCCCATTCTCCTGCCTTCTCCCCATAACCTCTGACACCCGTACTAATCACGAATCTATCTATCTGCCTTAAATATATCCACTAACTTGGCCTCCACAGCCTTCTGTGGCAAAGCATTCCACAGATTCACCGCCCTCTGATGAAAGAAATTCTTCCTCATCTCCTTCCTAAAAGAACGTCCTTTAATTCCGAGGCTATGGCCTCTAGTCCTCGACTCTCCCACTGGGGGAAACATCGCACGTCATTGGGATGCGGTGGGAAACCTGGAGAGCCCGGGAGAAGCCCACGGGGTCGCTGAAAGAATGTGCAAACTCCACACAGGCAGCGCCCGTGGTCAGGATCGAACCCGGGCCTCTGGCGCTGTGAGGCAGCAGTACTGTGCCATCCTGAGTGGTACAGAATGAAACTGTAGACTTGATGGGCTGCTAAACCTGGCTGCTGCAACAAACGGCCCAGCCTGAACTCCAGCACTGGTAGCAAAAACGAAGAGAAATGTGCATGGCTTTGTGTTGTACAAGACCTCCTTCCTGACATCGGTGATTTAAGTGCAGGAGAAAAGGCTTTCATTCCATCCTGCTAGGCTTTCCTTTCTGATTAAAAAAAGCACTTTACACTGCAAATTGACTTTTATGGATTACTTCCTGTCTGAGATTTGTCATAATCCTCTTGTTGTTGAGCATAAAATATCTCCCGGACATTCCCAAATGCTGGTTAACATTGTGCTGCCCTCCCACGGAAGGGATGAGTTAACCCTCATCTCTTCTCACCCAAACCGCCCCCTCCCCAGGTACTTTCCCCTGCAACACCTGTCCCTATACCTCCCCCCGCCCTCAACCCCATCCAAGGACCCCGACAGTCTTTTCAGGTGAGGCAGAGGTTCACTTGTACCTCCTCCAACCTCATCTACCTGTATCCGCTGTTCCAGGTGTGGACTCCTGTATATCAGCGAGACCAAGCTCGGCGATCGTTTCGCTGGTTCAGATAGGTTTCGCCGTTCAGTCCGCCGAAACCTATCTGATCTCTCGGTTGCTAAACACTTCTTAACTCGCTAAACTCCCCTTCCCATTACCACACTGACCGTTCTGTCCTGGGCCTCCACCATTGTCAGAGTGAGGCCCAGCGCAAATTGGAGGAACAGCACCTCATATTTCGATTGGGCAGCTTACACCCCAGCGGTATGAACATTGACTTCAAGTAACCCTTGATTTCCCTCTCTCTCCATCCCTCCCCCACCCTAGTTCACTGACTAGTTTCACCGTCCTCCTGGTTAATTTTATTGTTTGTACGCCTCGTTGTCACCTTCCCCTCAGCCAATAATGAACCGCTCTACATTTCCTTGACCATTGTCTGCTTTGATCTGTCGTGTTCACACCTTACCCATCCGCATCTCGAGTCTCCCTCTCCCCTGAGTCTGAAGAAGGATCTCGACCCGAAACGTCACCCATTCCTTCTCTCCAGAGATGCTGCCTGTCCCGCAGAGTTACTCCTATATTTTGTGTCTCTCTTCAAACTAATTCTATGTTATCCAACTTTCATATCTACTCCTGACACACCAAGGGCTATTTGCAGAGGTCAATTAGCTTTCAATTCCAAGCTAATTCTTTCAAAACAATTCTTCGAGATGTTTGAGTGGGTTAACATATGATGAGCGTTTGTCGGCACTGGGCCTGTACTCACTGGAGTTTAGAAGGATGAGGGGAGTCGGAACCTCATTGAAATTTACCAAATAGTGAAAGGCCTGGATAGAGTGGATGTGGAGAGGATGTTTCCACAAGTGGGAGAGTCTAGAACCAGAGGCCGCAGCCTCAGAATAAAAGAACGTATCTTTAGAAAGGAGAAGAGGAGGAATTTCTGTAGTCAGAGGGTGGTGAATCTGTGGAATTCAATGAGTATTACCCTGTTCACCAGGGACAATTTATAATTTCTAGAAGCCAATTGACCGACAAACCTGTATGTCTTTTGAGTGTGGGAGGAAACCGGAGCACCCGGAGGAAACCCATGCAGTCATGGGGAGAATGCACAAACTCTGTATAGACAGCACCCGTAGTCAGGATCGAACCCAGATCTCTGGCGCTGTGAGGCAGCAACTCTACCTGTCATCTTGATAAGTAAAACCTCTAAACTGCAGCCCTGGTGTAGGTGAGAGGTCGCAGAGCAAGCAGTGCCTTTCTTTTGAGCAAAAATACATTTCAGAAGGAACTCAGCGGATCAAGCAGCATCTGTGGGTGGGAAATGGCAGGACGTTTCAGGTCGGGACCCTTCCTCAGATGGTGACTCCAGCACCTGCTGTCTCTTGTGCCTTGCACATCATTTGCTGCTGAGCAAGTGGTCCCCTTATAAACTGATGACCAGATTTACTTCAGACTCTAAACTTTAGGGTTACAGCGCGGAAACGGGCCCTTGGGCCCAGCGAGTCCGCGCCGATCAGCGATCCCCCCGTACATAAACACAAACCTACACATTAGGGACAATTTGCAATGTCACCGAAGCCAATTAACCTACAAGCCTGCACGTCTTTGAAGTGTGGGAGGAAACCGGAGCACCCACGCGATCACAGGGGGAGAACATGCAAACTCCGTACAGACAGCACCCGTGGTCAGGATCGAACCCGGGTCTCTGGCACCGTGAGGCAGCAACTCTACTGCTGCGCCACCCTGCCCCCCCCCCAAGATTGTTGAACTTATTGTTATGATTGAATTTATTAGTATTTGACTTCTTGGCATTATAGATGAACTTATTTGTCCCGACCCAGAAAATGTCCCTCTGCTAACCATGCCTTTTAAGACAAAAAATGACCTCATTCTCGTAAACAATCGCGGAGAGAGAGAGAGAGAGAGAAAAAGAAATTGTTTAGAGTCAGCAACAACCTAATGAATCGGGAGCTTTGTTGTCGGGCCTGGAGGGAAATAAATAAATAAGTCACTCAGTTAAATTTGACTTGCTAACATTTTCCATCGCTAAATAATATTGCTGCTTGCTCTTGGCCTAATCTGTCCTAAGGTTACAGCTACAGATCCACAAGCTTTGGCACAAAGGCTTCTCTGTATGCTTGGACTTGCAAGGGGTTTTTTTTAAATCTGAATTTTCCATTGCATCGTGCCAGTCTGATGTGTACTGAATGGTTTTTCACCGACCACTTGTAACCCTTGGAAAATAAAACTCCGGCAGGATGTATTGGAGTCGTGAACAAAAAAACAGCTTCCACATGTTGTGGCGTTGTGTAGAATTGCTGCATTCTTTTTAAAAAATCGGCGCAGACCCTTTGTGCTCGTTTGACTTAGCTTAGTTCGGTTTAGAGATACAGTGAGGAAATAGGCCCTTCGGCCCACCGAGTCGGTGCCGACCAGCGGACCCACTAGGGATAATTTACATTTATACAGGGCCGGATTTACGTATAAGCTTCACAAGCTTAAGCTTAGGGCCTCGAGATCTAGGGGGGGGCCTCGGCAGGGCCAGATTCACCTATAGGCTTCATAGGCTGATTGGGAGGGGCCTTACATAGGGGATTGTGAGGGGCCTCACAAGTGGAATAGCCTAGGGCCTCTCTTCATCTAAATCCGGCCCTGCATTTATACCAAGCCAATTAACCTACAAAACCATTGGGTCTTTGGAGTGTGGGATTAAACCGAAGATCTCGGAGAAAACCCACGGGGAGATCGTACAAACGCCGTACAGACAGCACCCGCAGTCGGGATTGAACCCGGGTCTCTGGCGCTGTGAGGCAGCATCGTGCTGCGCTGTGCCACCGTGCCGCGCCGTGCCACCGTGCCGCGCCAAGGCTTCGACTTCTTTCTCAGTTGGGTTTCTTCACCAGAAGCTTGAATGTTGCCTGCAGTAAGTTTAGTTTCAGTTTAGATAGACATTGCAGTGATGGTGTCTGGAGTAACTCAGCGGGTCAGGCAGCATCTCTGGAAAAACATAGATAGACATTGCAGTGATGGTGTCTGGAGTAACTCAGCGGGTCAGGCAGCGTCTCTGGAGAAACATAGATAGACATTGCAGTGATGGTGTCTGGAGTAACTCAGCGGGTCAGGCAGCATCTCTGGAGAAACAGCATGGGTGACGTTTCGGGTCATGACCCTTCTTCAGGCTGAAGTTTTAGTTCAGTTTCGAGATAAGGCCCACCGGGTCCACGCTGCCCGTCGATCTCCCGCTCACACTAGTTCATAGGTTCATAAGTCTTAGGAGCAGAGTTAGGCCATTCAGCCATTTGAGTCTACTCTGCCATTCAGTCGTGGCTGATCTATCTTTCCCTCTCAACCCCATTCTCCTGCCTTCTCCCCATAACCTTTGACGCCCAAACTAATCAAGTAAATGTCAATCTCCTCTTTAAAAGTACCCAATGACTTGGCCTCCATAGGCATCCGTGGCAATGAATTCCACAGATTCATCACCCCCTGACTAAAGAAATTCCTCTCCATCTCCTTTCTAAAACCATGTCTCTAAAGGTATATCTGAGGCTGCGCCCTCTGGTCCAAGACTCCCCCACTAGTGGAAACATCCTCTCAACTATCCAGGTCTTCAATTATATCTTAAGTTTCTGTGAGATCCTCCTCATCCTTATAAACTCCAGCGAGTTTCACAGGTTGTCCAGAGGGCGGTGGCTCTGACAGTACAGCAGCCCCTCATTGCTGCGCTGCAGGGGACTGATCGACCCCCACCCATCGTCTCAATGATCCTGATGGCGCCCAGACTTATTTCTCCGCTCTGCACCTGCTCCACAATGTATTTGTTTCACGTCATTTGTGTGTGTGATGGGTTTTTACGACTGTTGGCAGATCAATATCCCTCCTGGGATAAATAAAGTCCCAGCGTATGCTCGCATTAAACTCTCCTGCTCCCCAATAATTTCCCGTCCCATCTTCTCAGCCGCTACAGCAGCCTGAACTGAAGCTCACGCATGGTGGCGCAGCGGTAGAGTTGCTGCCTTACAGCACCAGAGACCCGGGTTCGATCCTGACCCCGGTTTCTTTCTGTACGAAGCACCGTGATGTGTCTACTGATGAAGTTGGCTCATTCCTGGAACACTTGGATCCCATGACAGTTTGCAATGTGACTCCTGGAGATGTTGGCATTCTTAGTTTAGAGACACAGCATGGAAACAGGCCATTCGGCCCATCGAGTCCATGTCGACCACTCAGCACCCATTCACACAAGTTCTATGTTATCCCACTTTCTCATGTATTCCCACTCACTACACACTTGGGGCAATTGTACAGAGGCCGGTTAACCTGCAAACCCGCACCTCTTTGGGATGTGGGAGGAAACCGGAGCACCCAGGGTAAACCCACGCGGTCACGGGGAGAACGTGCAAACTCCGCACAGACAGCACCCGAGGTCAGGATCGAACCCGGGTCTCTGGCGCTGAGAGACCTGAGTTTCATGGCACTGTGCCTCTACCAGTTGTGCCAGTGTGCCACCTACTACATCCTTGCAATGAATGTGCATTTATTAATGGAATTAATGGAAGTTGAATAATCCCCTAACCACTTAGTTTAATTCCCAGAATTACTTTGAGTTGGCGCTTTGTGTTAGGTCATAAGGTCAGAAGTGATAGGAGCAGAATTAGGCCATTCGGCCCATCAAGTCTACTCTGCCATTCAATCATGGCTGATCTATCGCTCTCTCCTGCCCTTTCCCCATAACCTCTAACACCTGTACTAATCAATAATCTATCTCTGCCTTAAAAATATCCATCCTGTTGCAAGTAATTCCACAGATTCACCACCCTTTGACTAAAGAAATTCCTCATCATCTCCTTCCTAAAGGAATGTCCTGTAATTCTGAGGCTATGACCTCTGGTCCTAGACTCACCCACTAGTGGAAACATCCTCTCCACATCCACACTATCCAAGGCTTTTCTCTATTCGGTAAGTCGCAATGAGGTTCCCCCCCCTCATCCTTCTAAACTCCACCAAGTAGAGGTCCAGTGCTGTCAAGCGCTCATCATATGTTAACCCACTCATTCCTGGGATCATTCTTGTAAACCTCCTCTGGACCCTCTCCAGAGCCAGCATATCCTTACGCAGATACGAGCCCCAAAACCGCTCACAAAATACTCCAAATGCGGCCTGTCCAGCGCTTCTTCGAAACTCTATCTCCGGGTGAATCGGGTTTGTGTTCCAGATAAACACAACCATTCGTCATTCTGTTTAATGTCAGGTAGTGTGTACTAACTGTTAATTCCCAGCAGTAAACTGTGGGTTACACTCCAATAAACCTGCTGTTATAAACATCATTAATCTCCTTGTGTAAACCATGATCATGGAGTCCACTGACATCTGTATCTTCCAGGAGATGTGCGGGGCAAGTTGTTTTACACACGGGGAGATGTGGAAAACGCAGCCAGGAGTTGGGGTGGCAGCAGATAAGATAGTGGCGTTTAACAGGCCTGTAGATAGGCATATTGACATGCAGGGGATCGGAAGGATATGTGCAGGCAGATAAAATTGGTTCATCTTGGCATCGTGATCGGTAGATTTAAGGTAAGAGGGACAAAGTTTACAGGAGGTGTTTACACTAAGGGGCGGTGGGTGCCTAGAACGCACTGCCAGGGATGGTGGTTGTGGCCGATACGATAGTGACATTTAAGAGACTTTTGAATGGGCAAGTGGATATGGAGGGATATGGATTATGTGGAGGCAGAGAAGCAATGGTCTTGGCCTCATGTTCGGCACAGACATCGTGTGGCGAGGTGCCTGTTCCTGTGCTGTGAATCTCTTTCAAGAGAGAGTTAGATTTAGCTCTTATGGGCTAAAGGAATCAAGGGATATGGCGAAAAAGCAGGAACGAGGTACTGATTTTACAGCCATGATCATGTTGAATGGCGGTGCTGGCTCGAATGGCCTACTCCTGCACCTATTTTTCTATGTTTCTATGCTAGACACAAAATTCTGGAGTAACTCAGCGGGACAGGCAGCATCTCTGGAGACCATGAATGGGTGACATTTCGGGTCGAGACCCTTCTTCAGAATGCTGAGTTACTCCACCATTTTGTGTCTTTCTTCGATTTAAACCAGCATCTGCAGTTCTTTCCTACACGCTGTAACACTCTCTGTTCTTTGTTTACCAGAATGATGCCTGGACTAAGGGGTATGAGCTGCAGGGAGAGGTTCGACAGACCGCGATTGTTTTCTCTGGAACGCAGGAGGTTGCGAGGAAGGCCTGATAGAAGTGTACAACATTTTGCGAGGGATAGATAGGGTAGTCAGTCTGAACCTTTTTTTTCCCAGGGTGGAAAAATCAACTACGATAGGGCATAGATCTCAAGTGAGCGGGACAAAGTTTAAAGGAGATATTTGGGGCAGGTTTTATTTTTACGCAGAAGGAGGTGAGTGCATAGAACGTGCTGCCAGGGTTGGTGGTTGAGGCAGATACGATCGTGGTATTTACGAGACGTTTGGATCGGCACATGGTTATAGAGGGATATGGATTATGTACAGGCAGAGAGGGATTGGTCTTGGTCTCATGATCGGCAGCATCTCTGGAGAACATGGATAGGTGACGATTGAGTCAGGACCCTTCTTCAGACTGATGCTGTGTGACCAGCCATGTCTACTCCATCATTTTGTGTCTATATAGCAACATAGAAACATTGAAGATAGGTGTAGGAGGAGGCCATTCGGCCCTTCGAGCCAGCACCGCAATTCATTGTGATCATGGCTGATCGTCCCCAATCAATAACCCGTGCCTGCCTTCTCCCCGTATCCCTTGATTCCACTAGTCCCTAGAGCTCTATCTAACTCTCTCTTAAATCCATCCAGTGATTTGGCCTCCACTGCCCTCTGTGGCAGGGAATTCCACAAATTCACAACTCTCTGGGTGAAATCTCTGGGTTTTTTTCTCACCTCAGTCTTAAATGGCCTCCCCTTTATTCTACGACTGTGTGGCCCCTGGTTCTGGACTCGCCCAACATTTTTCCTGCATCTAGCTTGTCCAGCATCTTTGGTATAGACCAGCATCTGCAGTTTTTTTTAAATTAAACCTGCACGTCTTTGGAGTGCGGAAGTAAACCGGAGCACCCGGAGAAAACCCAGGCATTCACGGGGTGAACGTGCAAGCTCCCTACAGGCAGGATCGAATGTGGGTCTCTGGCGCTGTAGGGCAGCAACTCTACCGCTGCACCAACGTGCCGCTCCATTGCTGGAGTTGCTGCGTGGAACCAAGAGTCACACACCGCGCTGCCTGGGGAGGAAGTAAGTCGGGGAACCAGTAGACATGAGGCACTAGATGTGAGACCAACACTGATTCCAATGGAAGAGCGTGAATCGGAGCATACAGTTGCTCTGAATGTAAAAAGAACTGGAGAGCCAAGCATTTTGAGATTGTCATACTGTCAGTAATCTCTGGTGAATTTAAATAAACAAGGCTTGTCAAACCTCATTGAACCGAGAGATGAATGGAGGCAGACTCGCCATTATGAAGAATTGAGCACCTTCCAAGTTCAATGAAGATTGAATGGCAAAGCAAAGGAGATGATGTGTGTGTGTACATTATTCCAAAAAAAAAACGGCAGTGGATTATTCTGACCCCAACTGAGCTCGGGACCTGATGGCTCGCTGAGATTAGTGTTGCTTCTTGTGCGTGTTGGTGGAAAGATTGGTGGAAACCGGGCCTCGACGTGAGCGCTCTTTCCCAACGAGAGGTGTGTCAGCAGAAAGCTGGAAAAGAGAGTGGGGTCGGACAAAGCCTGAGGAGTGATAGGTGGATACGGGGAGAGGGGGGAGTAAGCGACGTAGGCTGGAGTTGAAAAGGAGACAAAAGGGGGTCGGATAGGGACTGATGAGGAGGAGTGGAATATAAAGCTGGAAGGAAGGGTGTAGGTGGAAGAGAAGGATATAAAGGAGTCGGGGGACTCTGGGATGGAAGATGAGTATATGAAGGAGAGGAAAGGAGAAGGGTGACTTGGTACAGTTGGTAGAGATGATTCACATGGAAGATTCCGTCATCCACAGTGCACAGATTCAGGATAAAGGGAATAACGTTTAATGCAAGATAAAGTCCAGTAAAGTCATAAGGGCTTAAGTGATAGGAGTAGAATTAGGCCGTTCGGATCATCGGGTTCAATGATGGCTGATCTATCATTCCCTCCTAAACCCATTCTCCTGCCTTCTCCCCATAACCTCTGACACCCGTACTAATCAATAACCTGTCTATCTCCACCTTAAAAATATCCACTGACTTGGCCTCCACAGCCTTCTGTGGCAAAGAAGTCCACAGATTCACCGCCCTCTGACTAAAGATATTTCTCATCATCTCCTTCCTAAAAGAACATCCTTTAATTCTGAGGCTATGACCTCTAGACCTAGACTCTCCCACTAGTGGAAACATCCTCTCCACACCCACTCTATCCAAGCCTTTCACTATTCATCAATGTATGTTTCAATGAGGTCCCCCCTCATTCTTCTAAACTCTGATTAAAGGTGGTCCGATGGTCTTCATTGATGTTGATAGTAGCTCAGGACCTCTAGTTGTTGGTTGGATGGTTCAGTTGCCTGACAACAGCTGGAAAGAGGCTGTCCCTGAATCTGGACGTGTGCGTTTTCACACTTCTGTACCTCTTGCCTGATGGGAGAGGGGAGAAGAGGGGAGTGACCGGGGTGGTGAGACTCGTCCTTGATTATGCTGCTGGCCTTGCCGAGGCAGCGTGAAGTGTAGATGGAGTCAATGGGTCCCGATTATGGAGTCACTCACGGAAGGACCATTCAGAAGCACGATAGCTGAGCGGACGAAGGTTTTTCTTGAGCCTGGTGGTGCGCGCTTTCAAGCTTCTGCAGGGAGAAGAAGGAATTGCTGGGGTGGAACAAGCATTTGATTACATTGATTGCTTTTCCAAGGCAGCATGAAGTGTAGACGGAGTCAGTGTGAAGGATACAGGATTAGATGGGAGAATGCAGAGAAGAGCAAGAGCAAGCCCACGTGGCAGTGATGGGCGAAGGAAGCAACGATTAGAATCACAGAGGACGTTGTAGGAACCCTCCATCCATGAGTGTGGGAAGCAACTGCAGATGCTGGTTGATACTGAAGATAGACACAAATTGGCTGGAGTAACTCGGTGGGACAGGCAGAACCTCTGGAGAAAAGAAATAGGTGATGTTTTGGGTCGGAAACCAAACGTCTGCAGATGGGTTCTGACCCAAAACGTCTCCTATTCCTTTTCTACCGAGATGCTGCCTGACCCATTGAGTTACTGCAGCATTTTAGTGTTCATCTTCATCCATACGTGTTCTCCAGTCAGCACACAATGCAGTCCCATTTCCCCACACACAGCCTGGAAACAGGCACTTCGGCCCAACTTGCCCACACCGGCCGACATGTCCCATCTACACTGAGGGAATGGAGCAGCTGGGCTTGTACACTCTGGAGTTTAGAAGGATGAGAGGGGATCTCTTTGATACATATAAGATTGTTAAGGGTTTGGACACAGTAGAGGCAGGAAACATGTTCCCGATGTTGGGGGAGGCCAGAACCAGGGGCCACAGTTAAAAAATTAGGAGTAAGCCATTTAGAATGGAGACGAGGAAACACTTTTTCTCACAGAGAGTGGTGAGTCTGTGGAATTCCCTGCCTCAGTGGGCGGTGGAGGCAGATTCTCTGGATGCTTTCAAGAGAGAGCTAGATAGGGCTTAAAAATAGCGGAGTCAGGGGATATGGGGAGAAGGCAGGAACGGGGTACTGATTGGGGATGATCAGCCATGATCATATTGAATGGCGGTGCTGGCTCGAAGGGCCGAATGGCCTACTCCTGCACCTATTGTCTATTGTCCCACCTGCCTGTGTTTGGCCCACATCCCTCCAAACCTGTCCTACCCTAACTTGCATCGGCTATCCAATTCCCCTTCCATAGCTCTGGTTGCCTCTGCTTCCATCACCCGCCCAGGCAGCAAGTTCCTGCTCATGACCAGTCTGAGTCCAAAATACATCTCCCACACATGCTGCCCCCCCCCCCCCGTACTCTGTGCCCACTGAGTGCGCCTATTGTAGCGGCAGGGCTATAATTGTCTTGCAATGATGCGACGATCCACAATTAGGTTCGGAAGGACAGCGGCAAAAGAATGGTGTGAAAATAACAAAGGGAGGGTGTTATTTTCACCATAAAAAGTTTGTACGGTGGGAAATGTAGAGAGCAAACACGAGCAGGAGAACAAACAGAATTCACCGAAGTGCGAAGAGAAGCGGAATTGCGTATTATTGTGTATTAATATTCCATTAAGGCACAAGTGTGTTATGTTGCTGAAGCTTCAACTGGCCTGACCTGCTGTTAGAAGTTGTCACAAGTTTCATTATCCATTGAAGGTAGGCGCAAAATGTTGGGGTAACTCAGCGGGGCAGGCAGCATCTCTGGAGAGAAGGAATGGGCGACGTTTCGAGTCGAGGCCCTTCTTCATTGTTTGTCGTTGCTGCTCAGCTCCTGCCCTCCACTCACACACGCCCTTGCCGTTCTTCAGACTGAGAAGGGTCTCGACCAAAAAATGTCACCTATCCTCTCAGTCTGAAGACGGGTCTCGACCCGAAACTTCACCCGTTCCTTCTCTCCAGAGGCGCTGCCTGTCCCCCTGAGTCACTCCAGCATGTTGTGTTTATCTTCAGTGTAAACCAGCATCTGCAGTTCCTTCCTACACAGAGAGCAGTTGGCCTGTTGTGGTGATAAGGCAAATGGAGATGGGTACAAGTCATTTTCAGAGACAAGGATTCATTGGTGCCATCGCTGAACTCTCAATGCACTTCATTATGGCCTTGATACTTAAAAACAGCCAAATCCCTGCAGAGTGCCAGACATTTATGCCAATTTGTGTGAGCAGCCTATTAACTTGTTGAACTATTCCTTGCTGCAATGCCATCAGTGTAAGTACCTCATGTGCAGGAAGGAACTGCAGATGCTGGTTTACACCGAATATGGACACAAAACGCAGGAGTAACTCAGCGGGAGAGGCAGCATCTCTGGGGAGAAAGGAATGGGTGACGTTTCGGGTCGAGACCCTTCTTCAGACTGAGAGTCAAGGGAGATGGAGGCACAGAGATATGGAAGGGTGAGGAGTGAAAATGAGACATCAAAGGGGACGAAGCTCATGGAAAATGTAGAATAGATCATTGTTCGCTAGGGGAAGCTGTCCTCATATTGGTCTGACAGAGATCTCTGACCTGAGCCCCAGGAGAACCTATTTTTACAGACAATTTACAGGGATATATATATATCTCCTTCGAGCCAACACATGCCAGGACCAGCCAGGTTAATCGTTCTGGATTTTGAATTAGAGTAATCAGTGTTTGATTATTGTTTGTCACATTGCCGTGGATACCATTCATACCACTCTTCACATGGTGATAATGCATCGGTAAGCAATTGGGACTTTATTCTCTCCCTCCTCCTGTTTTTCATTCGGCTTCTCCTCATCATCAATCTCCTGAAGGAACTTGAAGTCCATCCTGCGACTAGCTGCATTGGTGCGGTTGGGGGGGTTTAGTTTAGAGATACAGCATGGAAACAGGCCCTTTGGCTCACCGAGTCCGCGCCGCCCAGCGATCCCTGCACATTAACACTATCCCACACACACTAGGGACAATTTATATTTATACCAAACCAATTAACCTACAAACTGCACGTCTTTGGAGTGTGGGAGGAATCCAGAACTCCCGGAGAAAACCCACGCGGTCACAGAGAGAACGTACAAACTCCGTACAGACAGCACCCTTAGTCAGGATCGAACCCGGGTCTCTGACGCTGTAAGGCAGCAACTCTACCGCTGCGCCACCATGACGCCCTGTTCTTTGATCCCGCTTCAGGTAACGCGCTGAACAGGTGGACCTGGGCGCTTCTGAGGCGGAGGTTGTCTCCTCCTTGCTACCTGTCGCAGGGGATGCACCTTGCTGCAGACCTGTGAACCTCGCTGCAACACAGCAGGCAGGTGAAAGGTGCAACATAGCTTTCAGATGAAGTGCTTTCAGCGCCAGAGACCCAGGTTCAATCACTGACCTGGATGGCACGGTGGCTCAGCGGTAGAGTAGCTGCCCTACCACTCCAGACACCCGGGTTTGATCCCGACTGCAGGTGCTGTCTGTAGTATGGAGTTCTCCCCGTGACCGCGTGGGTTTTTCCCGGGTGCTCCTGTTTTCTCTTACATTCCGAAGACGTACAAGTTTGTAGGTCAATTGGCTTTGGTAAAATTGTAAATTTTAGCGTGTAGGATAGTACTAGTGTATGGGGTGATCACTAGTCGACGCGGACTCGATGGGCCGAGAGGCCTGTTTCCACTCTGTATCTCTAAAGTCTAAAGCTGTCTGAGTGGAGTTTGCGTGTTTTTCCTGTGTCCGCTTTGGTTTCCGCCTGCAATGTTCCAGTTCCCTCCCAAAGATGTGCGGATTGGATATTGACCACTTGTTCTAGTGTGTGGGTGAGCGGGGAACGTGGATCGGTGACATTTTGGGACAAGGCCCTTCTTCAAACCGAAGAAGGGCCCTGACCCGAAAACATCACCTATTCACATTCTCACCCATGTAATGTTCACTTTGTTCACCCATGTAATGTTGCAATTAGATACAATTTTGTGATGGTGCAGTTCAATGGGTATTTATTGTCACATATACAATTAAACATTACATCGTGGAATTCATTTTGTGCATAATGCCGTCGCCTCCATATTTTATCGCCATTTCACGGCAAAGATCCTATAGATGGAGCACTCCTGCTAAATGCAATGAGCTGACATGTAGTACGCAACGAAACGGAACGTGGGCCTTTTTTTCATCCATTTCCGTAACCAGACCCGACCCGACCCGACCCGACTCGCAGTGTAATCAACGTTGCGGGGGAACAGCTTGTGTTAATAAATTAAAATTCTGAAAATGAGGAGAAGATTTTTACCAAATAACTTTTATTTTTACGAGGATGTTTCCGTAACCGGCTTCCGTCACCGCATTAGTATCTTTGCTCCACTATGGGATCTTTGGTGCGGAGACGGAAGCCGGTTTACGGAAATGGGGCCTAAAATTATCCATGAATCTGTCCATGACCGTACTACGCCTTTTTCGTCGAGTGATCTATCTTGCTCGCTATTGGATCTTTGGTTCACGGTCCCATCCTGGCCGAGCGTTGCCGTGGTGACCTCCGCTGCTGCTCCACTGCTGTAGGCCGAGTCCTTTTGGAGCGGTGCCCGGAGCGTGGTCACAGGGAGAACGTGCAAACTCCACACAGACAGCAGCGGAGGGTCAGGATCGAACCAGGGTCTCTGGCGCTGTGAGGCAGCGGCTCTACTGGCTGCGCCACTGTGCCGCTGAAATCTGTGGAAAATATCTCCTACAGTGCTCTGTAGAAAAGCTTAAATGCTGACTATCTGCTCAAGCTGCTCTTGAAGCTGAAATAATCAATGCATGTTTCCTCACAACATGCTCATAAACTAGATTTGTGTCTTATTGCTCTTTGATGTCTGCTTATTTTATGTAAGTATCCTGCCCTTTGATGAATTCAAACTGGTGTCTCATGAATTTTTCATTTGGAATTCCTATATTTAGAATCTTTTTCTTTGTAAAGGAGACTAAAGATAACATTCAAGTATCACTGAAGATAGACACAAAATGCTGGAGTAACTCAGCGGGACAGGCGGCATCTCTGGAGAGAAGGAATGGGAGACGTCTCGGGTCGAGACCTTTCTTCAGACTGAGAGTCGGGGCTAACACTAATCTACACACACCGGAGGCAATTTACAATTCTACCAAGCCAATTAACCTACTAACCTGTACGTCTTTGGAGTGTGGGAGGAAAACGGAGCACCCGGAGAACTCCCATGCAGGTCATGGGGAGAACGTACAAACTCCGTACAGACAGTGCCCGTAGTCAGGATGGATCCCAGGTCTCTGGTGCTGTAAGGCAGCAACTCTACCGCTGCGCCACCGTGTCGCCTTGGCTAATGAAATCCTGCTGCTAATTGAACATCAGTGTAGTATCTGAGAATTGAATCATTTCCCTGATTACAAACTTGCACCAAAAAGTCAGTTAGTGTAGAATTGTGCTGTGTGGATTACCAGGTAACGAGGTAGATTAAAACAGCAGAACTCATTTAATCGAAAGACTTTTCATCTCAATTGCATCTACTGAGCAGACATTTTAATTCTCCATGCCATCTGGCACTTCTGTTCCCATGTTAGTATAGGACAGGTTTGGAGGGATATGGACCAAGCGCAGGCAGGTGGGACTAGTGTAGCTGGGACATGTTGGCCGGTGTGGGCAAGTTGGGCCGAAAGGCCTGTTTCCACACTGTATCACTCTGATGTTATGACCCTAGTACAAAAAAATGTACCAATGTAGACATTTAGGCTGCGATATTTATTAATGTCACTCGTGTTCAATGGGTAATATGGAATAGCAGGGATGGAAGTGGTGCTGGGCGTAAACTAGATACAATCTGGAAAGTACATGCCTCACGGAACTGCTCCCGATGATTACAAATATCTTTGCTGCAGGAGCCTTTCCTTTAATCCTGCTGAGTGCAGTTTGTGTCCAACTGTGACACTTAATCAAATAGCTATGTCACGTGAATGCAATCCAATAAGTCAGGCTTTTGTTTTTAACTGCACTCATGTATCAATTTGAGAGCGGTCGAGAGATGATAAAAAAACAAGAGAAAAGAGTCTTTTTCGAGCAATTCTGGATATAAATAGGCAGTCGTGCTTCATGCGAATGTCTTGTTGACGCCATGTGCGAATCCTACGTGGTATGATATGTGGCAAGTCGTTAAAAATAACCAGAGGTCTCCGATGAATACGTTCTTGGTTTAAATTGTGATGTTCGGGGCGGCACGGTAACGCCGATGTAACGTTGCGGCCTTAGACCGCCAGAGACCCGGGTCCTGGTTATGGATGGTGTCTGTATGGAGTTTGTATGTTCTCACCGTGTCCTGCGTGGGTTTTCACCGGCTGCTCTGGTTTCCTCCCACATTCCAAAGGCATGGATGTATGGAACAAGCTGCCAGAGGAGGTAGTTCAGGCTGGGACTATCCCATCGTTTAAGAAACAGTTAGACAGGTATATGGATAAGACAGGTTTGCAGGATTATGGACCAAGTGCTGGCAAGTTGGGACTAGGGTAGCTGGGACATTGTTGGCTGGCAAGTTGGGCCAAAGGGCCTGTTTCCACACTGTATCACTCTATAACTCCATGGCATGCAGGTTTGTACATTAATTGGCTTTTGTAAGTTGCTCCTACAATTACAATTACAATTTAGTTTATTGTCATTTGAACCTCAAATGAAGTTCAAACGAAATTTGGTTTCTGCAGTCATACAACCAAAATAAACAATTAACAACCAACACAGTTCACACAAACATCCATCACAGTGAATCTCCTCCTCACTGTGATGGAAGGCAAAGTCTTGTCTCTCCCCTGCTCTCCATTCTTCTCCCGATGTCAAAGCCCCCAGCAGGCGATGGTAAGTCCTGCGGTCGTTAAAGCTGCGCCGGGCGATTTAAGGCCCCGCAATTCGGGCGGGAGAAGTTGCCGTTGCGGGAGCTCCGAAAAGTGGTCGCCCACCAGGGACCCGCGAGCTCCCTATGTCACCGTCCACCGGGCCTGCGGCTGGAGCCTCCGAAGCTCCGGGGTCGGGCCGCAGCCGTGCGCCACCACAGCTCTCCACGCTCCGAAGCCGGCCAGCTCCACGATGGTGAGTCCGCAGGCTCCGCTACTGGAGCACCCAGGTCGTTCTGGTTGGAGGCCGCCCCACGGTGCTAGGCCCCAACGACAACGGAGACCCGACATGGAAAAGGTCGGGCCCCCCGTACAGGGAAGAGATTTAAAAGTTCCCCACGCCCCCCACACATACACAGTTAAAAACAATATATAAACCACTGCAAACTATACACTCAACGGGACAAAATTAAAAAACGACAGACGGACTGCAGAGTCCGCTGCAAACATCGGTCGCGCCGCCTCCACCTAGCGTGTAGGATAGAACGAACGTGCGGATGATCGCTCATCGGCGTGGTCTCAAAGGGACTGTTCCCTCGCTGTATCTCTGAACTACAGGGTGAGGTTAAGATATTATTTTGTAATTTCCTGGAGATCACAATTATTATTAAAAATGTCACCAAAATGTTATTACCTTTAACTACCCTCTATTCTCACTGAATCTTCATGTTGTGAGAGACTATCAAACATATTGGGACGACAGATGGCACAATGGGCTAAGTGTTCGGCTGGCAACCGGAAGGTAGCCGGTTCGAATCCCGCTTGGAGTGCATACTGTCGTTGTGTCCTTGGGCAAGACACTTCACCCACCTTTGCCTGTGTGTGAATGTGTGTGAGTGATTGGTGGTGGTCGGAGGGGCCGTAGGCGCAGATTGGCAGCCACGCTTCCGTCAGTCTGCCCCAGGGCAGCTGTGGCTACAGAAGTAGCTTACCACCACCGAGTGTGACTGAGGAGTGAATGAATAATGCGATGTAAAGCGCCTTGAGTATTAGAAAGGCGCTATATAAATCCCATCCGTTATTATTATTATATGGTGAATTATTTTCCTCTGTCTATAAGATACAGGCAGCAGTCCCATAAACACGTGTATAAATTGAGGGATTGTCGTGTGGAAGTTTTTCCTTCGGTAGCCAGATTGGGCAGGATGGATTTGTGTGAAATATTGATGCCACGATCATACGTAGAACACAAAATGCTCGGGTAACTCAACGGGTCAGGCAGCATTTCTGGAGGTCATGGATAGGTGGCATTTAGTCAGGATCAAACCATGGTCTTTGGCGCTGTAAGGCAGCAACTCTACCATTGCGCCACCGTGCCACCCTGTTTCTCTGTACACACGGCCATGAAGAAACCCTTGACCCAAAGACCAATTATGGACAGAGATCTTTCAGGTAAAATCTGCCAAACCCTGACATTTCTGAAGTGTGGCGTTGAGTTAGTGCCGTGATTCTGTGGCAAATTAATTGAGAGAAGGTAGTGAATTGTAACCAGTCATTGTGAGCCCCATCTGCATGTGAGTCTGAGTCATGTGAATGAACATTTTTTAAACCGGTTTTGCTTTTTTTCGTCGGAGAAAGGTGAAAATGCCATCTGGTTCTTGTCAGAGGATTCGGAATCAGTGTGAAGTAGGGAAGCTGTGATCTTGACGGATTATGTCACATCTGTACCTGAAGTTCAGCTCCTTTGCAGCAGTAATTGGACAATAAATCACCGAGGCAGTTACTCACAGCTCCACAACTCCACAGTGTTCCTGCATTTCCCTGGCGAGCATGCAATGCTGGTTAGATAGATTTAGTTTGTTAGTTTAGAGATACAGCGCGGAAACAGGCCCTTCGGCCCGCCGAGTCCACACCGACCAGCGATCCCCGCACATTAACACTATCCTGCACGCACTAGGGACAATTTATACTGATGCCAATCCAATTTACCTACAAACCTGTATGGCTTTGGGCCTGCAGTGTGGGAGGAAACTGGAGCACCCGGAGCAAACCGGAGCACCCGGAGGAAACCGGAGCACCCGGAGAAAACCCGCGCGGTCACGGGGAGAACGTACAGACAGCACCCGTAGTCGGGATCGAACCCGGGTCTCCAGCGCTGCAAGTGCTGTAATGCCCCTGTCCCACTTAAGAAACCTGAACGGAAACCTCTGGAGACTTTGCGCCCCACCCAAGGTTTCCGTGCGGTTCCCGGAGGTTGCAGGTGGTTGCCGGAGGTTGCAGGTAGTAGGAGCAGGTAGGGAGACTTGACAAAAACCTCCGGGAACCGCACGGAAACCTTGGGTGGGACGCAAAGTCGCCAGAGGTTTCCATTCAGGTTTCCTATGTGGGACAAGGGCATAAGGCAGCAACTCTACCGCTGCGCCACTGTGACCGCCCAGATACAAATAGCTGGAGTAACTCAGCGGGTCAGACAGCCTCTCAGGAGAAAAGGGATAGGTGACGTTTCGGGTCAGGGGAACGGGAAAGCATGATATGGAGACAGTGATGGGGCGGGGTGCGGAACAAATGAATGGTTTGCAGTTGCCAAGTTATAATGAATGATACCCACCACTTTGTAAGAACACTCTCAGTCTGTGGAATAGTCCAGTGCTGCTTGGCTGGGGAATTAATCCATGTTCCTGTTCACAGCATCCATTAACCCCAAGGTTAACTGTGAGATGGACACAAAGTGCTGGAGTAACTCAGCGGATCAGGCAGCATCTCTGGAGAACATGGATGGGTAAGGTTTCGGGTCGAGACTGTTGTCGGTCCTGCTCCTCTCTGCAATGTATGCCCACTTTGAAGAAGTCCTCCTCCTCTCTGAAGAAGAAGTCTGAAGAAGGGTCTCGACGCGAAACGTCACCTGAGCTGCCTTTTTCTCCAGAGATGCTGCCTGAGCCCGCTGGGTTACTCCATCACTTTTTGTCTACCTTCGGTGTAAATCGGCATCTCCAGCTCCTTCCTACACGTCCAGGTTGAAGCTGCCCGAGCCCTGACACCAATACTAATCAAGAATCATTCTGGCTCTGTGTTGATTGACGTTCACTCACGACAATGGGTCAAGAAATAATTTTGTGCTAATCAGCTTGTTGGCACTGATTTTTATTGGGCCATAGTATAGGGTCACAGAGTGATACGATTAGGAAAAGGGGAGATGCAACGAGACATGGGTGTCATGGTACACCAGTCATTAAAAGTAGGCATGCAGGTGCAGCAGGCAGTGAAGAAAGCGAATGGTATGTTAGCATTCATAGCAAAAGGATTTGAGTAAAGGAGCAGGGAGGTTCTACTGCAGTTGTACAGGGTCTTGGTGAGACCACACCTGGAGTATTGCATACAGTTTTGGTCTCCTAATCTGAGGAAAGACATTCTTGCCATAGAGGGAGTACAGAGAAGGTTCACCAGACTGATTCCTGGGATGTCAGGACTTTCATATGAAGAAAGACTAGATAGACTCGGCTTGTACTCGCTAGAATTTAGAAGATTGAGGGGGGATCTTATAGAAACTTACAAAATTCTTAAGGGGTTGGACAGGCTAGATGCAGGAAGATTGTTTCCGATGTTGGGGAAGTCCAGAACAAGGGGTCACAATCTAAGGATAAGGGGGAAATCTTTTAGGACCGAGATGAAAAAAACATTTTTCACACAGAGTGGTGAATCTCTGGAATTCTCTGCCACAGAAGGTAGTTGAGGCCAGTTCATTGGCTATATTTAAGAGGGGGTTAGATGTGGCCCTTGTGGCTAAAGGGATCAGGGGGTATGGAGAGAAGGCAGGTACAGGATACTGAGTTGGATGATCAGCCATGATCATATTGAATGGCGGTGCAGGCTCGAAGGGCCGAATGGCCTACTCCTGCACCTATTTTCTATGTTTCTGTGTCTAAGAGGTCCTTCTGCCATTACACATGGCCCTAGTGAGACCACACCAGGAGTATTGTGTGCAGTTTTGGTCCCCTAATTTGAAGAAGGACATTCTTGCTAGTGGGGGAGTGCAGCGTAGGTTCACCAGGTTAATTCCCGGGATGGTGGGACTGTCATATGTTGATAGAATGGAGTGGCTGGACTTGTAAACTCTGGAATTTAAAAGGATGAGAGGGGATCCTATTGAAACATTTAAGATTATTAAGGGTTTGGACATGCCAGAGGCAGGAAACATGTTCCTGATGTTGGGGGAGTCCAGAACCAGGGACCACAGTTTACGAATAAGGGGTAAGCCATTTAGAATGGAGATGAGGAAAACATTTTTCACACAGAGAGTTGTGAGTCTGTGGAGCTCTCTGCCTCAGAAGGCGGTGGAGGCCGGTTCTCGGGATGCTTTCAAGAGAGAGTTAGATAGAGCTCTTAAACATAGCGGAGTCAGGGGATATGAGGAGAAGGCAGGAACGGGGTACTGATTGTGGATGATCAGCCATGATCACATTGAATGGCGATGCCTGCTCGAAGGGCCGAATGGCCTACTCCTGCACCTATTGTCTATCGTCTAACCGGTGGTGTGAGAGAAATAAGACATTGGGTTTTTTGAATAGGCAAAGGTTTCATTTTGTAGGTTTTCAATGCAACCTCTTCCTTTTAATTTTACATTATTTTGATCCTTATTCATTTCAAATGTCGCAAGAGTTGTCATCAGTATTCTCTCCCTAGTCCTCCACAACTTGTTCCAAAGTCACCCAGTCCTGGCTGGTTGCCTCCAATCCTTCCATAGCTTCTTTTAATACTCAGTGTTCAACGCTCAATGCCAAAGCATTTGCCATTACTTGGTCTTCATGTTTACAATGGCTGCCATTCATGTCCGGATTTCTGGTGAACAGAGATCAGCACAGGACTCAAAGCCAGGGTGGGGTCACAAGGAACTGCAGGTACTGACAACTTGTGGACACAGGTTTAAGGTGAAGGGGGAAAAGATTTAATAGGAATCTAAGGGGTAACTTTTTCACACAGAGTTGTGTTGGGTGTATGGAACGAGCTGCCAGAGGAAAGTGTTGAGGCTGGGCTATCGCAATGTTTTTATGAAACAGTTAGACAGGTACATTGATAGGTCAAGTTTAGAGGGATATGGGCCAAATGCAGGCAGGTGGGACTAGTGTAGATGGGACATGTTGGTCGGTGTGGGCAAGTTGGACCGAAGGGCCTGTTTCCACACTCTATGACGCTAGATGCTGGAATCTTGATGAAAACACAAAGTGCTGGAGTAACTCAGTGGGCCAGGCAGCATCTGTGGAAGGAATGGGATAGGTGACATTTTGAGTTCGGACCTCGTCTTCTCACAGATTGTAGTAACAAGGATAGACACAAAAAGCTGGAGTAACTCAGCGGGCCAGGCAGCATCTCTGGAGAGAAGGAATGGGTGACGTTTCGGATCGAGACTTCTTCAGTAGGGTGATGTTCCTTTTCACCCCTCTGACGTAACCTGATCTTGCGGCTCTTTGACACCTTCGAAGGCAAAATGAACTTGCTGGTCTACCAACCCACACCCTTCCAAGTCTGCACTATGAGAGTAAGCCATTTTGATGATCAGGGAATAGTCCCACTCCCTCTGTGCTCAGTGTTTGTCAGCGTCGACCAAATAGGACATGGAAAGCGTAAAAGGAAATAGATGGCAATTGCAGCCAGCGAGGGAGGAGGTTCAATGGAAAAAAGGCAAGAGTTTTAATTAAACAGATGCTATCTTTTTGGCCTGCACCAGCGAGTGTTTCGAACTTGCCAGCAACTAAGGCTCACATCAGCTTTTTCTGCTTATATGGGCTTTGCCTTCAGAGTGATGGTGGCTCGAGTAAACAAAAGTTAAGGAGGCCACATTTCTCAGCCAAGAGTCATCCAAGAGCCTTCACTGTGTTCATAAATCACGTTCAGTTTGCATTGGGTAGTGCAGCGTTGATGTGTATTTTCAACAGTTGTGTCTAGTCTCGGCAGATTTGTTGCTGCTGCTGCTGCTGCTGCTGCCTTAATATCAAATACCGGCCTGACAAGTCACAGCACCCACGGGGATGGGTTTGCTCCTTCTGGTCAAATTCCTGGAGGGTTTATCACGCGACCTGAAACCTCCATCGAAGCTCTCTCCGTCCATCAATAGTTGCATAAAATTTGGGAATGTTTGGTAAATTCCTCTCCTCCACTCCCCCCCCCCCCCCCTCTAAACCGGCGCTGTTTATATACAGTGCATTCAACAAGTATTCAGACCCCTTCACTTTTTCCACATTTTGTTACGTTACAGCCTTATTTTAAAATGGATTACATTCTTATTTTTTAATCATCAATCCACACACAATACCCCAGAATGAAGAAGCGAAAACAAGTGTTTAGAAATGTTTGCAAAATAATTTTAAAAAAAAAATGAAATATCACATTTACCAAATTTATCAAGTATTCAGACATTTTGCGATATGACACTCAAAATTGAGCTTAGGTTAATTCTGTTTCCATTGATTATCCTTGAGATGTTTCTACAACTTGATTGGAGTCCACCAGTGGTAAATTAAATTGATTGGACATGTTTTGGAAAGGCACACACTTGTCTATATAAGGTCCCACAGTTGACAGTGCATGTCAGAGCAAAAACCAAGCCATGAAGATGAAGGAATTGTCCGTAGACCTCCGAGACAGGATTGTGTCGAGACACAGATCTGGGGAAGGGTATAAAACAATTTCTGCAGCATTGCAGGTCCCGAAGAGCACAGTGGCCTCCGTCATTCTTAAATGGAAGGACTTTGGAACCACCAGGACTCTTCATAGAACTGGCCCCCCGGCCAAACTGAGCAATCGGGGGAGAAGGGCCTTGGTCAGGGAGGTGACAGAGCTCCAGAGTTTCTCTGTGGAGATGGGAGAACCTTCCAGAAGGACAACTATATCTGCAGCACTCCACCAATCAGGCCTTTATGGTAGAGTGGCCAGGCAGAAGCCACTCCTCAGTAAAAGGCACATGACAGCCTGCTTGAAGTTTGCAAAAGGCATGAGAAACAAGATTCTCTGGTCTGATGAAACCAAGATTGAACTCTTTGGCCTGAATGCCAAGCGTCACGTCTGGAGTAATCCAGGCACCGCTCATCACCTGGCCAATACCATACCTACAGTGAAGCATGGTGGTGACAGCATCATGCTGTGGGGATGTTGTTCAGCGGCAGCAACTGGGAGATGAGTCAGGATCGAGGGAAAGATGAATGGAGCAGAGTACAGAGAGATCCTTGATGAAACCCTGCTCCAGAGTGTTCTGGACCTCAGACTGGAGCAGACGTTCACCTTCCAACAGGATAACGACCCTAAGCACACAGCCAAGACAACGCAGGAGTGGCTTTGTGACAAGTCTGTGAATGTCCTTGAGTGGCCCAGCCAAAGCCTGGACTTGAACCTGATCGAACATCTCTGGAGGGACCTGAAAATAGCTGTGCATCGACGCTCCCCATCCAACCCGACAGAGCTTGAGAGGATCTGCAGAGAAGAATGGGAGAAATTACCCAAATACAGGTGTGCCAAGCTGGTAGCGTCATACCCAAGAAGACTTGAGGCTGTAATCGCTGCCAAAGGTGCCTCAACAAAGCACTGAGTAAAGGGTCTGAATACTTATGTAAATGTGATACTTCAGTTATTTCTTTTTCATTACTTTGCAAAAGTTTCAAAACACCTGTTTTCGCTTCTTCATTCTGGGGTATTGTGTGTAGTTTGATGATTTAAAAAAAATAAAAAATGTAATCCATTTAAAAAAAGGCTGTAACGTAACAAAATGTGGAAAAAGTGAAGGGGTCTGAATACTTTCTGAACGCACTGTGTCCAAGCACGGGCATACAGCAAAGTGAACAGATACTTTCTTATGGTCGGACGATTTCTTTCTCGCAGAAATGTCCAGGAGATTAATCCTCAATTACTGGAGAGTTCACGGGACTTCAGTCCAAGGGAAGATAAGTCTGAGATTCATAAAGCTGTACGCGCTAAGTACTGAGTATTTGATCAGCACTCATCAATCACCCTCTGTGTAAAAAGGACCAGAGGCCACAGCCTCAGAATAACAGAGCGCACCTTTAGAAAGGAGATCAGGAGGAACTTCTTTAGTCAGAGGGTGGTGAATCTGTGGAGTTCATTGCCACAGAAGGGCAAGTCAATGGATATTTTTTAAGGCAGGGCTAGACAGATTCTTGATTAGTGCGGGTGTCAGGGGAGAAGGAAGGAGAATGGGGTTGAGAGGGAAAGATCGATCAGCCATGATCGAATGGCGTCATAGCTTCGATGGGCCGAATGGCCTAAACCTGCTCCTATCAATTATGACCATTCTTACAGTGGGAATGAAAAACTATAGCTTATTCGGGGTTAATCGCGTTTGTGTGAATTAATTTTTGATGCTTCTTTAAGGGTTCCTCGCCAGAAATACCGACATACCTTATATTGACACCACAACACATTGTACGAGACTCATCTCTGTTCACGCCGCTCTGTATTCATTATTCATTGGTACCATTTGCTCTCATTACGATGTCATGTTAAGCTCTTAGCGAGTTCCTTGTTGCTTCGCCTTTTTCTTTTGCTGCTGTGTCATTCTGATTAAATTGTACAGGCCCACCACCGATTCTCGGGCAACTGGTGGCCCGGCACCTCCTTTACTCCGGACAAAATTACGGAAGCGGACTTGAAATCCCCCCCCCCCCCCCCCCTCACCGCCCGTAAATGCGGCGCCTAGGCCGGGCGAGGCAGCCGATCTCCACCTCATCGGGACATCCGTGGCCGATCAGCCGGTCAGATTTGCCGCCTGCGGCCGGGGCTCTGGAACTCCGGCTCGGCTGGAGCCGGTAGATCCGTTCCCATCGCCGACTTCCCGAGGCCGACTTTGCGGGGCCGGTACCTGGGCCCCCTGAGGCTGTGACCCCTGTTGGCCCGGCAAGGCTCTGCAGCCAAGGGTACTGGAAAACCGGTGGTGGACCTGAACATAATATCACGATAAATAAAATGACAGAGGTCCATTCCCACAGCCGACTTCCAAGGCCGTATTTGCGGGCCGGTGTCTCGGCTGCCCGGCGGCCTGGGCGTCTCTTCCAGTACCGGCCGACTCCCCCTGGAGGCCGTCACCTCTGTCGGTCCATCAAAACGGATAATCCAGACAGGCTCTGGAACCAAGGGGGCTGGAAAACCTGCAATGAGCATTTGGCCCAACTAACTCACCAGGCAAAAGACAGCATCACACCGTTTGAGAATTTAGAGAAAAACCTGATTCGTAATAAAGGCCAGTTTTCACCATGGAGGCAGCACCTTGAGTGCATCATTCTACTGAATCAGGCTCCGCTGGATATCTGTGGAGACCATTCAGCCCATTGCATTCTGTTTGCACATAGTTGTATTGCTGTTGATGTACATTGCTTGCATGGGGTTTGGGTCTCCATTTCTGGTTAAAGTGATACACATGCATCCAATTAAAGCCACCCACACTGTTATCATCTGGCACACCCATTGTGTGAAAAAGATGCAAAGGGTAACTTTTATAACGTTAAAAGTTCAGGTTCCTATTAAATCTTTCCCCTTCACCTTAAACCCATGTCCTTTGGTTCTCAATTCCCGCACTCTGGACAAGAAACTCTGTGCATATAACCTGATCTATTCCTCTCATGATTTTGTCCACCTCTGTAAGATCACTCCTTATCCTCCTGCGCTCCAAGGGTCCCGGCCTGCTTTCCCCCCCCCTATAGCCCAGGCCCTCGGAGGGGTGGCGGTGGTGTCGGCAGTAAGCGAAGGTCCGACGGTCGGAAAGCTGGCCAGGCAGCCGACCGACGGGGCTACAGGCGAGGCGCTGCTGCTGCACTCCATGGGCTGCACTACGTCGGGACGGGTGAGGCGGGGCCGGACGCGGAGCTCCAACCCGACAGTCCACTCGACCCGAGTAGTAGCAGTCAAATACGGGTCAAGGGCGGTCCCGTATGGGACAAACCAATTTAGCCCAACATACAAGATGTCCCGGCTAATACGGGACAGTTGGCAACCCTATTGACAACATCTTTCTTTTGACACGGTGCCCAAAGCTGAACACCAATGTCGTATACAACTGCAACATGACCTCCCAGCTTCTGTATCAATATAGACACAAAAAGCTGGAGTAACTCAGCGGGTCAGACAGCATCGCTGGAGAAAAGGAATAGGTGATGTTTCCGGTTGAATACCCTCGATTATCTTTTTTTCCCTCTAAACACCAGGCAAAGTCCCAGAGCATTGGCAATCTTGAACGGATCTGAGTTTCCTAATAATAAACTATATTCTGTACTTTGTGACAAACCGCAGACTTACTATTCAGCAGATGCAGTACAAATCCTCCTGGACAAATAGATGAAGCCACAAGGTCATTCCATTCAATGTTATTGAATTTGGTGCGTTTAAAATGTGAGTGCTTAACTTCCATGGAAACACTCTGCCTCCTCCAGTTTATCGTGCATTTGTAATAACTCATAGTTTAGAAAAACAGGCTATTGTTGAATACACGGCTCACCTCCCTCATCCGGTGTTCTATCCATTAACAATTGATGGGCCGGCCCATTACAGGAAAAATGTGGAGAGGGTGCAGAGGAGGTTTACCAGAATTCTGTGTGAAGGAACTGCAGATGCTGATTTACACCGAAGATGGACACAAATTGCTGGAGTAACGCAGCGGGACAGGCAGCATCTCTGGAGAGAAGGAATGGGTGATGTGTCGGGTCGACAGTCTGCTGAAACGTCACCCATTCCTTCTCTGCAGAGATGCTGCCTGTCCCGCTGAGTAACTCCAGCTTTTTGTGTCTAATACCAGTGTGCTGCCTGGATTAGAGGGTTTCAGATACAGTTAGAGATTAAATAGGATGGATGTATTACTTGATTGATTGAAAGAAAGATACAGCACAGAAACAGGCCCTTCAGCCCACTGAGTTCATGCCGACCTTCAATCACCCATATTCACACGTTGTTTGTTAACCCGCTTTTCCATCCACTCCCTACACCCTAGGGGAAATTTACAGAGGCCAATAAACCTTTAAATCTGCATGTCTTTGGATGGTGGGAGGAAACCGGAGCAGTCACGGGAGAATGTGAAACTCCATACAGACAGTACCCGTAGTCAGGATTGAACCTGGGTCTCTGGCGCCATGAGGCAGCAACTCTACCGCTGCGCCATCGTGCCGCCCACCGATGGTTTGATACAGTCTCCAAGAGAAACAAAAACGCATGCTTTCGGGTGATCGCTGGTCGGCACTGACTCGATGGGCCGAAGGGCCTGTTTGCACGCTGTATCTCTGAAACTCTAAAATGAACTCGAACTCTCCTAATATTATTAAATTAAAAATTCCAGAGTGCATGCATATGATTGTTTGTACGAATGGCAGAACTTCTAGGAGTACAAGTGCATGGTTCCCCGAAGGTCGAGTCGCAGGTAGATAAGGTGGTCAAAAAGGCTTTTGGCACTTTGGCCTTCATCAGTCAGAGTATTGAGTATAGAAGTTGGGAGGTCATGTTGCAGTTGTATAAGATGTTGGTGAGACCGCATTTAGAATTCAGTTCTGGGCACCATGTTACAGGGAAGATATTGTCAAGCTTGAAAGGGTTCAGAAAAGATTTTCGAGGATGTTGCCAGGACTAGAGGGTGTAAGCTATAGGGAGAGGTTAAGTAGGCTGGGTTTCTATTCCATGGAGCATAGAAGGATGAGGGGAGATCTTATAGAGGATT
This sequence comes from Amblyraja radiata, assembly GCF_010909765.2. Classification (NCBI taxonomy): domain Eukaryota; kingdom Metazoa; phylum Chordata; class Chondrichthyes; order Rajiformes; family Rajidae; genus Amblyraja; species Amblyraja radiata. Next base: position 68,882,118 of record NC_045963.1, read on the forward strand.
ACAAAATCATGAGAGGAATAGATCGGGTAGATGCACAGTCTTTCACCCAGAGTAGGGGAATTGAGGACCAGAGGACATAGGTTCTAGGTGAAGGGGAAAAGATTTAATAGGATACAGAGTGGTACCATTTTCACACAGAGTGAGGTGGGTGTATGGAACAAGCTGCCAGAGAAGGTAGTTGAGGCTGGGACTATCCCATAGTTTAAGAAACAGTTGGACAGGTACATGGATAGGACAGGTTTGGTGGATTATGGACCAAGAGCAGGCAAGTGGGACTAGGGTAGCTGGGACATTATTGGCCGGTGTGAGCGAGTTGGGCCGAAGGGCCTGTTTCCACACTGTATCACTCTATGACTCTATCTAACCAGTTTCCCCTCTCTCTTTACTTTTTCTGATTTTTCTTTCTTATTAGTCTTACTAAACTTTATTCTCTCATGTATCTGTACACTGTAAATAGCCTGATTATTGAATCCTGTATAGTTTTGCCGCTGACTGGATAGCACGCAACAAAAGCTTTTCACTGTACCTCGGTAGAAATGACAATAAACTATGTGCTTTTGATACCATTCTTCACAATACTGTGGAGGTACGTGATCGTATCGAGCGATCATTGTGCATTTTCCAGATTGTGGACTATATTGACTTAAGATTGTCCATAAAAGCTGAACCTGTGCATTAGGTGGAGACGGTCGGTATAAGTTAATTTGAATTCAGAGCAGGAGTAGACACCTTGACCTCCCTCAAGGTGACTTTGCCACTCAGATAGATCATGGCTGATCTTTTTATAACTTCAACTCCCATGTTTCCAACTACTGCTGTAACCTTTCGCTTCCTTGTTTACCTCTTCCTTAAATCTATTCGCAAGCTCCACTTGTGCTGCCCTTTGAGGGCGAGTGTTCCAAAGGCATGCAACCGTCTGAGAGACAAATCTTCACTTTGTCTCTGCCTCATTTCTAAGTAGCGATGACTAGTCTTGGTGTGATACAAAAGGGGAGGTTGGGCGAGTGGAACAGGGAGCAGTGTTTCCCCAAGGGAGATGCTGCCCAAGATAAGAGGAGCATTAGACTCCAAGCCAAGCCGTTCAGGAAATGACTGAGACTGGATGGTTGAATATGTGGAAACACCTTCCCAGAAAGCGCAGTGAGCACAAGCTCAGTAATTTTAATCATGCAATTATGGGATTAGGAGGCAGAGATCAGCCATGATTGAATGGCGGAATGGACTCAATGGGCCTAATTCTACTCTTATAACGTGTTAATTGGTAAACTTCTGTCAGACAAGGGTACAAATGGTAACATCGTTTAGTTTAGTGTAGATTATTGTCTAGTGTACCAAGCTTTTTTTTGTCACATGTAGGTCTTAGCACTCCCGTGCGGGCGATCGATGATTGGTGTGGACTCGGTAGGCCGAAGGGCCCGTTTACATGTTGTATCCCTAAACGAAGCAAAGTAATGGGAGTGAATAGTTTAGTTTATTATTGTTGCCGAGGTACAGTGTGAAGCCTTTCGGTTGCGTGCTATCCAGTCAGTGGAAAGACTCCACAGTGGTAGGTAGGCCCCTCTCGGTCATGAATGACCATGGGTGATGCATCCTGGTCGGATGCAAGCCTGGGCGATGTCATATGGAGGACAGGCTGTTGCCCATGCAGCACGTCCCCCCTCTCCACGTCGCTGATCGATCCAAAGGAACAGCAGGGCCGTTACAGTTTGGCACCAGCGCCGTCGCAGGAGCTGCCAGAGCGAGGTTGTAGACAACGACGAGCTGCCTTAGGGGCTCCGACTCTGGATTTTCTTGAGGTTTACTCCTGGAACCTTTCCATGACTGGATATGGCAACAAGGCAGTGGAGGTTTTAAATCAGAGTTTCCCCTCTCCTAGATGGACTGCCTTCCCAGGCTGACGAGCCCCATCTGCCCGAGACTCGTGGGGCCGGGAGCATCTACCTTCCCGTGCAGGTCTATAGCACCTGCCCACTGCCCAGATGTACCTCAGTACACGTGACAATAAACTAATGACCAAGTCTGTTCTACAATAAATGTCCTCAGGCAAAGCATAAATGGACAACTTTTTTTATTAACTGACCTTGCACCTTATTGTTGATTTACAATCTGCCCTCAACTGAGGAAACAAGAGTTATATTCAATAACCTAATATCCTGCACATCTATCATGACATTAGTGTGTGTAGCAGGAAATGTAATTTCGTACACATGCCGAGCCGTGACTCTCACGAACACAGACAGCTTGCTCTTCTGTCAGAAGGTGAGCTGTATATAGATAATGATCGTCTCAATTTGATAACTGCGAAATTCACAGTCAGTAATTGTTGGCAGTGTTCGGTGCTTTAGAAAGGACAAGGTTCCCTGAGGATTGATTCTGTGATGTGGCTGTTGACCGATCCATTAAACCTCATTGGCGCCCATTGTACGCGTCTGGTGCGAGCTGATTGAGATGAGAGCGGCTGGCTCGTGCGCGGATGAAAATGGTGCAATGAATCTTTTCAGGGACAAGTCACGCTCGCGATCCCACTGGTGGAGAATACATCAGATAAAGTGCCAAAAATCCAATTGGTTTTTTAAACCATCGACGGAAATAAATCTCCTCTCCCAGGCCACCAAATCCTTTTCCAATCTTTTCTTAATCTAGAAGAGCAACAGATAACGTTGTTGTCATTCAGTGGGAATGGAAGCTACAGCAGTTGTTGAGCCCTGGCTTCTTTTGTTATCCTGATTGTATAGAAGACTATATTATTATTGCACTATATTTGTTATTTATTTTTTTGTCTTCCCCCCTTATGTACAATGTTTACATATTCACATATTCTGTTGTGCGGCAGCAAGTAAGAATTTAATTGTCCCATCCGGGACATATGACAATAAAACACTCTTGACTCTTGAATACAGAACAGCATGGCATAAGAACTAGCACTTCATCCCTCATTGTCTGCGCCGAACATGATGCCATAACTAACTCTTATCTACCTGCGCATAATCCACGGTGACGCAGCGGTAAAGACCCGGGTTCGATCCCGACTACGGGTGCTTGTCTGTACGGAGTTTGTACTTTCCCCCCGTGACCTGCGTGGGTTTTCTCCGAGATCTTCAGTTTCCTCCCGCGCTCCAAAGACGTACAGATTTATAGGTTAATTGGCTTGGTAAATAAATGTAAAATTGTCCCCAGTGTGTATAAGGTAGTGCTAATGCGCGGGGATCGTTGGTCGTTGCGGACTCGGTGGGCCAAGGGGCCTGTTTCCTCGCTGTATCTCCAAACGTGCACGAAACTAAAACATATCCCTCCATTCCCTGCATCCACTAACGTATCTTTATCAACCACCGCCCCTGTTGGCAGATTCCAGACACGCACCTCTATCCGTGTAAAATGATTTAACCCATGGCAGGCGTCTCCTTTAAATGTCGCCTCTCTCCCCATAAAGCTAAGCCCTCTAGTGGTAGGGGAAAAAGGTTCTGACTGTCTACCCTATCTATGCCAAAAATGGGAGAAGAGGGAATTTGTTTAGCAATCCCGTGTGATCCAGTGGCATATAACGATGCCATGAGAACACTGCTAAGGCAACCTAGATGGTGTAGTGCCAGTAATATGTTTGTGGCTGCAGGAGTCAGTACTTTAGAAGTTATTCTAAGACATCACATGTATAAATTCATTTGCAGGATAAATGACTCTAAAAATGTGCTTATTGTGGCCTTGTCAAACATAAGGGTTAGCACTACACGCTACGAATCCCAGCTATGGAGACACTGGTATCGTTGTCTCGTTGATCATTCTTTTAATCTGGATTTTTAACTTATGTATTGTGTTTTAAAAAATATATAAATTATGATGTTTTTATAAGTGATATACCAAATTATATGTATTTGATGATATTTAATATGCAATGCATTTTTTAATGTAATGTTGCCCCTTGTCTGGACCTTGAGTCCGTAATAATAAAGTTTAACAATGTGAGATCAAACCTTCATAAGGTCATAAGTGATAGAAGAGAGGACTGAGATGAGGAAAAACATTTTCACCCAGGGAGTTGTGCATCTATCGAATTCTCTGCCACAGAAGGCAGTGGAAGCCAATTCACTAGATGTTTTCAGGAGAGAGCTAGATACAGCTCCTAGGGCTAACGGAATCAAGGGATATGGGGAGAATGCAGGAACGGGGTGCTGATTTAGGAAGATCAGCCATGATCCTATTGAATGGCGGTGCTGGCTCTAAGGCACTCCTGCGCCTATTTTCACTCTTTCTATGTAATTAGGCCATTTGGCCCATCAAGTCTACTCCGCCATTCAATCATGGCTGATCTATCTCTCCCTCCTAACCCCATTCTCCTGCCTTCTCCCCATAACCCCTGACACCCGCACTAATCAAAAACCCATGTCCAGCCTTCTCCTAACTCAATCAAATGGGTGAAATGACGATGTCGATGTTTTCATTCAGTGGTGCTTTCATTAAATTGACTCATGGATTTATTTTCCCTTTTTTCTAGCTCTTCATGAATTCCCCGACGATGTCTTTACCAATGACGAGCGGCGGCATGGAGCTATCACTCTCCACCTGATCTGCGTAAGTCATGGTTTGCTACACTCACTGTCCTGCCGGGGTAAAAGAGCTGGCTCCGGCTAATGTAGATGTTGGAGGGTGTCAGTCCACTGATGGGTCACACCTTGCTGTGTGGATGGGTTCGCCAATTGATGGGAGCTTCACATTGGCCTTCAAAAAAAAGCCAAGCAGGTGACTCTGCCTCTGAGGACACAAAGTGCTGGAGGGAGACCATGGGTCAGGCAGCCTCTCTGGACAACATGGATAGGCAACGGTCAGACCTGCGTGATCTGGGAGAACCCAGGTAGGTAGTAGCAGGAACAAGGATAGACACAAAAACGCTGGAGGAACTCAACGGGACAGGTAGCGTCTCTGGAGAGAAGGAATGGGTGGCGTTTCTCTCGTGACGTTTAGAAGGAATGCAGGAACAAAGTAGCTGGTTTACACAAAAGGACACACAGGACTGGACTACCTCAGTGGGTCAGGTAGCAACTCTGGGAAAACGTGGAGAGGTGACGTTTCAGGTTGGGAAGAAGGTGGTCGGGTGTCAGGGGTTGTGGGGAGAAGGCAGGAGAATGGGGTTGAGAGGGAACGAGAGATCAGCCATGATTGAATGGCAGAGTAGACTTGATGGGCCGAATGGCCTAATTCTGCTCCCAGAACTTGTGAACTTATATCTTCCTCGTGGAAGCCCTCGGAACCCATCCCTTCAACCAAGCTACAGCTCATTATCCAGATTATCTCCTGATATAGAAACATAGAAAATAGGTGCAGCAGAAGGCCATTCGGCCCTTCGAGCCTGCACCGCCATTCAATATGATCATGGCTGATCATACCTGCCATTCTCCATACCCCATGATCCCTTTAGCCACAAGGGCCACATCTAACTCCCTCAAATATAGCCAATGAACTGGCCTCAACTACCTTCTGTGGCAGAGAATTCCACAGATTCACCACTCTCGGTCCTAAAAGACTTCCCTCTTATCCTTAAACTGTGACCCCTTGTCTGGACTTCCCCAACATCGGGAATAATCTTCCTGCATCTAGCCTGTCCAACCCCTTAAGAATTTTGTAAGTTTCTATAAGATCCCCCCTCAATCTTCTAAATTCTAGCGTGTACAAGCCGAGTCTATCCAGTCTTTCTTCATATGAAAGTACTGCCATCCCAGGAATCAGTCTGGTGAACCTTCTCTGTACTCCCTCTATGGCAAGATTGAATGGCATATGGGTCTTAATTGTGATGGTGTTTATTTCATTACTCTTCAGTGGAAGATGCCGTAGAAATACAAGTTATTTTTCTCTGTTGAAATCCGTGGGTGTGTGATTTCCAGTAAAAAAATATTGCTGGAAGCGTGAAATATTGCTGGTTAGTTCATCCGCTTCACCAGCAAAAACAAGTCGTGGCTATGTGGTGGTGGGTGGATCGCGAGCTAACAGCTACTTGGTGGACCATCTTCTAACAGCTGCTTGGTGGAAGATCTTCTAGCTGCAATGCTGCCTCCACATTAGCTGCAGGTTTAGAAGCAAAGAATGTCTGGAGTGACTCAGCAGGTCAGCCAGCTTCTCTGAAGAACATGGATAGGTGACGTTTTGGGTTGACATGGCACAGTGGCGCAGCGTTAGAGTTGCTGCCTCACAGCGCCAGAGACCCGGGTTTGATCCTGACTACGGTTGCCGTGCGTACGGAGTTTGTACGTTCTCCCCGTGACTGGGTGGGTTTTCCCCAGGCGTTCCGGTTTCCTCCCACATTCCAAAGTAGTGCAGGTTTGTCAGTTAATTGGCTTCTGTGAATTGTTCCTAGTGTATAGACAATAGACAATAGGTGCAGGAGTAGGCCATTCGGCCCTTCGAGCCAGCACCGCCATTCAATGTGATCATGGCTGATCATCCTCAATCAGTACCTCGTACCTGCCTTCTCCCCATATCCCCTGACTCCGCTATTTTTAAGAGCCCTATCTAGCTCTCTCTTGAAAGCATCCAGAGAACTTGCCGTCATCGCCCTCTGAGGCAGAGAATTCCACAGACTCACCACTCTCTGTGAGAAAAAGTGTTTCCTCGTCTCCGTTCTAAATGGCTTACTCCTTATTCTTAAACTGTGGCCCCTGGTTCTGGACTCCCCCAACATCGGGAACATGTTTCCTGCCTCTAGCATGTCCAAACCTTTGAGAATCTTATATGTTTCAATGAGATATCCTCTCATCCTTCTAAACTCCAGAGTGTACAAGCCCAGCCGCTCCATTCTCTCAGCATGTGACAGTCCCGCCTTCCCGGGAATTAACCTTGTAAACCTACGCTGTACTCTCTCGATAGCAAGAAGAGAGCTAATGTATGGAGGGTGTCGCTGGTCGGCGTGGACTAGATGGGCCAAAGGGCCTGTTTCGTCGCTGTATCTCTATACGAAACTAAACTAAAACCAACCCTTCTACAGACTGTCAAAGAAGGGCCTCGACCAGAAACGTCACCTATCCGTGTTCTCCAGAGATGCTGCCTGACCTGTACTCCAGCACTTTGTGTCCCTTAGCTCCAAGTTTAATTTAGCTTCTCAGTTTAGACTAGGGCCAATTTTACTATTTTACCGAGGCCAATTAGTCTACAAGCCTGTACGTCTTTGGAGTGTGGGGGGGAACAGAAGCACCCGGGAAAAAAGGAGAAAGTACAAATTCCAAACAGACAGAACCCGTTGTCAGGATCGAACCCGGGTCTCTGGTGCTGTAATGCAGCAACTCTACTGCTGTGCCAGCCCCTAGTAGCCCCTTGTGGTAGTACGTTGTAGAACGTTGCAGGGGGTTAGACTGGGAGCAGCTGAACCCTGGCTCTGTACCTGGACTCTGTGGTGAGTCCTGCAGTAGTTGTGAGCCATACTGAGCCACGGGTTGAACACATATTGTATCTGGCTTGTACCTTGTTTACACCTCTAGGCAGCTGCCTCATGCAGCCCCATCCATGTGAATGGAGTAAACCCACCTTCATTAAAAAAAAGGAAAAACAAGTTTCTCTACTTCCCTGTTCAAAAATGTTTTTTTCTTTTTAATTAATTGATAGTGGTTTTTTATTTTTAAAAATCACTGTTTTATTAAATATATATTTTATTTTTATTAATCAAGGGCAGCACAGTGGCGCAGCGATAGAGTTTGTGCCTCACACGTGCCAGACACCCGGGTTTGATCCTGACTAGTGATGCTGTCTGTACGGAGTTTGTACCTTCTCCCTGTGACCGCGTGGGTTTTCTCCGAGTGCTCCAGTTTCCTCCCATGTTCGGAGTTTGGAGGTTAATTGGCTCCTAGTGTGTAGAATGCAAGACTGGGATAACATAGAACTAGTGTACTTGGATGTCTTGTGGTTTTGGATGGAGCTGTTCCCAAACCAAACTGTGATGCATTCCAATAAAACGCTTTCTGCTGCACTTCTGCAGAAGTTGGTGAGAGTTGTTGGGGACATGCCCATCTTTCTATTCTTCCTAAACCTTCTAAAGAAGGAGGCGTTTGAGTGCTTTCATGGCCAATGCTTTGATGTGGTTGGTCCAGGACACGTTGCTGGTGATATTTACTCCTTGGAACGTCAGGCGGTCACGGTGGCGCAGCGGTAGAGTTGCTGCCTTACAGCGATCGCAGCGCCGGAGTCCCGGGTTCGATTCCGACTACAGGTGCTGCCTGTACGGAGTTTGTACGTTCTCCCCCGTGACCCGCGTGGGTTTTCTCCGAGGTCTTCGGTTTCCTCCCACACCCCAAAGACGTGCAGGTTTGTAGGTTAATTGGCTTGGTAAAATTGTCCCTAGTGAGTGTTGGATTGTGTTAATGTGCGGGGATCGCAGGTCGGCGCGGACCCGGTGGGCCGATGGGCCTGTTTCCGCGCTGTAAATTAAACTAAAGTAAACTGAACATAAATCTTTCAACCATCTCGACTTCATGCTATCAATGTTTACTGGGGATAGTCACTAAATACTAGAATAACTCAGTGGGACAGGCAGCATCTCTGGAGAGAAGGAATGGGTGACGTTTTGACCCTTCTTCAGATTGCTGGAATCTTGCATAGAACACAGTCTTGTCTCGACCTGAAGTCACCCATTCCTTCTCTTCAGAGATGCTGCCTGTCCCGTTGAGTTACTCCAGCATTTTGTGTCTAACTTCGGTGTAAACCAGCATCTGCAGAATCCTTCCCACACAATGCAAACCGGGATATGTTTACCGTGTACAAGGTCCAATGCCGCAGTAAGAACCCAGGCCTTGGTGATTAACTGTTGGGGAACAAAATGCTCGAACACGCCCACAGAGAGGTCGCCCGCATGAAACAGGAACGGACGCTCACAGCTGGGGCACCACAGCTCTGTGCCTTATCCACACCGCAAATGTTTACTCTTCCTGCATGACAATCTCTAAAATGTATAACTATGAGCCTAAAAAATCAGCAATCAAATATGCTGCAATGAATACAGCTAGGCTTCATAGAAAATAGGTGCAGGAGTGGGCAATTCGGCCCTTCGAGCCAGCACCGCCATTCAAAATGATCATGGCGGATCATCTAAAATAAGTACCCCGTTCCTGCTTTCTCCCCATATCCCTTGATTCCGTTAGCCCTAAGAGCTAAATCTAACTGTCTCTTGAATACATCCTGCATTGTATCTGCCTCATTGACCACTGGACTGCATGGCAAAATTAATATGAAGATTGACACAAAATGTTGCGAGTAACTCAACGAGTCAGACAGCACCTCTGGAGGAAGAAGTCTGAAGAATGGTCTCGACCCGAAACATCACCTGTTCCTTTTCTCCAGAGATGCTGTCTGACCCGCTGAGTTACTCCAGCTTTGTGTGTTTAAACCAGCTTCTGCAGTTCCTTCCTACATAACCTTTGAAGAGGTTACTAGGGAAATTGACGAGGGTAAAGCAGTGGATGTTGTCTATATGGACTTTAGTAAGGCCTTTGACAAGGTTCCTCATGGAAGGTTGGTTAAGAAGGTTAAACTGTTGGGTATAAATGCAGGAATAGCAAGATGGATTCAGCAGTGGCTGAATGGGAGAAGCCAGAGGGTAATGGTGGATGGCTGTTTGTCGGGTTGGAGGCAGGTGACTAGTGGGGTGCCTCAGGGATCTGTGTTGGGTCCTTTGTTGTTTGTCATGTACATCAATGATCTGGATGAAGGGGTGGTAAATTGGATTAGTAAGTATGCAGATGATACCAAGATAGGGGGTGTTGTGGATAATGAAGAGGATTTCCAAAGTCTACAGAGTGATTTAGGCCATTTGGAAAAATGGGCTGAAAGATGGCAGATGGAGTTTAATGCTGATAAATGTGAGGTGTTACACCTTGGCAGGACAAATCAAAATAGGACGTACATGATAAATGGTAGGTAATTGAAGAATACAGTTGAACAGAGGGATCTGGGAATAACCGTGCATAGTTCCTTGAAGGTGGAATCTCATATAGATAGGGTGGTAAAGAAAGCTTTTGGTATGCTAGCCTTTATAAATCAGAGCATTGAGTATAGAAGCTGGGATGTAATGTTAAAATTGTTCAAGGCATTGGTGAGACCAAATCTGGAGTATGGTGTACAATTTTGGTCGCCCAATTATAGGAAGGATGTCAACAAAATAGAGAGAGTACAGAGGAGATTTACTAGAATGTTGCCTGGGTTTCAACAACTAAGTTACAGAGATAGGTTGAATAAGTTAGGTCTTTATTCTCTGGAGCGCAGAAGGTTAAGGGGGGACTTGATAGAGGTCTTTAAAATGATGAGAGGGATAGACAGAGTTGACGTGATCAAGCTTTTCCCTTTGAGAATAGGGAAGATTCAAACAAGAGGACATGACTTCAGAATTAAGGGACAGAAGTTTAGGGGTACCATGAGGGGGAACTTCTTTACTCAGAGAGTGGTAGCGGTGTGGAATGAGCTTCCAGTGGAAGTGGTGGCGGCAGGTTCGTTGGTATCATTTAAAAATAAATTGGATAGGCATATGGATGAGAAGGGAATGGAGGGTTATGGTATGAGTGCAGGCAGGTGGGACTAAGGGAAAAAAGTTGTTCGGCACGGACTTGTAGGGCCGAGATGGCCTGTTTCCGTGCTGTAATTGTTATATGGTTATATGGTTATATGGAAACATAGAAAATAGGTGCAGGGCTTCTTCCTCCAGAGTCGGGCTCGCTGAGTTATTTGTAACATTTTGTGTTGATATTCATATTAATTTTGCTGTGCAGTGTAGTCACAATATTTAAACACTGTGGCTACTCCACTAAACCAAAATAGGGTTGGGGGTGGTCATACAATTTGGGCATTTAAGAGACTTTTGGATAGGGGTGTGGGTATGTGAGGAATAGAGAGAAAAGACTCAACAGTCTCCAGGAATAGGCAAGTTGATGAAAGTTTGGGCAGGTTACTGTGGTTGCCAACTGTCCCGTATTAGCCGGGACATCCCATGTATTGGGCTAAATTGGTTTGTCCCATACGGGACAGCCCTTGTCCCGGATTTGACTGCTGCCACTCTGGTCGAGGGGACTGTCGGGTCGGAGTACCGCATCTGTTCCCGCCTCACCCGTCCCAACATAGTGCATCCCATGGAATGCAGCAGCAGCACCTCGCCCGTGGCCCCGTCGGCCAGCAGTCCGACCTTCGCTTACCGCCGACATCACCACCGCTCCTTCTCATGGCCGATCATTGGTTCATGAGTTGGATGGGGTGCCGGACTTTGCGCGAGATGTCCGGTGCCCGGACCAAAACTCCTCAGCTGGCCCACCAGCTGGGCTTTGTGTGCAGTCCCGCGCCCGGGCCAACTCATCATTCTCCCAGCCACAGCCGAGACGGTCCACGAATTGCAGTCGGGAATTTGTCCCTTATTTTGACCTTTTGTCCCTTATTTGGGAGAGAGAAAGTTGGCAACCCTACCGGTTGCGCTCGTACATGCTGAAGTTTTGGAAGATGGAGACAGAACTCTGGGTGTTCTTGGCTCAGTGCGTGTGAAGAGAATGTGCCCTCTTGAGGAAGAACCCGGGACTTGGAGTCACTGTGTATAAATGAGACGTCTCCTTCTAAAAACAGAGAGGAAGTAAATTGTTCCCTCAATAGGCCATGGGACTTTGGAAGTTCACAAGTTCAAGGAGCAGAATAAATCCATTCAGCCCATCAAGTCTACTCTGCCATTCAATCATGGCTGATCTATCTTTCCCTCTCAACCTCCTTCTCCCCATAACCCCTGACACCCGTACTAATCAAGAATCTGTCAATCTGCGCCTTAAAAATATCCTTTGACGGCCTTCACAGCTGTCTGTGACAATGAAATCCACAGATTCACCAGGCTCTGATTCAAGAAATTCCTTCTCATCGCATTTCTAAAGCTACATCCTTTTATTCTGAGGCTATGGCCTCTGGTCCTAGACTCTCTACCTCTAGTGGAAACATCCTTTCCACATCCACTCTATCCAGGAATTTTCCTTCTCAAAGGGCAGTGTGAGCAGAGTCTTTAGTTGAGTTTAGTTTAGAAACACAGCGTGGAAACAGGCCCTTTGGCCCGCCGAGTCCTCGCCGACCAGTGATCCCCGCACGCGAACCCTTTGGAGTGTGGGAGGAAACCAGAGTACCCAGAGAAAACCCACGCAGTCACGGAGAGAACGTACAAACTCCGTACAGACTGCTTTTCGTTGTACCTCAGTACACATGACAATAAACTAAACTAAACTAAACTTTGGACCTTGACATAGGAGGGTGGCGATTATCTGGGTGGAAAGGCTAATTGGTGAGCATCTGGCTTCTTTGTTTAATTTCTGTGTCTGGCAAACGTCTGATCCAAACAAAGTTGATGGGGTGACGGGGTGTTGAAGGTTTACCCGCAGTCACTTGGACCTCATTAGGTCATGAGTGATAGGAGTAGAATTAGGACATTTGCCCCATCACATCTACTCTGCCATTCAATCATGGCTGATCTGTCTCTCCCTCCAAACCCCATTCTCCAGCCTTCTCCCCGTAACCTCTGACACCCGTACTATTCAAGAATCTATCTATCTCTGCTTTAAAAATATCCACTGACTTGGCCTCCACAGCCATCTGTGGCAAAGAATTCCACAGATTCACCAACCCCTGATTAAAAACGTTTTTTCCTCATCTTCCCAAAAGAACGTCCTTTAATTCTGAGGCTGTGACCTCTGGTCCTAGACTCTCCCAATAGTGGAAACATCCTCTCCACATCCACTGTATCCAAGCCTTTCACCATTCTGCATGTTTCAATGGGGTCTCTCCCTCATTCTTCTAAACTCCAGCGAGGACAGATCCAGTGCCACTAAACGGCAGACCCATCCGGCACATTAAATACTGCCAAATCACAGGGTGGAGGAGGTTGAATGGCCTTGGCTGTGTGTGAGCAGGGGCGGAAAACCCGGGGGGGGGGGGGGGGGGCCAGAGGGGACACGTCCCCCCCCATGTTTTGAGAGGTGGGCGACATCCCCGCCAAGTTAACCTGCCTGGGCTTGCGGGAAATATGGCCAGCGCGGAGAAGCAGCGCTGGTATCCCGTCAGTCCAGACAGGGCTGCTAGTTAACCCGGTGAGACAGGCAGTTGAGCTGCATTTAGCGCTGGATTGAGCCGCCGAAGCCTCGCGCGCGTGTGTGAGTGGGCGCGTGCGCGCGCGGTAGCCAAAAAATCGTGCCCCCCGTCCCCTCCATGTTTTGATAGTGTGTTCCGCTCTTGCCTGTGAGTGTGAGGAAAGCACGGTGGTGCAGCCAGTGGGGCCCCTGCCTCACAGCGACAGAGACCCACGTTCAACACTCACCAAAGATAGACACAAAACATCGCTGCAGAGAAGGAATGGGCGAAGTTTCGGGTCGTGACCCTTCTTCAGACTGAGGGGGGAGAGCGTCCAGAGAGTTTGCATCTTCTCCCTGTGACATCGTGGATTTCCACCGCATTTTTCCGGTTTCCTGCCACATCCTGAAGCCGCACGAGATGGGAGATTAATTGTCCGGTCTAAGTTGCTCCTAGTGTGCAGCTGAGAGGTGGAATCTAACCCTTCCCCCTACAGGGACTTGGGGCAGGAATGTGCCATTTGGCCCCATAATGTGTTTCATGAGATCATCCGGTGGTTCGAGTCCTGCTCTCCCATCCTATCGCCATATCCCTGTCATCCACATACCTGTGCATCTCAGCCTTAGATATTCAGGCAAACCCCCTATCATGGGTTACGGGAGGGGTTTAGTTTATTATTATATATTGTCACGTGTACCGAGGTACAGTGAAAAGCTTTTGTTACGTGCTAACCAGTCAGCGGAAAGACAATACATGATTACAATCGAGCCATTTACAGTATATAGATACATGATAAGGGAATAACGTTTAGTGCAAGGTAAAGCCAGCAAAGTCCGATCAAAGATAGTCCGAGGGTCACCAAAAAGGTAGATAGTAGATCAGGATCCCTCTCTGGTTGAGGTAGGATGATTCATTTGCCCGATAACAGCTGGGAAGAAACTGTCCCTGGATCAGGAGGTGTGTGTTCTATAGAAACATAGAAAATAGGTGCAGGAGTAGGCCATTCGGCCCTTCGAGCCTGCACCGCCATTCAATATGATCATGGCTGATCATCCAACTCAGTATCCTGTACCTGCCTTCTCTCCATACCCCCTGATCCCTTTAGCCACAAGGGCCACATCTAACTCCCTCTTAAATATAGCCAATGAACTGGCCTCAACTACCTTCTGTGGCAGAGAGTGGTTGTGTATACCTTTTGCCCGATGGGAGAGGGGAGAAGAGGGAGTGGCCAGGAGGCATGACTCGATTATGCTGCTGGCCTTGCCGAGGCTACATGAAGCATAAATGGAGTCAATGGAAGGGAGGTTGGTTTGTGTGATGGACTGGGCTGCGTCCACAATTCGCTGCAATTTCACGCAGTCTTGAACGGAGCTGTTCCCAAACCAAGCTGTGGTGCATCCCGTTAAAATGCTTTCTGCGGATCATCTGTAGAAGTTGCTTAGAGTTGTTGGGGACATGCCGATCTTCCTAAGCCTTCTAAGGAAGTAGAGTGGAGTAGAGTCTAGCTTGCATTCCTACAAATCGGCCCGTACCACAAAGATGCGTCATCTGTGCATGGATTGTTTTTTAAATTGTGTATTTATTTACTTTCTTTTCACATAAATTCTGTGCCTGTAAATTTTATTCCACACCTCAAATATTTGGATGGGAATTTGTGAATTCCGTCAAGGCAAATTTCTGCTACAGAAAGTCAGAAACGCCCTTAACACGAGGTGGTGTAGCTGGTAGAGCCGCTGACTCAAAGCGCCAGAGACCCGGGTTTGATCCTGCCCTGGGGTGCTGCCTGTGTGGAGTTCGCCCGTTCTCCCTGTGACCGCGTGGGTTTTCCTCGGGTGATCCGGTTTCCTCGCACATTCCAAAGACGCACATGTTTGTAGGTTAATTGGCTGCTTTATTTATTTTAGTTTAGAGATACAATGCGGACACAGGCCCTTCGGCCCACCAAATCAGCACTGTCCACACATTAACACTATCCTGCACTAGGGACATTTTTTACATTTATACCAAACCAATTAACCTACAAACCTGTATGTCTTTGGTGTGTGGGAGGAAACCGAAGTTCTCTGAGAAAACGCACACAGGTCACGGGGAGAACGTACAAACTCCGTACAGACAGCACCCGTAGCCAGGATCGAACCCGGGTCTCTGGCACTGTAAATGCTGGAAGGCAGCATCTCTACCGCTGCGCCACCGTGCCACACGTGTGTAGGGAGTGGATGAGAAAGTGGAATAACATTGAACTGATCTGAATTAATGATCGATGGTTAGCATAGACTCAGTGGGCCGAAGGGCCTGTTTCCATACTGTGTCCCAAGGTCAGTGTGAATTCAGTGGACCGAAGGGCCTGTTTCCATACTGTGTCCCAAGGTCAGTGGGCCGAAGGGCCTGCTTCCATGCAGTGATGTTTCCATGCTGTATCCCAAGGTCAGGGTGGACTTGCTGGGCCGAAGGGCCTGTTTCCCTGCAATGTTCTAATGCCAGCAAACATAGACATAACTCTGTGATGAAATGTTTCAGTGACACTAGCTTAACTCCCCATCGTAGACCTCTATAAGTAATTCATATCCACATCACAGTCGAAGGAGAGTGAGCTGCATGCTTCGTACTTCGAGGATCCAGTGCCAATTATTCACTCAGGTCCCTGGAGTGGGAATTGAACTCTCAGATTGGAGGACGAGAGGGCAGGGGCACGAGCCACGGCTGACACCTTGCAGTCTCAGTGCATGTGAATTAAGGCCGAGCTGCCGATTGACATGCTGACAGGAAGGTGGAGATTCATGCCTGCAGAGGTCCCTGGGAGCTCCCTTCCGAGTTACAGCGCTCCATGTCATGGAGTTGCTGAGGAGGAGAGGGCTTCGGGAGCCGAGCTTCCCCCGAGGCACAAGGGGGTCAGGGTAGGGTCAAGGGCAGTCGCTTGGAGGGAGCTACAAGACAGACAACTCTGTGGTCCTCTCTGTTCTGTGTCTGATCCTATCCTGGGATGTGAAATCACTAGGTCGAAGGTCACATCATTTTGCTGAGCTTTAAAAAGCAACAACTCACCACCAAAGGCCAGATTCCACTCCATGTCCTGCCAAGAAAACTCTTGTCCCTATTCCAATTGTATTAAGTTTTCAACCAAAATAAAATCAGCATGTCTGCAGCCTAGCACTCCTTGAGGTTAAGTTCAGTTTAGTTTACAGCGCGGAAACAGGCCCTTCGGCCCACAAAGTCCGCGCCGACCAGCTATCACCCGTGCACTAGCACTATCCTACACACACAAGGGTCAACATACCATTTTACCGAAGCCAATTACAATACAATACAATACAATACCTTTTATTTGTCATTTGAACCTCACATGAGGTTCAAACAAAATTTGGTTTCTGCAGCCATACAAGAAAAGAACCAAGACACACACCAACACAATTCACACAAACATCCATCACAGTGAGTCTCCTCCTCACTGTGATGGAAGGCAAAGTCTTATCTCTCCCCTGCTCTCCATTCCTCTCCCGAAGTCGGGGTCAAAGGCCCCGGCGGGCGCTAGCAAGTCCGCGGCCACTCAAAGCCACGCCGGGCGATGTAAGGCCCTGCCCCGGGTCTTGATGTTGGAGCCCCCGGCGGGCGCTAGCAAGTCCGCGGCAATTTAAAGCCGCGCCGGGCGTTGTAAGGCCCCGCTCCAGGTCACTCTGAACCCCGCAATTCGAGCGGGAGAAGTCGCCGTTGCCGGTGCCCCGCAAAGCGGTCTCCCAGCAGGGACCCGCGGGCTCCCGGTGTCACCATCCACCGGAGTCGGGTCGCAGCAGCTCGCCGCCGCAGCTCTCCACGCTCCGAAGCTGGCCAGCTCCACGATGGTAAGTCCGCAGCTCCACAGCTCCGCGGCTCCGCGGCTCCACAGCTCCACAGGCTCCGTGACTTGAGCCTCCAGGTCGTTCCGGTTGGAGGCCGCTCCACGGCGCTAGGCCCCAACGGCAACGGAGACCCGACAGGTAAAAGGTCGGGTCTCCATGCAGGGAAGAGATTTAAAAGTTTCCCCCACCCACCCCCCACGCATACACATTTAAAAACCCGCTACAAACTAAACCCTCAACGGGACAAAAAAAAAAAAAAAAATACACAGACAGACTGCAGAGGCCGCTGCGACGTCGGTCGCGCTGCCCACCCGAAACATACAAACCTGTACATCTTTGGAGTGTGGGAGGAAACCAGAGCACCCGGGGATAACCCACGCAGGTCATGGGGAAAACGTACAAACTCCATACAGACAAGCACCCATTGTCAAATTCGAACCCGGGTCTCTGGCGCTGTAAGGCAGCATCTCTACCACTGCGCCACCGTGCCACCGCTGCAATCGGATTGAAGCATTCTGAATTCTGTCACAAAAGACGGAAAAAATTCCCAAACTAGTCTCGTTGATCATTATTGTCACGAGTGCCGAGGTATAGTGAAAAGTTATTTTGTTGTGTGCTTTCCAATCGAAGAAAAGACTATATGTGATTATAAATCCGACAGTTAGTGTCCATAAAAGTCCGATTAAAACTTACAAAATTCTTAAGGGGTTGGACAGGCTAGATGCAGGAAGATTGTTCCCGATGTTGGGGAAGTCCAGAACAAGGGGTCACAGTTTAAGGATAAGGGGGAAATCTTTTAGGACCGAGATGAGGAAAACTTTTTTCACACAGAGAGTGGTGAATCTGTGGAATTCTCTGCCACAGAAGGTAGTTGAGGCCAGTTCATTGGCTATATTTAAGAGGGAGTTAGATGTGGTCCTTGTGGCTAAAGGGATCAGGGGGTATGGAGAGAAGGCAGGTACAGGATACTGAGTTGGATGATCAGCCATGATCACATTGAATGGCGGAACAGGCTCGAAGGGCCGAATGGCCTACTCCTGCACCTATTGTCTATGTTTCTATGTTTCTATGTAAAGATAGCACAACGGTCTCCAATGAGGTAGATGGGAGTTGAGGAGCGCACGCTAGCTGGCGAGAGAACGGTTCCGTTGCCTTCGCATTGCTTGACAATTTAAGTGGTGCTGAAGGAGATTGGTGTTGTTGCTTGTGGTTTAATGTCAGAGGAGCGCGTGTTCAGCCGTTGCAAATCATTTAGTGAAGAGACTGAAATGTAAACATACGGGATAACAATAGAACTAGTATGAGCGGGTGATCGATGGTGGGCTGAAGGGCCTGTTTCCAAGCTGTAAACCTAAAACAAATATAAGAATAGACAGTCTGAAGAAGGGTCTCGACCCGAATCGCCACCCATTCCTTCTCTCCAGAAATGCTGCCTGTCCCGCTGAGTTAGTCCAGCATTTTGTGTCTATCTTGGATAAGAATAAACGCAATGTGACGGAGATGCAGTCTTTGACGGTGAGGTACGTTTTTATGGAATTCCTGATTTCATTCTTCTGAGAATGGCATTGACTTTCCCACAGTAGGGAAGGTTATTTCAAAGCCATGTTGTCATTGAGTTGCTCAAATGTAGTCCCCAGTGGCCGACTAAAGAATGTGCGTGCCCAGCTTGATAGAAGTTGTGCCAGACCACTGCTGAGTCATCTACTTTCCTCGGAAACTTCGCTTCCGAAACCAAAGCATGCCGCTTTAAAAATAAACTCTTAGAGTCAGAGCAGGGAAACGGGTCCGTCGGCCCAACTTGCCCACACCGACCAACTTGTCTCATCATTAGTTCCACCTGTGTAGGAAAGAGCTGCAGATGCTGGTTTAATTCAAAGGTAGATACAAAATGCTGGAGTAACTCAGCGGGACAGTCAGCATCTCTGGAGAGAAGGAATGGGTGATGTTTCGGGTCGAGACAGTCTGAAGAAGGGTCTCGACCCGAAACGTCAGCCATTCCTTCTCTCCAGAGATGCTGCCTGTCCCGCTGAGTTACTCCAGCATTTTGTGTCCATCAGTTCCACCTGCCCGCGTTTGGTCCATATCCCTCTAAACCTGTCCTATCCGTGACCCGTCTAAATGTTCCTTAAACATTGCAATAGAACCTTCCTCAACTACCTCCTCTGGCAGCTAGTTCCATGCACCCACCACCCTGTAAAAGAAGTTACCCCTCAGGTTCCTTTTGAATCTTTCCCCCCTCATCTTAAACCTAAGTCCTCTGGTCCTCGATTTCCTTACTCTGGGCAAGAGACTCTGTGCGTCTACCCGATCTATTTCTCTCATGAATTTGTACACCTCTATAAGATCACCCCTCGTCCTCCTGTGCTCCAAGGAATCGAGTCCCAGCCTGCTAAACCTCTCCCCGTAAACCCCTGACAACCTTACTAATCAATAATCTGTCTCCTTAGTCTTGCTGACATTGAGAAAAAAGTTGTTATCCCGACACCAGGACACCAGGTTCTCAAACTCCTTCCAGTACTCGATCTCTTCATTATTTGGTATCCGGCCCACAATGGTGGTGTCTTCGTGTGTGTACAAGGAGTAAACAAGGGGCTGAGAACACATCCTTGCAGAGCACCAGTGTTGAGGATTATCGTGGAGGATGATTTGCCCCCCATCCTCACTGATTGGGGTCTTTCCGTCAGGTAGTCGAGAATCGATCAGGATCACCACCCTCTGACTAATGAAATTCCTCCTCATCTTCTTTCTAAAGGAACGTCCTTTTATTCTGAGGCTATGGCCTCTGTTCTTAGACTCTCCCACTAGTGGAAACATCCTGTCCACATCCACTCTATCCAGGCCTTTCACTATTCATATTTGTTTTCGATACCACTTCTTTGAGACAAGGTGGAGAGTCCTTGTAGGAATAGGGAGTGTCTTTTTTCATAAGAAAACTGGACTATGGACAATAGACAATAGGTGCAGGAGTAGCCATTTGGCCCTTCGAGCCAGCACCACCATTCAATGTGATCATGGCTGATCATCCCCAATCAGTACCCCGTTCCTGCCTTCTCCCCATATCCCCTGACCGCTATATTTAAGAGCCCTATCTAGCTCTCTCTTGAAAGCATCCAGAGAACCTGCCTCCACCACCCTGTGAGGCGGAGAATTCCACACACTCACCACTCTCTGTGAGAAAAAGTGTTTCCTCGTCTCCGTTCTAAATGGCTTACTCCTTATTCTTAAACTGTGGCCCCTGGTTCTGGACTCCCCCAACATCGGGAACATGTTTCCTGCCTCTCGCGTGTCCAAGCCCTTAACAATCTTCGACAACTGTTGTGTGGCAGACATGGTGTGATTAGGCAAGAGTTTCTGACCATATGGAGTTGATCTAAATTAGTGACGGAACAGACTCAAGGAGATGAATACTCTACCAGTGTTCTTAATGTTAGTAAGAACAAATTAGTTGGCTTTATTAAACGCTTCTGTCATCGAGTTATAGCCAGGGTTTGCAAATTAAATAAGATTGTGCGTTGATATCAATTTGTAAATCAAATAAAATCTACATTCAGTGTTATAGTTGGCTCCATAATGTACTAAATCGAGTGCTGAACATAAGTGTTTTCAGGAGAAAATATCTTCATTGCCTTGTAGAAAATTTAAAAAAATGTAAGGTTCATCACTCTTGTAAAACCTAAATCACAAAATTTATGAGTTATCTGTCCTCTTATCTGCTCCTGGTGGAAGTGGTATATTTTGCAGTGACTGAGAAATGAACATGATCCGCGTGCTTTCTGGTTTTACGGACTGTTGTAGATCATTTTTCCCCCCTCAAAAAAAGCAGAAAAAAATCCCTAGAAATGCAGGAAATCTGAAGTGAAAGCTGAAAACGCTGGACATACTCAGCAGGCCAGGCAGCATCTGTGGAGAGAGAAACGGCATAAGGGTCTGGTGATCACATATCCACAGGTACTGCCTGCCCTTCTGAGTATTTCCAGCCTTCTCTGTTTCTATGACGATATTTTGACCCTGCTAGTCAACTAGCTCGGATTTACTGCATTATAAATTAGATTATTAGTTTAGTTCAGAGATAAAGCGCGGAATCAGCCCTTTCGGCCCACCGAGCACGCCGCCCAGCGATCTCCACACATTAACACTATTTCACACACACTAGGGACAATTTACAATGATACCAAGCCAATTAATGACTGAATGAATGAATGAATGAATGAGTTTATTGGCCAAGTATTCACATACAAGGAATTTGCCTTGGTGCTCCACCCACAAGTGACAACATGACATACAGTGACAGTTAAGAATGACATATAAAACACTAAACATTAATAATAAAACACCATTAATCAAACATGTGAACCAAACAAAATACCAGAGCATGAGGAGGCTACAGATTTTTGGCTGTTGAGTAGAGCTACTACTCATGGTCAAAAGTTGTTTTTATGTCTGGCTGTGGCAGCCTTGACAGCCCGGAGTCGCCTTCCAGAGGGAAGTGATTCAAAGAGTTTGTGGCCAGGGTGAGAGGGGTCAGAGATGATCTTGCCCGCTCGCTTCCTGGCCCTTGCAGTGTACAGTTCATCAATGGAGGGAAGGTTGCAGCCAATAACCTTCTCAGCCGATCGGACGATTCGCGGCAGCCTCCGGGTGTCGTGCTTGGTGGCTGAGCCAAACCAGACCATGATGGAAAAGGTGAGGACAGACGTGTAGAATTGGACCATCATTGCCTGTGGCAGATTGTGCTTCCTCAGCAGCCGTAGGAAGTACATCCTCTGTTCTACAAACCTGTACGTCTTTGGAGGAAACCGAAGATTTCGGAGAAAACCCATGCTGGTCACGGGGAGAATGTACAAACTCCACACAGACAGCACCCGCAGTCAGGATTGAACCCGGGTCTCTGGCGCTATAAGGCAGTAGCTCTGCTGAAACGCCACCGTGACGCCATTAATGTCAGTGTTTTAATTCTATCCGCCATCTTTAGTCTTTTCAGGCAGAGCTTGACAAAGTAGCACCAATAGACTAGCCGTTTTGTGCAGTAAATCATTGCAGATGGTGCAGGGCTTTCCAGACTATTTGCTTATATGATACCCATTTTAATTCCTTGCGGTTTCTCATGACCTCAGAAGCTAATCAAAGCAAAACACCAATTGAGCAACATCACAAACAGTAATATTGTTATTGAAGTTTACATTTTGCAGAAGAACATGATAATTAGAATATAATTGCGTAATTTTATGGTTTGAAGTTGTAGGAAACACAATATACACAGTGGTTTTCCCACCCTTCCCAACTCTTCATTGCAAACCTCTCTCTGCTATTGCCAATCTAATCTCCTTCGCTCCCTCCTCCTCTTCTAAAAAAGAGAGAGAGCCCAACCGCTAAGAGGAGAAAACCATCCCTCCCTCTAACGAGAAGTGCCTCCCTCTCCCCTTCCGCTCTCTCATTCATCTCCTCTCCATCTCCATCTCCTTCTCTACAGACAGTCTCCCTCCCTCTCTATCCCTTCTCTCCCCTCTCTCTTCCCTCTCTTTTTTCTCTCTCCCTCCCTCTCCATCTCCCTCTCCATCTCCCTCTTCCTTCCATCTTAAAACTCCCTCCCCAGTTATGGATGGGAATGCATGCTGGCCACATCCTGCGAACAAATAAATTGGAAAAAAAAAAAAAAGTATACATAGAAAAGAACAGGGGGAAAAAACCTGTATCGCTTCCACTCGAGGTATTTGGGAGAATTCATCAAGACGACGTCTCAAAGGTACACATCTGGCAACACCAAAGCTCTGTAAGATGAGGGTGATTGTGTACCAACATGGAAGCAGTCAGCTTATCTCTGGAGAGCACGCTGTTTCCCACAGATACGAGCGTGCTTTCATCCAATTTAATTAACACGATCAAAGCCGCTCTCGGCAATCCATTTCCCTCCCCAATATATAAATCTATAAATTTCCCAAGTACATTTTCCCAGCGAGTTATTTTTCAGGAAATGCCTGCTGTCCATTGAAGCACCCTGCACACTTTCCTATGTTGTGTTTTAATGGGGTTTTTTAATCCTGCTCCATCTTTTGGAAAATTATTAAAAGATGTCCTGAGGGTCTCTTAGCAAGTCGTCAACATGGAAAATGGATGCCACAGAAAAAAAAAAAGATTGAATGCTCTTTTTTCTAAAACTAATCGATTTGCAATCAAAACAAACTCAGATTTAAAAAAAATACTGAGTCGATGGAAGTGCAAAAGGGAAAAGTGCTTTCAAAACACATGAGTAAGCAGGAAGGGGAATGTTTCACTGTCTCAGGCAATTCGGTGCAGAGATTAAACGATAATGTACAAATGCATCCAAGGTTCAAGTGGTTTTATGTCACGCCAGTTCCATACATAGTACAAACCTGTGTGAAAATCTTGTGCTGGAGGATACCACACAGTAAATTTAACATTGAATTATAAAATGCATGCATTAAATTATAAAGAGAACATTAAATTATAGACAGAGTCCAGTTCAGGTGAGTTTCAGGGCTGATTGGTTCAGAAGCCACTTCAAAGAGATGGTATCTATTCAACTTCCCGAAAAAGTCTCAGAGAGGAAGTTAACCGCACAATCGTTGGCAACGGGTTCCAAGAGAAAACAACTTCATTATTGAATTAAGACATTTTAAAAGGAATCTGTAAAGTTGTTCCCGAGAGTCCGGAGAAGACTGCAAAAAGTTGTGAACACTGCCCGGTCCATCTCGGGTTCTAACCTCCCCACCATCTAAGGGATTTACCGGAGTCACTGCCTCAAATAGTCAGCCAGCATCATCAGAGACCCCCCACCACCCTGGCAACAAACTCATATCACCCCTGCCATCGGGAAGAAGGTGCAAGAGCCTGAAAACTGTAACGTCCAAGTTAGGAGCAGCTTCTTCCCTATAGCCATGGCTATTAAACACTACAACCTTCAAATACACTCTGAACTACATAGACTTGGGGGCATTGGTTTTGTCGTTTTGCATTATTATTGTTTGCTTTTATGCCTGTGTGTGTGTGTGTGTGTGTGTGTGTGTGTGTGTGTGTGTGTGTGTGTGTGTGTGTGTGTGTGTGTGTGTGTGTGTGTGTGTGTGTTGTATGTGTATGTGTGCATGTATATATATATGTGTGTGTGTATGTGTATGTGTGTGTGTTGTATGTGTGGGCGTGTGTGTGTGTGTGTTGTATGTATGTGTGTGTGTGTGTGTTGTATGTGTATGTGTGCATGTATATATACTGTATGTGTGTATGTGTGTGTACATATATGTGTGTGTGTGTGTGTATATATATATATATATATATACTAGACTAAGTGGGACCCGTTGGGTCCCAGCATCACACGGGAGGGCTGGTCCCCCAATGCAATATTTCACCTCACCACCAATTCCAATATTGGTGGCCAGTGAAGGGGGGGGGGGGGGGGGGGGGGGGGGTTCTGGTGTGCTAGTATAAGTGTTGTGGGCTGAAGGGACTGGTTTCCAGAGGGCTAGTATTGACATTGTGAGCCGAATGGATTTTTGGGCTGGCGGCTCAGTCACTCAAGCCTGTTGTGCTGGCAGCTCACTCACTCACGGCGCGTGGGCTGGCAGTTGACTCACGGCTACTCCTTGAAATTCCATTTCAAGCAGGGTGCAAGGCCACCAAATTCAAGTGCAGTTTCTTACCACTTCAAGCAGGGTGCAAGGCCACCAAATTCAAGTGCAGTTTCATACCATTTCAAGCAGGGTGCAAGGCCACTAAAGAGAGCGAGTCGTGACCTCTCCCTCCTCCATCTTGCAGAGACTGAGCCACGCCCACACTTCTGGGTTTTATAGTCCCTCCCCCCTCCCACCAGAAGGGGCGTGGCCTTCATGGCGTGATTGACAGGAGAGAGAATCTCAACAATTTTTAAACACTAATAACTCTTTTATTTTTCATCGATGGAAAAAATCCTCTTGTCCTGCGTAGCAGAGGGGGACTCTGAGTAAGTTGGCCAAAAATCACAGCCGTAAGTGGCAGCGTTTTCTCTAAAATCAATATACAGAACAACAGGAAGTGGTCAAGATCAGACTTTTAGCATAGATGTGTATGTGTGTGTGTGTGTATGTACATATACATATATATATATGTGTGTGTGTGTGTGTGTGTGTGTGTGTGTGTGTGTGTGTGTGTGTGTGTGTGTGTATATGTGTGTGTATATATATCTTCAGAGTCTGAAGAAGGCTCTCAACACCGAAACGTCACCCATTCCTTCTCTCCAGAGATGCTGCCTGCCCCGCTGAGTTACTCCAGCATTTTGTGTCTATCTTCGGTGTAAACCAGCATCTGCAGTTCCTTCCTACACATGTCACCTCTCCAGAGGTGATGCCTGAGTTACTCCAGCACCTTGTGTGTTTTTTTTGATAAACCAACACCTGCAGTTCCTTGTATCCACAACGATGCTAGTTTACTTGACAAACCAACAAAGCACCTCCCCCAACCACACGGGCAAACTGTACTCATGACCAAAAACACAACGGCAAGCCAGCCAAAGCAGCGGCTTCCCTCCAGCCCCTGACTGGAGATTGATTAACCAATGCAAATTGTAAGTGCAGATCTTGTATGATCCACATCCACAGTACCTAAAAGTGCATAGGAAGGAACGGCAGATGCTGGTTTAAACCGAAGATAGATACAAAGAGCTGGAGTAACTCAGCGGGACAGGCAGCATCGCTGGAGAGAAGGAATGGGTGACATTTTTGGTCGAGACCCTTCTTCAGACGCCGTAGTAAAAAGTGTGCTCTTAACTTGGCCCTGATGGCCCGTTGTCATGGCGGTGGCACTGGGTCGGAGTTGCAGGGGTCAGTGTGGCCTAGCGATGTTGTCAGTGTCCTCCATCGATGCTCTTAAATTAAATTAGATTAAACAAAGCCAAACATAATAATCTTGCTCTAAATGTTTTGCCCTTTATCCGTGTACTGCGGACGGCTTGATTGTAGTCACGTACAGTCTTATCTTTGACTGGATCGTACGCAAACAAAAGCTTTTCACGGTACACGTGACAATAATAAACTGAACTAAACTAAAATCAATCCGGATCACTCACTGAAAGCCTGATTGATGGGGAACCACGCAATCAATGTTGACCCCGGTTGCAATGTCGAAACAAGCAGCTGAAAGTAGCCCTGTAAGACTGGGTTTCTGTAAGAGTTCATTATGTTGAAACATAGAAACATAGAAAATAGCTGCAGGAGTAGGCCATTCGGCCCTTCGAGCCTGCACCGCCATTCAATATGATCATGGCTGATCATCCAACTCAGTATCCTGTACCTGCCTTCTCTCCATACCCCCTGACCCCTTTAGCCACAAGGGCCACATCTAACTCCCTCTTAAATATAGCCAAATGAACTGGCCTCAACTACCTTCTGTGGCAGAGAATTCCACAGATTCACCACTCGCTGTGTAAAAAATGATTTTCTCATCTCGGTCCTAAAAGACTTCCCCAACATCGGAAATAATCTTCCTGCATCTAGCCTGTCCAACCCCTTAAGAATTTTGTAAGTTTCTATAAGATCCCTCCTCAATCTTCTAAATTCTAGTGTGTACAAGCCGAGTCTATCCAGTCTTTCATCATATGAAAGTCCTGCCATCCCAGGAATCAGTCTGGTGAACCTTCTCTGTACTCCCTCCATGGCAAGAATGTCTTTCCTCAGATTTGGAGACCAAAACTGTACGCAATACTCCAGGTGTGGTCTCACCAAGACCCTGTACAACTGCAGTAGAACATCCCTGCTCTTATACTCAAATGAGGTGGAGAAAGACTCCAGGTTCCCACTATGTTCATTAATTAACTGCATTTCCAGCTTGACAACATCTTATAGGAAAGACGTCAAGCTGGAAAGGGTACAGAGAATATTTTACGAGGATGTTGCCAGGACTAGAAGGTCTGAGCTATGGGGAGAGGTTGAGTAGGCTGGGACACTATTCCCTGGAGCGCAGGAAGATGACGGGTGATCTTACAGTAGGCCCCCTTCGGTCATGACTGACCATGGGTGATGCAACCTGGTCAGATGCAAGCCTGGGCGATGTCATATGGAGGACAGGCTGTTGCCCATGCAGCACGTCCTCCCTCTCCACGTCGCTGATCGATCCAAAGGAACAGCAGGGCCGTTACAGTTTGGCACCAGCGCCGTCGCAGGAGCTGCCAGAGCGAGGTTGTAGACAACGACGAGCTGCCTTGGGGGCTCCGACTCCGGATTTTCTTGAGGCTTACTCCAGGAGCCTTTTCCATGACTGGATATGGCCACAAGGCAGTGGAGGTTTTAAATCACATAAGCCCCCACATAAAAAAAAACAGAGAACATTAACACATACTTTTTAAAACACACTAAAAATAACAAAAAATACGGAAAGACAGACTGACCGTTGGCGAGGCTGCCATCGCTGACGGCGCCACCTGGTGGAATGTGGGCAATATTCATGCTGAGTTTTATTGTGCTCCGTGCCATTTGTAAGATATCACCGAACAGTAAGGAAAAAGTTCTATAGGTTTTAATGCCGTCACTCGTCCAGAGCAGATGTAAAGTCAATCTATGATCACGCATCTACAGACCAACATTTTGGGCGGCACGGTGGCGCAGCGGTAGAGTTGCTTCCTCACAGCGCCAGAGATCTGGAGTTGATCCCGACTACAGGTGCTGTCTGAACAGAGTTTGTATGTTCTCCCCGTGACCTCCGGTTTCCTCCCACACTCCAAAGACGTGCAGGTTTGCGGGTTAATTGGCTTTGATAAAAATTGTAAATTGTCCCTAGTGTACAGCTGGTAACAGCTGGGAAAAAAAAACTGTCCCTGAACCTGGATTAGTTCCTGACCTGAAATTGCACACCTATACTCACAAATTGATTTAAATTAAATGTCCTTAATTTTTTGAATTTATTAATTTACGAATTCATTGTCGGATGAAGTCAAGAAAAGTTCCAGCTCTTTTTGATTCTGTAACATCGATGGTATTTTCCTCTGGTGTTAGCAGGCAAGAAATGAGTACGATTGGACCTTTGCCATTTGAGACGCGGCTGACATACTGTATGTCTTGGAATTAGAGAGTTTTGTAGTAATGGCAGGCAGCAAGTCACCCTGGAAACCTGTTAAGTCTGGAGGGTTAATTAACAGCTTCGAAACGTAGATGGATATATTTCCATATTTCCACCAGCCCAGGTCACTCAGGCTAGAGTGAGTTTAATGAATATCCATTAAATATTAGTTTTGTTTAGTTTAGAGATACAGCGCGGAAACAGGCCCTTCGGCCTACCGATTCCGCTCCGACCAGCGATCCCCGTACACTGATTCGAACCTACACATTCAATTTACAATTTTTACCAAAGCCAATTAACCTACAAACCTGTATGTCTTTGGATGGTGGGAGGAAACCAGAGCATGGGAGGAAAAACCCACGCGGTCACGGGGAGAACGTACAACCTCTGTACAGACAGCACCCGTAGTCAGGATCAAACCCGGGTCTCTGGCGCTGTAAGGCAGCTACTCTACCGCTGCACAAGCGTGCTGCCCCTGATTTTGTTTTTTTATTCTGAAGAAGGGTCTCGACCCGAAACGTCACCTATTCCTTCGATCCACAGATGCTGCCTGACCCGCTGAGTTTCTCCAGCATTTTTATCTACCTTTGATTTTTCCAGCATCTGCAGTTCCTTCTTAAACGTGTTATTTTATTCTGTCAGTTCTTTGCAATATTTGTAAGTTTGTTGACATCAGCGAGGTACCGCTGTCATCGTGACAAACACTAATACTCCTCGAGCTATCTTGCCTTACTCTGCACACACTCTGCAACTGTGAATTATTCTCAACTATCACATACAATTCAATACGAACATTTTGTAAGATTTCACTGCAGGCAGTAGAACAGATAAGAATAATTTTGCTCAGAAGTGTCATGGATGCTCCACTTTGCAATAATTACTTTGTGTTGCATCGTGGCCTGGTTCGGCAACTTGAACGTCCAGGAGCGGAAAAAACTGCAAAAAGTTGTGACCACTGCCCAGTCCATCACCGGCTTTGACCTCCCCACCATCGATGGGATTTATCGCAGTCACTGCCTCAAAAAGGCAGCCAACATCATCAAAGACCCACACCATCCTGGCCACACACTCATTTCACCGTTGCCATCGGGAAGAAGGTACAGGAGCCTGAAAACTGTAACGTCCAGGTTCAGGAACAGCTTTTTCCCCACAGCTGTTAAACACAACATCAAATAAGCTCTGAACTGCAACAGTCTATTATTGCACTATATTTGTTATTTAATGAGTATGTGTGCATGTGTATATGCACACACTGAACTTCTTTTCTTCTCCCGTTATGGACCATGTTTACATATTCTGTTGTGCTACAGCAAGTAAGAATTTCATTGTCCTATCTGGGACATAAAACAGTCTTGACTTGAAATAATAGGAATTGTTCAATCACAAATGACACTTATCCTAATAATTCTCTTTCTTTCTATCTCCCACAGACCATATACATGTTCTACGCTCTGGCAATCGTCTGTGATGACTACTTTGTTCCTTCGTTAGACAAAATCTGTGAGGTATGCACTAACCATGAGTGGTACTTGCTCTCGAGCTTGGACCATGCTTTTTGCTGTTGTAGTCAGGCTGGATGCATTAAGTATTTCAATTGCCAATTTATAATTGCTAATATTTCCTATGCTCTCGCTGCTTAATGTTTTTTTTCATAATGTGTCGCTAAAACGTTATCCTGTTGAGTGAGCAAAGAGAATGTCAGAATTCCGCAGCGGTGGCTAATGTGGGAAAGCCATTCTAGATACCCCGAAGCTGTATGTATCGCAATAAGAATAATGAAGGAGACTATTAGAACGGCACAGTGGTAGAGTTGCTGCCTTGCAGCACCAGAGACCCGGGTCCGATCCTAATGATGGGTACGGAATTTGTGCGTTCTCCCCGTGACCCGCGTGGGTTTTCCTCGGCTGCTCCACTTTCCTCCCACAATCCAAAGACAAACAGTGCCCTCCATAAAGTTTGGGACAAAGACCCATCATTAATTTATTTGCCTCTGTACTCCACAATTTGAGATTTGTAATAGAAAAAAATCACATGTGGTTTTAATAAAGACCATTTTTTAACATTTTGGTTTCACCATGTAGAAATTACAGCTGTGTTTATACATAGTCCCCCCATTTCAGAGCACCATATTGTTTGGGACACAGCAATGTCTTGTGAGTGAAAGTAGTCATGTTTAGTATTTTGTTGCTTATCCGTCGCATGCAATGACTGCTTGAAGTCTGCGATTCATGGACATCACCAGTTGCTGGGTGTCTTCTCTGGTGATGCTCTGCCAGGCCCGTATTGCAGCCATCTTTAGCTTATGCTTGTTTTGGGGGATAGCCCCTTTCAGTTTTCTCTTCAGCATATAAAAGGCATGCTCAATTGGGTTCAGATCGGGGGATTGACTTGGCCACTCAAGAATTGACCATTTTTTAGATTTAAAAAACTCCTTTGTTGCTTTCACAGTATGTTTGGGATCATTGTCTTGCTGTAGAATGAACCGCCGGCCAATGAGTTTTGAGGCATTTGTTTGAACTTATAACCATATAACCATATAACAATTACAGCACGGAAACAGGCCATCTCGACCCTTCTAGTCCGTGCCGAACACATAATCTCCCCTAGTCCCATATACCTGCGCTCAGACCATAACCCTCCATTCCTTTCCCATCCATATAACTATCCAATTTATTTTTAAATGATAAAAACGAACCTGCCTCCACCACCTTCACTGGAAGCTCATTCCACACAGCTACCACTCTCTGAGTAAAGAAGTTCCCCCTCATGTTACCCCTAAACTTCAGTCCCTTAATTCTCAAGTCATGTCCCCTTGTTTGAATCTTCCCTACTCTCAGTGGGAAAAGCTTTTCCACGTCAACTCTGTCTATCCCTCTCATCATTTAAAAAACCTCTATCAAGTCCCCCCTTAACCTTCTGCGCTCCAAAGAATAAAGCCCTAACTTGTTCAACCTTTCTCTGTAACTTAGTTGCTGAAACCCAGGTAACATTCTAGTAAATCTCCTCTGTACTCTCTCTATTTTGTTGACATCCTTCCTATAATTAGGCGACCAAAATTGTACACCATACTCCAGAATTGGCCTCACCAATGCCTTGTACAATTTTAACATTACATCCCAACTTCTATACTCAATGCTCTGATTTATAAAGGCCAGCACACCAAAAGCTTTCTTTACCACCCTATCTACATGAGATTCCACTTTCAGGGAACTGTGCACAGTTATTCCCAGATCCCTCTGTTCACCTACATTCTTCAATTCCCTACCATTTACCATGTACGTCCTATTTTGATTTGTCCTGCCAAGATGTAGCACCTCACACTTATCAGCATTAAACTCCATCTGCCATCTTTCAGCCCACTCTTCCAACTGGCATAAATCTCTCTGTAGACTTTGAAACTCTACTTCATTACCCGCAACCCCACCTATCTTAGTATCATCTGCATACTTACTAATCCAATTTACCACACCATCGTCCAGATCATTGATGTACATGACAAACAACAGTGGACCCAACACAGATCCCTGTGGCACCCCACTCGTCACTGGCCTCCAACCTGACAAACAACCATCCACCATTACTCTCTGGCATCTCCCATTCAGCCACTGTTGAATCCATCTTGCTACTCCACCATTAATACCCAACCATACCCAACCATGAGCAGATAGGAAGTGTCCTTACACTTCAGAATTCATTATGCTACTATCATCAGCAGTTGTATCATCAATGATGATAAGTGAGCCAGTACCTTCAGCAGCCATACATGCCCAGGCCATAACACCCCCACCACCGTGTTTCACAGATGAGGTGGTATGCTTTGGATCTTGGGAAGTTCCTTCTCTCCTCCATAATTTGCTCTTGACATCACTCTAATAGTTAATCTCCGTCTCATCTGTCCACAAGACCTTTTTCCAGAACTATGGTTGCTCTTTTAAGTACTTCTTGGCAAACTGTAACCCGGCCATCCTATTTTTGCGACTAACCAGTGGTTTGCGTCTTGCAGTATAGCCTCGGTATTTCTGTTCACAAAGTCTTCTGCGGACAGTGGTCATTGACAAATCCACACCTGACTCCTGAAGAAAGTTTCTTATCTGTCGGACAGGTGTTTTGGGGATTTTTCTGTATTATAGAGAGAATTCCTCTGTCATCAGCTGTGGAGGTCTTCCTTGGCCTGCCAGTCCGTTTGTGATTAGTAAGCTCACCAGTGCTCTCTTTCTTCTTAATGATGTTCCTAACAGTTGATTTTGGTAAGCCTAAGGTTTGTTTAGTCTCAAACATTATGGTGCCCTGAAATGGGGGGACTATGTATAAACACAGCTGTAATTTCTACATGGTGAAACCAAAATGTATAAAAATGGCCTTTATTAAAATCTGACAATGTGCACTTTAACCACATGTGATTTTTTTTTCTATTACAAATCTCAAATTGTGGAGTACAGAGGCAAATAAATAAATGATGGGTCTTTGTCCCAAACATTATGGAGGGCACTGTACAGGTTTGTAGGTTAATTGACTTCGGTAAAGATTGTAAATTGTCCCTAGTGTGTAAGATAGTTCGAGTGTGCGGGGATCGCTGGTCGGCACGGACTCGGTGGGCTGAAGGGCCTGTTTCCGCGCTGGTATCTCTAAACTAAAGCAAGGCGCTTTATAAGCCCCTCCGGACCAATTGTTTTGCTGTGCTTGAAAGCAATACGGCAAGCAACGTTAGAAAGTGGTCAGGGACACTAAATACCAGAGCAACAATATACACGTCCTCAGCACTGACCTGCCCAGAGAGCAAGGCCGCATTCCAGTCTCCAGCCTGAATAGCATTTGATTTTTGAATGGGCTAGAGTTTAATTAACATATTAGACCTTTTGGTCTTAAAACAACAGAGCTATAGAGTCATAGAGTGATACAGTGTGCAAACAGGCCCTTCGGCCCAACATGCCCATACTGGCCAACAATGTCCCAGCTACCCTAGTCACACTTGCCTGCCCTTGGTCCATAACCCTCCAAACCTGTCCTATCCATGTACCCGTCCAACTGTTTCTTAAACGATGGGATAGTCCCAGCCTCAACTACCTCCTCTGGCAGCTTGTTCCATACTTTAACAGGAGATTAATATATATTTATTTTAAAATTATATAATTTAGATAGGTTTTGAGATGCAGCACAGAAACAGGCCCTTCGGCCAACCAAGTCCGCACCGACCAGCGATCCCCGCACACCATCCTACCCACTAGGGACAATTCACAATCTTTACCGATGCCAATGAACCAACAAACCTGTACGTCTTTGGAGTGTGGGAGGAAAGTGGAGCACCAGGGGAAAACCCACGCGGTCACGGGGAGAAGGTACAAACTCCGTACAGACAGTACCCGTAGTCAGGATCGAACCCGGGTCTCTGAGGCAGCAACTCTACCGCTGCGCCACCGTGCCGCCCAAAACGCCACGTCACATATAACCACTGCATTACTGGTAGGCTTGCCTTGATTGTTGATTGCAATGAAGTTTTGCAAAATAACATCTGAGGAGCGAGCCTCGATAAATGATTTAGTGCCTCTGTTAAGTCAGCAACAGGAAGATTGTTACATGCACGCAAAATTAAACCCAGCGGATCTTGGTAACTCACCCACAGGTAGGAGCGGACTTTAACCCAAGTTCCACCGGTCCTTCACATTTCCTTCAATCCTTGGACATCGTCTGAACTCAAGAGTGTAGCTCTTAATAGCAGCAAAGGGCAGAGAGCCCCCTCATCTTCCACAACGTCATGGGAAGCAACCTTCCACATGTGTTTGCTATTTTTTTTTTTTTTCCACTATGCTTCACTGTTTGGTGGAATTCCTCTTCATCCGGGAGAATAACCACACTTCACAGCTGGGCAGCATTTGGTTAATAGCAAGCACATGTAGCAGATGGTATTTAATAAATATTTCACGGAGAGCTGCACTTGAATATTCAGCGATGTGAGGAAATGCAAACACACACTTGAAAGGTTCAAAACGAAGCACTAGTCAAACAGCACAGTGTCAGCATCTACTCTGCTGTTGCAGCTTGGTCGGCTTTTTGTTTTTAGAGATACAGCGTGGAAACATGCCCTTCGGCCCACCGAGTCCGCACCGACCAATGATCGCCCGTGCACCAGCACTATCCTGCATCCTTGGGCCTACTTACAGAAACCAATTAACATAGAAACATAGAAAATAGGTGCAGGAGTAGGCCATTCGGCCCTTCGAGCCTGCACCGCCATTCAATATGATCATGGCTGATCATCCAACTTAGTATCCCGTACCTGCCTTCTCTCCATACCCCCTGATCCCTTTAGCCACAAGGGCCACATCTAACTCACTCTTAAATATAGCCAATGAACTGGCCTCAACTACCTTCTGTGGCAGAGAATTCCACAGATTCACCACTCTCTGTGTGAAAAATGTTTTCCTCATCTCGGTCCTAAAAGATTTCCTTAAACTGTGACCCCTTGTTCTGGACTTCCCCAACATCGGGAACAATCTTCCTGCATCTAGCCTGTCCAACCCCTTAAGAATGTTGTAAGTTTCTATAAGATCCCCCCTCAATCTTCTAAATTCTAGCGAGTACAAACCGAGTCTATCCAGTCTTTCTTCATATGAAAGTCCTGACATCCCAGGAATCAGTCTGGTGAACCTTCTCCGTACTCCCTCTATGGCAAGAATGTCTTTCCTCAGATTAGGAGACCAAAACTGTACGCAATACTCCAGGTGTGGTCTCTTCCATCTTCCATCAATTAACCTGCAAACCTGCACGTCTTTGGAATGTGGGAGGAGACCGGAGCACCCGGAGAGGGTGCAAACTCGGCACAGATGCAGCCCGTAGTCAGGATCGAACCGGGGGGGGGGGTGGGGTGATCTCTGCCGCTGTAAGGCAGCAACTCTACCGCTGCGCCACCGTGCCGCTGGTCACCTTGGTCGTTCTCAGCTAGGTTGCAGGCCCGAATTACCCCCATGCACGTCAAACGTTAGTGTGCAAGCTCAGAGGGAAGGGATCCTCACCTCACCTCAGCTCCCACTCATGAGGTGAACACCTCACTTGGCTGGCGATGGAAGAGGCCCTCCTTCTCAGTTCCTTCCTGTACCACCGGAATCACACTGCCAATGTACGCTGCCCAAAAGGGACAGCGCGGACTGAGAGGAGACGGTTTCCCACCTCCTCTGACAGTGGAGAGTCGTAAGATCATGAGATCATAAGTAATAGGAGCGGAATTAAGCCATTCGGCCCATCGTCTACTCCATTCAATCATGGCCGATCTATCTCTCCCTCCTAACCCCATTCTCCTGCCTTCTCCCCATAATCTCTGACATCTGTCTAACACCTGAGGGTCTGGAGAATGATGCAATGGTCCTTCGTGGTTCATCCCAACCAACTCCATAACAGAGGGCTATGGATTACGGGTGTTAGTTAGTTAGTTTGTTCATTTATTTTATTGTCACGTGTACGGAGGCACAGTGAAATCCTTTTTGTTGCCTGCTATCCAGTCAGCGGAAAGACTATACATGATTACCATCAAGCCGTGCACAGTGTACAGATACAGGATAAGGAGAATAACGTCTAGTACCGGATAAAGTCCAGTAAAGTCCGATTAAAGCTAGTTCTTTGGCCTCCAATGAGGCAGCTAATACTTTAGTTGCCTGATAACCAATTAACCTACCAACCTGTTTAAAATGTGGGGGGGAAGTGGAACATCTGGAGAAAAACCATACAGTTTGTACGTTCTCCCAGTGACTGAATAGAATTGAATTGAATTAAAGTATTCAATTCAATTCAATTCAATTCAATTCAGTCACAGTGAGAACGTACAAACTCCATACAGACAGCACCTGTAGTCAGGAAAGAACCAGGGTCTCTTGCACTGTAAGGCAGCAACTCTACCACTGTGCCACCGTGCCACCCTGAATCCCCCTCATTCCTTGTTTCATCTTCGAGTCCAAAACTTTACCAGTCTTGGTCTTGGCTATATTCCAACTCCTGCGTACAAGATTAATTCCTGCAATGAGGGGATTGACATATGAGGAAAGGTTAAGTAGGCTGGAACTCTACTCTTTGGAGTTTAGAAGAATGAGAGGCGATCTCATTGAAACATATAAGATCGTGAGGGGCCTTGATCGGGTGGATGCACCGAGGATGTTCCCAATGATCGGGGAAACTAGAACTAGGGGACATAGTTGCAGAATAAGGGGGGGCTCTTTTAAAACTGAGATGAGGAAGAACTTCTTCACCCAGAGGGTGGTTAATTTATGGAATTCACTGCCCCAGGGAGCAGTGGAAGCAGAAACTTTAAATATATTTAAGACTAAAATAGATGGTTTTTTAGCTGCCAAGGGGATAAGGGGCTACGGGGAGAGGGCAGGGATATGGACCTAGGTATGGTTAGTATAGTAAGACCTGAGTGATCTCCTGGACAAGTGTCGATCGCCTGGATTGGGGTCGGAGAGGAATTTCCCGGATTTTTTTCCCGAATTGGACCTGGGTTTTTATCCGTTTTTTTGCCTCCCCCAGGAGATCACGAGGTTCTTGGGGTGGAGAGGGGTGATAGCGGTATAAAGGGGAGGGTAGTGTCTTGTGTTCTGTGTCTTGTGTCTACTGTTTGTGGGTAAGTGTGTCTGTTTAGTGTTCAGCCATGAGCGAATGGCGGTGCGGGCTCGACGGACCTGGTGGTCTACTCTCGCACCTACTTTCTATGTTTCTATGTTTCTATGTAAGGCAGCAATAGGTCAGAACATTTTTCGATTCATTTCCAGGTTTATGGATCTCAGAATTCCACAGTTTGAATCTTCAGTATGTTTATATTTTCAAAAGGCATTTGGTTGTAGTTTATCACTTGATTCCTCTGAGACGAAAATGATTTGTTAACTGCCACTGTTAGCGCTTGTTAACTGCCAGTAGTTAACATCATATTAACACTGTTATACAATGTGTCACCAATACATCGATATGCATTCCGCAGTAAATATAATTGCGTTTGACCTTCAAGTATTACTGTTCTACCTGTAAAGTTGTAGCATGAGGTATGGGAGGTTGGAGATTGGTTCAGCAGCAGTTAACGAGTTGTTTTCATGTTGTAAGCTTTAACCAGGGTTGCCACAGGTATCAGTGCGAAG
Organism: Amblyraja radiata; assembly: GCF_010909765.2. NCBI lineage: Eukaryota > Metazoa > Chordata > Chondrichthyes > Rajiformes > Rajidae > Amblyraja > Amblyraja radiata. Next base: position 68,919,151 of record NC_045963.1, read on the forward strand.
CCTCGGCTATTTACACTGTGTGTCCGAGCATGCTGGTGATGCAAAGCAAGGTGGGACGATGTTCTGTGAGGAGCTTGCAAACAGTTTGGAAAGGAATGAATGGAAATTAGTTGCGTGGGCAGGAAGGTGGCAGATGAGGTAGAATGTCTGCAAATTGTTCACTCCGATGGGAAGAATTTAAAATCAGAGCAACTTTTAGATGGAAATCATTTAATATTGATGTTCAGAGAGGACCTGGCATTGAGTCAAACAGCACGAAAACAGGCCCTTCAGCCCAAACTGTCCGCTGACCAAGATGCCCCATCTACACTGGTCCCACCTGCCTGCGTTTGGTCCATATCCCTCTTAACCTTTCCTAGGAAGGACATTCTTGCTATTGAGGGAGTGCTGCAGCATAGGTTCACGAGGTTAATTCCCGGGATGGAGGGACTGTCATATGATGAAAGAATGGAACGACTGGGCTTGTATTCACTGGAATTTAGAAGGATGAGAGGAGAACTGGGATGGGAAGATTGCAACCTTCATGTGGTCCGCCCTGTTTCGACGAATGCAATCAACCTGGCGTGCACAATCAAATAAGATCAAATAGAACAAGTTGTCCTACAACTTTAGGCTGTGCACGCCATATGTAAGAAGAAGAAGAGGGAATCTTATAGAAACATATAAAATTCTTAAGGGATTGGAAATGCTAGATGCAGGAAACATGTTCCCAATGTTGGGGGAAGCCCATAACCAGGGGCCACAGTTTAAGAATAAGGGGTAGGCCATTTAGAAATGATATGTGGAAAAACAAAAATCACACCGAGTGTTGTGAATTTGTGGAATTCTCTGCCACAGAAGGCAGAGATTCACTGGATGCATTCAAAAGAGAGTTAAGAGCTCTTAGGGCTTGCAGAATCAAGGGATATGGGGAGAATGCAGGAAGGGGGTACTGATTGTGGATGATCAGCAATGATCACGTTGAATGTCGGTGCTGGCTCGAAGGGCCGAATGGCCTACTCCTGCACCTATTGGCTATGTATCTATGTTTCCACCCATGCACCTGTCCAAATGTATTTTAAATATTCCTTGCACACAAGTCAAGGAAGGGGAACAGGTACACTGGCAGTTACAGTAAGAACAATGGACTTCATTTACCTCATTGGAGATCCTCAGACTATCTTTGAATGGACTTTGAAGATAGACACAAAATGCTGGAGTGACTCAGCGGGTCAGGCAGCATCTCTGGAGAAAAGGAACAGCGGTGACATTTCAGGTTGAGACCCTTCATATCGGACTTTACTGGACTTTATCTTGCACTGAACGGTATTCACGTTACCCCTTCCTCACGTATCTGTACACTGTGGACGGCTTGATTGTAATCATGTATTGTCTTTCTGCTGACTGGATAGCACTCAGCAAAAGCTTTTCGCTGTACCTCGGTTCACGAGGCAATAAACCAAACTCAAACTCAAGTGGGATTTAAAAAAAAACAAAGAATAAGGATGTGTACAGGACTTTGGTGAGCCCATTCTTTATACAGTCTTTATACAGGACGCTTTATGCAGTGTTTAAGAAGGAACTGCAGATGCTGGAAAATCGAAGGTACACAAAAAGGCTGGAGAAACTCAGCGGGTGCAGCAGCATCTATGGAGCGAAGGAGATAGGCAACGTTTCGGGCCGAAACCCTTCTTCAGACTTTATGCAGTATTAGTTTCTTCACCTCAAGTAGGATTTAGTTGTTTGGGCCTCGGGTAATGGAGGACAAGTATGATGCTGGTTTAGTGGTGTTTAAATTCTTGGTTTAGTTTAGAGATTCAGTGTGGAAACAGGCCCTTCGGCCCACCAAGTCCACACCGACCAGTGATCCCCGCACACTAACACTATCCTACACACACTAAGGACAATTTACAATTTTTCCAAGCCAATTAACCTACAAACCAGTACGTCTTAGGAGTGTGGTAGGAAACCGGCCCTCCCAGGGAAAACCCACGCAGGTCACTGTGAGGACGTACAAGCTCCACACAGACAGCACCCATTGTCAGGATCGAACCCGGGTCTCTGGCGCTGCAAGGCAACAACTCTACTGCTGGGCCACCGTGCCAGCCATTCTCAGGTGCAACTGAGGTTTGAGGTGACAGGCCCATCAAAGAGCCCACTGTAACTGGGTGTATTTCATTTGCCAGGCCAGTGAATCTGATAGATCTTGCGAATGCTTTCAGAGTATAATTTGGAAAATCAATGTTGTTAGAATAATTAGATGACCAAGTAATCGGGTTGCTTAGAGCTGCCAGTCTCAGTGAATTGATGGGGGACAGAATGGAAGCCACCAGCTTTATAAAAACATTGCGGGTAGACAAAAATGCTGGAGAAACTCAGCGGGTGAGGCAGCATCTATGGAGCGAAGGAATAGGTGACGTTTCGGGTCGAGCCCCTTCTTCAGAATCAAAACAGTGTGAGCAGCTTTGGGCTCCATATCTGAGGAAGGAAAACGTGCTGGCGTTGGAGAGGGTCCAGAGGAGGTTTACGAGAATGATCCCAGGTTTATCATATGATGAGCGTTTGACATCACTGGGCCTGTACACGCTGGAGGTTAGAAGGATGAGGGAGAACCTCATTGAAACTTACCGATTAGTGAAAAGCCTGGATAAAGTGGACGTGGAGAGGATGTTTCCACTAGTGGGAGAGTCCAGGACCAACGGACATTGTCTCAGAATAAAATGACATAACCTTGGAAAGGAGATGGGGAGAAATTGCTTTAGTCAGAGGGTGGTGAATCTGTGGAATTCATTGCCACAGGCAGCTTGGAGGCCGTCATTGGGTATTTTAAAGGCTGAAATTGACAGATTCTTGATTTGTGTCGAGGGTTATCGGAAGAAGGCAGGAGAATGGGGTTGAGGGGGAAAGATAGGTCAGCCATTATTGAATGAAGGAGTAGACTTGATGGGCCGAATGCCGATCCTACAACTTATGAAGTTATGAACTTATGAAAACAAACATGATTTTCATTTGTTTATGGACACGCAATGTGAATTGATACAACTAAATGATGACTGCATGATAAAAGAGCTTTCTGATTTCTCTGTCGCCCTCTTGCATTTGCAAATGAATCTCAGCAGATATATTTTCTTCCCCGTACCACTGTCCCTTTAAGAGTTCAAAATGAACTGACACCATTTTGATGAAGTTTCTCATCAATGCAAGTCCACTGTGAAAAACAAACACTGCCAGAATTGGCACTTGGCATATAACACCCCACAAAAGACAGATGCCAGTTTTTAACACAGGACCTAGCCTTTTAGAAGTGTTATTGAGGAAGAAGGGTGAACAAGGAAGGCTGACTCACAGGTCAGAAACGATGAATAGTGAGCATCTGTTCAGGATGAGTAAACTCTGTGTTGTAATTCAACTCTGCTGAGCATTAAGGTGGATAGGTCCAGGGGGCCTGGTGGGATCTCTCCCAAATTAGTGAAACATAGAAACATAGGAAATAGGTGCAGGAGTAGGCCATTCGGCCCTTCGAGCCTTCACCGCGATTCAATATGATCATGGCTGATCATCCATCCTGTACCTGCCTTCTCTCCATACCCCCTGATCCCTTTAGCCACAAGGGCTACATCTACCTCCCTCTTAAATATAGCCAATGAACTGGCCTCAACTACCTTCTGTGGCAGAGAGTTCCAGAGATTCACCACTCTCTGTGTGAAAAATGTTTTTCTCATCTCGGTCCTAAAGGATTTCCCCTTTATCCTTAAACTGTGACCCCTTGTCCTGGACTTCCCCAACATCGGGAACAATCTTCCTGCATCTAGCCTGTCCAACCCCTTAAGAATTTTGTAAGTTTCTATAAGATCTTCTAAATTCTAGCGAGTACAAGCCGAGTCTATCCAGTCTTTCTTCATATGAAAGTCCTGACATCCCAGGAATCAGTCTGGTGAACCTTCTCTGTACTTCCTCTATGGCAAGAATGTCTTTTCTCAGATTTGGAGACCAAAACTGTACACAATACTCCAGGTGTGGTCTGACCAAGACCCTGTACAACTGCAGTAGAACCTCCCTGCTCCTATACTCAAATCCTTGTGATAGGCCTGGATAGAGTGGATGTGGAGAGGATATTTCCACTAATGGGAGAGTCTAGGCCCAGAGGCCATAGCCTCAGAATTAAAATTAAAGGATGATCCTTTAGGAAGGAGATGAGGAAGAATTTCTTTAGTCAGAGGGTGGTGACGCTGTGAAATCCATTGCCACAGAAGGCTGTGGAGGCCAAGTCAATGGATGTTTTTTAAGGCAAAGATAGATTCTTGACTAGTATGGGTGTCAGGAGTTATGTGGAAAAGGCAGGGCAATGGGGTTGAGATGGAAGGATAGATCAGCCATGATTGAATGGTAGAGTAAACTTGAAGGGCTGAATGGCTGTGGCCTTGTCAAATTTTTTTACATCTTCAACCAAAGGCAAGGTCCCGGAGGACCAGAGAGTAGCCAGTGTTGTTCCCTTTGTTTAGTTTAGTTTAGTTTAATGATACAGCGAGAAACAGGCCCTTCGGCCCACTGAGTCCACGCTGACCAGCAATCCCCGTACACTAGCACTTTTCTGGCGCAGCGGTAGAGTTGCTGCCTTACAGCGAATGCAGCGCTGGAGACCCAGGTTCGATCCCGATTACGGGTGCTACTGAGGTGCTGTTTGCACAGAGTTTGTACCTTCTCCTCGTGACCTGCGTGGGTTTTCTCCGAGATCTTCGGTTTCCCGCCACACTCCAAAGTCGTACAGGTTTGTAGGTTAATTGGCTTGGCAAATGTAAAAATGGTCCCTAGTGGGTGTAGGATAGTGTTAATGTGCGGGGATCGCTGGTCAGCGCGGACCCGGTGGGCCAACGGGCCTGTTTCCGCGCTGTATCTCTAAACTAAACTGGGGACAATTTACAATCTTTACCGAAGCCAATGAACTGATTATAGGAGACGTGCGGGCCAGGTTTGTTTACACGGAACGGGCGGGTATCTGGAACGTTGTGCCAGGGGTGGCAGAGGAAGCAGATCCAATAGTGAATTTTAGATGGTGTTTAGATGCACACATAGATATGCAGGGAATGGAGGGCTATGGGACCACGTGCAGGCAGAACAAATTAAGTTAATTTGGCATCATGGTGCCACAAACATCGTGGGCCGAATCTGGTCCTTTGCTGTAGGAAGGAACTGCAGATGCTGGTCTGCACCGAAGATAGATACAAAAAGCTGGAGTAACTCAGCGGGGACAGGCAGCATCTCTGGAGAGAAGGAATGGGTGACGTTTCGGGTCGAGACCCTTCTTCAGACTGTCTTCTTCTTTCGTGTCCATTTTCCATGTTTCAAATGTTGACATCCCTGTCATCATCCGTTCAGTGGAAGCCATCACTTGTTGCAGAAGATGATGGTGGTGGCAGAATTAGCTCGGGGTATTTCCAGTTTCCAGCCCCGCGACGTGGACGCTTCTGCTGTGGGGCCCTTCGGACGGTCTGAAGAAGGGTCTCGACCCAAAACGTCACCCATTCCTTCTCTCCCGAGATGCTGCCTGTCCCGCTGAGTTACTCCAGCGTTTTGTGTCTACTGTTCCTTTTGCTGCACGGTTGGTTCTACGGCCTAATTGCCGTGGTGACGACCTACTCTGACATGTTCTCTCTGTGTGCCTTCTCTTCCACAGCGACTCCATCTTAGTGAAGATGTGGCGGGAGCCACGTTCATGGCAGCTGGAAGCTCAGCCCCCGAGCTCTTCACCTCCGTCATAGGTAACCCATCCAGATCACGCGGGCTTATATTTCCCCCACCTTGTTAAGCCCCCTGTTGATCGGTGTGACGTTAATATCGGCAAGAACCTTAATTTGTGCATAGCACATTCTTTATGGGAATATGGGGGTCCGCCAGAGATTATCCGGCAACTGGTGGTCCGTCACCTCCTTTAATGCAGACAAAATTAATCCAGACAGAATTTAACCCCCCCCCCTCCACCCCGCCCAAAGTTCCCTTGAAAATGTGGCACCTAGGCCGGGTGAGGCAGCCAATCGTTACCTCATCCACAGAATCACCACCCTCTGGCTATAGACATTTCTAAGAAAGAACTGCAGATGCTGGAAAAATCGAACGTAGATAAAAATGCTGGAGGTGGAAATTTCTCCTCATCTCCTTCCTAAAAGAACGTATTTTAATTCTGAGGCTATGACCTGTAATCGTAGACTCTACCACTAGTGGAAACATCCTCTCAACATCCACTCTATCCAAGCCTTCCACTATTCTGTACGTTTCAATGAGGTCCCCCACCCCTCATTCTTCTAAACTCCAGCGAGTACAGGCCCAGTGCCGACAAACGCTCATCATAGGTTAACCTACTCATTCCTGGGGTCATTCGTGTCAACCTCCTCTGGACCCTCTCTAGAGGCAGCACATCCTTCCTCAGATAGGGTGCCCAGAATTGCTCACAATATGCGTCCTGACCAGCTCCTCGTGGAGCCTCGACATTACATCCGTTGCGAGGAGTGTGTTGCTATCCGGCGACCACGTGAATGCATGCACATCATTACTCACACTCGCCTTTCCACTTTTCAGGGGTGTTCATCACGAAGGGGGACGTGGGAGTGGGAACCATCGTGGGCTCTGCGGTGTTCAACATCCTCTGCATCGTTGGAGTGTGCGGACTTTTTTCGGGAATGGTAAGCTAACCTTCGGCAGCCGCCTGCAAGGAACCAGCAGCGGAACGCTGGGAACCACAGGCAGCGTCAACACACCTAAACAAGATGCATCTTGTTTGCAACCACGTTATGTAGTTTGAGAATAGCGCGGAACAAAACACAGTAACACATAAAAGTGCTAGAATTGGCGTAAATTGGCCCGTTTAGAGAGGATGATGAGGTAAAATATTTCGTTTAGTTTAGAGATACAGCGTGGAAACAGGCCCTTCAGCCCACCGTGTCCGCGCCGAACAGCGATCACCCCGCCCACTAACACTGTGCTGCAAACACTAGGGACAATTACGCCAAGCCAAGCCAAGCAACCTATAAACCTGTTCGCCTTCGGAGTGTGGGAGGAAACCGGAGATCCCGGAGAAAGCCCACACAGGTCACGGGGAGAACGTAAAAACCCAGTACAGACAGCACCCGTAGTCAGGATCGAACCCGGGCGTCTTGCACTGTGAGGCAGCAACTCTATCGCTGCGCCACTGTGCCACCCTATTGTTGGTGTGTCTGAACTTGAATGTGTTGATAAGCAGTATGAGAAAGAGCAGCAGTACCGCCACAATCTTTCCACGGAGTCATTCAGATTGGGAACAGGCCCTTTGGCCCACTGCGTCTGTGCCAACCACCAGTACCTATTTCCGCAAACGCACCTATCCCCTGTACTCACCCCACAAGCCACATCTACTGAATCATGAGAGGAATAGATCGGGTAGATGCACAGAGTCTCTTGCCCAGAGTAGGGGAATGGAGGACCAAAGGACACCGGTTCAAGGTGAAGGGGAAAAGATTTAAGAGGAATCCAAGGGGTAACTTTTTCACACAGAACAAGCTGCCAGAGGAGGTAGTTGAGGTTGGGACTATCCAATCGTTTAAGAAACAGTTAGACAGGTACATGGATAGGACAGATTTGGAGGGATGTGGACCAAGCGCAGGCAGGTGGGACTTGTGTAGCTGGGACACTGTTGGGTTGGTGTGGGCAAGATGGGCCGAAGGGCCTGTTTCCACGCTGTATCACTCTATGACTGTATTCACATACCATAAGTCCTTGCAGATTTATACTGCTCACCAATGTGATTCTACCACTCACCTATGTACCATGGACTACACAGAGTGGCCAATAAATCTGCAAATCTTTGGGATGTGGGAGAAAACTGGAGGAAGCCCATGCAGAAGCCCAGGGAGAATGTGCAAACTCGACACAAAGAGAGTTGCCTAGGTCAGGATTGAACCGGGTGATTGAGGTTGTGAGGCAGCGGCCGCAATATTGTGCTGTCCCCCCGCAAACATGAAATGCATTCATGATTACATCAAAGGAACACCATCTCCAGGATTATAGCTTGTTTCTGGGGGTTGACTGAAGGCAGCCAGTTTAAAAAGTAATCTGGTTTAAATGATGACCAGGTGAGAGTCAGCTTTGTTGGGTGGACCCAGAGTTACGTACAGGAACTGTGTTTGCCAATTAAGTCACCGTCACCTGGTGTCACTCCTGAAAGTGGTGCTAAATCTGCACAAATCTATCTATTCTCAAGAATCTATCTACTCTCGAATCCCGCTTGGAGTGCATACTGTCGTTGTGTCCTTGGGCAAGACACTTCACCCACCTTTGCCTGTGTGTGAATGTGTGTGAGTGATTGGTGGTGGTCGGAGGGGCCGTAGGCGCAGATTGGCAGCCACGCTTCCGTCAGTCTGCCCCAGGGCAGCTGTGGCTACAGAAGTAGCTTACCACCACCGAGTGTGACTGAGGAGTGAATGAATAATGCGATGTAAAGCGCCTTGAGTATTAGAAAGGCGCTATATAAATCCCATCCATTATTATTATTATCATTACTTTGCCTTAAAAATATCCACTGATCTGGTCTCCACAGCCTCCTGTGGCAATGAATTCCACAGATTCACCACCCTCTAAGAACCTTTAATTCTGAGGTTATGACCTCTGGTCCTAGACTCTCCCACTAATGCAGGGGTCGGCAACCTGTTCTGCATAGGGGCCAGGACCCATGTCTGTGAGCTGATGGTGGGCCACATATATCACCATAGTTAATAAATGAAGGTAATAATAATACATACTAACTAACTAACTAAATTAGTGATTAGTAATAATAAATACTAATAATACATAAATTAGTAATAATAAATACTAATAATACATAAATTAACAATAATAATAATAAATACTTTATTAATCCCCTTATTCAGGGGAAATTCAGATGTCCTTGCAGCACACTAATAAAAATACATAGCATTAAAAAAGTTTAACATTAAAACATAAAAACAAAGGCACAAAGTCCAGTCTATCCCCATGTCCACCTATAGTCGGGCCTATTGAGGCCTCCACAGTCGCCGCTACGGAGGCCCGATGTTCCTGGCCGTTCTCACCTGTACATACATAATAGTATGTATTAGTAATAATACATATTAATAATACATAAATTAGTAATAATACATACTAATAATACATACTAACTAGCAGTTCCCAGATCCCTCGCGTCCCCGGGACTGGCTGCAGTTCCCAGGTCGCGAAAACTAATTGAAACGCCTGCGGGCCGGATGATTTTGGGTTACGGGCCGGATCGGCTCGTGGGCCGTAGGTTGCCGACCCCTGGACTAGTGGAAACATCCTCTCCATATCCACTCTACCCAGGCCTTTCACTATTTGAAATCCAAGAACACGGATTTAAACAGCCATGCCGAAACAAACAGCCCAGATAAGTGTGACATCCGCAAACGTATCCTGCTGCTGCTGCTGCTGCCGCTGCTGCTGCTGCCGCTGCTGCTGCCGCTGCTGCTGCTGCTCCTGCTGCTGTTGCTCCTGCTGCTGCTGCTGCTTGCATTTGCCACCAATTTATCCTCTGAACGCTTGGCATCTTACGAGTGTCGTTCAGACATTGATAAATTTATTGTTGATTATCGGGATTATTTGCATTATCTTGGGACACTATTTAAAGTGCTGCAAAGTTTGCCAAAGAAATGTATGACAGCTGATTATGAAACAGGCAAGGACAACAGCAAATGCTGTCAGTATTCAGCGGCTAAGCCCACATCTGCGGCAGGAGAAACAATTCATGTTTCAAGCCTGAGGTCTTTTATCAGAACACAGAGCGTGAGCGAGAGAGAGAGAGAGAGAAACAAGTTAACCTTTAGACTTCAGAGATACAGCGCAGAAGCAGGCCCTTCGGCCCATCGAGTCCACACCGACCGGCGATCACCCACACACTAACATTATCCCACACACGGGAAAATTGGAGAAATGTGTTAATTTATCATTTATATCTCGCAACAAAAATGCTAAACTGTGTCATGCAATTCTTCCAAAATGAGTGCTCGTGTTATGCTGTCTTTTAAAGCCTAATAAACGATGCTTGAATTTGCAACATGCAAGGTACTATGGAATATTTGGCACTCCTGCACTGCCTGAGCCGACTCCCGCCCTTATGCTTTTAAATAGGCTGAAATAGCGACAACACTACACACAGGCAGAATAAATCTTTCCTGTTAAATCAAGCTTGAAGACAGTTAAGTGACTGAGATTCACTTTATGTGCAGAATTAAAACGTAATGATCCAGAAATGTAATTTCTTGGGAAAAAATTGCTCTCTTTATTGAGGGTAGTTTCAGTTTCTGCTTCCTCTACATTTTAACTTGTCTTTCTGAGTAAATTGATTTTGATTGCTGTCTGATCCGCTGATTGCTTTGAGATGCAAGCTGTGGATCTGTTCCAACTCATTGGCTCATGTAGAGCTCATGTACCAATGTTCTGTTGTAGGTAACTTATTTACCTCTCGTTATCTTCACAGCAGTCTTGCAAAACATCTTGCAAAGTCTACTGGAACATTACACAACATTAGTAGAGGTCCAAAACATAGAATGAGCTGAGACACAAAGTGCTGGAGTAACTCTGCGGGCCAGGCAGCATCTCTGGAGAAAATGAATAGGTGACGTTTTGGGTCGAGACCCTTTTTTCAGACTGAGAGTCAGGGGAAGGGGAAAACTAGCGGTAAGAAAAGGTTCAGAACAAATCAGAGCCGGCACCGATGACTCATGATAGGTGGAGCCCACAATGGTCCATTGTTGGCTGTGGAAGAAGTGACAGTAAGACGACTCGGGTGGGGGAGGGACGGAGAGAGAGGGAATGCTATTTGAAATTATTTAAGAAAGACCCGCAGATGCTGGAAATATCAAAGGTAGACAAAAATGCTGGAGAAACATCAGCGGGTGAGGCAGCATCTATGGAGCGAAGGAATAGGTGACGTTTCGGGTCGATACCCTTCAGAAGGGTCTCGATCAGAAACGTCACCTATTCCTTCACTCCATAGATGCTGCCTCACCCGCTGAGTTTCTCCAGCATTTTTGTCTACCTGCTATTTGAAATTAGATAAGTTTCTGAATACCTTTTCTTGGGGTAGAAATGTTAATGAGCAGAGGGTGCAGCGTTAACAGGTTGAACAAGTTAGGTCTTTATTCTTTGGAGCGCAGAAGGTTAAGGGGGGACTTGATAGAGGTCTTTAAAATGATGAGAGGGATAGACAGAGTTGACGTGGATAAGCTTTTCCCATTGAGAGTAGGGAAGATTCAAACAAGAGGACATGACGAGAATTAAGGGACAGAAGTTTAGGGGTAACATGAGGGGGAACTTCTTTACTCAGAGAGTGGTAGCTGTGTGGAATGAGCTTCCAGTGGAAGTGGTGGAAGCAGGTTCGATTTTATCATTTAAAAATAAATTGGATAGGTATATGGATGGGAAAGGAATGGAGGGTTATGGTCTGAGTGCAGGTAGATGTGACTAGGGGAGAATAAGTGTTCGGCTCGGACTAGAAGGGCCGAGTTGGCCTGTTTCCGTGCTGTAATTGTTATATTTTTTGTAATTGCTTTTCTTACCGCTAGTGCATCCGTGGATAACAAGGGAAATCAGGGATAGTATCAAAACAAAAGATGAAGCATACAAATTAGCCAGAAAAAGCAGCCTACTGGACGACTGGGAGAAATTCTGAGACCAGCAGAGGAGGACAAAGGGCTTAATTAGGAAAGGGAAAATAGATTATGAAAGAAAACTGGCAAGGAACATAAAAACTGACTGCAAAAGTTTTTATAGATATGTGAAGAGAAAAAGATTAGTTAAAACAAATGTAGGTACCTTGCAGTCAGAAACAGGTGAATTGATCATGGGGAACAGGGACATGGCAGACCAATTGAATGACTACTTTGGTTCTGTCTTCACTAAGGAAGACATAAATAATCTGCCGGAAATAGCAGAGGACCGGGGCTCAAATGAGATGGAGGAACTGAGTGAAATCCAGGTTAGCCGGGAAGTGGTGTTAGGTAAATTGAATGGATTAAAGGCCGATAAATCCCCAGGCCCAGATAGGCTGCATCCCAGAGTACTTAAGGAAGTAGCCCCAGAAATAGTGGATGCATTAGTGATGATTTTTCAAAACTCTTTAGATTCTGGAGTAGTTCCTGAGGATTGGAGGGTAGCTAATGTAACACCACTTTTTAAAAAGGGAGGGAGAGAGAAAACGGGGAATTACAGACCAGTTAGTCTAACGTCGGTAGTGGGGAAACTGCTAGAATCAGTTATTAAAGATGGGATAGCAGCACATTTGGAAAGTGGTGAAATCATTGGACAAAGTCAGCATGGATTTATGAAAGGTAAATCATGTCTGACGAATCTTATAGAATTTTTTGAGGATGTAACTAGTAGAGTGGATAAGGGAGAACCAGTGGATGTGTTATATCTGGACTTTCAGAAGGCTTTCGACAAGGTCCCACATCAGAGATTAGTATACAAACTTAAAGCACATGGTATTGGGGGTTCAGTATTGATGTGGATAGAGAACTGGCTGGCAGACAGGAAGCAAAGGGTAGGAGTAAACGGATCCTTTTCACAATGGCAGGCAGTGACTAGTGGGGTACCGCAAGGCTCAGTGCTGGGACCCCAGCTATTTACGATATATATTAATGATTTGGACGAGGGAATTGAATGCAACAACTCCAAGTTTGCGGATGACACGAAGCTGGGGGGCAGTGTTTGCTGTGAGGAGGATGCTAGGAGGCTGCAAGGTGACTTGGATAGGCTGAGTGAGTGGGCAAATGCATGGCAGATGCAGTATAATGTGGATAAATGTGAGGTTATCCACTTTGGTGGCAAAAACAGGAAAGTAGACTATTATCTGAATGGTGGCCGATTAGGAAAAGGGGAGATGCAACGAGACCTGGATGTCATGGTACACCAGTCATTAAAATAGGCATGCAGGTGCAGCAGGCAGTGAAGAAGGCGAATGGTATGTTAGCATTCATAGCAAAAGGATTTGAGTACAGGAGCAGGGAGGTTCTACTGCAGTTGTACAGGGTCTTGGTGAGACCACACCTGGAGTATTGCGTACAGTTTTGGTCTCCTAATCTGAGGAAAGACATTCTTGCCATAGAGGGAGTACAGAGAAGATTCACCAGACTGATTCCTGGGATGTCAGGACTTTCATATGAAGAAAGACTGGATAGACTCGGCTTGTACTCGCTAGAATTTAGAAGATTGAGGGGGGATCTTATAGAAACTTACAAAATTCTTAAGGGGTTGGACAGGCTAGATGCAGGAAGATTGTTCCCGATGTTGGGGAAGTCCAGAACAAGGGGTCACAGTTTAAGGATGAGGGGGAAATCTTTTAGGACCGAGATGAGGAAAACATTTTTCACACAGAGAGTGGTGAATCTGTGGAATTCTCTGCCACAGAAGGTAGTTGAGGCCAGTTCATTGGCTATATTTAAGAGGGAGTTAGATGTGGCCCTTGTGACTAAAGGGATCAGGGGTATGGAGAGAAGGCAGGTACAGGATACTGAGTTGGATGATCAGCCATGATCATATTGAATGGCGGTGCAGGCTCGAAGGGCCGAATGGCCTATTCCTGCACCTATTTTCTATGTTTCTATGTTTCTATATGGTTATTTGGTTATATATGGTTAAGGTGTGAGGGACCACATTCTAAGATGATGTGCGGGACGAGTTATATTTTACAGAGAATGGTGGGTGCCTGCAACACGCTGCCAAGGTGTGGCGGTGGAGGCAGGTTCGACAGTGGCATTTTCGAGGCTTATAAATAGGCACAAGGATGAGCAGGTAGTGGAGAGATATGGACCAGGAGCGGGCTGGGGTGCAGGGCTGGCAGCAGATGACCAAGGAAGAGGAAAGGTATTCAGACACTTAGATCCTTCGTCTTTCAATGGCCGCATTTATGGTTTCGACCCATGGCAAGTCTCCGGTCTGTTCTGTTACCCTAACAAAATTATTGTCCTGCAGATTTTTTAAAATAGCTATCTCCTGTGCTACACAACAAAGAAACGTCGAAAATAGGTGCAGGAGTGGGCCTTTTGGCCCTTTGAGACATCACCCGCATTCAATATGATCATGGCTGATCATCCTAAATCAGTACCCCGTTCCTGCTTTGTCCCCATATCCCTTGATTCCGTTAGCCCTAAGAGCTCCATCAAGCTCTCTCTTGAAAACATCCAGTGAATTGGCAGTGAATTGCACAGATTCACAACTCTCTGGCTGAAAAGGTTTTTCCTCATCTCAGTCCTAAATGGCCTACCCCTTATTCTTAAACTGTGACCCCCTGGTTCTGGGCTCCCCCCAACATCGGGAACATTTTTCCTGCATCTAGCCTGTCCAATCCCTTAAGAATTGTATATGTTTCTATAAGAAACATACTCAGACAACCCATTTTGATTGTGAAACACTTTGATGTGTTCTGAGACTGCACAAGGCGCTGTACAAGTGCCTTTCTTGATAGCTTCTATCGTGAAAACTACTGTCTGGAGAATGTAGTCAATAAATGAAACTGCTATACCCCCCACTGCTTAAATGATCTTGATAGTTACTGCAGATAGCTACATGAAGAAATAATGTTGAATTTAATTGTTTTCCCTACAGCAGTGTTCCTATTTTAGGCAACTAATTCATCTAAACCAATTGCAAATTTTAATATAAAGCCTTTTTAAAGATGCTGAAAATAATACAAATGATTCACTTAATTACGATACTGCAATAATTCAGAGCATGAAATTGATTCATGTTAAGGCCTTGTGAAAATGATAGAAAGTTTGATATTGTTTACCAGCTCTAAATCTCGCACATTACGTAAATGAGGAGATTAAGTAAGATTACGGCCATATTCTTGATAAATTATACTGTGAGCTATTAAAGAATATTAATAAAATAATCAGAGAAACAGTATGCTTCTAAACGATGAGATGATAAAATAAATGCAAGCAGAGCAAACATTCACAGTTTCCTGCCAAGTTTAATCAAAATAATACATAACATTATTAATTTAAGCAACAATTTGATGCAGGGTTATTTTTTTAGCTAATCTAAAGCTGATGATTTTTTATTCATTGTCTAACCTGTTCAGTGCCACCCCCAAGTATATTCAGGTCAGCTTGGTATAAATGTAAAATATGTGTGTAGGATAGTGTTAATGTGCAGGGATCGCTGGTCGGTATGGACTTGGTAGGCCGAAGGGCCTGATTACGCGCTATATCTCTGAACTAAACGATCAATTGACTGAGATTGTGCAGTGCAGTGTCTGAAGAAGGGTTTCGGCCCGAAACGTCGCCTATTTCCTTCGCTCCATAGATGCTGCTGCACCCGCTGAGTTTCCCCAGCAATTTTGTGTACCAATTGACTGAGATTGTTTAGTTTAGTGATACAGTGTGGAAACAGGCCCTTCGGCCCACCGCCAACCAGCAATCCGTGCACTTTAACACTATCCTACACACACCAGGGACAATTTAACCGACAAATCTGTATATCTTTGGAGTGTGGGAGAAACATCAGGCACCCGGGGAAAACCCACGCAGGTCACGGGGGGGAAACGTACAAACTCCATACAGGCAGCACTTGTAGTCTGGATCAAACCCGGGTCTCTGGCATTGTCAGGCAGCAAATCTGCCGCTGCACCACTGTGCCGTCAACTGCAAAGCTTTGCTCAGAATTAAATGCACAAGATAATAATAATAATAATAAATTTTATTTAATGGGCGCCTTTCAGACATCTCAAGGACACCTTACATAGTAATCGGAATAACATATAATCGGAATATAACAAGTAATAAAGACATCACAGAGACACAAATTAAAAACAGAATTCAATCCAAAAACAGAAAATCAAAAACACAGTGAAGAGAGAGCAGCGGCAGCCAAAGCGCGCCAGCGTTCACTCTCTCTTCACAGCAGCCATCTTGGACACAAGATACTCATATATCGGGGGCATTGAAGAGGAATGTTTCACCTGAAAGAGGTCATGAAATAATCACAATGTTACATGTTTTCATTGCACTTAGAATACAGAAGAAAGAGAGGCTGAATTTGGTTAAACCACAATTTAGTTATAGTTTTAGAGATACAGCACGGAAACGGGTCCTTCGGCCCACCGAGTCCACGCCGAACAGTGATCCCTATACACTTGCACTACCCTACACACACTAAGGGCAATTTATATTTATACCAAGCCAATTAACCTACAAACCTGGAGTGTGGGAGTAAACCGAAGATCTTGGAGAAAACCCACGCAGGTTACGGGGAGAATGTACAAACACCATACACGCGGCACCCATAGTTGGGATTTCTGGAGCTGTAAGGCAGCAACTCTACCGCTACACCACCGTGGCCACCCCGTTTGGTTAATGATATCCAATATTCATCCGACATAGGAGCAGAATTAGGGCATTTGGCTCATTGAAACTGCTCTGCCATTCAATCATGGCTGATCCATCTTTCTCTCCTAACCCCATTCTCCTGCCTTCTCCCCACAACATTTGACACCTTATCTAAACAAGAATTTATCGATCTCTGATTTGAAAATACCCTAAGATTTAGCATCTGCCGCTGTCTTTGAAAATGACAGATTTGGAAGGATATGGACCAAGCGTAGGCAGGTGGGGCTCGTGTAGCTGGGACATTGTTGGGCCGGTGTGGGCAAGTTGGGCCGAAGGGCCTGTTTCCGCACTGTGTCACGCTATGACTCAATGACTAGTCACCAGTAGCCAACCGGATTATATGAGCCTGATCATTGAAATACTTACTTTCTGCAGCTTTACATATGTAACAAATGCAATGCGATCAACAATAAATATACCACAAATCCTCAGTTATTCTGTAAACGATGATAATTTGGAAATACACGTTGTAGGCCATGAAGTGGGTAGGAAGGAACTGCAGGTGCTGGTTTAAACTGAAGATAGACACAAAATGCTGGAATAACTCAGCGGGACAGGCAGTATCTCTGGAGAGAAGGAAAGGGTGATGTTTCGGGTCGAGACCCTTTGAAGAAACACTTTGTTTTGTTTAAACTAAAGATGCCTGTTGATTTACTCCAGCATTTTGTGTCTATTGTGAAGTTGGGTGTTAATTAGTTCCTTCATGGTCGTGAATGATAACTGGCACATTTGCACAATCAGACTCTTTTTGGAGGCATGAGTTGAAATGAATACATGATCGGCTGACTTTGCTGGCAAATTAATGTGTGTCAATGAGCTGAAAGAAAAGGCGTATGTTGTATTCAGACATATAAACAGGAACTAATGTGGTTCAGATACTACAAGGCTAATGTGATGTGTTGAAACAGTTTTGACAGCCAATGCGATCCAGGTGTTATCCTTAAAATGCATGTCTAAAATAAATAAACGTGAGCAGACTGCTTCTGCTATTTGTACTCATCAGAAGTAATGGTGAAATGAAGTGCCTGAGGTACTAATTTAACAATATATCGTTAATTATCCAGATTAGATGTATTTAATCTGATTCACACTTAATTGGTAGCAAACACAGAAGAACGTTTATAATTGCGGTGATGTCCTTACACTGGCTGTTTTATCTCTTACTTCCTCAGCTAATCTTCTTTCACCAAGACACCATTATTAGTGTTTGGAGATATAGCGCAGAAACAGGCCTACAGAGTCCTCGCCAACTAGCGATCACCCCGTACACTAACACTATCCACACACTACGGACAATTTACAATCTTTACCGAAGCCAATTAACCTGCAAATCTGTAGGTCTTTGGAATGTGGGAGGAAACCGGAGCACCTGGAGAAAACCCACACGGTCATGGGGAGAACATGCAAACTCCGTACAGACAGCACCTGCAGTCAGGATTGAACCCGGGTCACCAGTATGGAATGGAATACTTTATTGTCACATGTGACAAGGGGCAGTGAAATCATTTGCTTTGCCTATCCAAGGTATGCAAATAGCTGCAACCTGGGGTGCTGACAAAGTTACAAAGTACGCCAGCTTCCCCTTTGTTCTCCCACTTCCCCTCCCTCGCTGTGGTCCCCCCCCCACGCCAGGTCCTCCATTCTTCTTCCCCCCCCCCCCCCCCCCTCCTCATGGCAGGTGGGAGAGTTGCCAGAGACCCAGGTTCGATCCTGACTACAGGTGCTGTCTGTACGGAGTTTGTACATTCTCCCCATGACGGCATGAGTATTGCCCGGGTGATCAGATTTCCTCCCACACTCCAAAGGCGTACAGGGTTGTAGGTTAATTGACTTCGGTAAACATTGTAAATTGGCCCTTGTGCTCGTGTACGGGGATCGCCGGTCGGCACGGTCTCGGTGGGCCGAAGGGCCTGTTTCCGTGCTGTATAACTAAACTAAACTAAACTACATTCTGATATCCCTTCAAGAAAAGAATACATAGTAAGAGCAAGATATGGAATAGGTTGCTTTCGGGTGTAATACTAGATCATTATCACAATGATGCCAGTCGGCAATACATTTCATCTTTTAATATCACTAAAACTCATCTTGTTTGTTTGTATATATATATACATATATGTGTGTGTGTATATATGTGTGTGTGTGTATATATATATATATATGTGTGTGTGTGTGTCTGAAATCCCACCAAAACAGTACACGATAGTGCTACAATTTTAGGCCCACCTTACTCACCATTGTCCTGTGATGTAAATAAAACAAGTTTCGTTCAGATTGATGGTATATTTTACAAGTTATACACTTTTTAAAATTTACAAAAATCACTTTTCCATTTGCCCTGCCCATCAGCTGCATTCGACGTCACAACAATGCCACAATGAGATCGCAAATGTCATTTTTTTAAATCGACATGTTTTTTTATTTCGCATTTACTTGCCTGGCCTCACAACGGGGACCCAACTGGTAAGTTTCCTTCTGCGTTACAAACGCCTCCACGGGTCCTCTATTCACTTTATTAACTTTAACTTAATTTCAGCCGACAACGGCACAACTTTGAACGCACCAGCCGCGCATGCGCAGTTTGATGGAATATTGCGTTGGGTGAGCGGGCCC